>NC_138537.1:64991515-65636088 GCF_964234715.1 Podarcis melisellensis | reverse complement strand
TCTGAAGACTTAATTTCTGTACTGGGGCATCAAAGACACTTAGGGGTTAATTTAACATTAGATAAAATCCTTATACTGATATCTTTTCCCTCTTCAATCATTTCCCACTGCTGAATGTCCCACCCAGTGACGCAAATGCTAATTATCTGTCCCCAGAGGCATGACCTTGAACTCTACACTACTGAAGTTCAGCAGGTCTGTTACTTAAATTCAGTTCATTCTGTTTGATTTGTGGATTCTTCTCCATATGTGGGATATTTCTGATCCAGGCTTTATTTAAAAAATTGTCTAATTTTTAAAGCAAGCATATGAGTACCTCCAAGTAGAAAAGGTACAGTGAGAACTGCTCCACTACCCAAGATCCTAGATTTTTGTTGCATCCAATATTTAGACACAGTTCCACTGAAAGAGCTTGATGAATAATGGAAAAGACAACTCCCACATAACATTCCCATGTGCCCATGTTCATAAAATCACTTTCAAAAGTCTGTTGTGGTCTCTGACAACTACATCAGAAATGTAAAATGTCTCCTCCTTTTTAATCACCTGAAAATAGGATCAGTATGTGCTTACTTCCTCCAGCAAATAAAATACAGTGGTACCTCGGGTTAAGAACTTAATCCGTTCTGGAGATCCGTTCTTAACCTGAAACTGTTCTTAACCTGAGGTACCACTTTAGCGAATGGGGCCTCCTGCTGCCGCCGTGCTGCCAGAGCACAATTTCTGTTCTCATCCTGAAGCAAAGTTCTTAACCCGAAGTACTATTTCTGGGTTATTGGAGTCTGTAACCTGAAGCATCTGTAACCTGAAGCATCTGTAACCCGAGGTACCATTGTATTGCATAAAATAAACTGCAAGGATGATCCCATTCACAGCTCACCTAAAACTGAATTTGGTCTCTTTCCACTGTTAAACTGCCACCAGTTGCAGAGATATCAGAGAGTTCCAATAAAAATGGAAACATGATCAGAAACTGCCGGTGTTGCTTATTCATTCCATGTCCAGAACAGAATTCAATTCAGCAAATACTATTGGTATTACCGGTAAATGCCACTGTTGCTTTCAATCCACAAATTATATACAGTGGTACCTCTAGTTACGAACTTAATTCATTCTGGAGGTCTGTTCTTAACTTGAAACTGTTCTTAACTAGAGGCGTGCTTTCGCTAATGGGGCCTCTTGCTGCCACTGCGCCACCAGCACACGATTTCTGTTCTCATCCTGGGGCAAAGTTCTCAACTCGAGGTAACACTTCCAGGTTAGCGAAGTTTGTAACCTGAAGCGTTTGTAACCTGAGGCGTTTGTAACTCGAGGTACCACTGTGTAATTGTTTATGTTCTCTCCACCCCATTTGTATTACCATATGTTTCCTTCATTGAAATGAATTGGGTGGAGAGAGAAAAAGACAATGTAATGATATAATGAATTGTGTAAATTACGGTATGTATTTTCAGCACAGTGGACAGAAATAGTGCAGTTTTTTTAGCAGAAGATGAACTGCAACAGAACATAAACAGTGCTGCATGTGATGAATGCAGGGCAGAACAGAAAATGATCCCTACACAAGCTGACAAGCTTGGTGTAGCATAGAGCAACGTACATAGCAAAGGTTCCAAATGCTAGTGATATATTTACTCACGAAGCTCGACAGAATTCTTCACAAAGAAACCACTATGTGCACCTATAGTTTTGCAGTTATCTTGGTAGACCATTGGCCACCCTGTAAGCAGTGCTAGCCCTGCCATGCAACTGGATGAAGGTACCTGCTTCAGGTGTGGCACCATGAAGAAGGATAGATGAAGAAAGGAACTGATGTTTGTATATTGCAGCAAGGTTTTTGTTTTCAGTGTTGGCCCAAGCAATAGGGAGATGCCATTTGGGCTCCACTTCAGGCAGCAAAATGGCTTAGGCCAGCACTGACTGAAAGTGCCATTTCATTCTTTCTTTGAGTGTAATCCAGTCTTTGTGCCCCAACCTTTAGTAGCAGAAGAAGAAGAGCGGTGCTTGTTGGTGCAGTGGAAGTCTGGTACATAATCCAGCCAGTCCTTCTGTGTATTGATGACTCTCCTGAAAGTGGTGTATTTTTTGGAAGGGGAAAAAACAAAAAACAGGATGGCCTCGAATGTTATCTCTCTGAATGCCCTTTCATATCATCACTGACAATGAAAGCTGATGTTTCACCTTGTGTGCCCTCCTCCAGCTTTAACATAGAGATCAAGTTACTTTCTGGAGGCTGAGCAACTGCATTTCCTGAAACCCAAGCTTCTTACACCTTGTGATGGAAAAAACAATTAGGACAAGGAAGAGTAACAAAAAACATTTGAGTATGAAAAAAGATTTAAAAATGTGAATTAAAAAGAATCAAGGGTGGAGGGGACATACTTGATGGATTTCCCTCTTTTTTTTATAAGTTAAAGTAAGATGGCTTTGTAATGGGGAAGAATGGCTGGAAGCCAGGGATTGGACTGCTTATTTTGCATCATGCCTGGTGCTTCCCTTGGCTGCTATGGGCATTTGCCAATAAGTAGTTTAGGACCAGTGAGAGGAATATTTAGTCATAGTGGAGGACCCACACAGGTTCCATCTGCCTCATCCAACATGCAGATACCGCTGCCTAAATTTGGAGTGCAAAGTTGGAAGAATATGGGAGGTATGGGATAATCCCATGGAGAAGGAGGCTTCACCACTGTACAAATTAAGCTAATTGTGGGAACATGAGGTAGGGACATCAAGGCCAGAAAAAGAAAAGCACATAAATATAAGATCAGAAATGCATCAAATCCAGCATGTGGGGAGCTGCTTTAACCAAAATGTATGAATTGGGAATAAATTGGTATTTGAGTAATTGTATTTATCGGGAAGCAATCACTATTGTTATAATTGGGCTATTATTGGAAAACTAATAAAAATTTATTTTGAGGCAATGAGATAGCATGTCCCTACAACAGCTGGAAAGGAAGGGTGGCAGGAGCAGAGTAACAGCTTATTCAGAAGCACATTATCAACCTTCCTCTATTCTTGAAGAAGTTATTAGATGAGTTAATTTAAAATCTGTGATGCCTTTATGTAATGCTTCTTTAATGTGCCACAATATTACAATTTTGTTTAAGTATTAAAGAATATTTGCTTTGGAAAACAAAAACAAATGTGCATTATTAATGAACAATGACAACAAAAATTTACAGTTCACGCAAGGGTAAGTTTTAACCAAGGCTTACAAAGGGAAAAAACAACCTTCATTTAACTGCTAGCCAAAGATATTTATGTAATACATTCCTGGTCATTTATTTACTTATTCAGAGATTTCTCTACCACCCATCACAAAAAATGGTCCCAATGTGGTTTACAAAAAGAAGAAGAAAGGGGGTTATTTATAAACGTAATACATAACAAAAATATTAAAATATAAGGTGCAATTCTCATACATTACATAAATAATATAATTAAAAGCACTATAAGATAACCCATCAACCACTAAAAGTCTGGTGAAAAATGTACTGTTCCTATTTCTTATGATTAATAGTGATATATATCTTTCTTACAGCATATTGAACTGGTCCCTAATGGGTTGTATAAGATCTTATAGAGCTGCCACTTCACTAGTGGAAACAAGCTATTTTTTGTGAGGTTGGAACATACAGACCAGGAGGAGACCCCATTAACTCCCACTACAACCATGGAAAACTCCAAAGGCATAAATGCTTCTGTGGTGGTAAAAGGCAAAAAAAAAAGGGTTGTGTTGAGAGCTGACCAGATCTCACTGGAGCACTGGATCTGCGAGATCCAAAGCCCCCTCGTTCTTTTGAAGGGTGAAAGAAGAGTTGAAAAGTCTACCTTCCCCAGAGCTGGCACAATTATCAGGGTCAATGGAAGAGAGGAGGAGGTGGGAGTCCAAATAGGAGGAAATGGAAAATGTACACACACATATGTACACACCAGGTCACCGCCCCCTGCCTAACACAAGCTGGTTGTTTCTCTGCCACAGAATCTCTCCTCCACTGCCACTTTAGGATTGCTTTGATACAGCACAATCCTATGCTTCTACTGAGAAATAAGCCTCATTGATTACAACAAACCAAAAGATTTCAAGATTGGAATTCTGCTACATTGCATTGGGGCCAGACATGAGAAAATATTTTAAAAATGCTGAATATACAAGCAAATATAACCAAGGCCATCACCCTCACCAAAGCAAGGAGAAGAGCTGCTATTACGATCCAGGTCTGCTCTTAAAGAGATAGGTCATGCATGCTACAATTGATTACCATTCATTTACCTCCCTGGGAATGTGGCAGCCCCACCTGCACAGATGTCTCAGGCAGAGATGATAAATTATAGACAAGAGGTCAGCAGGGAATGCTGCTGTTGTCTATCTGAAGTAAAGGTGCTTAGATCCACAGATCAAATGGGTCAATATTCAGAAATGTACGACCATTTATAATGGCGGAAAGAAAGAAAAACACTAGCAGAATCTGTTGGCTCAAAGTCACACACAAGTCCTAAGGGGGGAAAAGGCAGTTCTATCTCTCTGAAATTATATGTGGTTTTCATGCTGTCGCAGATGGACCCGCAAGAGTTTCAGGTGAAGATGAAATTGTTAAATAAGTAAAAATCCAAAAGGCTCCAGGCTAGTTTTGAAAAACCTCCTACCCTAATGATCAATGCTGTGTACAACTTGCAGAGCACAAACTTCCTCTCTGCCCAGAACATTGGAGGCTATACACCACACCCCCTCAACAGTATTTATAGGAACTCAAACACTGAGATCCTGCTCTGTTCCAGTAACAAGAAGCCGAAAGCACCAGCCTGAAGATGACGAGTGAGACCTCGTCGAAACGTCGCCTAGACACCCCAACTTTTACACGGGAAGACACCCGAGGACACCAAAACCTGCATATATATATATATATATATATAATGGCAGAAGTGAATTTCTTCCTTAATATTGTGCAGAAATATTGTGCTTTACTTCAGTTTCACACTTTTATGTTTGTGTGATAATCATCCACCTTTTCTCCAAGCTAGACTCAAGTCACATTTGTCAGCAGCTATATACAAAAAAGGGTGATATCTCTAGAGAAATGTGAACAAAAAATGGAAGGTCCTAGCAAAATTCTAGGCTTGAAGCCAAAGTATACATGCATAATCACATCCTTTTATTATGTAAAAATTTAATTTAGCTCACCACTGCGGACACAATTTAGAAACACTAACCAGTCCAAGCACACATACTGAAAGAGGAGAGAAGGAATGGAAAATTCATTTTTAGTAATCCAGCCTTCCCCAACCTGGTGCCTTTCAGTTGTTTTGGACTACAACTCCCATCACTGATGGAGCTAATGGAAATTATAGTCCAAAACATCTGGAGGGTTAGAGGAAGGCTTTAGTAATCCTTTCAGCACCCAAACACAGAAGGAAATGTACTTGCCTATTACATGTAAAGGAGTTTAACGTGGCATGCATGGCTCCCCACCCTTACCCCCCCAAAACCCAACTTTATCATCACAGCAACCTTTTGAGGTGGGTTAGCTTGGTACATGGTTATCCAGTGAGTTTTGTAGCTAAGTAGAGATTTGAACCTAGGTCTCCCGAATCCAACTCCAACACTCTGACCACTAAATTACACTGGCTTCATTACTTCTCAAATGATCTTGAAAATGCAACCAAAGGTACAGTCCTAGATGGGAAGCGGTGCTTGGAAAGTCCATTTTTAACAGGAACTCGTTCCAGTTCATAGATCACAGAGTTGGAAGGAACCACGAGGATCATCTAGCCCCAACCCCTGCAAATGCAGGAATCATCTTGTCCAAAAAAGGAACTAACTCCAGTTCCAGTTCATCCTTTTACAAAACAAACTAGTTAAATTCAAGTTCACCCAAACACTCATTTTACCCTTTGGGGACACCCTAGTGCAGCTGAGGGAGCTCATTTGTTCTGTTTCAAAGTGGTTTGCATTCAAGCAGCTTCCAAAAACGGTGCTAGGAAGGGATTTGAAAGGGAGAAAGCTCCTTCAAAGGCCCTCTTCCAGCATTGATCAGCTGAGTGGCCCTGGGAGCCATCCTTCAAAAGGGCTTGCTGCCCTTGCTTGAAGCAGTTGCATTCAAACCGCTTCTTAAAATGGGGCTTTTTCCTCCTCTGCTGCTTCTACCATAGTCTAACTTGCTGGTTTTCTTTTGCCTTTGAAAACTATTTTTACAGTTTCCTTTATATAGTTAGTTATTTTTAGGCACATGAAAATATTTCACTTTTTTTTTAGTGTCCAAACGTATTTCGGAAAGGCAATAATTCTGAACAGATTTTATTCCCTTTTGAGAAAAGCACACATCAGAGATGTAACATTTTAAACTGAAAAACTGTAAAACAACTCATACTGTTTTACTGGCTTCTGTATAACTAAATTCTTTAAAAATCAGTGCTTGGGTCCAGTAGGGTCGGATTGAGTTTCTTTTTGGTCCTGCTCTTATCTAACATAAAGTACTGCTTTCATTTTAGGGCTCTCTCAACCCCTGCCTGCCCCACCTCTGAAAGCAATTTAAAATAACTCAAATTAGAGGCTGTCTTTAGAGAATAACTAATCAATGTCATGTCCTCTGGGGTTTGAAGTTATAGCAGCCACTAGCTTTTTCTTGTCTAAAGTTGCAATTTTTACATCACAGCCTCTCAGTGGTACATGCCATTTATGTCAAACCTGAGTCTGGGGTCATTTTGTATCTGATCAGGTTTCTCTTTCCCATCCCCTACCCATGCCCCCCCAAAGGAGTATTCAGGATATTCTCCACTTTTTAGAATTCTTTTTGTGCCAGCTGCTACCCAGCAATCTCCTTGACTGACAATATGCCTGGGTTGTTGTGGATGGTGCAAAACGGCAGCCGAGTGGCCAGCATTATTGCTATTGCTGCTCCTTGCCATGGCAGCAAAACATGTATCAGGAAAGGAGAAAAAGCTGTGCCAGTGCCACTGCTAATGGCCACCTCAGAAAAACTGCTAGAGAATTTATTCTCCTCCTGGAGAAATGTGGTATAGTAAATTCCTCAATTCCTTTGCCCATAAATAGGGTGGAAAAACGGAACAAGCCATTTGCTCACAGCTCTACTACAGTCACACTAAGGATTAGATGTCTGAATCAGTTAACTCAGACCTGCTACTGAAGTCACATCGGGGGGGGGGGGGGGTTTCTCCAGTAACCTGCCTTGCAATGGCCATTGAAGGGTGGCACATTAGCAAACTGACCATAACATAAACTATTTCTTTAAAACTGAATAATGTTAACTAGATGCTCACTTATTGTAGCATGGTTGGAACAACTCAAACATGTGTACTATCCAGATATGCATTTGCAAGATGCAAAAAGAGTGGATGGGTGGAAACATAGAAAACCTTATCCTGAGCAAGACCATTAGTCAACCAAGCTCAGTTATATCTGCATTGACTGGCAACCACTTTCCAGCGTTTCATACTGGGTCTCTTTACCAGCCCTACCTGGAGATGCCTGGGTTTGAACCAGCAACCTTCTATATACAAAGCTTGTGCTCTAGCACTGAGCTATGGTCAGTGAGTAATGGTGGGGAATGGAAACCAACCTTCCACTTGTATATGCAGTAACATTTTACAATGATAATCCCCAAAATTTCTTTCTAAGGCAAAAGAGCCAGTGTGTAGTAGTTGGGAGTGCTGGACAAGTATATGGGAGACAAAAGTTCAATCCGCACTCACCCATGATGCTCACTGGGTGACCTAACCTACCTCACAGGATTGTTTTGAGGATGAAATTTAGAGAACTATGCATGCCACCTTGAGCTCCTTGGAGGAAAGCTGGGGTATAAATGTAAAAATAAGAATGAAATGAAATGAAAACAGGCACAATGTTTTGTCCTGGGGAAATGGGGATTAGACAGGCAAAATCAGCCTTCATGAATACTCTTTGAAGCACTTTGATTCTGAATAGTCATGTCAAGGTGTACTTATTTTATGAGCACACTCAAAATTTGAGCAAAGGTAGCTTTGGATAGAATGGGTGGTATGCAACTGGCATGACTCATCAAATGAGAGGATTTTGGCTTGTGCAATAGGGCTTCTCCTCCCAATGCACAACTCATGCCCACCCGAAATCTACTCCAGAGGGTTGGCAAGGAACCCCAGAACAGATTTAGTGGGCACATGGGGGAAGAAGAGAATGACAAGTCCCATTGCACAAAGGGAAATCCTTGTGCTGACAGAAGGCTTACTTAGATAGTTTGGAATACCAATGAAACTGATCAACAGCAAGAAGTGCAAGCAGCTCATTCTGTTTGTCTATTTATCTATTTTTGCACTGCCTCAACTAGAATGAATACACATCCTCTTGCTGTGAGGTGCTTCTAAGGAAAGGACAGCTTGTGCATGTTTCTGTCAGGTGCTTGTTCAAATTCTGCTTCAGAAATACACAGAAATGCTGAGCAGGAAGAATGACGAACCCTTCCTTTCTTCACTGTACATCTTTTACCATGGAAGGTAAATGGAACTTTTAGATACAACACCATGTGCATATTTTTCACAGTTGTATCTTCCACCACTATACACTGGTATTTACAGTACAAGTTTTAGTTGTAAACTGCTTTTCACTTATTTCTGTCTTTATTTTATTTTTTTAATTCCTGAATAGATTGCAGCCTGAATGTACATTCTTCTAGACAATGTCATTTCCCCCCCCCCCAGTAAAATATAATTCGGAAACAATTCAATACCACATTCAGAAAAAGACAACAATGACTTAGTTGAAAAGCCATCATTTCACTTCCGACTCCTCATCGGCACCTAGAATGGCACTGCAGCTATAGCCTGCTCAAGGATTTGAAGTCTGTGCTGTGGCTATAAAGCATTATCTCCCATTACCCAATCCACACACCTGTGAAGTTGCAGTTTGGCTCCTTTTAATATGAGGACATGCTTGGCAGCCACTTGTCTCTTCTTCACAACAATATTTAACATTTAAATAGCTTACTTTCAGTATTCAGAGGGCTTACCATATATTCTTTCAGTAATCCGTACAACTGTCCTGTAAAACAGGCTAGGATTAGATGGGACTTTTTTAAAAAACATCTTCAGATGGCAGTGGCTCCCTAAAGTCTCTCAAGGAGATGGGAGAGGAGAGGAGGCTGAGGGGACATTTCACAAGAGAGGGTGTTTGAGAACGGATGAGAGGCTGCCAGCTCTGCAGGCAAGGGCTCCTGAGCCCCACAGCGATGTCACAGAAATAATGTACTTGGACAAGGGAGCAGTGGACTCAAAACAGTTGAAAACCTCTAAACTAAAGGAATGTGCTGCTGGTTCCTAAGGTACCAGGATACTTTTGCCTTCTTGTTTATACAGACTTAACACAGCCATTTCCCCGAAGTACATAGTTTGAGGATTTCACAACAGTGCCCTTTTTAATCCTACCACCAGCAACTCATATCAAAGTGTCTGCCACAGCAGAATTCTATCCTGCCCACATGCTATCTTGGGAATTATGCAAAGAATAGATAACACGTTTTCCTGCAATTTAAAAAATGAGCTCATATGAAAGATGTGATCGATTGGAGCAGTTTATCACAGCATTGTCTTGAAGCACCTCCACAATATTTCTTAGGTTTCTGTATAACCATATTTTTTGAAAATTCATAACAAAGCCATGAAAAATCTCTGCAGGCTGAACATTGTATTAAAATGTAATATCTCAAATCCTGTGAAATCTATAAGACAGTGGATTACTTCCCTGAGGGAACCTCCTATCATTTCAGTCATATGGAAGTGAGCAGAAAAAAACATTTTAGTGAACACTCTTGGGAACAATCCTATTTTTTCGGGGGGTGGGGGTGGGAATGCATGAAATACTCATCCTATAACTCTCACAAATATATGCACATGCCTGGTCCAACTAAATTAACTACAGAGCTACCTTTGGTTACAAACTTAGTTCGTTCCGGAGGTCTGTTCTTAATCTGAAACAGTTCTTAACCTGAGGTACCACTTTAGCTAATGGGGCCTCCCATTGCTGCCGCACCGCTGGCACATGATTTCTGTTCTCATCCTGGGACAAAGTTCTTAACCCAAGGTACTATTTCCGGGTTAGCAGAGTCTGTAACCCGAAGTGTTTGTAACCCAAGCTGTTGAAGTTTGTAACCCGAAGTGTTTGTAACCCAAGCTGTTGAAGTCGGGTTACATACGCTTCAGGTTACAGACTCCGCTAACCCAGAAATAGTACCTCGGGTTAAGAACTTTGCTTCAGGATGAGAACAGAAATTATGCGGCGGTGGCATGGCAGCAGTAGAAGGCCCCATTAGCTAAAGTGGTACCTCAGGTTAAGAACAGTTTCAGGTTAAGAATGGACCTCCGGAATGAACTCAGTTATTAACCCGAGATACCACTGTACACAGTAATTTTTCAAGTTAATAAGATCCCTACCTTGGGTTTATTTAAATGTTACTCTCAGAATTGGAGAAACACAAAATTATGCCTTTTGCAAAATCAGATCTAGGGTATCATATGTGATGATGTCATTGTCTTTGAGTCTCTCTCAAGGTATTCATGTGAAAAACTGCTTGTCATTATTGTGGAGAGGGTACATCTATTTTAGATGATGACTCCATGCATCTGTCAAAGTGGGCTCTTGCCCCTGAAAGCAGTTAAAAACCAACTGCAGCAAGAAATGCATAAGGTTTCATGTGCAACAATGCCCACTGCTTGCCTTCAAACTGCCAGTGTTTTGCAGGAGGTGTTCAGGTACATACTGGAAATTTAGGTTTATGCAAATAAAGCTGATCAAAATGCTCTGTTGCCATAGTGCAACAAATAAACTTGGAAAAATAAACAGGCCATTTGCAATTAGGAAAGTAATGAGGAAATGCATTGAAAAGTATACAATGAATGAATAATTAATGGAAAGATATAAACACTGCACAAGCAAATCAGGATAAATATTCATTGTCGTAAAACCTCCCAAATAGTCTAACTTTAGCATGAGCTTTGTAAAAATGAATGTTCAATAAACAGGACGTTGTTTCACTTGCTGCTATTCACATTCTCTATATGTCCATTGAAAGGAATTATTAAAGCCTTATTCACACAGTACAATTGGCTGTTGGCCTTCCTTTTTCTCCAGCTCTCATATGAGTGGTTTGTTCACATAAGCAGTATAAATGTAAACTGGACACCAACAAAAGTGTGTGAAAGCAACTCTTGTTATTAGAGAAGCTCTAAGATTCCTTGATGCCATTAGTTACTGCTGTTCCCAGATTACATCAGTTCCCATAATACATGTTACACTGCTTGTACAAGTAGATGATTTGTGCAAGCACCACTGGGGATCAGGGAGATTGAAAATTAGCCAGCTATAACATGCAAAATCTGCCCACAGCTATTCATAACCAACCTTAGCACAATTCCATTGATGGACTTGTACATTAATGTTCTTGTGGAATATTCATACTGAGTGTTATAAAATGCAAGCCATGACATCAGAAAAGATTGCTTCACTTCCAGGCTCTGGGGGATTATTGCGATTACAGGCAGGTACAAATGAATGAAATCACCTTCTTGCAAAATGCTGAATGGAATGCTCCAGGGGAATATTGATTCAGAAAATTGAAGTCAATTAGACATGACCTCATTATATCTCATTCCCTGCTGTGCTACCCCATCAGTGGGAAATGGATCTTTTCCTTGCAACAAAAAAAGGCTGATAGCACTTCCTAGATACTGTCTTCTTTGAGGGAGAGACTTTATAAAGTTTCTGCACTTTCATGCACACATAAAAAAAATTGTGAATGGTATTTGTACCGCAACATTTCACACACTTCACACAGAGACACCTTCATGGATGGGATAACTCCTCTGGATTTGCTTTCACTGTTCTCCAAACTGCTAGGTTGGAAACAGCCATTAAGCAAGAAGTTTTGTTGGATTCCATTTGTAGTCAAACATCTGGAAGGCCATAGGTTTCTCACTTCTGCCTTACAATAGGTTCTTCTTGTAGAAGGGCACTTTATTATCTGACATTTTTATTCAGCTTCTTCTCTGAGCAGCACATTGTAGCAAACATGATTCTCCCTTCTATTTTTCCCCTTACAAGAGTCTTGTTAGGTAGCTTAGGCTGAGAGATAGTAAGTGGCCAAAGTTTATCCATTGAGTTTCATGCCTGAGTGGGGATTTGAATCTGGACCTCCCTCATTCTTAACAACTTTTGGATCCATGCTGAAGTAATAACTGTGGTTATTTCTAAGCAAATGAATTTGTACCTTTGGTAAGCATACCTAGTGCATTAGTTCATTAAGTGCTGTTTTTCTAGAAAAAAAGAGGTGCCAGAATTCACCATGAACGCCTCCCTTCTTCTCTTACAATGACGATGGCACCTACCCGAGAAGTGCCAGAACTGAGTTCTAGCAAGTTCTGGCTGAAAAAAGCCCTGGGCTCATCCAATTGCTTATTATAATAATAGTCAGGTCTCAATCCTAAACACACTTATTGAGGAGATTTCACCCCTCCCATACCCAAGAATCTCCTGATCATCTCCTGAGGTCTCTGCTGACTCTACAGAGAGGAGGAGCAATGTACTGCTCTCTACTTAATTAGTCAAGTGAGTGAGTCTGTGTGTGAGAGAGAGAGAGAGAGTCAGTCAGTGTGCAGAGAGAGAGAGTGCAAGAGATAGTATTTAGAGATAAGATTGCTGCTAAGAGCAGCTGCAGGCACTCAGAGTAGCATTGATGTATGCTCAGAATATTTAGCTCTGTATATAGTTTGTATTATAGCTGTAGTTATAGAATAAAAGAAGATATTTTACAGAGCTGCTCTCCGAGTGGTTTATACTCTGCAAGACTCTGCAAAACGCTGCTGCGCAACGACTGCATTATTGAGACAGTGAATCCGGTGCTCTCAGCTCCAAGCTGTGAGTCCACAGCACTGTGACCAGTTCCTGTGAGAAAGGAGGTCTCCGGCAGTGCTACCCAGCTCGCCTAGCCCAGTCGGGGCTGTAGTGCATGAGTCCAGTTGGTACACTGGCTCAAGGGCGATGCTGACACTTATTAGGGAGTAAGCTCCACTACTGAGTACATATGCAGACTTTCATAGTCAGGTACACAGAACCGGGGGGAAATATCACATGGGGTATGAAATGCAGGGAAAACTGAAAACACTCTGCACACTCTTCCTTTCTTGACTATTTTGTAATCTGGCATATAAAATAAAGCCCAGTAGCCAGGGCAATTAAAGAACAATAGGAGTTCAACACAGCACTAAGGAGGTTGTCCCATCAGCACAAGTGCTTCTGCACTTGCTTGATAGAATTATCTCCCCCGCACTCCTCCTACCTGTTCCCTGTTTTGGGAGTTCTCCCCTCAACCCCCCCCCCCTTCAGTCAATACCGTGATACCTCGGGTTAAGTACTTAATTCGTTCTGGAGGTCTGTACTTAACCTGAAACTGTTATTAACCTGAAGAACTACTTTAGATAATGGGGCCTCCTGTTGCTGCCGCGCCGCCGGAGCACAATTTCTGTTCTCATCCTGAAGCAAAGTTCTTAACCTGAAGCACTATTTCTGGGTTAGCGGAGTCTGTAACCTGAAGCGTATGTAACCTGAAGAGTATGTAACCCAAGGTACCACTGTACTATTAATTCTTTCATAAAGTTAAATCATGATGTAGGATGGCAGAAAGCAAATCTGACTGCCATCATATATTCACTTACCTAGGAGTAAGTCCCACTGAATTTAATTCTGAATAGACATGGATAGAATTGTGTCCATAGAGGAATGGAAGTTTCGCAGTTTATAAAACATATTCCAGTGGAATTGTATGGGGCTTTTTTAAAGTGTTGGCTGTTTCATGTCTGCCTAACTCTGTAAACTGCCTAAGTTTACAGAATAAGTTAAATTTTATTGATCTTAAAAACTCGGAACTTGCTTTATTTACTTGCTTATGATTTGTTACATTTATATACCAAATTTTCTCCCAAGGATTTCAAGGTAGTGCACATGATTCTCCTCACAACCCTGTGAAGTAGGTTAGGCTGAGATGGTTACTGGCCCAAGGTCACCTAGTAAGCTTTACGGCTGAATAAAGATTTGAACTCTGGTCTACCATAACTAACCATAATACCACAGAAATATATAGTGGAAACCAGTCTGTGTCCCTGAAATTGCAAAATGAAACAGACTCATTTAATGCTGCCTGGTAAGTATCCCCCCCCCCAAACCATTGCTGCCTGGAGATGAAAAGGCAGACTTTTTGAAAACTGAACACCCCCCACCCCAATAATGCAAGTTAAACCTTAGCTCCCGCTGCCATCTTGTGGCTAACTGCATGACAGCCCTGTGAGAAATTAGAGTTTAGAGCTTTAAACAAAAATAAATACTTTTTGGCATAACTCTCTGTGTATATGCAATGGGGTATATTAAGAAAAACAACATTAGCAAAGGGAAGAGATCAAAAATATAGGCATTTTTAATGAACAGCAGTCCATCACTGCCACATTATATCCAATTTTACCTCAAAATGTGCTGTATCCTTTACATTTCCCCCTTTTTAACATAATCTGGGACTCTTGGTATTTGAAATCTAAAAACATTATTAAAGCTTATGTGCCAACATACATTTGAAGCACATGACTTCCTTCAAAGCATTCTGGGAACAGTAGTTTGTTAAGGGTTCTATAGCTCTGTGAGGGGAAGCTACAGTTCCCAAGATTCTTCAGGGGTTGTCATGTGCTTTAAATGAGTGTTGGGTGTGTTTTAAATGTATGGTGTGGATCTGCCGTACTTGTCTTAATTGGCTTACTATTCCAGGCAGGAGAAGCGTGCTGGATGGGGTAAAGCTACTACACTAGCTTCCCAGCAGGCACTGTTGCTTAGGGGGAGAGAGAGGGAAGGGACAAATGTACCAACAGAGTCTACCCAGTACTTCTGCTGGTGAATGTGCACCATGTTGTCCCATACCTTTCCAGTGAGCAACAGCTACTTCACTTGCTAAGAAGCTTGTGCAGTGGGGCTTTGCACCACCAGGCAAGCAGCTTCTGATGCCAGGATGTCTCTGTTGCTAGAAGATTCTCCTCTGTGTTCACAGGAATGTAAACATTCTGCATTATAATAGAAGATATTTTGGTTTGCTGCAGAAAAATAGCTACTATGGCGCCTTATAGCATCATTTATTCACGGCCGTATTCATAACAAGTCTTACCACAAAGGGAAATTCTGTAAAATTTCCTGAATGCATGCAAGAGTGAACTCTGGTGGGCTTCTTTACATGGGGCAAGTACAAATAATGGCCTGCTTCTTGTAGAGGCTTTCCTTACTTCCTACAATGATGGAAAAGGCAGCCAGGCATTCAGTGAGTATCTTCCTTGGCAAATATGAACAGGTGGGGAGAGGGGGAGGCTTAAAGGTTTGTCAGTCCCAGGTGGCAAAGGAATTTAAAGAATAGAAACAGAACCTTGAACAGGGCTCAGAATGCAGCTGGAAGGCAGTGCAGCCAGCACAAAATTTGTTGACTATTTGCCCACCTCTTCACATTATTAAGGAAGCAGGCCAAAGCACTTTGCATGAGCTGAAAGTTCTGAGTTGTCTTCAAGAGCTGCCCCGTATGAAGCGCATTACAGTAGTCAAGCCAAAAGGGTGTGCACATGTGGATGTGGGTGGTCAGATTCTCTTTCTCTGAGAAGAGGCAGTACCTTCATCTTTAATGTAACTCTTAGAAGACACTTTTACAGTAACTGTTGTTGTTGTTTAGTCATTTAGTCGTAACCACCTCTTCATCACCCCATGGACCAGAGCACCCCAGGTACTCCTGTCTTCCACTGCCTCCCACAGTTTGGCCAAACTCATGTTCGTAGCTTCGAGAACACTGTCCAACCATCTCGTCCTCTGTCATCCCCTTCTCCTTGTGCCCTCAATCTTTCCCAGCATCAGGGTCTTTTCCAGGGAGTCTTCTCTTCTCACATGTAACTGTTAGTACCACTATAATGTCTTCCTCCAGGTACAAAGATGGATCCAGAGACCCATACAAGGAATAGTTATTTCTGTCCAGTTTCCAGGATAGCAACAGCAATAGCAACAATTTTATTATCTTTATGCTGCCCATCTGATCGGGTTGCCCCAGCCACTCTGGGTGGCTTCCAATACACTATGAAAAGACAAAGGATGAGGTTCTATTCCTCCTCCTCATGGTATGGCAAGAAGAATAAAACTTTGTAAGGGCCAGTTTTCAATCTACATTGACGCAGACAAAAAGTCAAACTACCTAAAATAAATGGAAATAGGATCAAATGGCAATGCTTTTCCTTATTAGCTTTTTTTTTTTTTTGCTCCAAATGCTTATGAAATGTTTTAAATGACTTTTGTTCAATTGTGCATGAAATAAACCTGATTACAATCATAAAGCTGTATTAGCACGCAGGCACACACATATATATCTGCCATATATTATTCTTCTAATGACACTTTTAAATAGCATTTTACCATTTCTGGAAACATGACGCTTCCTAATGGCTTGAGGAAGTTATGAGAATGTAAAAATGGTTACAAAAAAAACCCCAGGTTAAATACTTCTTTTCCAATATTCTCAATTACTATTAAAATAGCTTTATTGTAGTTCTAGTCTCAATAACTCTTTATACATTTGTTATGGTTTCATCTCTCCAAGGAAATCAGGGTATGGATCCCTCCCTCTCACCATTTTACCACTTCCTACCATACTGTACAGTAGGTTAAGCTGAAAGAATGTTCCTAGAAGACAGCTCCCAGAGTTTTCAGACTAGCCACCTTTAAAGATTATATTTTTTTCAAAAAGTAGACCAGCCATAACTTTCTTGTGGCCTTGTTCAAACTAATCCAGAACCAAGCTCAACACTATATCCACTGCACCATGCAGGCCCTCAAGGTATCTATTCACCTGTTCAGATCTCAATCTACCATAACTCAGGGACCATAACTCTACGGTAGAGGGCACATTTAACAAGCGGAAACTTTCGGATTCATTTCCTGGCCTCTTTGGGCAAAGGGATCATGGTAACAGTTGGTGGGAATGACATGTGACCCGTCCAAGACCTTGGAGACCAGCATAAGACCATAAAAATAGCCCTGCTGAATCAGACCAGTGGCTTCCTGTTCTCATGGTGGTCAGCCCGATGTTCATGGGAAGCTTTCAAGTAGACCCTGAGTGGAGCAGCACTCTTCTCATCTGTAGTTTCCAGCAACTGGCATTAAGAGGCACACTGCATGTCACTGTCACTCAGCTAGCCTACCTCACAGGGCTCTTGTGAGGATGAAATGAAGAGGTGGAAATGTGTAGGCTACTTTGAGCTTCTTGGAGGAAACAGTGGGAAATAAATGTATTAAATAAATAAAATAAACTTAGGTTGTGAGACTAAAGTGATTTTCTTGCATCACTGGTGTGAATGCATACAGGTTGCTTTATTCTGAAATAAAATTTATCAGGAGATATCAAAGATTATTAAAACAACATATTTAAATTTCTCCCCAGTTAACCCTACTAAATATGTGGACAGATACTTATGAAGACATCTCACCAAAAGGAAGTTTTGACATGGACACTGCCAACTGCCAGGATGTCTGTAGCACAACAGCAGAAATCTTTTTTTTAATGTGACTTTAAAAAAACTCTGAAATTTGGTTACTGCAGGACAAAAAAATAAGGCATAAGTTAGAGTCTCTAAGGGACAAGTAAGGTTCAGTATGGTGGGATTTTATTTCAAATATTTTAGTTTCAGATTTAAACGTATCTTTGCTGTCTAGAAAAAAGATGGTGGTCATGATTTTATATTGGGTGTTATTTAATAAGCTTAGGTTTTGTATGTCCTGTCTTTAGTGGGATATACTGTATTATTAAATATTTGTTATTTGTTTACTTGTCTTTGCAGCTCCATAATAATTTGAAAAAATAAACATTCTTTAAAAACTTAGCTCAACCTACTTCAAAGTGCTGTTGCAAATACAAAAGGTGGAGAGGAAGAAAACATTCAAAACCTTGAGCTTCTGGGTGGAGAAGCAAGAAATAAATTTATGACACACAGCACATGCTTAAACAATGGAATACACTCCCACATGAGGCAGCGAGGGCCACCAATTTGGACAGTTTTGTGCAGGATAAGCCTATGAATGGCTACTAGCCCCAACAGCTATGCTTTGCCTCCATTGTTGCAGGCAGTATGCTTCTGAATACTAGGTGGTTTAAACCACAGGAGGAAAGAGTTCTCCTCTGCGCTGGTGGAGGAAGAGGCGTACGGGGGGAGTGCACCAACCCCAGCAGCGCGATCCCGGTGGGGTGCCATCATGGCTGCCCCCCCCCCCCGTGCTGGGCCCCACGCCCCAGGATGTGTACCACACCCCTATGTGTGGCATGCCCCATCCCCAGGACGCATGCCACACCCCCAGGACACAGGCCAGCTCCACCCCCTCCTGCTTTTCGCCCCCTGGTGCCGGAGCATGAAGCTCCGTCACTGCTGCTGTGCTCAGGTCCTGCTTGTGGGCTTCTCATAGGCATCTGGTTGGCTGCCGGGAGAACATCATGTTAGCATAAATGGGCCACTGGCTGACCCAGCAGGGGTCTTCTTATGTTGCTATTCAATGCTATTCACAGTTTATGCAAATAAAGCCAGAGAAGCAGCCTTCTAGCTATAACTGCACCATTCTACGGTCCTCATAATTACAGCACAGTAACAAAACCAAGAAAAGGTTTGCCAGCCCTGATAAATAACAACAAGCTAAACATGTTTCATTGTAATTTGCAAACTTGCTTGAATGGCAGGCGCAAAGGAAAGAGCAGCATAATATCAAGGATAGGGAACATGTGGCCCTCCAGGTGTTTTTGGACTACAACCCCCCATCATCCCTGACCATCAGCTGTGCTGATGGGAGTTGGAGTCCAGCAACTTCTGGAGGGCCACAGGTTCCCCATCCCTCATATAAATCAATCAATAATTGGGACGTTCCCATTTTGCTAGTGGTTCTGTTTACTAGTTGTGCTTGGTTACAGTTTTATCTCCACGGAGGGTGTCTGCCCCCACAAGAGAATGACTGTTGATCAGAAATTGTTGGCAAAACAGGAAAGGAGACAAACTTCACCACTGTCAATTCTTCAGGCAAAGGTGGTGCTTGGAGAGAATTGCAATTAGCTGTGGCCTTATTTTTATGCCAAACTGCAAAGAAAGAAAGAAAGAAAGAAAGAAAGAAAGAAAGAAAGAAAGAAAGAGAGAGAAAGAAAAGTTCTCCTTCAAGAGACTGTTGGCTATCCCAAGGCATAAAACAAGCTTTACAGCCCTAAACTTCACACATTAAATTAGTACTCAAGTATAATTTTACAGTTGACTGTATGAATGGCACCCTAGAAATAAATAAACCAAAGCAGCATTAATTAAGGGGGCGGGGGAGGGGGAAGACTACCGACTGTTGTCACCATAATTGCAACGGCTGGGTGGATATTTAATATCAAAGAGCTGTGTTTCACACACACCCCTAAAATTAGCTGCACTTCGGAAATCTAAATTTCTCACTTCAGGTATACACATTTCTAAATTTAAAGTATATATACTACAATCTATTGACGTCTAAACTTGTGATGACCATCCCCTTTTCTGCTAGCTATATAGCACTTTCAATGTGCATAGGGCTTTGCAATGCTTTAAAAATAACTAGCACTTCCCAAATAAAGATGGAACTAGAAGTTACAGTATAAGATTCATGGAGCTGTCTCCACTCCTTCTCTCTTCCTCCCTTCCTCCCAGAAACAAGGAGTATGGAGGTAGGGAATCTGTGACCCTGCAGATGATGCCGCACTCCAACTCCCATCAACACCAGCCAACTTGGCCAAAGGTCAAGGATAATAGGAGTTACAATCCAGCAACATCTGGTGGCCCACATGTTCTCCATCCCTAATGTAGTATAACACAACCCATAACATGACATCACCATGCTGTGCATTTCCCCCTCTCCTACCTAACACAGTTGGCTGCCAGCTAGATTTCCTCCTCAGGCTGCTGACCTTTTGCTGACACATATATTATTCAAATGCCGCATATAAAAGAACACGCAAACCTTCCCCAAATGATTGCCCCTTCCTTATAGCATTTAACAAGGCTGCAACACAAGGTATCATTAAAGGAGGTCCAGAATAAAGATTAAGAATACATTTTATTGCTTTTGATCTACAATAATTGGATATCATCCGAGAACAAAATTACACCAGGTGTCTTATAATTAAAAATAAAAACTAAAACACAAGACTGGATCCAAGCTGAGGTCTTGTATGCGTTCGTGGATTCCCCCAAAGAATACTGGGAACTGTAGTTTGTGACAGGTGCTAAGAGTTGTTAGGACTGGAGAGCCATATTCCCCTTACAGAGCTACGATTTCCAGAGTGGTTTAACAATCAACCCTCTTTGCAGGGAACTCTGGGGAGTGTCTTGAGGGTCAGAGAGAGAGGCTTGGAAGGCTGCCTTTGGCCCCTGGGCCTGAAGATCTGCACCCCGATCTAAAAGATCTTAAGATGGAAAAGCTTGGGAAGCTAAATTCTTCATCTGGTGCCAAAATGTCCACTTCCTAATGCCAGGTAAGCCTCTCTGTAGGAGTCAATGCTGCCACCACTTCAAAGAAGGGGTAGGATAGCTCAATTGGCTAGTTAAAGCATGGTGCTAATAGCAACAAGGTTGCAAGTTCTGGCTAATCAGTAGTTGTGCTTTAGACGTCCCTGCTTAGCCATTATTATTTCTTGCACTTTTCTTTAAGCTGCCACCAGAAATGGAAGACTCAATGAGATTTGAAGAAGAACCTTCACCACACTGATGAAAGGGCAGTAAGGAAGTCCAGCTCTTACATCAAGGAAGGGAACTTGTGGTTCTCCTGATGAGACTCCAGTTTGCAGTAGCCAGCAGACCCAAAGGTCAGGTATGATGCGAGTCACAGACCTTCAACATCTACAGAGCCAAAGGTCCCCCACCACTGCCTTACCTGCACCCAAACTATTCTGAGGTTCGCTATCTTGCATCTGTGTGGCTAAGGCTCCAATTTTAAGCACAGTGGCTAAAGAATAAGTCCCACTGTAAACAGCAGGACTTACTTCTGAGTAAACACGCACACAATTACACTGCTGCAGAAGTTCGTCTTATGTACTTACTTAGGTAACTGTAACTTGTTCATCAATTGATCCAGCAAGTGGTAGGTACCATTTTACTATGTAAGATATACATTGAGGCTGAACTAAACACACACAAAATCACTGGTTCTCCTGACTCAGGGTGGAGTGGGATGTCAGGAGAGGTGACATTTCGAGTATTGTGAGTGAGAGACAAAACCTACTGGGGCACCAAGGACAGCTCCCAGACTTTCCTTTAAAGCAGGGGTAGGAAACCTCATGCCTGGGGAACAAATGTGTCTCTCTAAACCCCTCGATCTGACCGTCAGGACACTCCCCAGCCATACCCCCTTTCATCAAACCTCAACCATCATTGGCCCTCCTTCACACGTTCCTTGAGTTTTTTGACCTAGCCTGTGTCCATCAACTCTGATAATGCCTCTTCCTTGCCTGAAGGCAGGATGGAGAGGGCCACCACTGGCATGTGGCCCGAGGAAGGTTGCCCAGAAGGCAATGCGGCCCTCAGACAGAAAAAGACTTCCCATCCCCGCTTTCAAGTTTCAGGAAAAAGCAGCTACCGCATACCTTCCAAGTGCCATGATTTAACCATGGCACCCCCAGAAATACAGAAGCCATCTTGGCTTCTGATTTGATCTGGGAATGTCCCAGAAATGTAGAAGGGCCTGGGGTGCCTGGGTAAAGGTGGGGTTGCAGGGAGGATCCTAGAGTCCTCCTGCTTCCTTCCCGAAGCTGGCAAGAACTTACCGGCAGTGGCGGAGAGCAGGCGGGGGCGGGGCTGGCACGTGTCCTGGGGGCGGGGCACGCTGCCTGCAGGGGCGGGGTGCCAAGCATAGGCAGGGGGCAGCTGTGATGGCACCCTGGGGATAGCGCTGCCGGGGGTGGTGCGCTCCCCCCGCACTCCTCTCCCTCCACCAGTACTTACTGGGCTTTGGAAAGGAAGCAGGAATGCTCTCAGACCCTGCCAGAGCATCGCACCTCCTTCCCAAAACTGGGCAAGGTCTTACCAGGCTTGGAGAAGGAGGGAGGAGAATCTGCATTTCCCTGTTTTCCCTATTATAATCTGTCCCAATTTTCATTTGTTGAATGTTTGAGGGTATGCTACTGTGGTGGCAGCAAGTTTTTGCCTTTTTATTACACTTTAAAATGCTGCTTGTTGTAGGGTAGCAGTGGCCCAAGCTCCAGGAAGCTGCTGTGAAAGTGTGGAGTGGTTTGTTCAGAACCCTTTTTACTTTTTTCATGCTAAAGGAAACTTTTTATGGGTGCAACAGGAAATGTGCCTTCAATTCAGAAAGAAAGTGTGTTTTGGCTACCAGAAATCTGGGGAACAAAAAGATAAGAGAACAGCTTCATATATAATTTTGCCACAAGCAAAGATGCCAGCTCATCACTAACAACATCACAGCTCTCAAAATTCTCAACAGAAATGGCTGCGGAGGATTCATGTTAACGGTATATAAAGTCAGGAATTACAAGCAATTATGATAGATTTGTTTATCGTTTCACACATACCAGGAGCTGAGAACTTGCAACACTATCACATGAACCAAAGGAAGTGTTTTTTTCACAGCACATGCCTGATCTTTGGAATTTTGTGTAATGTCATGCGATAATGCCCATCTGGATAGCATACTGCAAAGAACTAATCCAGGGCCTTGCAACAGAAATAAACCATATTGACAGTCACAAATATTTTCCATTTTTTCGTTCGCATGCGTAACATAATTTGCATTATGAATCCCAAGCTATGTTTGTGGACATGAGCTTTTTTTCTTAGTCTAAAAGGGCGAAGAAGAGCTTTTGAAGCAACTCTTTAAAACCTTGCTGGAGGGAATTAAAGAGAATAGTAATTGGAAAAAACAATTAAGCTGGGTGCCTCTTAATTTGCAACTTAGCTTCTAGGCTCTTTGCTGGGTAGTTTTTTTCTATTATATCTTCAAACCTCTCCGCAGTTACTATGAGAGCTCAGTTGGAGAACCTCAGCATACACAAGTACCAAGCTTCCATTGCCAAATCAGAACAAGCAGTTCACGAAAGACATGGATATTAGGGCTTTATTGCTTAATAGATTAATCTGTAAGATGCCCAAGCAGCAGATTTTTTAAATGTATTATTATTATTATTATTATTATTATTATTATTATTATTATTATTTAACACTTATTAGATTTCACTCCCATCTCTCTACCAAGGATCTCAAGATTTCCCCAGTCCCCTTAACCTCACAACAACCCTGTGAAGTTGGTAAGGGTCGAGAGTGACTGACTCAAGGTCCTGCAGTGAGCCTTCTCAATCTGGTCTGTGGATGGTCTGGGAATCAGCATGTTTTCACATGAGTAGAATGTGTCATTTTATTTAAAATGCATCTCTGGGTTATTTGTGGGGCCTCCCTGGTGTTTTTACATAAGTAGAATGTGTCGTTTTATGTAAAATGCATCTCTGGGTTATTTCTGGGACATAGGAATTCGTTCATTCCCCCCCCCCCCCCAAAAAAAAAAAGTCCGGCCCATCACATGGTCTGAGGGACGGTACACCGGCCCACGGCTGAAAAAGGTTGCTGACCCCTGAGCCAAGGCCTCCAGGCTTACAATCATTACAAAATGCTAACCCTGTTATGCAAACTGCAATGACCTTTGGAAAAGAGACATCCCTCCTCTTCTAAGAGGAAAAGCCTGTTCTAAAACATTCTAAGAAAGAATGCTTCCAAACTATTGTTTTTAATCATAAACAAGTTTACTTAATAAATTGACTTAGGATGCAATCCTATACAATTGACTTAGGATGCAATAAATTGACTTGGGATGCAATCCTATACACATTTACCTGGAGAAAGCCCCATTGGATTTCTAAGTATTTCTGCATAGGATTGCAGTGTTAGAACTCATACTGTAAATTGGTTGAGATTTATTTTATTGAGTGACAAATGTAGTAGCGAGGATCACTGGATCGTATTAACTGAGCACAAATTCACACATGCATGTGCATTTTTTGTTTGTCCTGGACAAACAAAACACGCCCCATTAATAACCACTGTGTGTGAAATGGTTGATACGAAAGTTCTGTCTGTGTCAGATGGCTCAATCAAATATTCCAGTGACAAAATATGAATGGTGAACCAGGCCATCTATTATGATGCAGTTGATGTGCCAAAATAAGTGATTGCTGAAATCTAAAAATAATCCATGAAGCCTGACAGAACTGATACCTCCAGTCTGAAGTATCTAGTACTATCAAGAATAGTGCTATTTGGACCATTGCTCTGAACCAGGAAGTTGTTTTGCATGGCGTAGGGAAACTCTATGATTTTGCAGCATCTTTTATGTTTGCACTTCTTACGAGGCAAAAAAGGATGCATGGAGTCCGCTATGTGAGCAGATTTTAGCATTGCTCCCCCACACCTTAAATGTCCAGCTGTCACATTGCCCAAATGTCAGATCAGCTCCTATTATTGGATTCAGACTCCTCACTACAGTTTTCAAGCAATCTGGCCAATCTGCACTATGCATTGCCAGAGGGACTCCAAATTATTCAGCAGTGCATTTGGACTCCTGAGGGAGGGAAAGGGAAGGGGTACTATTTCAATAATTTAATCACATACTTGAAAAATGCCATAAACGTTTCATATCATTCACAGGAGCCTTTAGCATATCATGTGTTGACACATAAATCAGCATAAAGACTTTGATTAATGTATATATTTGTTTTATTACCGGGGAAAACCCTTAGCATTTACCAAGTGAATATCGTGTGCTCAAAATGCTTCATAGACATCACCTCCGTAATCAGAGAAATCTCAGCCCAACAGAAGTTGTGTTGTTTGAATATTATAGGAATAATATTTAAGTGGGAATGAAACATACAGTATTTGTATTTGTTTTCCCAACAATGAGAGAGGTCAAGGTGGAGAGTTTCAGTAAAACAAATTTTTAAGAGGATCCTGCCATTTTAACAGCTGTTGTTCACTCTGTATACTTTAGGATCTGTGTTTGACCGGACTCTTCAATTCATCTTTCCATCTCTAGTATTCAATCCATCAGTATAAGGCCCTTTCCATTTCCAGCACTAAATCTATCACTATTAATTTGTCACTATTTATCATCATCTTTTAGCAGAGAAATCCAGAAAATACTCTTTCATCCTGATTTTAAGCATATTTACTCCTGTTTACTTACATCAGAAGTTAACCGCATAGAGTTCAACTGCGGTTTGTGGACCATCACTGGTCTGTGGATTTGTGATAGAAGATGGGGGCTAGCCCACTTGCCCCACTGAATACACTAAACTCGCAACTTCTCACTTTTTTTACATGGATGCAAACTTATGTGGTTAATCAAAAAACAGATAAATCGGGAAAATGCAGGGGGAATCAAAATAATCAGTAGAAAAACATCAAAAGGAGGTGGGGGGAGGAAACAACAATTGGCAGTCCCACCAGCCATTGCACTCACCCTGGGAGTGTGTTCAGGCATCATCAGAGAGTCATAGCGAGAGCAGAGAGAAAGGTAGTCTAAGAGCAAGGGGAGGTGATCTGAAGCATGGCCCCAAAATGCAAGACAGCTTCCTCTTCAACTGGTGGGAGAGCTAAAAAGCAGAGATGGTCTTCCTGGCTTTACACCTTTTTGTGTTTGCGCATGGTTCCTGGGAACCAAACCCTCGAGTAAATTGTGGGCTTACTGTTCATCTTGATTTTTAATTGTATTTTTATTTCTTCTTCCATTTTTAAAAAAAGAATTATTTATTATAGACGTATTATATTGCCTTAGAGTTTGAATACTATGGAATTAAAATTGCTTCAACAGGCAGACAAATCATTAAGTGGTCTGCCAAGACCCTCAGCAACTTTTCAGTGGTCCGTGGGAGGGGGCAGTTTGAGACCCACTGTATACATATCTACTCAGAAGTAAGTTATATTGAGTTCAAAGGGGATTACTCCCAGGTAAGTGTGTATTAATTTAGTTTAATTAATTAGTTTTAATTTAAGTACTTTAAAGTAAAGCCTATAAAACCATAGTACGATATAATAACACAGATATAACTTTTTTAAAAACCCTAAAAACCTTTAGAGCCAACATTTTGTATCTTTTAGGGGTGGGGGTAGAGAGAAAACTGCCTGTGGTATTGTTACTAAAAAGACATTCTGTTCCTTTAAACGTTCTTGTGCATCTCTCCCACCCTCAATTCCAACCATTACTATCTCCATATATTATACTTGTCATAACTCCCTGTTACAGTGAGTCAGTGTGCTGAAAATAAACTTCATGGCTTGTATTCTATTCGAAAGCAGAAGCCCAAACATTGGGGGGGGGGGGCGGCGAGAATTTACCCTCTGTCCTAGTGTAAACCACAAAGAAGAGGAAGTTGGGACTTAATAATTGCAATGAATGTTGGAAGAAAAATGTGTGCTCTTGACATCTGATGGAAGAGATAAATCTGTCTCTGTGAACTGAGACTAACTCTCCATCCCCACAAGTTTCCCAGTTTGGGAAAGAGCGGGGAAGCGTGCAGGAGTGCGACATCCACAGCCTTGCGAAACCTCTTTGAAAGTCATTTTTCCAGTGGGAATATCAGTCTCATGGAACCCCTCACTTAAATCCTATATTTACAAGGCCAGTTTAATTTTGACACAAAAGACCTACAGTGCTCTCTTTCAAGTGAAGCTGTGGCTTCAGAAGCAGGACTTTCAAAATTCATAAAATAACCCCAGTCATTAATGCAGCCTTATTTTTAAAAGGTGACTGCAGCAAAGGGGCCAGTGCATCTATTTTAAAAAATAATAATTAAAAAGCCTCTAAGCGAACTGGGTGTATTAAAGTTGATGACAGCCTTCCCCAATCCTACCCCGACCTCCCAAACTCCAGGCGTTTTGAAAGATGAGACACCCAAAAACAGAAATAAACTAAGGAACTACACCAAACCCACACACTCACACACATTCAAGCCACAGTTGACACTGTGAGGAAGCCAATTTTTAATCACACCCTTCTGGCTTTTTTGTACGGGATGTGTCTAACACAGTTTTACAGAGACCACTTGGACCGCTGTGTAATTTTGTCACTCCAGCAACTTCTTTTTCAACAGAAACAAATCTTTACTGTTCCTCATTCAGACAACCTCATCTCCCCCCCCCCCATCCAGACTCCCTCTCCTAGATTTAAGATCAGTAACAATTATTTCACATTTGCTGATTCCCCGTTCTAGACAACTTCTTATAGGGTTTAGGCTACCTGGGAGCAAGTTCCCTTGAATTCAGTAGAACTTTTTTCCAAGCATGGTTAGGCCTGCAGCCAACATACAGATGTCACAAGAGTCAGCAGTGTTTATGTAATTGACTAAAAACATTCTCATATATTTAAAAAAAGATCTCCTCAAGTAACCAAGCAGTGTTTATAAATAAAACATGCAATTTATATTCTTTTATTATTATAGAAATAACTTTATATATTACTTTTATCCATTATATTATTATTATTATTATTATTATTATTATTATTATTATTATTATGTCTGTATTACTTGAATGGGGGACGCGGGTGGTGCTGTGGTGTAAACCACTGAGCCTCTTGGGCTTGCTGATCAGAAGGTTGGCAGTTCGAATCCCCTGCGACGGGGTGAGCTCCCGTTGCTCGGTCCCTGCTCCTGCCCACCTAGCAGTTCGAAAGCACATCAAAGTGCGAGTAGATAAATAGGTACTGCTCCGGCGGGAAGGTAAACGGTGTTTCTGTGCACTGCTCTGGTTTCACCAGAAGCAGCATAGTCATGCTGGCCACCGCAGCCCCAGAGTCATCTGCGACTGGACTTAACTGTCAGGGATCCTTTACCTTTACCTTTTTATTACTTGAATGAATATAAAGCACTACCACAGAAGAGGAATTTTCCACACACACAGGAAGCACTGCTTCTTCTAGCAGATAGTGTCTGCTGCAGTGCCTGTAAATCATCTAAAAAAATTGTTTATAGGTGCCCCCCCTTTAGAGCTATTGTTTTGTTCAAGGGCAAATCAATTAAAACTCATGATTCATTAAGTACTTTAAAAAAATCCTTATTAATGACACTTTTCCTTATTGTTCATTGTTTTCATAGTGTCAACAAGGTGCATGGTACTGTAGACCCATATAAGTGGTTGGGTCCCTGCACTGAGAAGCTTACAGTTAAACGTAAATTAAAGTGAATGAAGATGCGGGAAGGTTTTAAATCTGTCATCATCCCTGAAAAAGGAGAAAACGAGCCATGCCCATTCTGAGCAGTTAAGTTTATTGTAGCGCTATAAAGAAGGAATCTTTTACGTTTCCTATTGTAGTTGGAAGGTAATTGTGCTTCCCAGATCCCAAGACTTGGAACAGTGGCCGCTCCAATGACCTCTCCTGCTCACCTTCATCGCTCTGGGAGCCTACCTCAGGTTAACATTTCTACACAAGAAACAATGCAAAAGGGTCTCAGAGAGATTTGAGGGCCAGTTTAAAAAAGTCGAGAAATATGGACACAGCAGTAAAGGTGGCAAGAGAGGAGATTCCCGCTGGACATCAGGAAGAACTTTCTGACAGTGGGAGAGGTAGTGGACTCTCCTTCCTCAAAGGTTTTTAAACAGAGCTTGGATGGCCATCTGTCATGGATGTTTTTGTTGAAATTCCTGTGTTGCCAGGGGTCCCTTCCAACTCTATAACTGATTCTAATACAAACTCTGAAATCCTCATCAGCACGAAAACGAAGTCTCTAACTCAAACCGTCCCATCCCTACCAGACAAAACTTTGGCCCCCTCGAGTTCTAAGTTTACACACAAACACACACACACACGTGTCCAGCACGTGCCTGGTACCTCTCTTTTCTCACTAAGATCCTTCCCCTCCCTCCAAGGTATGATCATTCAAACTAGGCAGGAGAGTAACAGATGATGATGATGAAAGGAAAAGAGTCGGGGTGGGGTGAGAGAGGGAGAAGGAGAGACGCCGTTTAATGGGATATTCAATATCCTGCAACATGCATTTTGAGCTCTGCACTTCCAGCGGCTTAAAAGCTCATAATGCGCTCTGTGCTTCCTCTCGCTAATGTCCACAGGGGGTTTAATGCTGGGGCCGATCGATGGGGCTCCTCTGGTGTCACGATCTCTCTCTCTTTTTCTTTACTTTTTCTTTCGCAAAAAGCAGCAACATAAACCAGACTGGGAAGGGACGGGCTAGAGGAGGCGGGATTATTTTGGATAAGAGGGGGGAGAAAGGAAGGGGTGAAGGAAAAGGGAGGGATTTGGGCTTCTCTCCACCAGGACCTCCCCTCCACATTTCTTCATCTCCCCTCCTTTTTTATTTCCCAAACGTCTCTAGATTGCCCACTCTACACCTCCTCCGCCTCCCCCCCCCCCCCGCGTTGTGAGAGCAGCCAATTCTAAGGGCAAAGGGAGGAAAGGGCAAGCGGCTTCGACCGTCGCGACTACGCATGCCCGGCCATCCAGGCATGCTCAACAAAAATAGAAGGGCAGCCCAACTGCCAAATGATGGGGAGCAAAAGAGGCTCTTCATCTCGGTAGGCGATGGGCTTGCAAAGAAGAGAAGCAGGGGAGGGGAGGGGGGCACAGGAGGTGGGTGAGGACTCTTTCAAAATATCCCCAAGAACTCCTGGAGGAACTTTGCCACGCTTTGAGAGCGCACTATTCAGATGCCCGAGAGGGTTTGCTGTCAGCCCGGGTTTATTTTTTATTTTTTTATTTTATTGGACTCTTCTGCACCGCTCCAAGGCAGCACGTGATGGGCAGGGCAAGAAGGCTCCACCGCTTTCTTCACCCTTGAGAAACTTGTCCCCCTAACCTTGGGAAGCGGGGCTGGTTGGAGGGGGGGGAGAGGGAGAGAAGCGGCAGCCCCGCCAAGGAGAAAAGGCAGCAGAGAGCGAGGAGGGGGTTTGCGCACTCCCCAACTCCGCCCCTCACTTGGCTGTAGCCATCCAGCTTTAAGGAGACTTTGGGGCTGGAGGAGACAAGGGTGTAAGATGTGACACACGTATCTGCAGGCGCTCACGCGCGCACGTATCCCCCTCCCCTCTCCAAACACACATACACCCTCTCCCTTTTCGTCGTCCACCGTCCCTACCTTTCGGATTTGGTGAATTTCCGAAACGCCTGCCGGAGATCGTGGAAGGAGCGATAGGTCTGGGGCTCGGCGGAGATGCCTTGCGCCCGGGTGGTGCGGGGTCCGATGTGGGTGGTGGGCGCGGGCAGCACGGACTGACACTTGTGCAGCTTCCTCCTCAGCTCCTGGATCTCCTCGTCCTTCTCGGACAAGCGCTTCTCCAGCTCTTTAATCCGCTCATCCTTCAGCAGCAAGAGCTTGGCAAAGTCCCCTTCCAGCTCGCTCATGTTTCGAAAGCCCTCGCTCCGCTGCAACTTTTTTTTCCTTCTTCTTTTTGGTATCCCGTAAGGAAGCGAGCGGGGGAGCGAAGGAGCAGCAGCAGCAAAAGCAGCAGCAGCAGCAGCAGCAGCGACCCAGGCGAGCGCGGAGTGAATGGAGCCTCTAAGTAAGAGAGGGAGAGAGAGGAAAGGGGAAAGAGAGGGAGTGAAGAAGAAGGGGGGGAAAGTCAGTCCAAAGCAGTGGGGAGAGATCTGCTGTCACTAATGGGTGGTGGTGAGCGGCTTTCTTCGATCCACTTACTGCTGAATGGGCTGTAAATGGAGGCAGCAGGATGAGAGAGGGCTGAGATCACTGGATGTTGAGTGCTAATCTGGAAGCGTCCCTCGGGACCGGGTGATTATCTTTCATTGAGAAAGCAATTAGAGCTACCCTCCTGCTGCCGCCGCCGCCGCCGCCACCCTTCATACCTACCGGATTCACTCGGGGAGGAGGAAGAGGAGGAGAAGGAGGAGGAGGAGGATGGAAAGAAGAGGCATGCGAATAGCCAGCAGCAGCCCCACCAAACTCCTAAGCTCTCTCATCAGGACAAGAGCTCTCCCTTCCTCCATCTCTCTCTCTCACTCTCTCACACACACCACATCTTCTGTGTTAAGTGGTACAGACAACAGAGAGGAAGAAAGTTGATGGAGAGAGAGATGCAGTCCTTAAAATAGCAACCATTATTACTATGCAGCCTGAAGGGTGACACAGCTCCCTGTAACCAAAGCTTCGGGTCCCGGGTTGTAAAATTAGATGTCCTTCATAAATTATTGATCCCTCCCCTCCCCTCAAAATAACCTCCACAAATTGGTTCCTTCATAATGGTACTTAGCATTTGGCCAGGCGTATGTCAAGGGCTCCAAGCACTCCTGACGCATTTTTCTCCTGGAGAATCCTAACAACAGCCTTGTAAAGTGGCTCAGTGTTACTAACTGGCTTGCTATAATTGGGAACCGAAGGCACTGGTGGCTCGCTTAATAGGACACGTAGGGTAAATGTGAGGAGGGCTCCAAAAGCTGCGGCCAAACGCCTCCAAAAAGCTAAGGAGCAGATCATGAAGGAAACTGGCGTCCGCACGTTTGTCCCCGGTGTTTGCTATTCAGAGATATACTTTTCTCTGAACATGGAAGTTCAGCTATTACAGCTGATGGGGGAGGGTCATAGATCTATAGTGCAGACCTAACAAACCCATCACCGCATCCTGTGGCAACTAATTCCACAAGTTAACTCTGCATAGTTTGAAAAAGTAGGCGCCTTCTTTTTCTGAACCTGTTCCCAATTAAATTGTTTAGATGACCCCAAGTTCTAATATTAAAAGAGTAGCAGGGAAATCTCTCCTTTCATTCATAATTTTACAGTATTAACTTTTGTCACGTCTCCCCTTCCCTTCCAAATTAAACAATTCCAAAAGTGTAGCCTTTTCTTATATGGATAACATTTCTTATCAACTGGCTTGTTTTTGTTCTATATCTTTTCCAGGACTGCAGTATTCTTTTTTCTTTTTAATGATGGTGTGATCAGAACAGTACAAGAAAATTCCAAATGTGGCTGGGGCACAGATTTGCATAAGGGCATTGTGACAATGGCAGTTTTCTTTTTGACCTCTATTCTATAATTCCTGACATAGAATTTGCCTTTTACTCTGCTGCTACGCACTGAGTTGACATTTTCAGTGACCTATTCACTACTAATCTTTCCTGGGTAGTCGTAGACTAATCAGACCCCATCAGTGTGTGTATATAGATTTTTGGTTTTGTTGTGGGTTTTCTTTTTCACCCCAATGTGTATGACTATGCACTTACTTATATTAAATCTCATTCACCATTTTGCTGTACCTTCATGCAGTATGGAGAAATCCTTCCAATATTTATTCACAGGCTACCTTGAGTTTCATAATCAAATAAATTTGGCAACTTCGCTGCTCACTCCTGATGCCATTTTTGAATAACACAGCTGACTTTCCTTGGGCATGAAAACTTGCTAGTTTATTGCTGACCTCTGCTTCCTACCCTTTTGACCACATAAGGGTCACTTGATGTGAGATTTGAACTGAGGACATGTCAGCTCATGGTCTGCTATTACACCATAGTACTCTTAATAGGGATGCGGGTGGTGCTGTTGGTTAAACCACAGAGCCTAGGACTTGCCGATCAGAAGGTCGGCGGTTCGAATCCCCGCGACGGGGTGAGCTCCCGTTGCTCGGTCCCAGCTCCTGCCAACCTAGCAGTTCGAAAGCACGTCAAAATGCAAGTAGATAAATAGGTACCGCTCCGGCGGGAAGGTAAACGGCATTTCCGTGCGCTGCTCTGGTTCGCCAGAAACGGCTTAGTCATGCTGGCTATATGACCCGGAAGCTGTACGCTGGCTCCCTCGGCCAATAAAGCGAGATGAGCGCCGCAACCCCAGAGTCGGTCATGACTGGACCTAATGGTCAGGGGTCCCTTTACCTTTTTACTCTTAATAATCTTTTTATTCCTTCCTTACTGGGGCCTCTCAGAATTCCAGGGCAGAGTTCTCTTGCTCCCATTTCGAGTACCCCAAGTGCTGCTTTGGTGAGTGCCTATGCATTTAGAGTATATAATCTTCACAATAACATATATGTGAAGATACTGTTCTCACATTGTGCAGTGTAACCCTTCCATAATAACAAAAAAATAAGTCCCACTGATTTCAATGGCTAGAGGTTGGTGCTGAAAGGCAATGTTCTCAAGTACACCTACTGGGTTCAATGGGGCTTTCCTCGAGAAAGTCTGGAAACGATTGCAGCACCAGGCGGAAATCCTAAAAGGGCCATAGCTGCAGGCAAGCTGTGCTTCTTCAAGGATTTTCCAGCTGCACATCTTTCATGCTGTTCAAGGATGTTCCAGTTGCACATCTTTCATCTACGTGGGGCTGCCCTTGAAACTGACCCAGAAACTCCAGCGGGTGCAGAATGCCATGGCAAGACTCCTCACGGGGTCCTCGCCATGGGAGCACATTCATCTGGTGCTTTACCAGCTGCACTGGCTCCTGGTGGAGTACAGGATCAGGTTTAAGGTCTGGTTTTAACCTTTAAAGCCCTATATGGCCTAGGACCCTCGTACCTACAAGACCACCTCTCCTGGTATGCCCCACGGATGACCTTAAGGTCTGCAAATAATAACACCCTGAAGATCCCAGGCCCCAGAGAGATTAGACTGGCCTTGACCAGTGCCTCTTCGGCCGTGGTCCTGGCCCAGTGGCATGCTCTCTCACAAGAGACAAGGGCCCTGCGGGATCTGCCATCTTTCCCAGGGCCTGCAAGATAGAGCTGTTCCGCCAGGCCTTTGGTCGGGGTTCAGTCTGATTCTTTTCTTTCTGTATAAGAACAAGCATTAAAGAGGCCTCCTAGCCTGCTCACAGGTCCTTTATAAGACCAGTGGTAACATTTGGCCCTGGAGAATATTAAGCACTCTCAATTTTACCCGTGGACTGCCATCTGCCCATATTTTAATTTGCTCTGAACTAATTTTCAGATGTATTTTAATTAACTGATTGCCTGTTTTTATGTTCTTGTGTTCTTTGTATACTGTGTTAGTTTTATAATGTTAGCCGCGCTGAGCCCAGCTCCGGCCAGGGAGGGCAGGGTACAAATAAAAATTGTTGTTGTTGTTGTTGTTGTTTTAAGGGGACAAGCCTCTAGTGTAGCTCCATAGGTTGTTGGACTACAATTTACTCATTCTCTGGTCATTACCCTTGCTAGATGGGAAGTCCCCAAAATATCTGGAGGGCTACAGGTTTCTTACCCCTAACTCTAGCGTTGTTGTTGTTTAGTCGTTTGGTCATGTCCAACTCTTCGTGACCCCATGGACCAGAGCACGCCAGGCACTCCTGTCTTCCACTGCCTCTCGCAGTTTGGTCAAACTCATGTTAATAGCTTCGAGAACACTGTCCAACCATCTCGTCCTCTGTAGTTCCCTTCTCCTTGTGCCCTCAATCTTTCTCAACATCAGGGTCTTTTCCAGGGAGTCTACTCTTCTCATGAGGTGGCCAAAGTACTGGAGCCTCAGCTTCACGATCTGTCCTTCCAATGAGCACTCAGGGCTGATTTCCTTCGGAATGGATAAGTTTGATCTTCTTGCACTCCATGGGACTCTCAAGAGTCTCCTCCAGCACCATAATTCAAAAGCATCAATTCTTCAGTGATCAGCCTTCTTTATGGTCCAGCTCTCACTTCCATACATCACTACTGGGAAAACCATAGCTTTAACTATATGGACCTTTGTCGGCAAGGTGATGTCTCTGCTTTTTAAGATGCTGTCTAGGTTTGTCATCGCTTTTCTCCCAAGAAGCAGGCGTCTTTTAATTTTGTGACTGCTGTCACCATCTGCAGTGATCATGGAGCCCAAGAAAGCAAAATCTCTCACTGCTTCCATTTCTGCCCCTTCTATTTGCCAGGAGGTGATGCAACCAGGAGGAGAAAGGAGTTGGGGTGGGAAAGGAGAATTGAGAGCAAAAAGGCCTTGCTGAAAGCTCGAAGCATCTCTGCAGTGGGGTGGGGGTGGGGATCTTGCTGTTGTGGACAGGTGAGTTATTACTACTAAGTGAGGTGGCCGAGAACAGTGTGTCACACTCTGCTTCAGGGAGGGGCAACTGTAGATTTTGGCAATCTGTCATGGATGCTTTCCTTGCGATTCCTGCATTGCAAAGGATTGGAACTAGATGACCCCCAGGGTCCCTTCCCACTCTGCAATTCTACAAAATAACTACAAAATAGTTAGATGCATATCTGGATGGAGAAACCAGTAGCCCTTGAGATGTTGTAGGACTATAACTCCCATTACCTCTGGCCACCAGCCATAGTACTTGGAACTAATGGAAGTTGTAGTGCCACACATTGGCCACCCATGCCCTAGACATAAGTTCCACCGAAATCTATTTAATTATATATTTATATTGAATTTATATACCACCCTTCATTTGAAGATCACAGGGAAGTTTGCAATATAAAAATGCAAAAATACATAGCATAGTAACAAAAAAGAATACTCCCCCTCCTGCCCCACCACCCCAGTTTAAAAGGCCATAGATTGTTTACTTAGCCAAAGGTCTGGGAGAAGAGGAATGTTTTTGCCTGGTGCCTAAAGATATGAAACAAAGAAGCCAGGTGAGCCTCCCTGGGGAGAACATTCCACAAGGGGGAGCTGTTGCAGGAAAGGTCCATTTTCATGTTGCCATGCTCTGGGCCTCTCATGGAGGAGGCACATGAAGAAGGGACTCAGATGATGATCTCAGGGTCTGGGTAAATTCATAAGGGGAGAGAAGGTCTTTGAGGTATTGCGGTTACAGTTCAACAGCATCTGGGAGCTAAAGATTGGGGAGGTTGTTTAAGTTGTCCCCTTTGCTAATCTCCATTGCTGAAGAATTGTGTTGTCCCCATGAACAGCTTAGCTGGGTTCCGATGTTGAACAGAGCAAGGAAAAGTTTTGCTTTTCTAGTTGCATTTTCCATGCTTATCACAGAACTCTGGTTGAGGTGGGGCTAGAGCATGCACTGCCCTACTTGGACTACCGATTCACTACCAACAAACACAAGGCAACATACAATTGCCTTGTATACAATCTGTGTATACAATATGTAACATTTTCATTAAAGTAAAAACATTTTGAGAATATTTATTTTATTTATAATAAAACCATTGTAGCAACCTCACATGCATTACACAAAGTAGCTTACATCAATTAAAATCACAATATAAAAATAAAAAAGCAACATCGCCAATATAAAAATCACAGCGTAACATCCACAGGTGACAGATGCAATTCGCCAAGGGCAGGCAGAGCACATAAAACAAAGTTTGTCACTAGAATCAACCCAGCCTAACAAATTAAACACATGCTAGAATAAAAAAAGTCTTCATAAGATGGTGAAAGGCCATCAAAGATGGAACCACTCAGCTACTGAGAAGGCCTTATTTCTTCCCTGTAGATCTTAATGAATGGGCAGGCTGGCATGGGAGGAGGCAATCCCTCAGGTGTCCTTGACCCAAGTCATTTAGTGCTTTAAAAGGCAAGCACCAACACCCTGAACCTCAACAAATTGGTAATCAGTGCAGTTACTGCATGACAAGTGAAATGTGATCAGACAAACATCCTGACCACCACATGATGGACCAACGTAATTTCCCGAGGACTCATCAAAGTTAGCTCCGTGTAGAACATGTTGCAGTAATATAGTCCAGATGTAACTAAAGGGCAAGGCACATTTAATTAGGGTCAAATCAGACCTCTTTAGGAAAAGGCACTGCTGGTTCATCAGCTAAGCTAGCCAAAGGCTCTCCTAGCAACTGCCACCACCTGGGCATCCAGGTTCAAGGATGAATCTAGGAACATCCACAAATTGAATACCTGATTCTTCAACCTGCAAACTCAATACTTGATTTCTCCCCCCCTCCCCAAAAAACCCCACTTTGAAGTTCTATTCTAGAGTCTATCTTCTTCCTGATGAGGAACAGCTCTCTTATCTGGATTAAGCTTCAGTTGATTAGCCCTCACCTCCAGCCTATTGCTATCAGCAGGCAGCAGTTCAGAACATCAACAACTTGGTATTAGATGGAAAGGAGAAATGAAACTCTGTGCTATCTGCATGTTGATTACAACACACTCTAAACATTCAGACAACCCCGTTCAGTAGTATGTAGATATTGAACAACCTACCAAAGAAGATAGTGATGCCATACGCAAATGACCAAGGCATTTAATTAGTCCTCCAGCATCACTTTCTGACACTCAATGAAGAGCCAGAACCATAGCACAGTACCTCCTAGGGCAGGAGTTGTGGGGGACTTGTGGCCCTCCAGATGTTGTTGGACTACAACTCTTGTAAGCCCCAGCCAGCATGGCTGATGGTCAGAGCTGGTGGAAGTTGGAGCCTAACAACACTTGGAGGGCCATGGGTTCCCCAGCCCTGTCCTGGGTGCATTCCCTTCAGACTGTCTGGAAGTGTACAATGGTCAACAGCATCAAACATTCCTGAAAGGTCCAGCAAAACCAAATGACATGTAAATTCCTGGATAAGAAAAAAAAGGGGGGTCAAAAAATATCATTTTGTTGCCACCCAAAATAATAGCGCTCTAAATACTATCCAGCTTACCCAATAAGCTCTGCCTATCCCAAATTCTTCCTGGTGGATGTTTTAAAATCATTATCACCACTTTTATTATACTTAAATGATCCTGAAAGAGATCCTGATTATACTGAAAGAAATGGCAGAGAGCTTAAAGGGGCAACTTCAGGAAACTTTAAAGAACTTTTAATAAACTTTAGTTTATTTAAGGAAAGTGCTGTGGATGTATCAGTAAAAGCCTCTGAACTTAAAAATAATGGTCTCTATCAGCATACATGTTTCTCCTGCTAACAACTCATGGACACTAAAATATACAGAGACTGTGGAGCTTTGAGAGAGTTACAGAAATCTCTGATGGAGCCTCACCTGGAAATGCGGCAGCCCCACCTAATGAGAAAGGATGGCTACCATCCTGCATCTATGGTTGTGAGCCATCACTGTAATTGAATGCCTGCTGTCCTCACTACCTGCAAGTAAGATAATGTAACACATGAAAGGTAAGGTGCCCAAGGATTAAGGCTTTCTGGGAGATGATCTATAATGAAATAAAAAAGGTATTTAAATACACTTTTCTGAAGAAACCAGAGGCCTTTCTCCTAGGCATAGTTGGTCAAACGGTGTCAAAGAAGGATAGAACTTTTTTTATGTATGCCACAGCAGCAGCAAGAATTCTCTGAATGTCTGTATTTTTGTATTTTGTGATTTTGTATTTTTGTCTTTTTGCATTTTTCTTAATCTTTTATTTCTAAAATTTAATAAAATATTATTTTTAAAAAAAAGTAACACATGAAAGGTAAGATATAGGCTGCAAAAGGTAAAGGTAAAGGTAAAGGACCCCTGGATGGTTAGGTCCAGTTGAATTCAACTATGGGGTGCAGCACTCATCTCGCTTTTCAGACCAACGGAGCTGACGTTTGTCTGCAGATAGCTTTTCCGGGCCATGTGGCCAGCATGACTAAACTGCTTCTGGTGCAACAAGACACCGTGATGAGTGCCACAGCGCAAGGAAACACCGTTTACCTTCCTGATGCAGCAGTACTTATTTATCTACTCGTGCTGGTATGCTTTTGAACTGCTAGGTTGGCAGGAGCTGGGACAAAGCAATGGTAGCTCACCCTGTTGTGCGGATTTGAACTGCTGACCTTACGATTGGCAAACTCAAGAGGCTCAATGGATTAGACCACAGTGCTACCTGCATCCCTAGGCTGTAATGCTATGCACACTTACCTGGGAGTAAGCTTCATTTAACTCAGTGGGGCTTCCTTCTGAATAGTAGAACTTTGCACATAGGGTGATGTTTATCATTTATGGATTTGCTCCTGACCACATGAATAGCTTCCACTGAAAGCAGCCCGGTGACTTTCAACTGTTTTAGACTACAACTCCCATCATGCTGACTGGGCTTATTGGAGTTGTAGTCTGAAGCATTTGGAGGGCACTGGCTTGGGAGAAAGCTATGCTTGATTATATAAACTTTTGGGTTTCTGATAGCTACACCACAAATGGAAGTCATCACTTATTGTTTGCAGCCTCCAAACCCTGAATTGTGTGTGAACATATCTTTGGTAAAGATATTGGTTGTAAAGTGACCTTTGGAAACATACAACTGTGACTTTTTCTTCAATGCTATATAATAAAAAACAATACAGCTAGGATATGACCATTCTGAGTTTTGTATGTGAAGATTTCCCCATTATCTTCCTTTCTCTTTATCAACGCATCCACAGCATCAAATAAACAATGCCCACAGGCATTCAGTTGTTATATGTGAGTTTTCCTTGTAAATTTGTTAGGCTTTGAAATCCCTGTTCATGCTGCCACTGCCGCCTTGTGAGAAGTAGCCTTATGGTGCTATTTGCAAAGTAGTCTTAAATGTTTCCACATTAAAAAAGAAAATTAAATACAACTCTCTCTATTGTTCCAAAAAGGAGAGAGACAGCTCTAAATAGCTCCAACATGATATATCAGAGACATAATTAGCAAGCCTTGCTTGATATTTAAAAAAAACCAGTAACCTGAAAATGTCACTTCTTGAAGAAACTATCATGATGTAATTAAGTGGAAAGTTAGATAGTTTTAAAATGAAACCAATTAGGTTTCACCAGCAAATTATAAAGGCATATTAGAACACCTTGTATCCCAATTTACAGCCAGCATGATGCTTGAATCTTATTCCATGCAGTTGTAATTATACTATTTCCTATCAGTCACGTACATAATCTATTTTTCATAAGCCCCACAGTTTCAGCACATTGCCACTCTCCCACATTTAGCACCCCTAGAGAACCACTCCTGCCAATGTTACTGGAATTATTTGGGGAGACAATTCACAGGCAGCTTATAAGTGGTGTTGGCTTCTGCTTTGGGGAAGAGTTTCAAAAATAAAGCCCATTTAAGTCATTGGTGACCTTGAAGTTGACTGCCCAGATACAGTGGAAGCAAGTTGGATATGGCAATGGAGGTTGTGCATAACTTCCTCCCAGCTGGATTGGACCCAGATGCTCAAAGGATTGCTATCAGGTGTGTCAGACCCTGCACCAGGCCACCCAGTCTGCTCCCTCCTAAATCTGTTCTAGGTTCTCTCCAACCCTCTGGAACAGATTTGGGGAGGATGGGTATATGTGGGGAAGCAGATATCCTTGCATGGATGGAACACATTACTTGAATACTGCCCTGTCTGTTACATCTTCTTAGTGCAAATCTCCCCTCCTCAAATATTACAAGCAATTGCCAATCCAGTGGGGTTAAAGCACCAGACGTTCACTTGGAAGAGCTAGATTCAAATCCACACTTGGTTATGAAGCTTCTTTGATGATCTTGGGTCAATTGCTTTCTCTCAACAAAGGGTGGGAGATATATTTGATTCAGTTCACATTTAAAGCCAAATTTCCAAAACAGCACAAGAACTGAAACATAGCTTAAAAATTCACACTTATCTGAATTTTGTATCTGAATTTTGGTATGCAGTTTTTCATCCAAACAACATTTTGAAAGATGCATGTATTAGGGGGAAATGGGCATAAAGGTGAATATACTAGTAAAAATAACATACAAAATGTAAATTGCTTGCAAAAATGGGTACATTATTAAATAGTATGCTTTTATTAGGTGAAATTCACATTGAAATGCTGAAGGATTTCTTTAGAATTCTTTTTTTAAAGCAAATTGCTGCAGAAACCTGGAAGACTGAATTTAAGATTATAAAAGTGAGAAACTAAGGTGAACCAAAATTTACAAATATTGGAAGCCGCCCAGAGTGGCTGGGGAAACCCAGCCAGATGGGCGGGGTATAAAAATTATTATTATTATTATTATTATTATTATTATTATTATTATTATTATTTCCATCACTCTCAACCTAACTGACTTTGCGGGATTTGTGGGATGGATGAAAAGGATAGGTAGAGGAAAGGTGAGGTGTAAATAAATAGATAAAAGTCAGATGAAATGGTGGCAGGCAGAAAACAGAGTTTAAGTGAAAACAGATATTCTACAGCTGCTCCTGTCAAATGTTTCAAATGGTGCCTTACACAGATGTGTGGCTGTTGGTAGAAGCTGGCACTTCAAGCTCAATGAGAATGGATGAGAGGGAAGGCTCTTTAGGGAGTGTCCTTATCCAAAAAGGAAAATGGAATTCCATCCAGTCAGTGCTTCTGCAAATGCATACCATACTTGAACAATTCTCATGGGTCGTAGGCAAGGAATTTAGCTATGGGGGATGGGGAAGGGGAGCCATGGTGAAACACAACACTTTTGTACAAAGCTAAGACAGATATGACTTTTTATGGAATATTTTGATGGAATACTTGGTTCATTAACAAAAATGAAAAATGCTTCTAAAATAGAAATTACCGTACGTTACATAAACTTTGATAGGTAGAAGGATGTAACCAATAGCTCTATGGCCCTATCCACACATTACACAAAGGCATGGCATTGCCGGAAGCAGGCCTGTGCTTTCTATTGCCACCCCTGACAAGCAACCATCTGATGCGCTTATTTGTCTGTAGAGAAATCTATATGCAGGTGGTCTTGCTCACCTGTAAAGGCTTCAAGCAGTCAGGACCCCCAGCTGTGCAGAAGAAAGGCACAACTCTTTTGAGGAAGGTGGTGCAGTTTCAGAAGTAGGGCTAAAAGCATGGCCCCTCCCCAAAGTAAACATGGGCATGCCTTACGTTTGAGTAATGTGTGAAAAGGGCTTATGCTTCATAACAGTAATTTGGGGAGAATTTAAAAAGGGATGCCCAATACTCCCCTGAAATCCACCCTGGGAAGTTTTGAATCCCACCCACCACCCTTGCCAGGCTCCACAGTGCAGTGGAGAACTGGCACGCAGTGTGGAGTTTAAGACATTTGTATCCCTTGCTTGATTTTATTCTGCAAGCATTTACCCTGCCCTTAAACTCTTAAGAAAATGTGCATTTGGCAACACACATGTGCTGACTCTGCATGTAGTTCCATCCTTTTGCAGGGAGAAGGATGGTGGGAGATCTGAGTAACTTGAGAAGGGCTGCGCTCAGGCAATTGCCAAAAACATAGCAGAGAGGAGGGAGGAGGCTTATTTAAAGAAAGTTCAAGTTGCTATTTAAGGAATCCTTATTTTTTTTAAAAAATCTTCTCATGGGAAAAAAAAGAATCAGTTCTAAAATGATGAGATGGAAGCCTTTCTCACTATTTTAGATTAGCCTACCTAACGACAGAAAATAGTTTCTTCATAAGCTACTTCATAAGTTTCTGGCCTGGTCAGACTTAAATATATTTAAACTGATTTCTGAAAGCACAAAATCATTGGACACAAATCAGGGGAAATGAAGCGTTACTCAAGTCCTGTTGATTTCATCTGAAGAATTAAGCTCCCTCCTGTTTATGGAAGCATGGAGTGGGGAAGTTTCCCAAGTGAAAGCAGCCCTAAAAGGGAATTAAATGTTATATTGCATGTTACTTGTAAGTAACAGAAGGCTTGGTTAGGTCTTTTTTCTTTTAAAAAACAAACTAAAAAAACAAATAAAAGGAAAACAGCGCCCTCTCGTGTCTGAAAGCACCTTGTTAGAGCACTGAAGGATGTGGAAAGAAATATGACCATGGTCCCAGAATACAAAACTAAAATGATACTTGGTGAAAGGTATTTGACGTTGTAGCAGTCTAAACTGGTTCCCTGGCTGGGCTGTTTTTAGCTTTCTAAGCCTGCCTGCTGTTTTAAAGGATATCTGAAGAGCAAGCAATGATTTTAAGTGATGCACTGCATGGGGGGGGAACTGTATTACTATTATTATTTATTATTATTGCATTACATATGACCCATTGCCTGTTACAGTTACAGACTGCTACAGAGTTACAGTCCCCTGCCCCAAGAAGCTTACAATTTAATTTTCAGTGCAGGTGAAGACCAAAAATAGAGGGGAGAAAAAATAATGTGGAAGAACAACTGTGCCTTTTCTTTCACTAGTACTTAAATTGCGTAGGGTTTTATGTCAAATTAGGAAACATGAGTTTTGAGAAGTTATTTGACAGTAAAGAGAGTTGATGGGATGGGAAGCCTAATGGGACTCCCAACTCTCATCAGCCCCAGCCAGTATGGTCAGTGATAATCTTGATAACTGCAGATGGAATCAAGCTATAATCCTAATCCTAATAATCCTAATCCTAATAATCCTAATAATCCTAATCCTGTGTGTTTGCAGTTGTTACGTTTAACGTCTACGTTTAACGTCCTGGCCCACAAGTCAATGTGTTGCAGCTTGAATGTGTTGCGGTCAACAGCCTTTGGACTTGGTTATTACAAGTACATAAATGAAATGAGGATAAAGGGCTTCATGTGGTGGTAGAGAGGTGTGCCCACCACTCTCCGATACCACAAAGATGTCAGTTATGAACTTGCCAGTGCCCAGCTGTGCACAGGGGTGAACGAAGGCTAACCAACACCTGGGGCAGGGCAAACCACTGGCTGCGCATGCGTTGTACCGCTATGTACGACGTGTGCGTTGCTATGTAGGGCACATGTGCGGCATTGCTATGTAGCAGTTTGCCGCCAGCGCTGCCCGAGTGCTGTACGGACGGTGGTGGGATCCTCTGCTCGCGGCTGCAGTGGCAGCGGCGGAGGGATCGTCCGCAGCTGTAGCGGCAACAGAGGGATTCCACTGCTGTCCATATGGCGCTCGGGCAGCGCCAGCTGCAAACTGCTATGTACAGCATATGTGCAGGATTGCTACATACAGCACATGCATGTGACACCGCGCATGGGTGGTACATAGCAGTTTGCCGCAAGCACCTGAGCGCTGTACGGACGGTGGTCAGATCCTCCACATGTGGCTGTGGCGGCGCAATGGCTGCTCGCACCGCCGTGCCCAGGGGTGGCGGGGCAAACACCCCATGGGATGCCTTCTTGTCACCCCTCCAGACTTGGCACCCGGGGCGAACACACACACACCCCGCTCTCCCTTGCAACACCACTGGCTGTGCAGAGATATGTGCATGGTTCTTTCCATGCTGGCTGGAAGGGGGTGCAGGGAGACCTCTTTCTCTGCTCTCCCAGGAACCATGGGAACTTATTGGATTTTTTTGATTTTTTATTTTGGAGAACATGCAACCTTTGTTTTGAGCATGGAATGCTCTTTTGATTCTGTGATTCTGTATTCTTTGCATTTTGTTGTAGCTTTATAAACATCTCTAAGTAATTTATATCACAATGATGGTATCATTAAAAAAATAATGATGGCCCTGACCAGGTCATAGCTCTCCTGACAGATGATTTGATCTGGAGCCACAGTGTGGAAATAAAGGATGAGATTGTCCACCAGATGAGTGATAGGAACTGGAGTTGGACAACATCTGATGGACCACAGGCTCTCCATCCCTGTCATAGGCAGTCTGCCATTTCCCTGACCTAAAACAACTTTCGGGGTGTCCTGGTTTTACTTTTTGAAATATGCAACCCTAGGATATTGCAGAAGAGAGAGAGAAAGGGCCAAGAACTCCTCTGAACCACAGCTGCTCCTAGGTCAAAATGAAACCAGATTGCTGATTTAACCTACACTTGTCTATCTTGGCTCTTCCTTCCAGGTAAGCAAGTTTAGGACTACAGCCATATATTGTTTTAAGATTTAGGTAGAAATGTTGCATCATGCTAGGTCTTAATGGGATTTAAGTTCTCTTTTTTTCCTGTGCTGTACAAAAATAGGTTTTGAACACCTTGCAGGAATTTTTTTGCAGAAGTTTCTCAATGCTGAAATTTAACACCTCCTGCCGTTAGCATAAATGATTTGCCATTTGGCAACACATCTCACTGGCATCAGCCTGATAAGCTGCCAGACACATTTCCTGGTTAAAATAAATAAATTGATACCACGGTATGCCGACTATTTCCTCCACCGCTCCCTACTTCAAAGCAGGTTTCTGGTAGTTTATAATTCTGTCAGTGGTTTTAATATAAAAAAATGGGGGGGTGAATCCACTCGGGCCTCAGGCCTTGTTAATTTTCAGGATCAGTCACTGTTATCTCACATGCCAACCTGTGTCATATTTAAATGGTGTGGCTGGTACAGAAGGCATTTGCCAGCTACTGAATTCATTTCTGCCTCTCCTGGAAATCAGCATACATTTGGCCTAGTTTGGTAGAAACACTAGAAGACCAGTTGTTATTTTAGGACCTACATGGCATAATATTTCATTCCTAATTGCCCCCATACCGTGATCTTGTATATTCTAAGTAGTACATGAATGCCATGACAATTTTACTTTTCGTACTTGGTATTTTATGTTCAGTTCTAATCTTAATAGGTCAAGTTAACCACGGTGTAGAGATTGAGCACATTATTTTTTAAAAAATTTGAAGGATATTAAATTATATTTATTAAAACTGAAAGCAGATTAAAAAGGGCAATTTATTTAAAACCACCTGATGCACAAAGTCAGAAAAGGTCATGCTCTTAATCCTGGAATAGTCCTGTGTTTGTGGTTTCGGGGAGACTGTTTGCTGGAATATTCCCAAAGGCCTTCATGTGGGGAACTTCCATTCCTTTGCTCTGAGGTGCCTTTTAATGGAAGAAATGAATAAATGTCCGAGCTAAAGTGAACCACAGTATTATTGCGAGCTACAGTTTGAGAATATCATTCCTCTCTCTTAACCCTTCAAACATTACTCAGACTCACCCTTGCACAACTTCTGCCACACCAAGCCCAACCTAGACCATCAGTCATGTATGATGGGACCTTCAAGACATACTGTTTATTGTGCATTCTTCATGATTAGTACTTGGGATGCTGTCAGGGCAGTTATACGTGATCATGCTTTCAATACCATTTGTGCTTGCAAAAGTTTTAGAATGGTACTGCTTCAGCTGCAACTGATGTGTGTCCCACAGTTTCTTGCTAGGATCCTGTAGCTTTCTGTACTACAGGTGTTCTGTTTGTTGGGGGGGGGTTACTCCCATTTTTAATGTGCTTTATAGCACAAGAGTTCCTTGACAATACACTGAGATATATCCATTTCCTTGTGGCATAGCTAGTTGCACATACTTCTTAAATGTTCCAAATAGAGGCATTCCCACGAAGGCCTTGTATATGCATGTGGAAATGAGTGGTGGTTTAGCACAGCAATTGCAGCCTGACCACAAAAACTTCAAAAGTGTAAAAAATGAAAGTACAGTTGGTACCTCAGGTCACGTACTTAATCCGTTCCGGAGGTCCGTTCTTACACCAAAGCGCTCTTAAATGGAGGCACACACTTTCTCTAATGAGGCGTTCATTAACAGGACTGTTCTTAGACCGAGGTACCACTGGGCATCATAAGGCAATTAACTTGCACAAAGGCAGGAATGGGAGATGTGAGGATTCATTTATTTATTTCATAAAATGTATACACCACTTGATTGTAAAAAACAAACAAACTTCCAAGTGGTTTAACAAAGGATAGTGGGAACATAGACAATGGAATGGGCAGAGTTAAATTGTGGGTGAAATAAAGCAGGGACCTTGGGAAAGCACCACAGAACACCTAATAATGCAGGATAACATGGGGTCAGTCCAGTATAAATCCCCTTCAAATGTGCTGTTGGCAACAGGTTTCTGCAGACACCTGTAATGAAACCTGGATGGGCCCAAAGTTATGGCTTTGTTCTCTCCCTTCCCCCACCAAAGAATGCAAAAACAGGGATTGTCATGCATCTAGCAGACTACAGTGCGTGACTCGTGGGGTGTCCCAGTTCCAATGAGGCCCTGCTACACTCCTCCAATGTTCTCTCTCAAACGGCGGCAATTGAAACTATTCCCAAGGCATGGAAGTTTTGAAAAAGAGTTGAACTGTAATTGTGCATGTATGAAGAATTAATTTTCTGGTTCAAGTACACCACAGATACACTTGCAACATGTTCACTCAGAAGTAGGTGCCACTAAGTTTAATTGAGCTTACTTCCAAATAAGCAGGCAAAGATTTTCCACTGTACGGCACCATACGTTGATGCAAAGTCAGTGCAAATATATTCCATTGCATTGATTTCTCTATGGAATCCACTCCACAGGCCAACTCCCTGATGAGTAATCGGCAAGTGCCAGAGACACCCAAACCCACAATGCTTTAAAGAACCGTCATTCATCCAGCTTTCATTTGATCCTTTATCTCCTGACCTCTCTGGGTTTACCTGCTTTTGGGGCATATGCAATGAGATCCTGCTCCATCCTTAGCCCTGTGCATCACCTAGTTTTGTGCTGTTTCAACCTTCCTGGCAGCCCAGCATGAACACTGAGAACATCATGTCCCTTTTGTTGGCTGTGCAATGCACAAAAGACTCAAGGGGCAGCCTATCTCCCTTTGTACTGGATCCTTTGAAGTTTGATGCAAGAGAGACTTGCTCTGTATCTGATCTTCCTAAGAGTCCAGAGTGCTGCACAGCTAAAAAAAGGCAACATAGCAGAACCAGTGGGTCCTTCACAGATTTATGAAGCAGCCTCTGACATGGCCCTGATTTCCTCCTTAATCACAAAAATTAGCCACTGATTTTTTCAAAGAATCTAACCTCTGGTTATGCTTGGGGTTGGGGTGGGGGTCATTCTGTGGCTTTTTTATCATTAACTTCACAGGGTTTACACAGCCAAGATTGCCAGAACATTGTCTCAACTCCTAATGGCATTATTACTACTACTCCCCACCCCTGCAGAAAAGAAACTGCAGATAGTAGATATCAAAGACTCGCCAGCTATTGAACCAGGAAGAGCGGGTGCCTTCATTCCTCACTGAGAACTCCCTCTGACAAAAGGAGATCACTTTACAAGACAGAATCACACAGACATTACTCACACAGTGGCTGCAGTTATCCATTTAGGTATCATTCCAGTAAATCTTTTGTGTGGCTTCTGCAGAATATTCAAGGTACCACTGGGTCGTATTCAGGTGGGGGGAAAGACTGAACAGACTTACTGTTACACAGAAAATTTGGTTATCTGCTAGTCTCAACCCTCAGTATGCACATAGCTTCCAAACTTTCCCTTCTGAAATTCTGAACTTTCCTTTCTGAATCATACGCTGTACCATGTAAGGTAAGGCTAGCTAACATGGTGTCCTCCAGATGTTGTAGACTAGAGCTTCCATCACTCCTGCCCAGTGGTCAAACCCTTCCAGGGCAGCATAACCACAACAGAGAAGTTCTTTCCCCATGCTGTTAACGATATATGTTATGACAGTGTGAGAGACAACAAGAACCTGCTGGATCTGGCCATCTAGTCCAGAACCCTGTTCTCACTGTGACCGCCCAGATGCCCTCAGTCAGGATCTGAGCACAAGAGCAGTCTCCCCTCCTGCAATTTGCAGCAACTGGTATTCAGAAGCTTACAGCCTATGGCAGTGGAGCCAAAGCTTAGCCGTCAAAGCTAATAGTCATTAATATAGCCTTATCTTCCGTACATTTGTCTAATCCACCTTTAAAGCTATCCAAAGTGGTGGCCATCCCTGCCTCCTGTGGAAGTGAGGTTCATAGTCTAACTATGTGCTATGTGAAGAAGTACTTTCCATTACCTGCTTTGTTTCATCTGATATATTTTCCCATGCTTGCAACACCCCCAAACTCTCATTCACTGAAGCTGTGATCTGTGCATACGCTAAAGATGTCTGAAATCCATACACCTCAGTTTGGCTTACATTTTCCAATCTGAAGCTGGTTTGATAGAAAACATGCCAAACACCAGTACAGTATTACTCAAGAAACTACAGAACTCCTATGCAAAAAAATGTCCCGTCTTCTCATCTTCAAACACGAGTTTGGGGAGTGCACTAGAGCCACAGTAAATGGTAATGTGTACACAGCCCAACTAAGCTGAAATCTGAAACTAACCCAGTGGCATTTACATAACAGAAAGGGGCAAAGCTATTATCTGAAAGCTTTTTCCCCTGCAGTACCATTTAAATCAGACCACAAATTCTGTTGAGAGTCTATTGAGTGATGCACATGGATGTAGGCTTGAACCAGCCCTTGCATAAAAGTGGGGCAATTCATAGTGTTCCTTTCTGAAGTATGTGATGAGAGGGCACTCTCCATCTGACCATATGAGGACTCCTTCAAAATTCTATGCTTCTAGCTCTCACATGGAAATACAATACAAAAACACCATACAATACAAAAATAGATCCCTCACAACACTGGACAATAGAGCTCTTTCACAATGCGAGTCTGTGTGTTTTAAGAGCTGTTCCGGATGATTTACAGCTGTTCAGGAGGAGGATGTTTGGGGATGACTTACCATCCTTCTCATTACAGAAAGCAAAAAAAATAAAAATTGGGGTGTGTGAGAAGGAGTATGGATAGGCTTTAGCTACAAACTTCACACACACACACACACACACACACACACACATTATTATTATTATTATTATTATTATTATTATTATTATTAAGCCCAAGAACCACAAGTTATGGTCGATGTTAGTATTTGCAATTTTCTTTTCATTTTGAAACTTGGACAATTTTCTTTTCTTTTCTTTTTGTCTCTGTGCATGTATATAAATAATGCCTAATTTTAAAAATTGGTGCTGCATAGGTAGGCAGCAGAATTCCTGGGCAGCATGATTTGGCCATAGGCAGGTGGCAATTGGGGAATTTGGTGGGAGGGCAGTTTATGGGAGCTGCATCCAATCCATGGGTTGCCTCTATGTGGTTTAAGAGACACTCTGTAATTACCCAGTGTTAGAAACCATGCAGAGTCACTGGGAAACTGTTAAGTGCACCTGCCAGTTAGTTATTATTTTACATTCTGTTTTATGAAGTGATTATGACATTCACAGAAGCGAAGAATAGCATAAAATTCAGAACGTGCTAATTTGCATTTTTTTAGACCTGGCTCACAACTCTGTATGAGGCTTGCAGAACCCAATCTCATTTATTCTATTTCTGTTGTTGCCTGGAAAGCTTAGGTGTGTTCTTCTAATCACCTTGGATGTACTCTGTCTTGTTGTTATACTTTCAAAGCCATAAAGACTTTCTCTCCATGCACAACTAGTATAGCCATTTTCCTAGACAAGTCTACTCGTTTTGCCATAGTTCTCAATGATACTAATCACAAAGGGACTGCTTTCAAAGCAGCATCCTGACGGTGAACGTTAAAGCAGTGCTGTGAAGCCAAAAGGGACTTTAAAATAGTTCACGTACTTGCTTTCTTACCTATATATCCCACCGTTCTTCCACAGTATGGCCTAAAGTTATGAACGTGTGGGTTCTAAGCAGTTGCCCAGGTACTGCCCAGAACCAGACATCTTCACAAACAGGTGTCCTGATCAAAGGAAGGATTCCACTGAACACAGCTGCAGTCCCTGCAGACCTTGATGTCACTGAGATAGCTCAGCTGGTAGAGCATAGCACTTAATCTCAGGGTCGTGGGTTCAAGCCCCACATTGGGTGAAAGATTCCTGCATTGCAGAGAGTTGGAATGGATGACCCTCGTGGTCCCTTCCAACTCTACAATTCTATGGGTCTAGGAAGAGGAGGGAGTGGTGTACACTTAGACATTGGGGTGAAGCCAGCACATGCACACTCATGCCCTCTTCCCAGTCATTGCACATTCTTTTGAACACCTGAAAAGTGCTATTGTTTGCTGGATATCAAGTGATAAACGCTACATTATTTGATAGGACAGTTCAGAACTTCTGAATTTATTGTTCTATAGCATATGCTGCTATTCTCATGGATTTCACTAGCTCTTAGAATTATTTTATATGATTGAATTATTATTATTATTTATCATTTTTTTCTAGCTGAAACTATTACAAAAGATAAAATAAACAAAACAGAATGCAAACAAAATAAAGTGCATTGCACAGTTAAAATAATTATTAAAACCAGACATCCTGTCAGATGAGAGTTTGGTCCCCTGAATAATTTAACTTATCATCCCCACAAACTTTTCTGCTTAAGATTGCCACTCTAAAGGCAAAACAGGCCACTTTTTCCAAGATGTATTGGAGACCTGTCCCCTAATAAAAAGTTAATCAAATACTCAATTGATCTCCCAAGTGGGAGATTTAAATTTTTGAACAAAGCTGGTCTAAAGTCCTTGTAGATCCGAGAGCTGTTCAACGAACTTACTCCCCATGGGAACTGTGGTTTGTTAAGGGTGCTGAGAATGGCAACTCTGTGAAGAGTAAAGTACATTTTCCAGAATTCTGTGGGAGAGGTTATGTGCTTTAAATGCACTTAAAATGTATAGTATGTATGGCTTCTTCTTTGGCAGCAGTATGTATGTAGCCCTAATTAAAATGTTATTGGGCTGAATGACCAACATGACTGATAATAACAGTCACTTCATTTTTGAACCCCTGGAACATAGACTATAGAATGACTGTAGATGGTTTCCCTACTCAGTATACTGAACCCAAACTTATTGCAAACTATAAGGCCTACCTTGTGAGTTTAGGTCAGAGAGGTGAGATTTAAATTGGGGCACTTCCTTGTTTGGACCTCAGCCCTTGAGCCATTAAGCTTCTCCAGCTCTGAGACAGTTTTTTGCATTTAAAAGACCTCTGCATGGGCTCTGCTAATCACTGTATTCAAATAACAGATGCAGCAGATGTGTTGTGCGATTTCCCAGTCCAGTGAGAACACCTGGATTTTTAAAAAAGGAAAGGAATTTGCTACAGTTTAAAACAATGTGGGTAAAAGTCAAATCTCTCATCAAGATATCCTAATAAGGCAGTGAGCTGCATAACTGTTACTACACATGGAGGCACAAAAACACATGTCTCCCCAAACAGATTATTAGTACTGTCAGCTTTGGTGGTTCTGATTACTTGTTGGGGAAGGAGGAGATTAAATCAGTGCTCAGTTTTGTTCTCTGAAACCTCAAGCTGACCCAATGCAAATGAATAATGTATAAAAGAGGGAGCATATTCATGTGATGGATGCAGCGTTCTTCCTTCTGTGGGTGCAAAGCAAGAAGAACTCAGAGAAGTGAACCCATACACAAAACAACACAGATTGCCTTTGCTGAATCAGGCTGCATGTATATAGCATATATGTGTTAAAATAGCATATATGTGTTAAAATAGGCAATATGGTTTTAATAGGCAATATGGTTTTAATAATGAGCCTGCCCAACTCCGTAGAAACAAAGTTTGAGAAACAGTATGCTGCTTGGCTCTTGGAAATGTTGGTGAGTGCCTAGCAACAGATCTATTGTATTGGAATAAAAAGGGAGGGAGAATATTATTGAAGGGGAAATAAAACCAATATAACTTGTGTTTTTGTTTTGTTTGTGGAAAATGATTTTCACAAATAAGGATAAAGCAATCTGCCAAAAGCAAGTATTCAAGGTGACTCCTTTCACTCTGCATTTATTACAATTGGTCAAATTATACCTCCACTCTTAGACCAGACAGCCAGGGTCACCTGTGTAAGCCTCGATGAAGCTTTGACATTCGCTTGTAGATTGATGTTAGCAATGCAAGGCTTTCTTATAGAAATTATGGTATGTTTGTTTCTTTAAATTGCTTTTTTTAATAAATAAAATAAATAAATTGCTTTTTTTAATAAATAAAAAAAGACTGCATTTAATGAAGTAATGTACTGTAATCCACTTTATTGGGAAGTGGGAAAGGGTGAGTTTTTAAGCTTTAAGATAAGATAAAGGTAAAGGTAAAGGGACCCCTGACCATTAGGTCCAGTCGTGACCAACTCTGGGGTTGTGGCGCTCATCTCACTTTATTGGCAGAGGGAGCCAGCATACAGCTTCCAGGTCCTGTGGCCAGCATGACTAAGCCGCTTCTGGGAACCAGAGCAGCACACAGAAATGCCCTTTACCTTCCCGCCGGAGCGGTACCTATTTATCTACTTGCACATTGACGTGCTTTCAAACTGTTAGATGGGCAGGAGCAGGGACCGAGCAACGGGAGCTCACCCCGTTGTGGGGATTTGGAACAATGACCTTCTGATCGGCAAGTCCTAGGCTCTGTGGTTTAACCCACAGCGCCACCCGCATCGTTAAGCTTTAAGATAAAGAGAACTGCAATCCAATGCATGTCTGCTTAGACATAAGTCGCACTGAGTCCAATGGGCCACACACCCAGGTAAGCGGCCTACATTATTTATGTAATTATTTGTTGAGCCCTGAATATTTATTTGTTTATTTACAAAAGTATCTATATATATATTGCCCTCTCATCAAACATCAGGGTGGAACACAGTGATTAAAAAAACTTTTAAAGGCTATGCAGAACAATCATTGAAATGGCTGGCTAGTCAATAAAGTTTTAAATAGCTGCATAGAGACATTTGAAAATCAAAAGCGAGGCCGCCTGCCCAATCTTTCCTGGAAGAGCATTCCACAGCCTGGGACTGGCGAAGCTCAACTTCTGGCTGAGGCCAGTCATGCCTCTGTAATGGGGGGCGGGGAGAAACTAGCAGCATTCCTCCAGGTGATCTCAGTGGCCAGGATCCGAGTTGTTCAGGGCTCTGAATCTCAACACAAGAGCCCTGGACCTGGTCCAATAGCATATGAGCAGATGTTTGAGCATAGGGGTCTGCTATTGTTGGTTGTCTGCTTCCATTGACTGAGCACTTAGTGGATGCTAAGGGGTGGGGCAGGAGTGGCTGTCAGCGAGGGGTGCTGCTATGGACCTGGCACCCTAGCAGTGCTGCGGCCTTCTGGGATGGTGCAGGAGGTAAGGGCAGTCCAGGTGCACGGGGGGAGCCAGTTCGGCTTGCCTCAATCATCCTAATTGCCCTGAAACCCACGCATCCCATTCAATGCCCAATACTGCTTCTGGGAAGCCACATCCATAACCTCTGGCTGCTCCTGGGCTGGGGCTATATTGTCCAAAGAGGGCTTTTAAACGCACACTCGGAACCTTATAACGTTGCCAAAAAAAAGAATGCCGGAACAAAGCAGCATTTTTTTTTGAAAACTTCTGTCTAAATTTAGACCAGAAGAGCTAGTCGTAATTAGGTGATGTCAAGAACTTTGTAAGGATTTTGATGTGGAATCTTTCCAATTTGAAATGTTATGTGGTAGAATCAGGGAGCACTCGGCTGCCAAAACTCAGCTGGAGGCCAGAAATCAAACAGAGAAAAGCCTCTGCTGAGTTTCAGATATATTTCAGGCTAGCTCCTAGTTCAAAGAAAGCACAACTAACAGAGGGGGGAAATCCCAGCACATTTGCACTCTTCAAAAAGGCCACCTTCTTTTCTTGGTTTATATTAATATAATAAAATTATAGGGAGAAACGGACTGCAAAAAATTAACTCTTGAGGGTTCATGTCATTTCTTCTGGCAACGTTGACAAAGAAAGGCAAAACAATTCTGGGAAAGGAAGCAGGCTTGTGTTAAGATAGAAGAGAAATTTAAAATCCTTGATAACTTAGATTTCCAGGTTGTGCTTCATAGCAGTCAATAACAAAGAATTGCAGCATGTCCCTGGGTAAAGCAATTACACAAATATATGCATTCTGCTGTTCTCTAGTACAAAGGTTGCTCCCAAATCCTGGAGCTAGAATGAGTACCTAGAGTTTTGAGATTATGGCTAACGATCTAAGGAAAAATGGGTCATGTCAGAGATAGAATGGAGCTGGAACATTTCCAGCAGACTATGTGGTAAAATGGCTTAGATGTAGAGCTGAAAATAAGACAATGGAGCAAGAATGTTTTTATAGATGCTTGAAACTGCCCAGAGTGGCTGGGACAACCCAGTCAGATGGGTGGGTTACAAATTAATATAATAATAATAATAATAATAATAATAATAATAATAATAATAATAAAATTTGTAAGCTAACCGCATCATAGGGTGCTCACTGCCTCTCCCTGGAGAGCTTATGCTGGCAGTGAATCTGAAGTTTCAGAGTTTTTCAGCTGTGCATCCACCCTTGCCTACTCAAATATTACAAAACACCATAGGGCTCTAGTAGGGGTGGAAGAGACATTTGATTCAGTTCTCATTTAAAGATGAACCTAGCAAATTCTCACTAACTGAAACAATGAGCAAACTAAAATTCACACTTCTCTGAATTTTCCAATGCAGGTCTATCAGCAAATAAAGTGTACAAAAATGCATTACGCTAGGGTAAAGTAAATATATAAATGCAAATATTACTAGGGGAAAACTTACAAAATGCATCGTATTAGGGCAAATTACTTTGCAGAAATGTGTACATTAGGAGAAATTTGCAAAAAAAAAAAAAACAACTGGTGAATTTTCATGAAGATAAATACAGAAATATAAAAAACTGAATTTAAAAGTGGAAAAATTGGAAAACTGAGAGAAACAAAAATGGGCGCATACACCCATCACAACCACCAATCCATGGTCTAATCCTTGACTATGAAAGGAGGAGCATTCACACAAACTGGCCAATTTCCACTGCTATAACTAACAATGGGGAGAGAGTGGATTATAATGTGCTAGATTGTAATGTTGGTTCACACCCCAAAGACATCTCTGCCATATGTATTTATTCTTTACACACAGGCATTCTGACATCAAGGATATATTGGGTGCTGCTACTGCCATTACAGAATTCTTAGGGATTTCCTTGAAAACTCAGGTAGCTGACAGCATGGAGAGATTTTCAAAAGCAAAATTTAGGGGAACCTTACAAAGCTCTTCAAGGTGGTCTTTGATTTCTAAAGGAGAAGAAAAGTTGTGAAGAAAAGTTAAAAATGTTCTGCCCATTGTTTGTGGAACACCAGTCAAAGGATTTGATCAAATCAAGCATTTCTAGTTATATTGATTGCACTGGGAGAGACCTAACACATGAGTCACTATCCCATTAACATATGGGTAACAAATGTGGAGATCTCTAGATGTTGCTCAACTGCAGTTCCCATTATCCTCTACCACTGACCATTCTGGGTGAGGCTAATAAGAGATGAAGTTCACAGAATCTAGAGGATACGACATTGGCTGCCCCTGCATTAACACTAAGGTTCCTACCATTGGCTGGGTTGTGACCATTAATTGTACAAAATAATGAATTTTTAATATTAGTTAATAATCTGCATACATGGATTTACTTTGGATGTTCTCCTGTTCTTATTCTTTTTGGTGTGCAGAATGTAATTTCAGTATTTTGGGTTATTTTAGCATTATAAATTTCTCCCTTGGAGGTATAGCCATAGAAATATTAGTCAGAAAAGTATCCTTTTAAGAAGTGCTTTTTCCTCTCTCTTTCTGCCCATTTCTTTAAAAAAAATAAAAATTAAACTATATATTTAAGGTGTGGTTGTGCCATATTCCTGTGATCTTCCCTCAGAGAACATTTTTTGAATCACACAAATATTTTGTAATAAAAATATTTTTATGGCTGTGTCCTGTTCTCAACCACCCTACTGCCATAATCCTAATTTACTTAAATGAAGAATGTCTGCTAGTAGAGTCAATGAACTAGGGCTTTTTTTTCCCACGAGGGGAAAAGGAAAAAGCTATCATATTAAACCTGCAAAACCTTTTATTCAAGTTCTTTCAGGTGTCTTTATATTGGCAATGATTCTGATCATTGTCTCCTATTAAATTGGTTCTTATTACAGTGGTACTTCAGGTTACAAACACTTCTGGTAACAGACTCCACTAACCCAGAAGTAGTACCTCGGGTTAAGAACTTTAGCTCAGGATTAGAACAGAAATCACACGGCAGTGGCATGGTGGCAGCGGGAGGCCCCATTAGCTAAAGTGGTACCTCAGGTTAAGAAATGTTTAAGGTTAAGAACAGACCTCCAAAACGAATTAAGTTTGTAACCAGAGGTACCACTGTTATTGTTTCCATCACTGAAGTGTCTCTTTCTTCACTTCTCTCAACTATCGTATCATTTTAGTGGAACTGCAGATTTGGAAGCGGGACATTGGATCACCTTGTATGAACCACAATGTATCCCATACTGAAGCATGACTCTTCAATTGATGGAAGGTGCAAAGTCAGGTAAAATGCATCAATGGTTCCACTGTAAATTTCTCTTTTAAAAAACTTAAATTAAAGGGCAAGCAGATAAAGGAGAATAATATATACAGTGAAAAAATAAAATAGAAGTGGGTTCCTCATTTCAGGATGGTCTCCAGATCCTCTAATGAAAGTTCTTGGAGAAATAAAAACATTTAAAAAAATGATAATAATTAAAAACAATGGGTTAAAGACTATTGATCTAAACAATCACTAGCACGTTTTTGTAAGATTGGTTGATTAATCATATGTGCAAAGGCTAAATAATGAAGTATTCAAATTTCATAAAAATGTTATTATAATGGGCTGGTTAGTCATGCTTTGGTCCCATTCTATAATTATTTATGTAAAATGTGGAAACACTGAGTCAGCCACGTAATGAATGCTTGAATTGTATTTCCTAAAATTTAAATTTTGCACATTAAAAAAAAAACTGAGATAGATTCACACTGCTCCTTATTTAACTGCAATGGGTTATTTCCCCCCCCCCCCCACATACACACACATCATCACTACCTGGAAATAAAATAATTTAAGGAGGAAAATAATATTAATCTGACAGTGCGTCTATTTATATCTAAGATCAAACTTTGATCAAGTACATTTTTCATGGTGCATCAGCAAAGCGTATGATGCAGGAAAAACTGTACCCATTGTATTATCTTCAGGTCCATCAGTTTTTATCAAGTTTATGCTGTATGAAGACTTTTAATGGAAATCAGCAACTGTAGCCATCTAGTGCATGTTGTTATATAATGAACTGGAGTAAGACCCCAGGAAGACATAATTACTTGCACTGGGAACAGCCTTAAGCACATTGTGTAAGGTGTTGTAACCGCACGCAGATTAAAACACGATAGTCTCTACCCACAGCCTCACAATCTGGAAGATATGGCACAAAAAGAAAAAGGAATGAGAAGGAAAAGAAAATATATAATCAGTTCTAAACAAAAACTACAGATCTTAAAATGACCAGCTGGAATAGAGGCAGTCCAAGGAAGGGGAGAGCCAGATGACAGATGGCTTATCAACTGAACTAATGGAGTTGGCCTTGCAGCCCGCTCTCTCCCACCTGGGCATTCAGGCTGAACTTTCTCCTACAAGAGATGTCCACCAACTTGGAGGGCTTTAAAAGAGTATTGGATGAATTCATGGAAGAGAAGACTAACCATGTTTACTAGCCTCAAGGGCTACGATCTACCTCCACTGTTGGAGGCAGTATGCCTCTGAATATGAGCTGCTGGGAATCAGTTTAGCTTCCTGCCGGAGCGGTACCTATTTATCTACTTGCATTTCGTGCTTTTGAACTGCTAGGTTGGCAGGAGCAGGGACTGAGCAATGGGAGCTCACCCCATCACGGAGATTCGAACCTCCAACCTTCTGACTGGCAAGCCCTAGGCTTTGTGGTTTAACCCACAGCGCCACCCACATCCATTGAAAAGTTCACAGGATTCAATATTATTTTTTTACACACTGTTCCTGCCTGCTCATTTTCACTGCATTTTCTGTGTGCTAAAACTACTAAAAAACTGCAAGAGCACAGCTTCCTGAGGCAGGCATCCTATACACACTTCATTGGGAGTAAGTTCCATTGAACTCAGTGGGTCTTACTTCTGAGCAGAAATCTACAAAATTGTGCTCTAAAGCTTACAAAAACTATTTCCCCAATAGACTTTATGAAAAGATTTTTTTAAAAAATGAACCTGAAATGTTTGTTCAGTTACTTGAATTGCCATTTCTGTACAACAGTTTGGAAAACGGGACTGGAAAAATACTCTCACAGATGTGGAATTTTTTATTTATTTAAACTAACACATTTTTAAAAAAAAGAAAAAAAGGGACAACGATACAAGGAAACTTTTAAGGCTGAAAGTTGGCTCCTGTTTAAACATACACACACACAAGTGGTTTGTTTTAAAAGTCAACATTTGAAAATAGTAGCATTTCCCAAACATCATTATGCCATGGCAGTAGTGGCTAAATATCAATAATACCAGCCTTCAGATGAAAAGGAGAGAGAAAAATATGGATGGTATGATGACCAAATAGTATTTCATACTAGACACCTACGGTGAAGGGAAAATGAAAAGCAAACATTGACATGAAGGCTGAAATCCAGTGCTCAGTTACCCGAGAGTGAGCCTCATTCTTGCCCAGTAAAAACACTAAAATCAAATATACAAATCACAGCAGTAAGAATTATCTAAAACAAGCATAAGTGTAAGCAGCTAAAACATTTACAAGTCATATAAAATGTACAAGCTGTATAAAACCAGCAAGGAACAAAATTTGGTGCAAATATCTAACACACCAGGTAGATGTAGTCACTATGATTAAAACTGAAATTAAAATGGAAAATAATATGAAACTCAAAATAAAGAGCCACCAGTCTTGGGAACGAAAGATTAAACAAGTCCTTTTCATACATTTTCTAAACTCTTTCATCACACACTTCCAATATGATTATAGTTTTCACACCTTCAAATCACAAGGGCACACATAAAATAGGATCTGCCAAAGCAGAAACTCGTTCACCACTGCATGTTAATTTCAGTGGTATACTGAAATTACAGTATACTGTACCTTGTAAAATGTTCTATTTGGATTGAGAAGCTACCCTTTTTCTCCATAGAATGATCCCACCCACATCACCCAAGCATGTGACTCTTTTTTAAAATAAAAAGCTAAACATTTACATTTCCCACTGTTTCTTTTTTCTGTGAACATTCAAGCCAAATGTTTCCCGAGTTCTGCTTTTCATATCCTCAAGGAAAAGCAGGAATGTTCAATATTGTTTTACAATTCTTTTGCAGCCCCAGAGGGGAGAGAAATTAGACAATGCATGTTATGCACTGCCAAAAAGAGAGAGAGGACCAAAAATCACACCACTTTGCATGAGATTTGCATATGGTTGTGTGTGTTTGAAAATTTAGAAAGAATTACTATGATTTAAATACAGGCAATTCCCCATTTACACAAGCTCTATTTGCGTACGACTGTGCATACACGTGGTGCCGGGAACCCGGAAATGGGGAGCACCCTGCAGAGTTCTCCTGGCTCGCAAGGAGACCCTCCCCAGAGCATGAAGAGGATGTCCTAACATGCAGGGTAGCTCATCAGCTGTTACTTCGCCGTGCATCAGCTGAGCAAGCTCCACTGCCCCTCTGGCTTGCGCAAGCCGGAGGGGCAGCGCATCTTCTTGACCAGCTCAACTGACATACAGGGAAGAAGCAAGGCCCACTGCCAATCCCCTGGCTAGAAGAGACAGAGAAAAAAGATAACACATTGGAAGTCAATAAAAATAAAAATTCACTCCCCCCCCCAACTCCAAAATGCCCTTCTGCAACAGCCTTCAAAATGCCTGGCATTTACACACTGTAAGGCTTCTCTCCCTTTAAGCCTTTGCATTTATTTCCTTCCCATCATTAGTTCACCAGATGGTTGACATTCTCTGGGCAGTCAGGAAGAATAGTTCTTGTGTGCCACCTACAGCAGATCAAGCATTTAAATTATGATCAGGTCTAATGTGACATTTGAGCACCAAGACTAGCAGGAGGTGGATGCTTCCTCACACCCTCAACCCTATAAACCTGTTCTACACAACCTCAGTACAATTGGAGATGAATAATTTTGTCTCTGTAAAAGCAAGTGAAATCCATTCCACTATTTTTAAATAAAAAATGTTTAACAACACGCCCAAATTTTTAAGCTAGATCAAAATGACATAGCTTTTCTAAAATACTAAATAAAAAAAAGCTTCAGTGGCTGAAACAGTAAACTGGTTTCAGTTTGATTTTTTAAAAAATGAATCTTAGGTCAAGAGTCGATCTGTTACACAGAACACAGGCAGGAATTTATACCAAACACTACAAAGGGGAATAGAAAACAAAGAGAGAAAAGAACTAAGCAATGTGTTCTTAATAAAAACAAAAGGAACATCAACTTCAGACTGTCATGTGACTAAGGACTATATAACAAATGATTCCCACCCCCTGAGAGAAATAATTTCCTGTGGGAAAAGTGGGCAGAATTATTATGTGTGACGTATTGTGTGCTAAGGTTTATTGCCACACACTTTGAGAAGTCCATGTTGGAGATACACAGTTTAGGACAGTATTTTTCAACCTTGAGTTCCCATATATTGTTGAACTACAAATCCCATCATCCCCAGCCAGTTTAGCCAATGGTCAGGGGGGAAGATGAGTCTTGTAGTCCAACAATACCTGGAGGGCACCTGATGAAGCTAGGTAGTTTAGGAAATGTCTTGAAGTTGCATTAGTCCGTAAGTATGTGAAACCTACCTGAAGGATACAGTACTATTATATATTTATATCTCACTTTTCTGTTTTAAAAAATTTATACGTACCCTGAACTGACTTCAAAAATAGAAGATGATGTCTAATCTGAGGTTGTTATCAGCATGTATACATAAGAAGAGCCTGCTAGATCATGCCACTGGCCTATCTAGTACAGTTTCCTGTTTCTACAGTAGCTGACCCGATGCCTATGGAAAACCTGCAAGCAGGATTTTAGTGCAAGAGCACACTCCCCTCCTGTGACTTCCAAAAACTGGTATTCAGTACATGACTGTGGAGCCACTAAACAGCCGTTGTGGCTAGTAGCCATTGATAGCTTTATCCTCCATAAATTTGTCCAATTCTCTTACAAAACCATCTAAGTTGATGGCAGGGGACATGGGTGGTGCTGTGGTCTAAACCACTGAGCCTTGCGAATTGGAAGGTCAGCAGTTCAAATCCCCGTGATGGGCTGAGCTCCCGTTGCTCGGTCCAAGCTCCTGCCAACCTAGCAGTTCGAAAGCACGTCAAAGTGCAAGTAGATAAATAGGTACCGCTCCGGCGGGAAGGTAAATGGCGTTTCCGTGCTCTGCTCTGGTTCGCCAGAAGCGGCTTAGTCATGCTGGCCACAGGACCCGGAAAAACTGTCTGTGGACAAACGTTGACTCTCCTGGCCAGTAAAGCGAGATGAGCGCCTCAACCCCAGAGTCGTTCATGACTGAATTGTCAGGGGTCCTTTATCTTTAAGTTGATGGCTATCACTGCCCTTGTAGAAGTGAGTTCTATTGCTTAACTATATGCTGTGTGAAGAAGCACTTTCTTTCTAATATGACAAATATAAAAGAACTGTTGTGTGTTCATGATGAATTTCCCACAATGTGCCAGTTCTCTTTTAACCTGTCATTTCTATATTTTACCAGAATTGAAAATAGGAGTACAATAAGGATGTTCTTGAGGATACCTCAAGAAATCTCACCCTTTATTTACCTAGCACAAAGCTCTACCCTGGCAGAGGTATCCTTCCAATATACCTTCTAGATATTATTGGACTAAAATTCCCATCATCCCTGACTATTGGCCATGCTGACTTGTGATGATGGGAGTTGTAGTCTAACAACATCTGGAGAGCATCAGGTTGACTAAGAGCAAAAATCCATGTTGGCTTTGGATAATTTTTGTACCAAATCAAAAAGAAAAAATGAAACATATTTCACAGTGCTTTGAACCAAAGCACCTCCTTCTACCAAATGATGCAAAGATAGTTGCCATATTTCAAACAGTGAAAATCACAAAAAAGGCCCTTTTGGAGCTATTTTTATGGGAAATCAGCAAAAATGGCACTGACGACATGGGCAGCCATATGTCCGGATTTTTCTGCACATTAGAATGATTTCTGCCCAGACACTGCTGCCAACTGCAGTATTCATGATATGTCCAGGAAATTCCAGGTGTATGGCAACCCTAGCAAAGATATGAAGGTTGTAGGAGTGGGGGAGGGGAATATGGTTTATTTCACAATTTACTTCCAAGTTATCTGAGTCACACTTCCAGGGGGAAAAATATGCAAACTGAAACAGAGCTTTCCTTCACATTTTGCACTTCTCTGAATTTTTCAGTGCAGCTCTCTAACCCAAAAAGTTGTGCAAAATGCATATATCAGGGCGGAAACATGCATTCAAATACATATACAGTGGTACCTCAGGTTACATATGCTTCAGGTTACATACGCTTCAGGTTACAGACTCCAGAAATATTACCTCGGGTTAAGAACTTTGCTTCAGGATGAGAATAGAAATCGTGCAGCGGCAGTGCAGAGGCAGGAGGAGGCCCCATTAGCTAAAGTGGTGCTTCAGGTTAAGAACAGTTTCAGGTTAAGAACAGACCTCCAGAACGAATTAAGTTCTTAACCCAAGGTACCACTGTATTGGTGAAATTAACATAAAATAATGCATTGTATTAGGGAGAATTGCTTGGAAAATTACATACAAATAGGTGTACATTATGTCAGATGTGCACAGAAACCTTAACCATTTTTTGTGAAACTATAGTTGACAAATTTGTCTATCCTTAGCGTTGGAAGCAAGAATGTGGAGCCCCCTCCTGGAATCTGCCATCAAAGCAACCACTTGCCATTACATCATAAGAAGGCTGGTCTTGCTTAAAATATCCGCAAGGCCCTTTTTAAACAGCGTGCATTCCTGAACTCTGACAAATATATTTCAACACTGATTTTCCATGTGTCTCCCATTATAGTACAAAAAGGGGGGCACACTGCAATCTTGATGATTCAACTGTTAGAAAAAGACATGAAAATGGCTTATTTATCTCCAAAGGCCATTTTCCCTAACATTTTTCTGCTTCTTCCTAAAGTCCCAAACTTTAAACTCAAACTTATCTGCATTGCTGCTAATTAAGGCAGCCCACTTTGGGACTTATTATAGGTGACTTTCAAAGTTTCTGGTTCGAACTTTATGAGTGGAAGCTATCACTTTATAACAGCTTGGGGGGTTAATAGAATGTAAATCTTTTGATTCATACATACATATATTATACACACACACACACACACACAGAGAGAGAGAGAGAGAGAGAGAGAGAGAGAGAGAGAGAGGAATTGGTCTTAATTTAGGTTCCAAAAACCAAACCAAAACCACAGAGTCTGTACACTGTTCACTAGAGTTATTCACTATCCACAGAGCTAGCTTTTCATGCCCCTATTCCACTGTCCTACAGTAAAAGGCCTCTTCCTTGGATATCTATTCTGCATGTTACTCATACCTGTCTTTAGTTGTTTTCCTTATACAGTTTTTAAAAGAATTTTTAATTGATTTTATAGTATGTTTGCAAATTGCCATGTGACTCATGTGAACAGCAAATCATTATACACACACACACACAAACATACTTTTTATATATTATATGTGTCTATATACACACATATTTGAGATAATCATAAACTGCACTGTAGTCAGGCTGAGTCCTTGGTGAAGGCAGGATAGAAATCCAGTCAATATACAATAAGTGCTTTTTTGGTTTGTTTTCAAAAGTTAAGTACCAGTATTCACATCTTGCTAAAAGCGCTATGGGTGCCTGCACATAATGGTGGCCATGGGCAACGAGAAAATTGGTGCCAATATTCCGTTCTGGTGAATATTGTCACAAAAAAGCTCTGAATAGACTTAAATCCATTTTATTTGGTATATGGTCATGTTCTATACTCAAAAATACTATGCAGCAAAAAGATAGAAATGGGTTGAATCGTATAACGTATTATTATATGCAAATAAGCAAAAACGTTGATGCTATGAAGATTAGAAAAATCTGCCTGGCATTAGGCATTGGGATAAACATTGTCTAAGATTGCTGTCCTATGTACAGTAACCTGGGTGTAAACTGCACCAAAATCAGCGAGACTTACTTAAAAGGAACCTTGCATAGGATTGCATTGCGATCCCCCTTCAGCTTATCCTCATAAAAACTGCTGTGTCGGAAGTTTGAGAATCTGTTATCTTGTTCTAGGCATGAATTCATTAACACTGTGTCCTGTTTACTAATTAACGCTGTGTGTCCTGTTTACAGAGCACAATGTGAGACATGAACAAAAGAAACCAGATTCTGCTCTTAAGACAAAAATAGATTTTGCTCACTTTGAGTTTCCATTATCTAACCTCCCTACAAAAACAGCCTGTTTCTCTAAAACTGATGCAAGAGAGACAATGGTGTGTGTGGTTTTTCATGTCTAAAAATATTGCTTAAATCTATGTTAACATACATATTGTTTAATAATTTATTTAACTATGTATTTTTCCATCTCTCATGTTTGGTATGTATTAGCATTTGTGTGTATTTTGTGTTACATCATTAACTGCAAATTGGTAGCAAGAAGACGGGTGAGTAAATAGAAGCTGAACTTTTTGCAGTGAGTATGTGGCAAAGTGTTCATGTGATCCCTTCATTTCATGCTCAGATCCCAGTTTTACTACCTGACTACTCAACCCACTTTCCAAGAATAGCAATGTGGTGCCAAGCCTCCAGAAGACAAAAGACGAATGGAGGCCTCCTCTCACAACCCAAAGACTGTCCCCACTCACTTTAATTAATAGAATATTATGTCAGCGTAATTTATCCCAGTTACTGTACTGAGTTAGGGTTTAAGTTGTTAGTCCATCACAACTACCCACTCAAAAGACCTATTTTTCATTTGTGTTTGTATAAAAATATACTATTCCTAAGGGTTGTCACCTTTGTGACTACCTATGCTTGCAGTTTCTCTGTTCTTTAAATAACAAATCTGTTTAACAAAACTTTTTTAAAAAACTACAATAAAAAGCACTCATTTTAATGTGTGTGGTTTTTTTTAAAAAAATTACAGGTTTAAGTGCCCTTTGCTGTTTGTTGGATTATACATCCTTACACAATTCTTCAAGACAGAGAAGGAAATTTGAAATCATCATAAAGAGGCATTTTTTGTTACAGTAAGATCTATTATCCCTCCCCACAAGACCATGAACTTCTGTTTATGACACAGATTCTTATCAAGCAACATAGAAAACCTTGTCATTGGATCATATGACTTTAAAAGCTAGACATCATACAAACTCAGGTCAACAATCCAAACTTTCTGAAGTTCTAAGGATTATTTAAGGAACGTTCAGCTATGTGATAAAGTCAATTACTTTCAGTTAAAAATTCTCTGTCCGAAATAACATTTCCCCAGCTAACCTAGCAGACTGGTTTTCAAATGATATCCTTCTCACCTCGCACACATTTATTCAGACCTACAATTGACTTTTGCCTTGTGCATTTTGTAAACATTGTGTAGACAGTGAGCTGCAATGACCTAGCTATCTGGTCAAAGGGCTGCATGGAGCAGAGAGATACGGCCAGTTAAAGTTTAACCGACAGAACTGTAAACCAACCTGGGGTTTGTTGAACCTTTGGAGTTTGATATGATGATTAGAGTATAACCAGAGTGACACGTCGCAAATTCAGCATAATCAAGGAGAACCCTTCCAGGTGGTGATCTCTGAAATTGCTCAGGTACAGTTTTATTCACTCTGATACCTTATTAAAAAATAGGGGGTAGGCTGCTAAGTTTCTTACTGTCAGTTATTATAATTTGTAAGGAAGGACTTAATCTCAGCTTGTTCAGAACAAGAGAAGCATGTGAAATGTAAAAATTCAATTGCACGAGTCTGCAGCTCGCAGGATGTATATGGCTTTGTCTGCAATCATGTGTTTATCATACAATTTCCCCAGTGCTGGTAATCAGTTGTTTACCAATGGCATGAGAATGTTGATTTTTAGTATTTGCAAGATGCAGACAACTGCTGAGATAGATACACTAGCGGCAAAGGCTAAAAAGTTGCCTTCTTGTTATTTGCATGGCTTGCCTTCTCTAGCTTTTCGCCCAAAGCATTGGACATCAAATGCAGACACTGCATCCAGTTTTATAGGAAAACAGCCACCAGAGAGAAATTGGTTGCTTTCATTTAGAAAGAAATGAGGAGGAGGTAAAAGAGGAGTTCCTGACTTCCCCCGCTCCACCAATTCAATTTAGATTTGTTAAAACACAACTCATGGAGGCTAATCATTGTGTGAATGTTTCACTTACAAAGCAGCTACTCTCTAAGATAAACAGAATTCTTGTTCTATTTCTGCATCCATAGCTGTCTGGTTTGTAAGCAAGCACCTGTATGGCTAGCCAAGATAGGTGCCTTTCACTACCGTGTACCAAAGTGTGTACTATAATTTAAAACCAGGGAGTGCAAGATAACAAGTAGTATCTTTTACTCACAACTACTACCTCTGGCCTCTATTTTAGATCTGGAAAAGATGAACAGAACACCAAATTAAACAAAATGGTTCATATTAAATTGCCCGCTGACAGTTCAGCATTTAATGCAAATAGGGTAGCAGCAAAAGACCGACCTGCTAAATTATTAGTGTTGTGGGCCCAGAGTCACCTTTTGAGGATGACATACATTATACCTTTGAGGGCAGGGACTGAACAAATAAAGGTATCTGTATTACTGATACAGTTTCATTGCAAGAAAAACTGAACACAACTTAAAGCATACATCTATGGATGGAGGGGATGGGAGAAAGAAATGATGTATTTTGCCTTATTGTTGCCTCTGTGTTCAATGGATTACTACTTCTTGCTAAAGAAGCAATATCATGGGCAGTCAAGGCAGGGAGAGAAATGCAACTACTGTACAAGTGGAATCAGCAACAAAATGTTGCAGAGTGGAGCACACCTATGCAGTGTTCAAGACAGCCGTTTCTTCTTTCAGGAGACCCCATTCCATTCAGCCTGCACCTCGGTTTCTTGTGTTTTCCTTCCTAACAGTCAGCATTCTGTAGCCCCTGAGCATGTTCAGACTTCCTTGAGCTTTTTTGCAGAACAGTTGGTACGCTTAGATAACCCCACAAAAAAAATAATTTTTTTGTTCTGTAAACTTTGGGGCTTTCCTGACTATGCTGACATTTCTCTCTTGATTGAAGTTGGTGTCATTTTGGCTACACAGGAGAGCAGCACTCAGAGAAATGAGTTTGTTATTAGTGTAGTTCCCATCAACCACGTTTAGTTATCTCATGCTGCACCTTAAAAGGGCAAGCTTTGTGTTATTCTTTATCATGAACTGGATTGTGCATGATGTTGAAGACTACTTACCTTGTGACATATACATGTGTTGCTTACACACACACACACACACAAAAACAAACAAACAAACACAAGCACACACACACAACCCCTAATCCTATCTCACACAATCAGAGGTGTTTGTTGCAGTATTGGAGCTGCTGGCATACTGTCAGCTGCTATCCTCAGGTAGGAGATCTTGGGCTCCCACAATAATTCTTACTTTCTCTCCCAGCAATGAAAGGAATATTGGCAGGGCAGAGGGGAGAACAGGCAAGTGCATCAACTTGAGGGCTAACTCCCTATTCCACTCTTGGGGGGGAAATCCTAGATTTGGAAGTAGGAATAATTTCTGTTCAAGCCCAAGGAATATATACTGAAATTTGCTGGTATCTTGTAGTGAGAAAAATCTAATCATGATGTAGTCCATTTATGAATTGCTTGGCAACTGTAGTTTGCAGTACATTTTGTTCCACACTCAGGCTACATCCACGCCATACATTTAAAGTACTCTTATAGCACTTTAAGGGTCATTGCTTCCCTGAAATAATCCTGAGAAGTGTAGTTCCTAAGGGTGCTGAGAGTTGACACGAGACCTCTGCAGACCCAGCACCCTCAAAAAAGTACCGTTCCCAGGATTAAAGTGCTATAAGCATGCTTTAAATGTATGTAGATATAACATCTGTTCACCTAAGATGAAGTTGTGGTCTGCTTTTTTTATTTGTTCCCAAACATACTGTACCATTCCAATGCGATTTGTCTAGAAGTGTCTCTGGCAAGTCAGTGTTTTCAAGTGAGTTGGTCTATTGATCTGCAGAAGACAAACACCATTTTTCTTATCTTATTCATGGGCACAGTTACTAGGCTTCCAGCAAGAGCAGCTAACAAGCAGCCTCCAGAAGCAAAAAAGGGGGGAAAGCACAGCAGGAGCCTGGAGGGAATGGTAATACACTGGAAACCTGTGTTTCCATCAGATTGAGAAATCCCATGATCTCTATCTTCGCAGTGTGCATTGATCTTTGAACAGTCAAGACAAATGTGTCTGCAGATTGGGAGAGGAGGGGGAGGAGAAGCCACAGCAGAGTGAAGCATTATGAATTAGACTGTTCCAGCTAGATCCTCAAAGGGAACCAAGAGCCAGCCATTCAAATGAGAGCGCAACATGTAGCACGGCTTGTCAATCTTTGGTTATTTTGGCAATGCTGGCGTTATTATTTGCCCATGGCTGTGCAAACAAAAAGGAGCTGGCATCAAAAGAACATGCCGCAAAGGTGGGGTGGCCACAGCTCAGTGGTGCCATGCATGCAGAGGATCCTAGTTTTATCCCATTCTAAAAGATAATAATAAACACAGATATTAACCAACACTTCAAGACTATTTTATATATTGGCAAGATTAGCAATGATTAAGATGAAAAGAGATGGTAATGGGATAGTTATCTTATATAATCTAATGCTGTAATCAGTTGGTTAAAAAAAAACATGGGGGAGAGGGCTATTGAAAGCTACTAGCCATGATGACTAGGCTCTGCCTCCACAACTGGAGGCAGCAATGCTTCTGGATGCCACTGGCTGGAAACCACAAGATCTTGTACTCAAATACTGTTTGTGGGTTTCCCCCAAGCAGTAGGTCGGCCACTGCAAGAACAGGATACTGAACTAAATGGGTCATTGGCCTCATCCAGCAGTCTTCTCTTAAGTTATTATTCCTTAAAAAAACCAAAACCACTTACTAAATGCATAGTGGATGACATACTGTTAGGGAAATATAACCCACCTCCCCACCCCAACCCCAGAAATGAAATGCCACAGTGAGCAATAAGGAATATGTTTCCCCAGTTTACTTGGGAACTCTTACTTATGTACCATATATATATGAAATGAAGAGAATAAGTCTTGTATGCTGGCTAGAGTGCTACCTTAGAGAAGGAAGACTCAGGTTCAAATACCTGGTCACTATAGACCAGGGGTGGGGAAACTGTGACCATCAGAGATGTTGCTGGACCTCAACTCCTTTTTAAATTTTCTGCTAGAATTGGATGTGATTTGGCGGCATGGTCTCCCCCTCCAAGGGGATGAAGCTTTCTGAATTTCAGAATACTAGCTGCAGTGGTTGTCAGTGTTTGTAAAAAGCAAAAAAAGGCTTCTGACCTCCCTTTGTCACCTCAGCCTGGTCCTCGAACCCTTGTCAGCATAAAAGAGTCCACGAGAAAAGTATCCTTGCAGAGTACTTTCTGCTTTTATTCTTAAAAGTCTTTCTGCAAAAGCAACTGACCAACTGCACACACATCAACACTACCAGCTTTCACTAACTAACCAACCAACCCAACTCAACACCAAACTAACATTTCTCACTCTATATATACAACCCGGTGCAGGCTGCTGACTCATGCTGACCCAGCTTTTTTAAGCATTAAAGAAACAGCGGCCATTTTAGCCATGACAGTGGTTCTCTGACTTCACCATTTTTGGGTGGGTAAAATATAAATCATGGAGTGGAGAGAGCATGGGTCTCCAGAAAGATTGGGGTGGAGAAAATGTGAAAAACAAAACACCCAGCAAGAACTCTTTTTGCCCAAGGGTCGCTGGTGTGAGGTGGACTTATGTCCTGAGATATTTGCGGAGATATAATGAATATTTCACAGGGGAAAGCATAGATTCACATGAAAAGCAAACACTGTTTTTAACCTCCACCAAATCCCTGTGACTGGAATGCCCTGGAAAAATAATTCGCTGTGATTAAAAACTAGATCTGTCTGTCAAAATGAATTATCTTCCTCACCTCTCTATCCCCTGCCTTATAAAGCTCTGGTCATTTCCTGAGTCAGCTTGGTTGCGTTTTTCAAGAAAAAGAGGGAAGAAATGGTTGTGAAGTTTTTGGACAGTCGAGGCTGCAGAGTGACTGCTCAGAGTCCCTGATCGGCCTTGAGATGCCTTGTTAATTGTGAAGTCTGACTTGGAAACATGAGAAACTTCCCTGCTTCCCCTTGATTTGCATAATTTGGGGTGCACATGTAAGTCAGTGCACATTCCTAGCTGCTACTTCTTCTCTCCAACACTTTGGAGCAAGAACTCTTTTTGCCCAAGGGTCGCTGGTGTGAGGTGGACTTATGTCCTGAGATATTTGCGGAGATATAATGAATATTTCACAGGGGAAAGCATAGATTCACAGGGGAAAGCATAGATTCACATGAAAAGCAAACACTGTTTTTAACCTCCACCAAATCCCTGTGACTGGAATGCCCTGGAAAAATAATTCGCTGTGATTAAAAACTAGATCTGTCTGTCAAAATGAATTATCTTCCTCACCTCTCTATCCCCTGCCTTATAAAGCTCTGGTCATTTCCCGAGTCAGCTTGGTTGCGTTTTTCAAGAAAAAGAGGGAAGAAATGGTTGTGAAGTTTTTGGACAGTCGAGGCTGCAGAGTGACTGCTCAGAGTCCCTGATCGGCCTTGAGATGCCTTGTTAATTGTGAAGTCTGACTTGGAAACATGAGAAACTTCCCTGCTTCCCCTTGATTTGCATAATTTGGGGTGCACATGTAAGTCAGTGCACATTCCTAGCTGCTACTTCTTCTCTCCAACACTTTGGGCTCACCTCCTTCCAATCAGCATCTTATGCAGAAACACACTGTGTGGTCTGGTCTGTGGGAGAATAATTGGGAAATGTTGCTTTGGATGGCAAAATAGTGTCAGTCAGGTTTTTCCTTCCTTTGGTGATCCAAAATATGCTATGTATTACAAAGTAATTTAGATACAGTCATGTGTATTGTCTGAGGTTTTCTGCTGGTTTCAGTGCTCTGAGATGCATTCCCAGAAGATGGGAATTTAATGGGTGTCTAGACAAAGGGAGCCTCTATTGTACTCAGATTTAATTATTTATTTTACTTGTTGCATGAGCTGACAATGCCCACATCAAAATTATATTAAAAGGGCAAAAAGATTATAAGTATTTCTACTAAAAAAAGGAGAAATTATATTAAAAGTCCCCTTCTGAAGCAGCTTTTGAATGGGAATAAAAAAGATGCTCTAATTTTAACTGGCCAATAGAATTCCTTTCTTTTTGTAACACTGTGCTTCCAATTCTGAGCTACAAAGGAAATTAGAGTCTTAAAAGCAATCTGATAGTGAATAATATCCACCCTATAACAATTTTGCAAACATTGGCAGCTTCCAGTGTTTAACAGAAGCCGCCTTAGAAGAAGTGAGATACTGTAAATGTGAAATGGTAATGCAACTTCAGACAGTACTTCACAATCAAACAACAATTAAAAATTGTTAAATTCCCCTGTTAAAGCAGGGAAGTAACTTTGATAACAAAGGCTTAAAACTAGATATGAATGGGGCAGCCATATGTATTAATGGGTGTGCCTGCACATTTTTGGGGGGAGCAAAAAAGTGCACGGGTGAGGGTGGCTAACCCCCCCCCCAACACACCCCAGACACTTATACTTCACTGGGTGGTATTCAGCCAACTGTTACTCAGAGCAGACCCATTGAAATCAATGTACTTGACTAAGTTGGGTCCATTAATTTCAGTAGGGCCACACTAAGTAAAACTTAGTTGACTACCACCCACTGTGTTCTATGACTTCAAACATTTGTATCCTCCAACCCAGGCTTGCTTCTGGTATCACAACACTTCACACATTCCCATTCCCCCGTTTTATATGTGAAAGGGGCAGATACATACTTAAATCCATGTATCTGCCCTGTTATATCTCGTTTCAGTCTTACCTATCAAAGCATATCCTCCAGCATATTTAGGCCAAAAACCAGCACGCACATCTTCCCAGCCATGTTCCCACATGAGTCACAGGACCCACATGAGATCACAGAGCCCAGAAAAGTGCACTTTGGGACTCTGCAATCTTGTGCATTTGCAGGCCTCTGTGATCTTGCAAAAACAGACTGAGACAGTCGAGAGGTATGTCAAATTTATTTACCTAGTTTAAACATTTTAAATTATCCTTTGATGGTAGTGGCTTTCCAAACTGAGTGTTATTGTTTTCAGCTTCATCTTACTACTGCTAAGATGGTGTCTGCTAAATTCTGGAAGCTACTATAGTTTGCAAAGCTGTTACAGGCTAAATATGGCCATGAAGCTGGGCCAGTTACTGCCTCTCAGCCTAACCATCCTCACAGAGTTGTTGTAGAGATTAAGTGTGGAGGAAGAGAACCATGTACACCGCCTTAAGCTCCTTGGAGAAAAAAGTGGGATAGAATGCAATAAATAAATACTATCCATCACTCATTGGTGCTAACATGAGCATTACTTAATGTAGATTCTCTCCCCCAAATTAAAACTTCTATTTTATGCTGTAATTAGGATGCAGTCCCATACCCACTTACTATCCTAATACAAACAAGCTCCTAAAATTTGAGTTTCTTTGTACAGGTGTTCATTCCAACAGCATTGTTTACATAAAGTCACAAAGCCATCATCATTTACTCAAGGTATGTACAGATCTCAAACTGACAAAGCAAAGCAAACCATCAGTTTTCACGTTGGTTTAAAATCACCAACCACTGTCACACAAGCAGGATATGTGAAGTGGTGAAACTTTCATTATTATATTACAAGGGGTAAAGGTAAAAGGACACCTGACCATTAGATCCAGTCGTGGCCAACTCTGGGGTTGCGGCGCTCATCTCGCTTTATTGGCTGAGAGAGCCGGCGTACAGCTTCCGGGTCATGTGGCCAGCATGACTAAGCTGCTTCTGGTGAATCAGAGCAGCGCACAGAAATGCCATTTACCTTCCCGCCGGAGCGGTACCTATTTATCTACTTGCACTTTGACGTGCTTTCGAACAGCTAGGTTGGCAGGCGCATTACAAGGAGAAGGAGCTCCATATATACAAAACTCCAGCAAGTAGTAATGAAAAGAGAAGGGGGTGATAATAGTTTGCCTTAAATCCACCCACTGCTTCTGTTAGGGCTAAAAGGCACTTCTCTACATGTGATGTTGCTTTTTAATGCAAATTGCAACAGCAGGATGAGGGAGCTGAAAATTAAAAGACCAGAGAAGGCATGGCAGGTAAATTTAACCTCATCCTCTTGTGTTGTGATCCAGAGGGAAATCCCTCCAGTATTTGCTATGGGTGAAATCTCCCACTGACACAAAACACTAACTTCAAAAGACCCACACCAAGGGAGGAAAGCCTTAAATTTCTTCTCCACACCTGCTCTCAGCCCATTAATTATCAGCCTCCTTGCCCCCTACAAACTGATTCAGCTCACATTTTTAAAATTGTGCACATTAGGCACATTTAGATAAACTTAAGGCCTTAGATAAAGGTAAAGGTAAAGGGACCCCTGACCAATAGGTCCAGTCGTGGCCGACTCTGGGGTTACGGCGCTCATATCGCTTTATTGGCCGAGGGAGCCGGTGTTTGTCCGCAGACAGCTTCCGGGTCATGTGGCCAACATGACCAAGCTGCTTCTGGCGAACCAGAGCAGCGCACAGAAACTCCGTTTACCTTCCCGCCGGAGCGGTGCCTATTTATCTACTTGCACCTTGACGTGCTTTTGAACTGCTAGGTTGGCAAGAGCAGGGACCAAACAATGGGAGCTCACCCCATCGCGGGGATTCGAACTGCCAACCTTCTGATCAGCAAGTCCTAGGCTCTGTGGTTTAACCCACAGTGCCACCTGCATCCCTTTGTAGATAAAGTTAGGGCCTAACTATACATGATGCTGCAATTTAAGGAAATAAACATTCCAAGGGGCACCAATGGGATATTCCACCACTCCACCCCCCTCGGTGTTAATTGCTATGCTGGGTTGTTAACTGAAAATATGGCCCATTAAGGGGAAGTGAGACAGGTGCCTACAACAGCCACCATTGCCCCTCAATGATGCAAGTAACACAAATCATCTGGTTAATGACGTGTGTGTGTGATACTGATGTGATTGAGAAACAAACCCACACATTCATGGTACTGAACTTGACCATGGGGGGGGACTTTTTGTTCTCTCTCTTTTTAAATACAACTTCTCTCAAAGCCTACTACCTGAACTCACACATTCCCTAAGCACAACCATTCCCTGAAGAAGGCTTTTCTGAAACATGATCCAGTCATGTTATACAATATTAACTGTACAATTGTAGAAATTGTTGTATTGTTTTTAGTTTATTGAGTCTGTGTCTTATGTATTTCATCTTATCGTACACCACTTGGGTTGCTTGTGGGTGTGAAGTGTTTTATAAATCTTCAAAATAAAATAGCCTTTATAGTTCACTTTGTAGTGAGGCCTGCTGTACATTTCTTGCCTGAGAAATCTACAAAGTCCCCAAGTCCCCCCTTGATTCTCTTTGCTTCATTCAGGTGTTGGATCTTCTACTTTTGTTTTCTAATTCTTTTGAATGATACATGTACAGTATCCCCACCCATATTGTGGTGCTTTCTTTTTCAAAAATATTAATCTGCTTAATTTATCTCAAATTTGATTACAGTGAGCACTCCTAATTAACCTGATTTTTTGGTGATAATCACTCACAATGGAATCAAATCAAAAATCCGGGGATGGATTGGCCGGCACACAGAAAGAAGCTACCCTCCGCACATTAATGCAGCGCACAGGATATAGTTTGATTCAGGTAGGAGTTTCCCTGTCAAATTATTTCTCCTTTGGGACTGCTAATTTAAAGGTAAATTAAGCACCCCAGCTAAAGTTCGATCAATGACTTTCAGAACTTAGTGCTTAAATAAGCTGTCTCTCCCTTCCCACCCACAAATGTGTATTGCAAAAATATAAACATTATTCTGTTATAAGGTACAGTGCTGCATGCAATGGGACATTTGGTTCGCATGGTGAGGGCAGCATTTGCATGCTCTGACAGCTTCACATGATAGCTCTACAGTCAAGCACTACAATGTAAGCAATTTAATTGGCAAAACAAAAGTCCACTGCAACCATACAAATCCTACTATCTGTATATTCTACCCTCTCAAGTCTGTCCTGGTCCCATAATATCAAGTGGGCTATGGGACAGTGTTGCTTTTTGGGGGGCACCAAATATATTGACTTGGCTGAAGTCTTGAACTGGGTCCTCTCCAACTGTTTTGGACTAAAACTCCCAATTTTTCTAAAATGTGTCTAATGAAAGCCAAGATGGAAGAACAGACAAAAGTTATGACCAGGCAAAGAAAACCTTCTGGTGTGTGTAAAAAGATATGCAGTGTTGAGAATTAAGCCAGTTTTCACAACATCTTTTGTTCTCTTCAATTCAGGAAAATGGCCAAAGGAAATATGGAGGGCCGCCACCAGGCTGGGATGGACCACCACCAGAAAGAGGCTGTGAGATTTTCATTGGAAAATTACCCCGTGACCTCTTTGAAGACGAACTCATCCCATTATGTGAAAAAGTAATGATTTAAACTGGGCAGATTTCATTCACTTACACACAGAGACACATTCATATTCTCGGAATTTGACTGTGCAAACAGCAGCAATCCTGAACCTCTCAGCAGAATCAGGGTGGTAAAATAGAAAAGACTCATGCATCTCTTCACACATAATAGGACAGGCATGTTTCCTACTCTGAGAATGTCTCCAGTAAGAAGAACACTGCCATATGGGAAACTGCCAGTGTGCCACAGTGGCTCAAGCATTAGCCTTCTGTGTCTAAAAGCCCAGGGTCAAATCTCTGGTTGACTATAGCTATAACTAGGTGGCCTCACAAAAGTCCTACCTTTCAACCTAATAGTTGCTGAGTGATTCTTATAAGGCCAAGATATTGCTTTGAGCTTCTTAGACTGCAGGTTTCCCATGGTCATCTAGTTGGAACAGAATGGGGGACTAGATGGGCCTTTGACCTCATCCACCAGGGCCATTCTTATATTCTTATGATGCAATTCTGAACAAAACACAGTTCTAATAATTTGCATATGACTATGACCCTGTGTGGTTTTAAGTACTTACTGGAGGTCACTAATTTGCAAATACAATTCTCAAGTCATCTTCCAGCTTCCAGGGTGCAAGCTACAGAAAGCTAAGTATATAGTATCAGGAGGACTTTGTGTGCACAATGCCTAAGAATGATTTCACAAGTGATACTAAGAATACTTTTTAGCCTTGTCTATGCCACTTCTAAGTGTTGTTAGTGTGATATATAAAATGGAAAGAGAATTTTTTAACTGAATGTAATTATGGAGCATATGGTGCTATTTTCATTTCCAGTTACGGGAATTTTGAAATGCTAATTCAGATCCAGATACCCCTTCACCAAAGTAGCTGGAACCAACCACAAATACTTACAATAGTTTCCACTGCTTTATATAAATGTTTTGAGCATATTTTATATGTCTGGCAATTTGCATCTGATGAGGTTGACACTTGCTTCCTCTCGTCTCCTGAGACATTAAATGTGTTATGTCTTTAAAGGTGCCACAGGATTCATTGCTGTTTTTTCTTGCAGCGGACAAACTTCTGTAGCTTTTGGATTATGTATTCTCAAAGCCCATTTATAAAATACCTAAACAAGTCAATTGCTTTCTATGCTGAGATACCACATTAACCAATCCACGTTCATTTGGAAACATCAATTCATATTAAGATTCACAATGTAAACCCATAGGTTAAAATGGGGAGCGCCAGAGCAGTTGGGATGATCTATTACATGCTCAAGGCTGCCAATCAAGCAACAGCCACCATATCACTTTATCACTTATTCCACCTGTATCCCACTATCTTGGTTGAAATGTAAGTGCAGAATCAGGAGAAACAAGGAAAAGTTGGTATCTTGAACTAGGTTGTATTGTTTGTAATACTGATATTGACAATACTAGTGACACCCATACAGTGCAATGGACAGAGTTTGGGCCTGGAAAGACCAGGATTTGAATTCCTGCTCGGCTATGAAACTCAGTGAGTAATCAGGTGGCCAGGTGGCCTGCACTTTTGATATTCATATAGAAGATGGAATTTCAGCAGGTGAAATTTCCCTCTTCCACACAACTCTTAAATGTGCAGCAGCACAGTCTTCTTTTGCACCTGCCCCCCTTGCCAGATGTACTTCACAAGTTTTTGTGGTGATATCATGGGAATACACCATATACTCTCTTGAACTCCTTGGAAGAAGAACAAGAAGCAAACATGATAAAATAAACAGTACAAATCTTCCTCCAATAGCATTATCCCTGCATTTTGGGATCTATGTCCCATTTTTTATATTCAGCACCGTAATAATCACTTTCTTGCAGCTTAGTTCTGAGTGATAGAACCTCTGAATATGGCAGAGTGAGCTCTTTAGACATGAATTATTATAACTGCGTCCTGAGAGAACATTCTTATAGCCTTTATTCACATCATTGCTCCCATTAACATCAGTAAAACTATTTTTGACAGTACCGCCTAGGGAAACAAGCCTTGGCAACAGGGTCAAAGGTTTCTGCGATGAGACAAAGTATGGGGGGAAGATAATGGGTGGATGGGGTAAATATGACAAGTCCTCAACCACAGCCCATTTCCTACTTAGCCAAAAAAAAGGATGGCCACTGCTCATGACAGTGCTGTTAAAGATGTGGAAAAAGAAAACTGCATTGCGTGAGTATCTTGCTAAATCTTCAGGGGCAATGGAGCATTGTCTTTTCTGCTGTTATCAGAGCTTTGGTTTTTGCTGTCTGTGGAACTGGAATTGTTCATCAGAATTTTGAAGTGTGGTTGCAATGCCCGTGAAGACTACTAAGGGCATCATTAGCACAGACACAGTCCTGCGTCATATGCCAACACCTCCTTGTTTTGATGCCTTGTAGTGATTCTTAGTGAGTGCACAAACCATGATTCCCCTCTCATGAGACACACCACCAATATGCAGGGGCAATTGGCTAGTGGTACAGTATTTATACCCAGGCTTTTAATGAGGGCTGGAAGGGATCCAGTCATCATAACCCTTTGGGTGAAGGCAAGACCCGGCAAATCCAAACAGTAGCTAAGTAATATAGGGTGTGTTATTGTCTAATGTGTGAAAGCTGCTCTAAGCCAGAGCACCCTGCAAGACATAGATACACACGTGTGTGTCCCCCATCCCAAGTTTATGGTGTTATCTGCGCACAGGAGCTCAGACAGGGTGTTATCAAGGTGTGTTAATTGAGGTCATTTGCTTTGCTAACCTGCCCAAGGGCTCCAGCTCAGCACAGCCTGGACTTCGATACATGCTGCCTCTGTTTATTTTGACTTTGTACATGGGTCAGAAAGCAAATCTTGAGTAAAATGTGCTCTGGTTTATGGTCAAGGCAATGGCCAAGCTAATCTAGAGTGAAGCAGAAATACAAACAGAATCACAAGAACAAGAGAACTTTGTCCAGAGATGTTCTCTAGTGCAGACAAAAGCTCACTTTCCGTGCTCGTTTATGGAAGTTCATGCTTTTGCTTTTGCAGATTGGAAAAATCTATGAAATGCGGATGATGATGGACTTCAATGGAAACAACAGGGGATATGCTTTTGTGACATTTTCTAACAAACAGGAGGCCAAAAATGCAATCAGGCAACTGAATAATTATGAAATTAGGTAAGCATTGTTTGTTTAGTAGTTTTGCATATCTTGCTGACACCTGCAAAGCAGGTCTCAATTTTAATATAATGCAACAAATGCAATAAAAGTTGTGCTCTTCAAAACAAAAACAAAAAAGGGAAAACTATAGAAATTGTCTTATCTCAAGTTGGACTATTGGCCTGCTTAGCTTAGTATTGTCTACAGTTATTAACACCAGGAGTAGGTGCTCCTTTCCTAAAACCATGTGCAGCAGAACAAAGCGTCATGTTACTAATCAGCAGCTGAAAAGCCTGTGGGCCATGTCTGTATGCCTAAGACTCCACAGCTGCCAACTAGAAGCAAGAAGGTCATAGAAGGAAAGTGGCCTTTGTGGCAAAAGAGAATTCAAGAAGGCCAGTTTGGGTGCAAGAGGAGTTGATCTCCAACTCCACTGACAAAGTGATACTTTGAGAAGCATAGTTGGTGTCTAGAGATGACTACTATTACTACCACTACAACAAGAAATCATTACTATTTTTGTCACAGAATAAATACACATCTGTTGATTATGTGTTAACTAGTGCTTGTTGCATGTGAAACCTTATCTTGTTAATATCATTATTTTTGGTGAGAACTACTTGCATGAGCAAATTCTCTAGCCCAGGGATAGCCAGTGTGATATTCACCTGATGCTTTACCGCTCTCATCAGTCCCAACCAACATAGCCAATGGTCAGGGATGAGGGGACCTGTAGCAGAGCAAAATTTAGAGAGAACCACCCTGACTATCCCTGCTCTAGGCTACTCTTAACATTTCTCCTCTTAAAAAAAACACCTCTGAATTTTATTGCTGAGTAATGAAAACTGGGTATTCTGCAGCCCTTTATATCAGGGCACAGGCAAACTCAGTCCTCCAGATGTTTTGGGACTACAACTCCCATCACCCCTGACCACTGGTCCTGTTGGCCAGGGGTGATGGGAGTTGTAGTTCCAAAACATCTGGAGGGCCGAGTTTGCCTATGCCTGCTTTATATTTTTAAGGGCTGGTTCACTTGACTTCTGCTTGACTAACTACACTGTTCAGAAAGTTTGACATGAGAGCATTGGCTCTAAACTGTAATCATGGGTCAAGATTTCACAAAGAGCTAAGCCTGTTTCACCATAAAAACAAACAAACCTGGAACTGTTGTTTGTATGCAGGAATGGTCGACTCCTAGGGGTTTGTGCCAGTGTAGACAACTGCCGTTTATTTGTAGGAGGAATCCCGAAAACGAAGAGGAGGGAAGAAATTTTGGCAGAGATGAGGAAAGTTACAGATGGTGTCATTGATGTCATTGTATATCCCAGCGCTGCCGATAAAGCCAAGAATCGTGGTTTCGCTTTTGTGGAATATGGAAGCCATCGGGCAGCAGCTATGGCAAGGCGGAAACTGCTGCCAGGTAATGTGGAAAGAAAGGGGATTTTAGCATGTCTTACACTCTTCACTTTTCTCCATTCCTTATGCCTATTGGCTTTTAGCTATCATTTGTGCCTCTTTTATATATAATTTGAACATGAATAGTGGAAAAATTCCCCTAGGATTCAGTACATTATATGCTAGCATTTTAGGGTAAGCGTTAGCACAGTTCTGATTATTTCACAAAGTGAAGCTTCACTCACAGTGCACGCCTGAGCAATGAAGAAATCAAATAGTAACTATGAGAGCCAGTGTGTTCTCATCTATATGCAATCAATAGCACATTTTACAATTGTGTAAAATCATTTTAGCAATAAACTTAAGTAGAGAAAACCTGTATTGTCAAAATCACCTACTTAATGGGTTGTATCTAAGTTACACTCAGAGTAGACACACTGAAACCAATGTACTTGATTTCAATGAACTGTTCTTGAGTAGGACTTAATTGGACTTATTCGTCCCATTATCTTTCATTTTATTTATTGTCATAGTTGTGGAATTCTGATTACTCCACAGGAAGGATACAATTATGGGGACATCCCATAGCTGTAGACTGGGCAGAGCCAGAGGTTGAGGTTGATGAAGATACAATGTCATCAGTCAAAATCCTCTATGTGCGAAATCTTATGTTATCAACCACGGAAGAGACAATTGAAAAAGAATTCAACAATATTAAACCAGGTAAATAAAATTTAAAAGGCAGCTTGGTCAGAGTTGCTCAGAGTTTGTTGGTAAACTAATGCAAGAACAATAAACTGTTTTTCAAAAGTACTAAAAGGAAATATTTTTTATGTGGGAATATCAGGAAAGAAACAAAGCATTTTCCATGAAAAATCTAGGATTGAAAAAAGAATACCACAATTTACACGCTACTATGAGAATATATCTTCTCCACTTTCCTCTTGTGGATCCAGAGCTAAATACTAGAATACATATGCTATATAATATACTAATATAATTTAGGAAATATATATATAGGAAATGTTTTATTATAATATATATTTCAGAAATATAATAAAATATAAGAACTTTATTTCATTCAGGATGATGCATTAACTAGAAAATGGCCAGAATGGATATTTTTAATGGGAGAAATTGGCAATCCTCTGCAAGTTTGACAAGAAAACAGATATGCTTTCTCCTACTCGTATGAAGTTTGACTACTGGCTGCTTTAAATCATATGAAATCTAAGATGTTACTAAGTGCTCAGGTTTCAAAACAACTATGGAATGTTCTTAAGAGCAATATTTCACTTTTATAGAATTCAGCATTGCATTCCCTTTCAAGAACTCAGCAAGCTCATTCTTCAAGACCTACACCCCAAAGATTTCCTGCCCACCCTTCCAGCACATAGAAGATGGCATGAGCAAGGCAATGTCATTCATTGCAATGTCAGGAGGCAGTGATGTAGTGGTTGGAGAGCAAGACTAAAATTAGTGGGGGACTCATTTCAAATCCCTACCCAACCATGAAGCTCAGCCAAACCTGAGGATAAAACTGGAGGGGGCACATACACACACCATGCATGCCACTTTGAAGTCTGTGATGGGACGATGAGCTGCTTGTGCGTAAAATGCAAGTCCCTCAGAGTTTGATCAGGTTTTCAAACCTCTGCCTGTGACGGAGCCCCTCCAGCATGGCTGCGTCAATCACTAGTAGAATCCGAAAGTGGCTGCTTTCGGAATCGTTTCCAACATAAAAGCTCTTTAACGGAAACACGTCGTCTGGCCTCTCGGCGTGACAGTTTCCGGCGAGGTGTGGGTGTCCCTATAGGAGGTCCTGAGACCTCCCCACTGTTTTCGCTGGAAGCGTCTCTGAGCCATCCCTCCGACTCACTTTCCCTTGGAGTTCTTGCTCGCCCTCTACTGGTTCCCTCTTCCGCTGCTACTCCTCTCTCAACCTCAGTGAGCCTTTGCGCCCCCGGCGCTTTAGATGGCAGTTCCCTGACAAAGTCCTTAGGAGAAATATTTGATGAAAGGATATAATGATCAAATTGTCAGACCAGGACTTGGAACTGGCACACCGCATAGCCAGCATGCAGATTATTTTTGTGTTCTGACCTGTGCAAGCAACCAAGTTATGGCATCATTGGTGGCTCCTCCACTCTGTTAAACTGGACTGCCGGCTGCCAGAAGTTAGGATTCTTCCATAAACCAACTAACACTCAGTTTTGTTTAATTGCATATGCTTGGAAGAAAGCTAACCGCCCCTTTTTTTTGGTTCTGCAAACCCAGGACCTCAATTAACATTTTTAACAGATCATACTCTCTGAAATAATTTAATAAAATATTGCATAATCGGCCATCAAAACAGAAATTAACAGGCGTAAAACTTCCATTCCATTGCGCAGAACTCTGAACACAAATTCTCCAGTGGCTCATTATAGGCCCAAAGCTACGATATAAAAACTGAGTGATAAGAGAAGCAATTATACTCAGCTTCAGAAGTCTACATGCTTAGCTAAAGATATAGCTTCTGTGAGAGGATATTTTTTAAGCTTTATTTTTCCTGAAGTTATATGTGTGTTTATTCAATATTACAGTTCTGTTACTTTGGATTTTTACTCTTCCTCTATCCCTGAGGGGTTCACAACAAATTTAGTAGACGTAAAATACCCAAGTGTTCAGAAATCAAAACCACAGCCCAAACATGTCCACCCATGGCACCTCATTCTACCATTTTCCCAGTACCATGTGTTCATCTATTGTTGTGCATTCAACTTTAAGTAACTGAGATTAGACACAGGAACTTTGCTGGTAGTCGCTTCTGCTTCTTATCTATCAGCAAAGTGATGATTCAGGCAAGAATTCTTGGGAAATTCCCACTCATCCAGAAAATCGGGTTTCAAATCTTGAGAAGAAAATCTGGAACATTAGGTTGTGAGGATTAAGTAAGGACTGCAAACCTTCCCATCACTACCCACCCAGATCCCCCTCTCTAACTATGGACTTCCTCACCATAAAAATGTTTTAACAATTTGAGATAGTGTAGAAATATTTTGCTTTTAAGCTAAACCCTTGACCTTCCTTAAATTAATTACATCAGGCTGACATCCACACACAAAATCAGACCATGTCTCAGAACTACTTTTCACATGCACTTGGGGAGGGGGTGTCTTTATGTTAACATGATGCTTCCTAATAGGTGGATAAGACAATGTGCCAAGAGGTTCATCATACCCATTTTAGGAGCACCTTTCTGCAGACCAAAGGACAAAATAAGCAAGGCTGGGCACATAAGTAAGTTTCTATAAATGGTCCATGGCTTGCAATGCCCAGATCTAATATTTATTTACTGTAGAATATTTTTTTTAAAAAAAATTAATCATATTAGCATGGCAGATTAATGACCAAGGACACAACTCAAGCAACTTTCCACTGTAGCAATATCCAAGACAGACCTAACCTCCAAATCTTTTCTACAGGGTCAGTGGAACGGGTAAAGAAAATCAGAGACTATGCATTTGTGCACTTTAATAACAGAGAAGATGCTGTTGAAGCCATGAAAGTGTTAAATGGAAAGGTAATGCTGCATTAATTTAGTATTGGCTAGAAGGGATGTAGAGAGAGTTGCATGTATATGGCAAAATAAGATTTTACAATGTGTGTATATGCACTATAGCGCTAGCAGAGGCTTGCCAGAGTTGTGCAGGTTTGACCTGAATGGCTTTGGTTTACGCTAAAGTTATTTACTGGTCTTTCACATCTGTGATACTTGTTCCATTGTTATGGTTTGGATCTTGACACCATTGCAGTAAGACTAAAATCATGCTTCCTGTTTATGGTTCTAGAATTGTTCCAAGTACCAGTGCAAACCGTTCCCCTTTCATTATGCAATTTCCCCTCCCTCTGGAAAGGTCAACCGTCAGATTACAATTCATATACCACTTGACTGCCACTTGCCCACTGAGCAATCGTGTGGGCATATCCAAAGCACCAGAAATGCATGGTGCTGGCATGGAAACTGCTCATGCACCCATGTGATGGCAGGCTTTCAAACATCATAATCCTCCTACATGGACCCAGTGTTATATGGAGACATCTTCAATAACCTTCCACATGAGGGCTCTTAGATGGGAAACGGCAGAGCCTGTAGGGGTGACCTCATATGAGAGGAAGCTCCATACAGAAGGAAGCATCCCTTCAGGTACTATGATCCCAGATCATATCTGAGATGTGAGAGGTTTAGTATCTGCCACAGTATTGGAGAGTGTATTCATGCATTGATATGCCTCATTTTTCTGTCATGTCTTTTTTTGTTTAAAGGTAGTGGATGGCTCTCCCATTGAAGTCACATTAGCCAAGCCAGTAGACAAAGACAGCTATGTTAGATACACCAGAGGCACAGGAGGGCGAGGAACAGTGTTGCCAGAATATACTTATACATTTGGGCATGTATATGATCCTACTGCAGCCTACTTGGGAGCCCCAGTATTCTATGCACCTCAAGCCTATGCTGCTATTCCCAACCTTCATTTTCCTGCTGCAAAAGGACATCTCACCAACAGGGGCATTATCAGGCCACCATCCATCAGAGGTAATGCTTGCTCACTGGAAGTATATAATGTTACCAGTACAGCCAAAGTTCAGAGGAATCTTGTTTACATCCTTTATAGCATGGCAAGTAATTACATCATTGCAGTAAAAAAAAACCAAAAACCTGGGCACTTTCTCTCAGATGGTAAGGCAACTAAATAATAGCTTCCATAGGCAACCTGAGCGCACAGGTAGGTTGGGATCAGGCATTCCTTCAGGTAAGCACCAGATATTTGAAATGTGCTTAGAAATAAAGCAAAAGTCAACGTTCTGTTGCATACCTTCAGTTTGCCTTTAAAGGAGGAATGTGGCCCTCCAGCCAGCATAATCAGTGATCAGGAATGGTGGGAGTTGTAGTCTGTCAGTACCTAGAGGGCCACAAAGCCCTAAAGCTTACTACAATGGTTCCCCTTAATACAGTTGTCTGTGCTACCACATATTTTATTATTATAGTTCTCTATCCTGCCCTTCCTCCAGCAATCTGTGGATGTTGCTTTACTCACGCTCCCATCAGCTCCAGCCAACATGGCCAATGGCCAAGGATGATGGGAGTTGTAGTCCAACAGCATACGGAAAGCCACAAATTCTCCATCCTTGCCCTAACAGTCTCTACCCCCCACCCTCTTATTTTGCATTCACATCTAACTTAAGTACCACCTCTCCCATTTATGAGTCTCCACATAAAAATTAGACTTTAAGCAAATGAAAATAAAATTGCACAAAGAATCTTAAACAATGTGGTATATATAACTCAATGGGGCTTACCTCTGAGTAGGCACATATAGGACTGCACTGTGAGGGATGAATTACAAAATTACATACATGTGAGTGTGTACCATCCCATAATCTCAGTTGGAATCTGTGATAGGATTGGGGTGGCATATAAAAAGAAGTTCCTAGTTTGATGAAAATGGGGTCAAATGTAAACACCGAAACTGATAAATTTAAATTTATTCCTTTGTATGTTGATCAGTCTAATTTGTAGCTATTGCTCTTCATCCATAAAATGGGGATAGATTTAAAAATGGGTATAATAAATCAAAATAATCTGTGCATGAGCTCAATGGAAAGGTAAGCTTCACATTAAGCCAAACAGAAGAAAGGAGATGAGGAGAGCAATATATAATTAATATGTTTTTACCCAAACCACCATATATTCCGGCAAATCACAAAATGAAGACTGGCCCGAGACCTGGCTTGTATTATTAACAGTATGCCTGGAATTCAGTGCAAAATGATACTGCTGGAAGGATGCACTTGTGGCGTATACATAGCAGTTCCCCAGTTCACATTGTTTTCTTGACTGAGGCCTTTTTTTAAAAAAATGAACCCAAGGTGCCTGAAGCTTTGTGAGCTAAAATTACAGATACTAAAAATAACAAACCCCTCCACAAGGTACAGTCCCATCGGTGCTTGTGCATATCCATGCACATTATTGCCCTTCACTTCAAAGGCAATAAAGGGATTCTGTGCTTTGAACATGGCTACTTTTCATTGAACTATGTTCTGTAAACACGGAAACAGCACAATAAACTTTAGTATCAAGAGGCATAGGGCTGTATTCAACTAAGTTCTACTCAGAGGAGTCCCACTGGAATTAATGACCTAAGTCAGTCATGTTTCTTAACTTCAATGGGTCTAATCTGAGTTGGACTAGCATTGAATGCAACCCATAAAAGCTTTACTCCACACTGGTGGGGCTAAATATATTGAAGTGATTGAAAAATTGTCTACGCAGCACTGTCAAAATCTTCTGCCTGAGCTCAGCCACATCTCCTTATCTAACTGTAGGGCTTGCCTTGCCCAACAGTTGAGCTGGTCATGGTGCCCAATAGAATTTTATATCGCCATCACCAGTCTCTGTAATCATGTGTCAGTGTGTGGGATCAAAGTCTTCCAATGAATTAAGAATCGGAGATTTTCCGGTAATTTGATTCAGTTTAATACCTTCTTACATTCCTAGAAATTTACATGAATGTACCTGTAGGGGCTGCCGGAGTTAGAGGACTAGGAGGACGTGGCTACTTGGCTAACCCTGCCCTGGGTCGTGCATACCAGCTCAAGGGAGAGAAAAAAGGGGAGGACAAGCTTTACGACCTTTTGCCAGGAATGGAGCTTACGCCAATGAATCATGGCAGTTTAAAACCGCAAGGAATCAAACTTGCTCCACAGGTGGGTAAGACATATTTAGAATAAATGATGCTCCAGCTTTTGGCCAATGCATGTGTCTTTCTGTTAGCTCTCGATACGTAAAGCAGATGTAAAGAAAAATAATTCTTGGGGTTCATCTTTGTCTTCCCAGTGGCTATGGGGTTTTTCCAGCTACAATTTCTGCTTCTGCTTCTCTCTCTCTCTCTCTCTCTCTCTCTCTCTCTCTCTCTCTCTCTCTCTCTCTCTCTCTCTCCCAATTTTATCAAGCCAAATTTGAATCTGAAATAGCTGTCTTAAGGCTGATAGATCCAATTGTTCTTTTAAGTGGAAAATGTCCATAAGAAAAAAAATCCTCCACTTTCCTCATCTATTTGTGGACAAACTGTGGGGATGTTACCAGCTACTAGGACTGTAACTCAGTGGGAAAGCACCTGCTTTGCATGCAGAAGTTCCCAGTTTCAATTCCTGGCATCTCCAGGCAGGAGCTTTTGCCAATCACTATAGACAATGCTGGGACGCGGGTGGCGCTGTGGGTAAATGCCTCAGCACCTAGGACTTGCCGATCGAAAGGTCGGCGGTTCGAATCCCTGCGGCGGGGTGCGCTCCCATCGCTCGGTCCCAGCGCCTGCCAACCTAGCAGTTCGAAAGCACCCTGGGTGCAAGTAGATAAATAGGGACCGCTTACTAGCGGGAAGGTAAACGGCGTTCCGTGTGCTGCGCTGGCTCGCCAGATGCAGCTTGTCACGCTGGCCACGTGACCCGGAAGTGTCTGCGGACAGCGCTGGCTCCCGGCCTATAGAGTGAGATGAGCGCACAACCCTAGAGTCTGGCAAGACTGGCCCATACGGGCAGGGGTACCTTTACCTTTATAGACAATGCTGAGATGGACCAATGGCCTGCTTCAGTATAAGGCAGGTTCCTGTGTCCTGGAAGCTAGAGATAATCCAGCAGAGCAGGAGATGGCCAGTTCATCCCTTACAGAAGGCTTACTACACAGCAAGATCAGATTAGGGTAATATATGTAAATGTTATTTGTGGGACTGATCCAGAAGGAAAGTGTCTTCCAGCCAAACAATCTGCAAATTACAAATCAGGATAGCTTTGATGAGGTCAGATTAAACATTGTTTGCCCCATTGCACTGTGGCCTTTCTGATTAGATCTTGTAGACTGATTTGGGTCTGTAGACTGGATAGAACCTAGAAACTACTCAGAGAAAGATACAGCATGTTTAATTTAGTTGTAGTCAGCATCAGTGTGTCTCAAATTACAAACTGTGTTTATTCAGTTTATTTTAAATTGCTTGGATTGAATAAATTGTTTTGCTTGCAAAACAGTGCTTTTATCCTTTACTTGCACTCCTTCAAAAAAGTTGGTCCTAAGGGTTGGGGGGTCATTAGAGAATAGCATGGGGTCTGCGGATGGAGGAAGGCAGCAGTGGATATCCCCCTCACATGAGCTGAAGTCACTTCCCATGCCCTTTGGATCCAACCCGTAATTTATATCCTGCCTTTCCACCTCAAGGTCTAGACTTCAAGGCATCTTGCAATCCATCATTTTAAAAGAATCAATATGACCAGCCTAAAAAGTAATAAAAGTTATCAGCCTCAACAAAAGACAAAACAATTAACAAAGTCAATTAGCAGCAGACATAAAGATGACATAAGATCATAATGTCATGAACTAAAAATCTGGAGAAAAAATAGTTTTCACTTGGGTGCCTAAAGAATAAAAGTGGGCCCCAAGCAAATATTTCCAGGAAGGATGTTCTATAGTGAAGTTTCCATCCCAGAAAATGTCCTGTCTCCCATTGCTATGCATCTAAATACAATAGTATGTTTGCTGATCTGAAGAAACAGTGACCCTGTATCAAGGGAGGGCACAAATAACCGGGCAAATATAATGTATTCAAAAAATTAAAAGGATGTGATAATATAGTTTCCAGACTGCAGTAATGTATTCTGTTATTCAATGGCTGCATTTTTCATTCTAGATATTAGAAGAGATCTGCCAGAAGAATAACTGGGGACAGCCAGTCTACCAACTTCATTCTGCCATTGGGCAAGACCAAAGACAGCTGTTCTTGTACAAAATCACCATTCCTGCCCTTGCCAGTCAAAATCCAACTATGTATGTAACTACTGCACTTGCTGGGTTTAACCCTTGTGTTTGAGTGGGGGGAGGGCTGTAAAGTTTTATAAAATAAAGGCATTTGATATCACCACTAATCCCTCAGTCATACAATACATTGTTTATAATATATGCAACTTGGGAAGAAGGGGAAACGTTAACAATATAGATAATTTAAAATATATTTTAAAAATACTTAGAGCTAGTTTCAACCAAACAGTCCTGCTTTCAGAAGCCATTGTTAGGTCTTCCTCCAGCACAACAAGGCTTTTTGCCCCTTCTCCTCCCCTTGCACATCCCACCCACTCCTAAATTAGCTCTGGGGGCTCTGTGGAAACCCCAAAACAGCATGTGGGAGCTGAAGAAGGGAGATTGTTCCATGTGTCAAGCTGAAATGCTTGTGCTAACAGAACAATCTCTTTAGCGCTCTGTTGAATTCCACCCACATAAATTGCGGTTTGCCATCAGGTGCAAATTGTACATACCCTGAACCATTATCCTCTCAATTTTTTAAACAAGCAGATTTTCAGAGTTTGGGGCATTATTTAATTAGTGGTTTCGGTGATTCGGTCAAACAACAACACTTTAACATCTTGCATCAAAGGATACGATGGATGTTTGCCAAGATGCCAACCATAGGAAAATGAAATTAATGTTTACCACTGATTTGCAGGCATCCCTTCACGCCATCCAAGCTAAGTGCCTATGTAGATGAAGCCAAAACATATGCAGCAGAATATACTCTTCAGACCTTGGGCATTTCCATTGAAGCAACAGAGGCCCCTGCGGCTACAGCAACCTTCCCAGGTATGTTAAGATTGTGCAAACATTTTCTTCTCTGGGCTATTTAACTGCACCTCATAGGTAGCTCAGCCACAGTTGGTGGTAGAGAATCTGCAGAAGGTCCAAGATTCAATTTCTGGCATCTCCAGGTAGTGTTGGGAAAGATTCCCTGTCTGCCTGAAACCCAGGAGACAATGACCAAGGGGACGTGGGTTAAAATCCCAACACAGCTGTGATGGTCTCATCGGATGACCTTGGCCCAGCCACACACAGACTCAGCCTAATGTATCTCACAAGATTGCCGAGATGATCACAAGTATGCCACCTTCAGCTCCTTAGAGAAAAGCTGGGGTATAAATGTAACAAACAAACAAAAACTCAACAGAGTGGCGTTCCCGTCTATTAGCCACTTCATTTTAAAAAGGCAATTCTAAGCAGTGTTCCTATACTAATATTAAATAATTATCAATAATGCACAGTAAAAACTTGTGCCGCACCACATGTTAGGCTCCCCACATGGTTTGAAAATTGATCTCTCAAATATGAGCATGCAAATTCATGAGCATCTTTTCACTAGTGTGTGTGTGTGTGTGTGTGCGCGCGTGCGTGTTGTGCAACTTCTCTATCTCTTGCTCTGTTTACCCTCTCCCTCTCTGGCTCTTCCCCTTGCCTGGGTCCTGGTCATTTCACTCTGCCCTCCTTCCCAGTCCTCACCTGTCTCTTTGGATCCCAGATGCATTCTAGGGAAATGAAGTTGGTGGGTGGCCAGCTGTTTACTTTCATAGAGGCATAGAATTCTAGAGTTGGCCACCCCTGCAATGCACACTTTACTTTGCAATGCACACTTTACTACAGCCAGGTAAATAAACACAGTGGGACCTTGGTTCTCAGGCAGCTTAGTTGTCGAACAAATTGGAACCCGAACGCTGCAAACCTGGAAGTAAGTGTTCTGAACATTTTTCAGAAGCTGAACATTCGACGCAGCTTCCTCTTGAGTGCATGAAACCCTTGCAGCCAACTGGAAGCCACACCTTGGTTTTTGAACGATTTTAGGAGTCGAACAGACTTCTGCAACGGATTAAGTTCAAGAACCAAGGTACCACTATCTTTTAAAAGAAGTCATCAGGGGTCTCACAGGCACCAAGGAGGTCTCTTGTACTCATTGCAGCACTCATGGGTGCCAAATGGGAGAAAGGAAGACTGTTTCATAGCACACTGATCATATTATGAATTAGCTAGTTGGAACAATATGGTTATTTTAATTAACATCTTTTTAGAATATCTTTCATATACAGAAAGCTTGGTTAGGTAAATTAGTGCATATAAGGAGCCGAAACATAAATTGAAATAACATTATAAGTAAAGCTTTCTGCACTGTATTTATAATTCTTTCTTTCACATTACTGGAAATATGTGCCCATTAATATTAATATGTGTTGATTAATATGGAATCTTTCAGGAACATCAAGGCTTTTTTAAAAAAAGGAAAAAAAGTTTAAAATCTATCCAGCTTCCTGCCACAGAGAAAAATCAATTTGTCTAGGCTTGTTCAAGCTTCCGCATTATGTAAGATACACTGATGCTTTATTGAACCCAGTGCCATTTACGGCTTAATTACAATGACCTCTCTCTTTCCTTTATTTTCTGTTACATACGACTTGGAAGACTGAGAGGTGCCTTTTCTCCATTCCAGTTCAGGTGTCTTTGGTAGTCTGGGAACAATCTCTCAGGTTAGCCAAAGCTAACAGAAAATGCATCATTCTAAAGAATATTTTCTTCTACTTCTTGGTGGAAGAATGGAGTTGTCTAGATATTCATTGTCGAAACAGGGCTAAGTGTCATTTATAGAGGCTACATAAGGGAAGGATGCTATTCTTTACTGTAGTGTTGGATGAATGTTGGCCTCCTTACAGTCTATTTACCATTTTTATGTGTATATAAAAAAGTGTACAAATAGAAGCAAGATAAAACAAATCAAGGCTGTAATTCTACTGTTTTGAGTAAAGGGTTATGCTGTAAGTGTCAATAATTAAGGCAGGCGCTATCAGTAAAAGCAATATATGGCAACAGTAAAACAAAACTAAATAGCACCAATAGCTCTGGGATGGCTCAGTTGATAGAGTATGAGGCTCTTGATCTCAGATTTGTGGGTAACAGCGCCATGTTGGGCAAAAGATTCCTGCATTGCAGGGGGTTAGACTAGATGACCATGGTAACTTTGTTTTGGCTTGTGTGATTTTTGTGTGTGTAATTTAGGGGTTTTGTGTAATTTAGGGTTGCCATAAACCTGAAATTTCCCGGACATAGCCAGGATTTGGCCATTGGAAACAGCGTCTGGGCGGAAATAGCATATTCTTTTCTACTGTCCATTGTACAACCCAGTGGCGTAGCGTGGGGGGTGCTGGGGGGCCCAGCCGCACCGGGCGCAACATCTGGGGGTTAGGGTTAGGGGGCACAAATCCATGGGTTAGGGGGCGCAAATCCACGGGTTAGGGGGCGCAAATCCATGGGTTAGGGGGCGCAAATTACTTGCCTTGCCCCGGGTGCTGATAACCCACACTACACCACTGGTACAACCAGCTATGCAAACCCATGCTACCCCCCTTTTTTTGGGTAGTCTAACATCACAGCACTATGAAAATATCAGATTCTATCTGTCTGACATTAACCCAAAAGTAACTGCAAGGGTGGCTGAGGTTTTTGCCAATAGTATCTCTTAGAATGGTGAATGGCACTATTTAGCGGGAAGAAATCCCAATGAAAATCCTCATTATTATATATTTTACATGGCTGTTTAAAGCTCAGCAACTTTGCCCCCAGAAAGGCTCAACTACTTTTGTGTCTGGATTTTCACTTTTTTGAAATACAGCAACCCTATTATATTCATTTTTCAGCCAAATCTGCACATTCAGTTAAATCAAAGTCCTTGAACAAGAATGTTTAAGTTGTTCCCAAATAAAGAAGTGAATAAAGCATTATAGTCAGTCTCTGCAGCTATAGCAAAATAGCCTTGTGTTTTTTGTTTTGTTTTTAATGTCCCTGCAGGATACATTGCTAATGCAACTGCCGCAGTGGCAGCTACTCAGCTCAAGCAAGCAGTGACTCTGGGACAAGATTTGGCAACCTACGCAACCTATGAAGCTTATCCAGCATTTGCAGTAGCTACTCGGAGTGATGGATATGGAGCATTCTAAAAAAACAACCCAAATGGCCTGTGTAATTTAAAGCAATGTCTTACATTTAATCAAGCTATGGCAGGGGGCAGGAGCTACTTCAAGCTAATGATTAGTCAGGTTCAATATGATTCTGAATTAGTGATAGGGCAAATTCTGATGTAGCAAGGCTTCACTGCTTTTAGAATAGCAGTTTAATAATGGTAGACACTGATTTTTATTTTTAAATCCACTTTTTTTTTTACAAGCAGGGGGGTAAGCCTAACCTAAGAAGGAAAAGAAAACTTAAAGAGTGTGTTGTTTCATTTGTGTTTACAAACGGTGGTCCTTAATTGCAATTTTCAATAGTATTTTTGTAATAATGTAAAGCAATGGTTTTCAACCGTTATGCCGTGGCACCCTTGGGTGCCTTGAATGATGGTCAGTGGGCCATGGGCAACACTGGCCTCTGTCCCTCTTTCCTCCCCTCCCTTCCTCTAATGCCCTCTCACATCTCTGCCTCCCCAAGGCTTGCACAGCTGTTTATTGCAGCAGCCCTGGCTACAAGCTTCCCAGGCGAATGGTGCCTCTGGGGCTGGCCAGGGGGTGCTTCCCAGGCCCCTGTAGGGCAGTGTGAGGAGGCACCTCTCCTTGGGGCAGCGGCAGCAGCTGCCTGGAGGACTCCAAAGGAGAGGGGAGAGGAGGCTAAGGGAATACTCCACAAGGGAGGGTGTTCAAACAAGGGTGAGAGGCTCTGCCAGCTCTGCAGGCAAGGGGTGACATAGCTGGGCTCCTGAGCCCCACAGGGGTGCTGTAGAAAGAATGTAGTTGGTCAAGGAAGCCGTGGACTCAAAAAGGTTGAAAACCTCTGACGTAGAGTTTTTTAAGTCATGGGGCTTTTATATTTCTCAGATATTCTTGTTGTAAAGCATTTCAAGTAGGTAAGAATCCTGCTTATGATGGTGTGCTAGCTATAATCTTAGGGCTAAACTAATGCTCCATTAGATGCTTGACTGCATTTAAAGGTGTTTTTAAATGCAAATAGCAGACACTGCAGGGGAGGGGACCCTGAATATTGCTGAGGTCACTGCAGACAGGATTGGGGAAATTTAACCCTTTCCTCTCCTACGGTTGCCCTATTCATCCAAGGCTCTCATTGGTACCACTGGCTTCTGTCCTGCATGCTGGAAAGTATATTGGAGCTTAGAAGTATGGGAGCAATGTCTCAAAGATAAATAAATTGGTCCCAATGTTCATTTTCAATCATTTAGAAACATTATATGGCTGAATAATTATTCTGGAATTTTTAGCTTCAAATATTAAAGAAAGGTCCTATTCAACTTTACTCAGAAGCAAGAGCCACTTTGTTCAATGGGTACTTACTTCCAAGTAAACATGCATAGGATTGCAGCATAGCTATCTCAAGTGATTTTTAATTGAATTGTGCAATCCAATCCCCACATTTGTAAACCAAAGGAAAACCCTAGATAAACTAGAATATACACCTGAAAGAAAGATGGGAAGGATCATTTTGTATCTTCTATGAGCATCATGTAGAAATGATGATTTCCTGACTTAAGATGTTATTTTAGCATATTCACAAATGTGATTATAAATTGACTGATTTGCGCATGGGTTTGGGGGAGGATAATATGTTGTGCGCCCGGCCACCTGCCCCCAAAAAGTCATGTTGCAGTACTGCACCTGAAAGGAAATAAAAGCAGGTTTGGAGATAGTAATAGTGGATTTGGCTATTGTATTGCAGCACAACTGCAATGGGTGTGGATAGTGCCTGTCTGAGCTGATTCAGGCAAGTCTCAAGCTTGTGGTTCTTAGAGGGCCTCTAATATCAAAGTTGCCAACTACTGAGACGGCTTACAGTGTCATGGAGATTGCCAACTATTTGGTGAGAAGTTGCAATATAGAAGGGACCTCTAGCAGAGGTCCACAAACATAGTTGTCTCATGTGTCCAGTTGTCCAGTGGCAGTGACCATAAATTTAATCCTGGTGACCAACAGGGAAAGCCTCTAAAAAGCCTCCAGTGACAACACAGGAATGCAAAATGCCTCTTTTATAATTTTGTCAGGCTGCAGCTTGCAGTGAGACCAAATACAGGACTGCTGCTGCCCCTCCACCAAAAAAAAAATCACCACTGCTTGTTCAGCAATAGATGCAGAAGGGCAGCATTAATTTGCTTCCATGGAGCAAGGTAAGAAAGCAAAAACTTGCCACCTGCCAGAAACATGGGGTGACTTCCAAGGCCAACCACAATTTGCAGGTGTCTGACATTTAGACTACTGCCAGAACCTTATTGCTAGAAAACCACATTCTGTGTCAGGAAGATAGGAAGCTGTGCATTGCATGCACGATGACTTACTGCACCAGGAGACCCCGGCAAGGCTTCCTCCTGATGCGACAGTTGCCTGCCAGGCTGTGCTAGTCTGTGTGGCCTCTCCCAATGGTGCATGGCGTGGTGCAACATCCTGCCAGGCTGTGCAGCATCTCTTAATGTGTCACGACCAGGAGCGACTTCACACCAAGCTGTGCTGCATTGGGAGAAGTTGCACAGCCCAGGGTAACTTACCTCCAGGCCTCTTGGCCCCGTCAAGATTGGGAGGGGCTGAACCCCACCCCAGCAGAACTTGGGGGTTGTGGAGGCCTCGTAGAGGTGATGCCCCTGTCTAAAGTCCAGGCCATCCTGGACTTCAGACAGGGATTGAACCTGGAACCTTATGACATTCTACTCATCTATGATCCCACTTCTAAGGTCCAGTATTCTGAACACGTGCAGACCAATCCACCTTCCGCCACCTCGGATGATCCATATGTATGCATTGGAATCAAGCTAAATTGGAACTTTCTTTCCATGCTAGCACCAAATTTGTAGGTGGAGGGTGAGTTTATAGGGGTCTTCAAACAGCCTCCATGTGTGAGTTCAACCTAAATCATTTTTGGTAATTATACACTTGTGAAACTTGCCTAGTGTCACTGTATTCACACCTCTAATGTTAGCAACAAAATACTTCTATCTGGTTGAAATCATTTCTTACTTTTATTTAACTGTATACTCCCCCCCCCCAAGCTATTATTTATACACAGTAAGATAAAGCAGGTGCCTGAGACACAGAAACAGTATTAAAATGTGTGCATAAAAGCACTTATATTTTTCATACTTTTAGTAGTCTTTGTATAGAACTGCGGCAACACTGTGAAATCATGGAGGTAACTTTATTTGGAACAACTGTTCATTTCAAAAATGGAAACTCAGCAAATTGAATAGTGAGCCATCAATTAAGAAAAATAATGTCAGGTGTGAAATTCTGTAAAACTGTGTTGTAAATCAAATTGTGATCAAATGGACGTTAAGAAATGATTAAACTTCCTTAAATAATGTTGACGTGTCTGCTTCTTTTATAGCATTCTGCCTGACAGATATCTTTAAAAGATGGTATTCCAACAACACTTAACATCCACCAGAATATCAACATCTGATTCTACTTCCATGGCCATCTATCTATGGCTGCAGTTGTTAAGCTTCTTTTAGCAAAGTTGTTGAGCTTTTTTCCCGGGGGGGGGGGGCAAAATCCCAATAACAACAAATAGTTTTTGAGCTATTTCTTAGGAAATTCACCAATAGCTACATTTCCAACATGAGTTGCCATACATACTTCTGGACATCTCAGTGATTTCCGCTCAGACACTGTTTCCGACTGCCAAATTCCGGCTATGTCCAGAAAATTCCAGATGTATGGCAACCCTAGCATATTAACTGGTGTCTTCTTTCTGACCACTTGAAACCACTCCATCCAACATTTAATGGATGAAAGTAGGAACACTCTTATGTGGGCATCATAACATACTCATTCTCACACCAAGGATCATGACCCTCTCTGCTACTATATTCTGCTAACTAAAGGTTCTTTGTTGGTTATATTCTGCAATAATTTACTCCGTAACAATATATTCTGCATTGGTTTCTGAATCCGATGTGCTAGTAAACAGACTAAAAGAGTTTCCTTTGTTTATTTGTTTTTAATAAACAGCTCTTTACCCTCCTTGCATGTTTTTCCCTGGCTGAAATCTGTCCCTGAACTGTGCTCATCCCCTTACTTTCTCTGGATATGGGATGGAAAAGAGTGTGCATTACTCCACCCATTTTTGCCCCTTAGCCCACCCAGCAGCAATATTTCCTAGGTATATTGCCCAGGGCTACTAAAATGTCTGGCTCTTTAAAAAGCAATTGCTGGTGCAGTTTTAAAAACAGAAACATGAAACATGACATTTGAAGCCCAACATTTACTGCAAGATGCATGGGTCATCTATAAATGCCCATTTAAGTCTAGGCCAGCAATTGCCCGGTTCCTTTCCTATAGACACCATATACTGTGTTGATACATGCTGGCACCTTTCCACTAGGTGTGCCACAATCAGGCAAATAAAACAATGAAATTAAATTGCATCAAAGGGCAAAGGTGCTTGAAATCAGGATTCAACATCTCCACTAACTGTGCATTAGGTACACATTCTGATGTTCTGAAAGAACATGGATTGTGCCATCTAGTGGAGGCTGGGCTCCTTTTTTTCCTTGGTAATTGTGCCAGTTATGTTGTAGAAATGATGTGAAGAACTTTGTCACTACCGCTTGTCAGAGTTAGGCCCCAGATCCATAGGAGCAAAGGACTTACACTGCATGGGAAGGGGAGGAGCTGTTTCTCCTAGAAAGAGGCCCAATGTATAGCTTGAGCATTTGAAAAGACTTGCACATTTCTGTTGTTTTATGTTAAGTTCTAAACTCCAGAAACTACAATTTGTGCGCAGTAAAAACATCTTACATGGTGATGTGTGTTACTTCATTTACTCCAAAATGTGGCTGGGGTTCGGAATCCCCTGCTCATTCTGCTGGAATTTTGCCTCAAACTCCTGCCCTGATACCATCACTGGTAGTGGCTGCAAAGTTAAGGGCCATGGCGAGGGAGGCGGGGGGTGGAACTGTAGCCAACCTAAAAAGGATCCTGCATACTGTAGAGGGACTGACAGACTGTCAGTGCTAGATCAGGAAGAGCAGAGTTCAAATTTCAGCTCAGATATCAAGCTTAGAATGTGGCATTGGGAAAGTCACTGTCTAAGCCTAGCCTATTTTAGCAGGCTGTCGTGAGTGTAGGATAGGGTAGGATAAAATGTGATGACAGACAGACAGGGTCCTGCAAATGGCAGCAAGCCCCTTCCTCAGTGCAAGATGCAGAGGCCTCCAAAACAAAGGACTTTTTGTGATAAGGAAAGAGGCAGGAAAATTCACCACAAAGTGTGGGACAACACTTGCTGTGTTACAGAAACATCTAACCTCCCAGCAAACAAATCAGGATTAATATTCACTAAATAGTCAGCACCATCTAATCTCTCTACAAATTAACCAGGATAAATGCTAAAACAAAACCAGTCATTTGGAAATGCCCTGTGCTGAACAGAAGTGGAAAACTGAGCAGAAAATTCACATGGGGGGGAGGGACTGTTTCTCCTAAAAAGAGGCCCAATGTATAGCTTGAACATTTGAAAAGACTTGCACATTTCTGTTATTTTATGTTAGGTTCTAAACTACAGAAAGTACAATACAATACAATACAATACAAAACAATATGTGCACAGTAAAAACATCACCACAGCAGTCTCTGTTTTTCCATGCAACTGAAGTCCATCAGGTCAGATAATAGCAAATTGTTTTGTACAGTCAAGGTCTCTCCAAAGCGTGAGATAACAGCATCTGTTTGAAATGTGGCCAGACCTGACCTGTTGCAGAGTGGGTGGGGGGGTGGGGAGGGAGGCAGGAAGCCCAACCATTTTCAAAGCACATGGCTACTTTTTCTTTTTACCTTTCATGAGCAACTAAACAAGCCCCCATTTCTCGTGCTTCAAAGGGCCACCAGAGTTTCCACATCAAAACCAAAGGGCTCTTTCTGAGCAAAGGTAACTTCGTTCCCAACTCCTTTATCACTCAGACTTAGGGTGACTGGTTAACAATTGTTTTTAAGAAATAATAATCTAAAACATGCTAAAATACAAATTCAAGAGCTGGGCCAAAAGTTTCTTTAAAAAATTATCAAAATGTCGAGTTTCATCACTCAAATACTGAAAGCAATATGTTTCATTCTACATTCAAATTTGTACTTATGAATATATATCCCTCCAGTCTTGAAATTCTAGTACAGTGGTACCTCGCAAGACGAATGCCTCCCAAGACAAAAAAACGCGCAAGACGAAAGGGTTTTTCGTTTTTTGAGTTGCTTCGCAAGACGATTTTCCCTATGGGCTTGCTTCGCAAGACGAAAACGTCTTGCGAGTTTGCTTCCTTTTTCTTAAAGCCGTTAATACCCAGGGAATCCGCGCTCCGCAAGACAAAAGAATCACAATACGAAACAACTCATGGAACGAATTAATTTCGTCTTGCGAGGCACCACTGTAGTATTCTAGTTTCATCGGCACCTCTTGATTGTTCTGGCAGACATCATATATACAACATGCACAGCAAGCACAAAATGTTGATGTTGCTGGTATCCATCTGTCTCAAGGGACAATGGGATGCGCCTCCAGGGGTGAAATTAACCTGTTGCGTTAGCCGCACTGGTGTGACCACTCTGGGGTGCAAGCCTGGTGGTGTGCATGGAGTTCCTGGGCTGCCCAGATGACAAGACCTCCCTCTTGGCCTCACTGATGTGGTCCAAAGGAAAGCAGAGCAATACTTTTGGCACCAGCTTGGCTGGAAAGAGGCATACAAGGCACCATCCAACCATCTTAGGGACTCCACTACAAATTTGTGTAGCTTTCCAGTGCTTTTCTTCTGGGGGGACGCATGGGTACGCATACCCCTAAACATTTTGTGAATCCAAGTTTGGCCTCATTTCAATGTGAGTAGGAAAATGAGAGTACCCCTAAACATCTTTTTAGAAAAAGCACTGGTCGTGACACATTAGTGTGTCAGCTGCAGTGTGTAGGTGTCTTGTGCAAACGCTGCCCACTCTCCTCCCAGGGCTGGATAGCGGTGAGTTTAACCTCTGATTTGTTAGTAAAACTGAATTACTGTGTCGCGAAATGATGCAAAACTGAATTGCTGTGATGTGAAATGATACATGCCTCCTTTAAGAACGAGGCATGAGTTCTCTTTTTTAAAAACCCCTCCTCCTTCCCTAGACGTTTTTCCTTTCATGTCATGTCTTTTAAGATTGTAAGCCTACATACAAGCAGAGACTGTCTTTTTATAGATTTGTAAGCTGCTCTGAGAGCTTTCAGATGTAGAGCAAAGCAAACATGCTTTAAATTAAGATAGTTAACAACAACAATATCTTGGACACAACCTTTTAAAAATCTCAGATGTTGCAGTTGATAAGTCTTAAAGCTCAGTTTAGTGAAAAATGTGTAAAGTAATAAAATTGAAAATTTGAATCTTTGCCATTTTGTAGGAGTGATGCCTTGTAGTCAAACATATTTGCTCACAGCAGCAAATCGTAGCATGAATTGTGCAGAAAACTGCAGGATGAATTCATCAACTATCAGCACTGTGCAACAATGCCCAGGAATAAGTGGTTCTTGCAAGGCAGTGCTGAACCAATCCAAATGAACTAAATGGAGACCAGCAGAGTTTAACACAGTATCCATTGCATCCTTCTGTCATTGTAAAGATGGGGCAATGCATGTCCATCTGTGCTCTTGGCTCACGTGGTGTTACTGAACTGTGTCAATGTTCTTTAGACTGGAAGGAGGTTATGGGATGATAGAACTGGCCTGTTCATTTTCTGCTCATAATTTGGACTGTGCAAGGGAATGTCACATTTAAGTACTAAGCTATATTTTAATCAAAGTCATAGATTAGGGAGGGAAACCATCTAGAGAAAGCTTGCTGACTCCAGTTACAGCGGTCTCAAAGACTATATTTACATGCACGCTGCTGATGCCCTGTAGTCATATAATAATACTAACACTAATCCTCAGCATGGGAAAGAAAACAAGCAGGAGACAGATTAACATCAACAACAAAAAGTAATTAGACCAGTTAAAATGGGCTAATATAGAATGAAGGAAGACTAAGGAACAGTCCAGCATCTATCACTGACCAGTGGCATAAATAAGTGTAAGTACTTGGCCAGAAAGGGTAAATATAGTGGAGATAAACAGTACACTAGTCCAAGCTGCATAAGGCAGTGAACTGCAAATGGCCTGCTACTGCACTGAGGTTTGTAAGCAATGACTGGATTCGCTTTTGAGTTACCGTAAACCCTTTCCTGGAGTAAGATTTACAGCATTTAAATGTCTCCGATTTACACCAGTGGGTTATGTACGCCTGGCAGTCAGCCCCTTCACTGACATCTGAAAGCTGCAGTTCATTTGGTGCCATGTCTGCAAAAGTTCAGGTTTCTCTATCGCTTCCACGCTGTCTTTTAGTTTTTGCTATCTTGAGTAAAGCAATGCCTGAAATAAGCAGCTGTGCTGACGAACGGCAATAGTGGCGTCATTGTCTCAAAAGATAATGCCAGACTGCTTAATGCATTTTGATGCACAGCACAATTAACCTTGTCCTGCGTGCCAAAATTTCCACTAGAAACAATGACCTACTTGCCATGAGGTGTCAATGAAAATAGCAATTATATTTAACCAGGGTACAAAGGCAAGATATTGGATGTTGCAGAGCTCTGCTGTTCCCAATTTCTCTTCCTTTGGGGGGACACTAAAAGCAGATCTACAGAGCCGGCAGCGTTTCTTGCAACTGTTCCATCTCAGATTACAGAATGGGAGGTGTCAGATTTCAACCCTTCTCAGAAAAACCCCTCCTGCAAATGGGAGGTATGCACATGAGGGTTAAGTATTCTAGCTAGCTGGTCTTTTCTGTGATGTACCAAGGCTTGTATCCAATGCAACGCTAAGCAATTATCCCATCAGTGCAAGGATTTCTGCTTGTGCCTTGGGACTTTGCTCCGCTACCCTTGTCCTGCCCCACTCCCTGCACATGCAAAGATGATATCGAATCATAGAATTGTAGAGCTGGAAGGGATCTCAAGGGTCATCTTGTCCAACCCCCTGCACTGCAGGAATCTAAACTAATGCATCCATAACAGATGGGTATGTCAAAGAAACTCCTAGTCTTCTCTCTTGCCAAGGTACTTTTGACATACTGGGAGTCATATTCAGTACTGGCATTCCACCAGCTTTTAAAGATACACCTCCTTCCATAAACAGTCTCCCGATTCAACCTCCTATTTTACTTGTCTTAATCGCTGGCTTGACAGTTTTAATTGCCGTGCTGTGTTAATAGGTTTGTTTTGTTGCTCCATTTTAATTGTGAAGGTTTATTTTTATTCGTGTGAACTGCTCAGAAGCCACCTTGCCAATTAAGCAGTATATACATTTAATGATATTAATAAACATTGAAACGTATGTACCATCCATTCACTCAGATACACTGCACACGTCTGCTGAGATGGTGTGCTCTTTCTCAAAGGGCATTTTCTTGTGTTGTGAGCTCCAGGTGGTCAAACTTTATTTGTTGCTAGCTGTCTTTTAAAGCATATTCTACATCAGGAATCACAAGACAGAAACCAGTAGGAGAACACTTCAATCTCCCAGGACATTCTATACAAGATCTCAAAGTAGCTGTTTTACTACAAAGGAATTTCAGAAATAGACTGGAAAGAGAAGCTGCTGAATTGCAACTTATCACCAAACTTAAAACCATGGAGAGACCTGGTCTGAACAAAGACATTGGATTCTTATCTCATTATACATGACAAAGCCATTTTTCACCTTCTCACCCCTTGCTTTTTCCTGTAAGACCTATTGCAGTCGTTAATAGTCGTCAACAGGCTCATCACAGCTATCTGCCAATCACCCATTCCCACCACCCTTCTGAGTAATACCCCTCCCCACCTTCTCACTATATAGAAGGGTCTGGTAACTTCTGTTTCAGTGTATCTGAAGAAGTGTGCATGCACACGAAAGCTCATACCAAGAACTAACTTAGTTGGTCTTTAAGGTGCTACTGGAAGGATTTTTTTTTGTTTTGACAAGGATACAGAATCACTCCTTTGCACAAGCATAGGCACAAGATAGGATAGACTAACATACCAGGCCCTCCTTTACACAAGGATATCAAGCAAGCAACAATCCCTCCTTTACACAAGGATAGACACAAGAATAGAATGCACCAACATACCAGGCAAATGGCAGAATCCCTCCTTTCAGCTGCTGGAAGCACCAAGGATGTAGCAGCAGAGTAGACCCTAATCTGGCCAGACTATACAGCACACTCATCGGTTTAGGCCTGCATCAATACTGCTACCTCCCAAGTTACCTTCACCTGGCTTGATTGTTACTACCTTCACCCGCCTTGGGGATATCATGAGCTAGGCCAGCAGGCAGGCAAAGTAACTTGTACCAGAAGCCCTCCTGTGAACGCAGTCAAGTCAGCAGAACTCAGCATTAGAATCACTGCTGCTGAGCTCATGGTGACATGAAGGGTTCATTGTGCAAGGCCACCTACACCTCCTTGGTAACCATCCATCTTCTGCATTCCCACTACTCGTAATCAGAGGAAGTATGCTTCTGAATATTAGTTGCTGGAAATCACATGTGGAGAGAATGCTGTTGGATCCTGTTTGTGGGCTTCCTACATACAGGTATCTGGTTAGTCACTGTGAGAACAGGATGCTGGACTAGATGGGCCATTGACCTCATCCAGCAGGCTCTTTATTATGTTTAAATATTCTCATGATTGCTTTTTGTTTTGTTTTTGTTTATTTGTTTGTTTTGCTTTTAACAGGAGAGCTTTTCACAGCAAATCACCCCATTCATTGATCTTGTCCAGTGCTGCTTACTCAAACCAACAACAGCTCTTCAAGGGCAAAGGTCTCTATGGATCCTGCTACCAAGATCCTTTATCTGGAAAAGCTGGGCAGTGAATCTGGTGATTTCTAAATTCAGAGCACAGGCACTGCCAGTGGGTTACACTACATTAAATATATACAATTGGAACATGCAACAAAATCCCTTTTGCAGTAAATCCTCACCTTCTATCAGCCGTAATCCTGTTTAGGGTTTTAGTCAGCCATGTCCCATTTCAGGAGGATAGGCCATTCCACTTAATTCCATCCCATCCCACAGCACTAGTTTCTTCTTCTTCCAGTCATTAGAACTCTGCGGCATGCTCAGTCCTCATTGGGCTGTTTGGAACGTTGTGAGTTTCTGCATCTTTAAGGTCCTATTTTCTACTTGCCATTTTGCAAATCTCAAGGATCCCCCAAGCATGCTGATAACCTCCTCATTTCTCAGTTGTTTTGTTTTGACTCCAGTTCTGTCAGCACTCACCACCTGAGTTTGCTATTAGATGGACTGCTAGCTACCTCTTGACAACAGCTCTTGGTAGGGCTTGTAAAATGGGAACCATTTTAAGAACATTTTAACCAGCCTTTCAAGGGGCATAACTTTGAGTGCCTCTTTATTTCCCCCTCATTGCTGGCTGCGCAGGAAAAGTCTAGACATTACTCTTCATGCAGAGAGGAGGAGGAGAATAACAAAGAGACAGAGGCAAATTCCCACTGAAATGAGTGAGATGTGATTTCAAATGCAGGTGTGTATCATTCAAGGTGCACAGTTTGGATAATGGATTTTTGCCTGTATAATCCCCGCAGAAGCAAATTCAGTTTTGTTGCCACTGATCTTATCCAAGTGAAGAAAATAGGCTGAGGAATACTCTAACCTGCCTTCTGGAATATTTATAGCTTCCATTCTTGCATTAATTCTGTATTCTACAGTGAAACAAGTTGTGTTTCTTTCTCCCAGAGGGAGAAACAGGTAGCATTAAAATTAGGTTCTTGCTGCCTCCTTAATGAGGCATCCTCATTTGTTATGGATGTGCTGTACTCTGCCAACCAGAGAGGTTTTGACTTCAGCTACCATTTTCCTATACAAAAGACCTCAAAGTCTGATTGGGGAAAATATCAGAGATCTTTTAAAAAGTGGGTGTGCTTGTGAAAAGGCCCTTGATTTTGTTAGTCACCTGTGTTTCAGCTCCAAATGTAATTAAATCATTACATTGTACCTTTAAATTTCCTGACATGGAATGGGCATGAGCACAAAATTTGAATTCTCAAGAATCTCCATTTTAATAATAATAACAATAACAATATTAATAATAATAAACCTAACCGAGGAATTTATCCGATTAGTCCTACTCAGAGTGGGTCCATTGAAACAAATGGTCCTAAGTTAGTTATGTTCATTAGCATCAATGGGTCTGCCCCAATTATGATTTCCCTCAGGGCTATAAATATATGTGTGAACATGAGCGGGCTGGATGATGCTTGCCAAAAATTAATAGTAGGAAGAAGAAGAAGAAGAATTTATACCCCGCCCATCTGGCTGGGTTTCCCCAGCCACTCTGAGTGGCTCCCAACAGAATATTAACAACACATTGAAAAATCAAACATTTAAAACTTCCCTAAACAGGGCTGCCTTCAGATGTCTTCTAAAAGTCAGATACAGTAGTTGTTTACAGTGGTACCTCAGGTTAAGTACTTAATTTGTTCCGGAGGTCCGTACTTAACCTGAAACTGTTCTTAACCTGAAGCACAACTTTAGCTAATGGGGCCTCCTGCTGCTGCTGCCGCACCGCCGGAGCACGATTTCTGTTCTCATCCTGAAGCAACTTTCTTAACCTGAGGTAATATTTCTGAGTTAGCGGAGTCTGTAACCTGAAGCGTATGTAACCTGAAGCGTATGTAACCCAAGGTACCACTGTATTTCCTTGACATCTGGTGGGAGGGCGTTCCACAGGGTGGGCGTTCCACACGGTGGGCACCACTACCGAGAAGACCCTCTGCCTGGTTTCCTGTAACCTTACTTTTCACTGTGAAGAAGGCCCTCAGAGCTGGCCCTCAGTGTCCAAGTTGAGTGATGGGGGTGGAAATGCTCCTTCGGGTATACTGAGCCAAGGCAGTTTAGGGCTTTAAAGATCAGCACCAACACTTTGAATTGTGCTCGGAAACGTACTGGGAGCCAATGTAGGTCTTTCAGGACCAGTGTTATATGGTCTTGGCAGCCACTCCCAGCCACCAGTCTAGCTTTCACATTCTAAATTAGCTGTAGTTTCCAGGTCACCTTCAAAGGTAGCCCCACATAGAGCGCATTGCAGTAGTCCAAGCGAGAGATAACTATAGCATGCACTACTCTGGCGAGACAGTCTGCGGGCAGATAGGGTCTCAGCCTGCGTACCAGATGGAGCTGGCAGACAGCTGCCCTGGACCTGTGCCTCCATGCACAGCTGTGAGTCCAAAATGACTCCCAGGCTGCGCACCTGGTCCTTCAGGGGCACAGTTACCCCATTCAGGACCAGGGAGTCTCCCACACCTGCCTGTCCCCCCAAAACAGTACCAGAGAGATGGCAGAATAAGAGTTTCAGTGGGTGGAGTTAAGCATTCACAATTTAGCAAAACATGGAAAACTTCAATATAGATGAGGTGGGGAAATAAGATAAAAATACAAATTTGCTCGATATGTACTATTTGGGCATGTCACAGAGTTTACTGTGGCCTGCCACAGGCTTAGAATTGCCCAGGTGCAGAATTTTAGTTGGATTTTAGCCTAGATTAGTAAGTCAGCTCCAACTAGCCTTATAGCTCCATGTGGTGTTCAAGGGGCTACTTGGGAGCAGAAAAAGAACAGTGGCACTTCAAAGTCTATCCTAAGAGCACTCAGAACAGCCACATGTCCCTGGCAATAGTACACAACAGGGCAACATCACCATTCTTGTGACACTTGGAAACTCTGTTAAATTGATTTATTCCCACCCACAATTCCATTTATTGTTCAGTTTATTATGCTGGCACTCAGCTGTCCTTCCCTTTACACGCTGGGTTGTTTTTGTGAAATAGTTTCAGATGCGCTGAGAAAACTAGAAAACAAACCACTACCCAGACATACCAACCACACCTAAAATCTGTAAGCATGCTAGACAACCAGGCACATTTTTTAGCACATATAAAGACTCGTTTTACTTCTGGCATTCCATGAGCTGACAGCTAGAAAGAAGTTTGGGAACTATGAAATCAAACAAACTCTGGTGTTTTTTCAATTATTTTCAGGTGATTTCATTGGTAGGACCAAGGAATTGCTTTTTTAAAAAAAAATGTGTTTTTGGTTAGGGTTTCGCAGGAAGGATTCAAGTGCATGTAGGGATTGCACAACTGGAGTGGATTAAAGTGCTCTGTTTGGCCTAACACAATAAAGCCACGTAAAAAAAAAAAGCGGACTTTTTGCAGTTTGGAAAGTAATGGGGAAATTCATTGAAAAGTGTGGGGTAGAGATTCATGGGAAGACATATGAACACTACGCAATCAGGATGAGTGCTTGTTTGTTGTCATATGACCTTCCCGTAAACAAGTCAGAACAAACACCCAAGCAAGAAAAGACATAGTCTAACCTCCTCATTAGCATTACACAAGCAAATCAGGATGAACACTCAGTAAACAGGATGTTATAGCCCTGCCTTCTCTAGTGCTGCTCAGACACCTCTTCCTTTCCTTTTCTTGCTTGGTGCGGCTGAAAGCGCTGTCATGCTTTGAAGGGCACTACTTTAGGCTTAGTCCTCCCAATGAGCAGATGAGGTGGTAAACCTGTTTGTGGACTGTACCATGTCAGATGGAAGGAGGGGTAATGGCAGACCTTTTTCTTTCAACCGGAACTCCCTGGAACTGAATTCTGGCAGCTCTTAGAAGGTGGAGGTCCTAAAGCTCAACAACCTTGGGTGGGTGCTCAAAAGTTCCACCACCTCTTTTTCTAGAAATAAAGCCCTGGGTAATGAAATGGCCAAATGCTCCCGCTCCAATAGACATTTCTTGCACATAGAAAAGTGACATGTCCCTCCTTTGTCCTTGGACTTTATGGATTGGCATGCTAAGGGTGTCTGATGTAAATGCCCTACACCCACCCTCCCCTTATTCAGACATAACAGCACCCCAACCTCTGCAAGCAGGCCTGTGCAGAGCTTGTTTAAGGCCTGGGACATGAGTCTTATTAGAATAAAGTTATAAACTCAAACAAAAGAGCAGCCTAGAATTTACTGGGATGCTTTCTTAGGGAGGTCTCTGATTTTATGTGGAACACTAGTGACACCCGGTGGTTGCTTGTACTCATTACAGTTTTATTTTTTTTAAAACAGTATCTCCATTGCATTCAAGAACAGGCCTAACAACCAAGGTCTATGAAAAAGGAGTATATCAACAAGGCTTCAGGGTTTTTTTTTGGTGTTTTTTGTTTTGTTTTGTTTTTTTGCAGAAACAGGAATGGCAGCAGTGGCGGCAGCAGCAAGTAAGCACATTTCTGACCTTAGTGGCTGTAGAATACAGGGCATCAATCAAGTGTAAAGATCACAGTTTAATGATTTCCAGAAAAGAGCAGCCAAGCTAGGCATGTCTGGAATGTACTTCAGCACATTTTTGAAAAGGAAATTATTGGGGTCAATTCTATTCTAAGACTGTCATAGTACTAGATCTGTTCCACAGAACTTATGCATTTCCTAGCCCTTACATACAAAAGGGAGCATTTTTGTTATCGCACTGAAGTAAGCTACTGTAGCTGAGCAACTTCCTCAAGTTCTCCAACCAGCCAAACCTGCCCACTGGCTTCCGAGACAGGGCCAGCCATAGCTCGGTGGTAGAGCATCTGCTTTGCATGCCAAAGGTTACAAGTTCAATCCCTGGCATCTCCAGCTAGGGGTGGGAATGCTCTTTGTCTGAAGCCCTGGGGAACCACTCACTGACAGTCAGTGTTGACAGTACTGAGATGGACCATAATATCTAAGAGCAAGGAAGCTTCCTATATTTGAAATGTCCAATGCAGGATGTTCTGTTGCCTGAAGCAAAGGGCAAGATGCCACCCTCTCATTCCACATACAAAAAGCAAGCAGATTGGCAAATTAAATCATATTTCAACACTCTAGCAATGAGACAGTGTCTTTTACCACACCTGAAGGCCAACGGCTAGCTTAGTGGGTGCAGGGCAAGCCATCTCCAAGACAACAGCAATGGACAGTTCACATTCAATAGCTTTACACTGCTATTGCACATGAGCTCATTTCTGCCTTGGGCTTTCTGACACAGAATGTGCAAATGAATTCAGTCCCCAACTCCAACCCCTAGCTGACGGATAAAAAACACGTGCCCTTCTTTCAGGACACCTACAAATGCAACAGGTAGAAAAGGGTGTTCAATCATCACGTTGTTCCTTCTGTCTTTAAACCTGAAATGGCTATTCACGCATTCTGCGTAATGGATTACTTATCCCTAGAAAATATTTTTGTCAGTAATAATTGGGAGATAATATCCAAGAATTCCATGTGCATTATCCATGCACACACAGAGAGATTGAAAGTGTCAATCAGTATTATCAGCATCTACTAAATGCCTTCCATCCTAAACTCTTTTTATAATCCAAAAATGGAAAAGTTTGGGGAAAGCAAATGAGAAAGGGATAATGACACATGATCCAGGTTTAGTCTTCTGCAATTGTTAAAAGCCTTGGATGGGATTCATATAAAGAAGTTATCGAGCTAGTTTAATAGGGCCCAGCTGAGCATTAGCGCATGGATACAAATGAGTATTCAGGTTCACATTTGCAGTCTCATTCATTGCACATCTGTAAACCTGCTTGTGCTATCAACATCTCTTGCTAGATTAGATGCCGCTTGCAAGCCTGAATAGGTAAGATAAATTGACATATGGAGGCAGCTTGTTCCAAAGAGAAGAAATAGAAAGCAAAAACCGTCAAAGATGCAACATGAAAGAACAAACCTTAGGCATATGTAAGGCAGCAAAAGGTAACAGGGAAACAGATGCCTTGTGACAGGTTTCGCCAGCCTTCTAGTGCTGGGAAGTGCATAAACACAAGGTCAAAGTCTGCAAAGCAGAACAGCAGGAAAAGAAGCCAGCAGGTTTTTCCCCATGCAAGGAAGTCAATGGTCAAAGCATGAGAGCGCTTAGGAAAGGGTACAATTCCCCTCTCTGATAAGACTAGGTTACGCATTTGAGGCAAAGGCAAAGATTGACACACCTGCAGTCCTCAGGGTGTGGGTGGGTGTTTATATATCTGTATCTATAATCCTCTTAAGTGAAAAATTCTCAACAGAGAAGAGCCTTTTTAAAAAGCAAGAAGTCACCAGAGAATTGCTCACCTGAGGCCCCACGAGGCATCATTATGAATTACTTGCTCATTTCCTGAAGTGTTTGAATATTTCTCCTCTGCAAGTAAAGTGTGAAAAGCCTGGAATAAAAATGCAAACAGCCAGATGTCAAATTGTAAGATGATAACTGATTCGGTGCATAGCATTACACAATGGCTAAACTGACAACATGCAGTTGTAGCCAGCTAACCTCTGCACAGAGTAGACCCTTCAAAATGAATAGACCTAAGGTAGTCATCTCCATTAATTTCAGTATGACTAACACTGTACAATACTCAACTGAGGGTGTGATAGTATATCTCTTTTCAACCACCTTCACTGGCTTCCTGTTTCTTCTCTACTGAATTCAAAGTGCTGGTGCTTATTTATTAACCAACTTTTACATCCCTCCTTCCTTCAAGGAATTCAAGCTGGTTGCATGGGATTCCCTGTGTAACTTCAGCAAAGTGGTTGCCTCATGACCCTTCATATCCATGGGTGCTATTATTATTATTATTATTATTATTATTATTATTATTATTATTATTATTATCAACTTAGGTTTGCTTGCCCTACCTGGAGAGAATGGACCTTGCCTTATTTATTATCCAGGATGCCCTACTTCAATGAACGCTTAGAGATGGTTTGGAAACTTCAGCTGCTCCAAAATGCTGTTTGGGGTCAGTCAGTCAGAGCATATCATGCCCATATTGTCACTTCACTCTTGTTTCTTTATTGAGTTAATGACAGGTGTTACAGTTAAAATGCTTTTGGCACTTCACAGCATAATACTTTGGTTCACAAATGAGGGACACTTTTCGTCAGTTATCCACACTATTTGCAATTCTACCACTGAGGTACTCCAATTAGTACCCAGGGAGTTACCTCACCCCTTGTGAGGCTTGGGAATCTTTTCTGATAAAAACTCTCTCCTTCTGACTGGAATGAGACCCAGGGAGTCTGTATTCCCACAGCTTCTACCTCTCCTGCCTCAGACTCAGCCCTCCAGTGAACTCTGTTTACCTTCCTCAGACAATCAACGCCATCTTCCTATCTGCTGCAAGGCTCTTTCCTCTTGCTGTTGATGGTCTCCTCAGAGCAGATGTTCAATTCAAATCAGATTCTCTCAGACAAACTCTCTCCTAATCCCTATCTCCCATCCCCTCTCTCTCAAACTAAGCCCTCAGTCCCTTCTCTATCCCTAACTCTGTCCCTCAGGAACTGCTCCTTTTATTCTTCCCTCCAAAGTGCTGTTCCACAAACACACCCACCCTCCAGCTAGCTGTCTTGGTGGTCATCAGGGTCTGGGTGCAATTCTGAAGGACTTCATCACCAGACTTTGGTCTGGTTCTGCTGTCTATCACAAACACTATTCTGTTGGTGGTTATATGCAACAAGACCTTCTCAGAGGTGGCCTCACAGCTGTGGAATTTCATCCCATGTGAGGCCAGGCAAGCCCCGCCCCTGGATAATTTTAAACAGGCCTTTTTTATGGCCTTCCGAAGCTAATTGCAAATATTGCTGTATAAATGGGATTGCGGCTTAGTTTCTAAATAGGCTATTTGCTATTTCCCTGCTGGCTTTTAGAAAATACGGCACAGATATTTTAAATGGTTTTAAAATGTGTTTTCAAATATAAATCATTGTCAATTAGAGTCTGATGTGTGGAGAAATTACCGTTTAAAATGTGTTTCCTGAGACAGGGTTTTGTTTTTTTTAAAATAAAAGTTTGCTGTGGATGTGGGGTTATGTGAAGGATTAAGTTTAAAATACCATGAATCTGAGGGTAGATGGCAGTTGGCAGCTACTCAGTTGCAAAAAGAATGGTCATGGAACAGCGGGTTCTTTTTATATGAACCAAGAGGATTGTAAAATTTCACTGGGTAGAAATTCTTGGTCACTTATTGGACACCAAAAAAGTGGTCTGGTGAGGGGGTAGAATTATATGCCCCTCAAATCTGACTGGTTGGTTGCAAGTGTAGGCTGGCTGGAACATAAATAGAACCATTCTCAATGTATTTTTGCTCTGCTACACATTTGAAAAGGGCGTGTTTATTCTTCCATTGCTGCTGCTGCAGCTGCTTCTGCCATTTTCATCCCACACTATTTCAGTTACTTTTGAGTTGAAATCTGACAAACTTTTTTTGTGCTTGCTTTGCACCAGGAACCTGTTAATGCAATGTCGGGGTTATTTGCAATGAATAATACATTGACATTTTATTCTCCTGAGGAAACAACTTTATTTTGAATTCTTTGTTTTGGTGTGCTCATTTGAGGCTGGAACATTTTGTACACTTAGCTGCAGGAACCAGAATAGCTGGTTGCACCCTTCTGCTCCACTTATTAGGATCCCAGCAATAAAATTGTCTAATTTCATACATACTCTCATATCCCCCCCCCCTTTACTGCTGATGTAATTATTTTAATTAAACTGCCCTGTTCCCACAGGCTCAGGCAAACTTACTATTAATAAAGCAATATTTCCTTTGCTTTTTGCTTATCCTCATTGTTTACTTAACCTCCCTACAAATACTTTTCATTGAAATTATTTTAAACAAAATCTTTAAAATTGTCCTCTCCCCCCACCCCCTGGCACTGAGTAGAATGTGCTGATTATTTTGTTCCTATCAGCATCCTACTGGCTGCATATCGAACCAACGGCAATCTCCAAAGGCAGCCACAGACAGGTAGCAATGCCAGTAGCCCAGTCTGAATTTAACCAGTGCTTTGGCAGCCTCGCAAAAGCTGGTAAAAGTGTTTCTAGAGACCAATGCTACCTAGGTAAGCAGAAACACTGAATCACAGAGAACACCCAAATTGCATCCTTACCTTTTTTAGCTCTCTCCATATCTTCACCCCTATCTTTGTACCATTGTTTCCAGTTCTATCTCTCCCCATGAGCTTCAGTCCTCCAGTTTGAAACCAGCTCAGCCACCAGCTCTACCTACTCTTCCTTGCTACCTCTCGTGCTGCCTACTTCCAAGAGTATCTAGCGAACGGGTAGGTGACGTGGTGCCCTCCAGATGTTTTGTGGACTACAGCTCTCATCAGCCCCAGCCAGCATCACCAATGGGGAAGAATGATGGGAGATGCACTCCACTGGTGATATTCCATTAAATATTTGCACCAGTGCAATGGGATTTCCTCCCTCTCCTCCCCTCCTGTGTGACCTGAACCATTACCAAATCTGCTCTGGAGGGTTGGAGGAACCCCCAGTACAGATTTTGGGGATACATGGTGTGTGTGAGAACAGTCTATTGTACAAGGAGAAATCTTGCATTGGGGGAATGTTCTCCTTATTGTTAGGTTGAATACAAGCCCATTACACCAAGAGAGCACCACGTTGGCTACCCCTGATCTAGATAGTACTCCCTTTTTGTCTTCATTCAGATCCCCACCTTTAAGCTCCACCTTGCTGGTAAAACCTTTGGCCTACCCTCTTAAGTCACCATCACCGGCTAAATTTTAAGCTGTGTTTTTATCTCGTGTTCTCATCCTGTGAACCACACTGGGAAGGGAGGTATATAAATATAAATAGTAGCAGTAGCAGCATCTAAAGTACATGTATTCATTCATACCCACCCCTTGCCCCTTAACATCAGCTTCTCTCAGCAAAAGCTCGTCTTTTGGGCTTAAGTCTGTACAGCAGCACATAGACTGATAAGATTTCAACCAGCGCTGGCAACAGGGCTACAAGTTGCTACAAGTCCCATAACATACATCCCAAGCTGCCTATGGCTGGAAACGAGGATACTGGACTTTGATGGGCTACTTGCTTCACCTAGTGTCCATTGCAGTTTGAATCTGAAGCTGCAAGCAAGAACCGACTGCAACCAGTGCACAGAGTTGGTGTTTGGTGTTGCCGCAGTCATCCCCACCATTAAGGAGAAAACTCCCAACTGATGCAGCAAGCTGGAGAGATGAAATGGCACAATAAGAGCATTTTGGAAAGCGGATGAAGACGATGCCGCGAAAGAAATGCAGGAGCCAGGTGGGAACACTCAGTAAGGTGTTGGATAGGTGTGAAAGCATGAGATCCACTACATTTAGAACAGGTTTAAACATATTAAAATTCTGGCCCCACTTTCAATAAGGCACAGGATTCATATTTCTTTGTTTTTCTTTTACCATATACCATTCCCCCCCTCCTTTTTAACCCCGTTACATTATCCAGAGACACAGAAAGAGAGAGGGAGCTAAAAGTATATTGTTTATGATCAGAGCGTAGGTTGCTTTGTGGGCAAAAAGAACTACTTTTAAGTATATAGTTTCAAAATTCCGAGGGGTAAGGAGAAAAATCATATATTGTTTGTTTGCAGAACTCAGCATACCTAAAATTGTACAATCCTTCTAGCAAAGCTGAACATTTAAAGCCAAGTCAAACAGAATGAGCCCCACAAAAAGCCAAAGCCAACACAGATGGCATTAACGTTATAAAAAAGAGACTACTTGTTTAAAAGCCTTTTTATTTTCCTTCACCATTATTGTTTTACAATACAAATTTCACCTTGTTGAACACACAAAAAAACCCTACAGAAGATAACTCTGTTTCACGTAAAATACAGAATGAATATATATATTTTTATATAGATAGATAGATATATGCTTCTTCATTCTTAAAAAACTATTTTGTTCTGCACATTGGCAAGTATAGGATAGAATACTTCCCCCAGACACAATATGTATGGCAGGACTGAAATTTTAGAGTTACATGCAGTTTCTGCACAATTCTGTTTTCAAGAAATCAATTGTTTTTCAACAAAATTTTCATTCAGGGATGAGACATTGTTTATAGTTTTGATTTTTGATTTGCTAATCATTTGGAGAGAAAAATAATCTTATAAAAAGGAATCCATAGCTGTTTTTTTGCTATAGTTAAAATCCATGTATGGAATGGACAATAAAATAATTTAAGAAGCAAATTTCACTCTAACATCTCCACAATATGTGAAGACTTGATTATGGTATTTGGTTTTTTCTTCCAATTTAGTCATCTGAACATTGCAAGCAGATTCCCAATTTAATTTAGATATAAAATCAAAATTTTGTAATGTATACAATACATATAATATTTGTTTCATGGAATACTTTATTTTAAATTAAAACTTGTAAAGACTGCCTACTGACCATACTATCAAGACAAGAAAGGCACTAGAAACAGATACATCTCTCTCCCAAGAAGCTTTTTTTTATTTTAACTCTTTTCTCTGACATGTAAAAATCTTTTTTAGATTTTATTTTTACGCATATCATTTTGAAAAATAAAGTTAGGAAATACTTAGAAAAATCACTTTACAACAGAATAATTTTTTTGCACTTTTTGACACTGTCACTGCAGATTTACAAAATCAAAGTTTACCAAACCTTTCTGTGTCTATCATTAGTAGCTTCAGTGAAACAGGTAGAAAGATTCCTGTATATTATTATCCCAATCAGGTATTTAGAAACCTTCATATAGACATTTGCTAGAAAATGGCTTACAGCCCAATCTTTGGGGCAAGAGATATGAAAATTATGTTTTCCCAAGAAAATAATACGCTTTGTTCCCAGACGAGACTGGAAAGACCAGAACTTATGATATAAAAGCCTCTTTTTCTGTTTACGCTGCTGCATCATATACAAAGAAACATGGTGATGAGCAATGCAAATCCAAAATCTATTAACAAGAAATGTATACAGTGCATGATAATTTACGGCTTCCTTATTGTTGTCCATCGCAGATCCTTTGGAGAGAGAAAAAGATCACAGTGCTTACCAGGTAAGAGACTAGATTACAGTCAAGGTAATGGTTAAAAGGTAGAGGAAAGGGAGCAGTTCAGTTTTTATGGCATCTCTTCTTGCGGAGTTCTTAGCACTTTTGGACAGTTCTTTTGCCATCTCTTCTTCTTTTTTGTAGCTGTTATGTGTCATTCACCAATCTGCTGTACTTAGGCTGTCTACCCAGTCGGAGAGCTTGCCAGGAAAATGGCCAGTGGTAAGAGCGTGGGACAATGCCCGGAACATTCTTTTCAAAGTACTGGAAGGGTCTATACCACCACACTCGTGCAAGGAGGTTTGTCTGGGAAGCTTCTTTTAGCACCTGCAAAACAACAGTGTTTACAAATGAAGCCTCAATAAAGGAAAACCCCACAGACAGCAGTTTATTTGCTCTTCCAATATATTTCATGCCTGAAACACATTATGAGGGTCCCATTATGACTACTACTTTTTGGGGCAGGGGGACAGAAGAAACACAGGGGAGAGCTTGCTATGTACCCCATCACACCAACAGAAAAGAAGAGCACAACAGAAGTGGCACAAGGAAACTATGATTTAAATGTGCTTCAGGAACTCTTTTTCCTTATCATACCTTATTATATCTTGGGAAGCAATCAATGTTTTTGCATACTATCTATTAATAATGGTTTCAAAAAAAAAACCCCTGTCCCTGACTGTTTCACAAGTAGGAAAGCACCGAGCAGGAAGTACTTAACATATTCAGGACAAGCCTGAAAGGCAGATATGAGTAGCCAAACTTGTTTGAGCTTGTTGCTTCCCACTCTCCCCCCAAGTCCCCTCCTCATGACAGAAAGTGTGAATGCACACACACACATATATATATATTGCCTTCCCAGAGGGTCTGGATAAAAAATCAGATCCAGTACAAGAACAAATGTATTGGAATAGGTCAGCTTAAGCTATTGGGGGAAGAGAGACTCACTTGTTGGTTGGCCATTGTGTGATACCACCAGAAAAGTCTTGTAGTGATGTAGTAAGCCACCACCACATCCACAGTGTAGTGGTCGTGAGCCAAGAGGATACAGAACATCCCCACTAAGCTGAGAGTCCAACAAACCCAATGATACCACCAGAGTCGCCGAGGTGAATCTGAAGGCAAGGAAAGGTGGAAAGCATTAATGCCATGCACATAGCACATTCTCCTTCACAGGATGAAGAATTAAACACAGTATCATAAGCTGAACATCTTCAAATGGGATAACCCCCAGCATTCTGTGGAATGGAAAGAGGATAGTAACAATATCATAGATATCTGTGGCTTCAGAATTCTAGCTGCCATTGCCTCCCTGAGAACGTTTCAGGGAATAGTGCAGCCATTCAAATTAGAGCTCAATTTAAGCATGCATTTCTTGTTTACTTACTACTGCTATCATTGTCACTACAATTTATTACCTGCCCTTCTTCACCCCCAAGTCCCAGGGTGGGTTACCACAATTAAAACACAGTATTAAAAGCAGTTTAAAGCAATTTAAAATTGCCAGACACACTTCTGTTGGAAGGGAGTTTCACAGCCTAGGGTCTGCCACAGATAATGCCTCTCCCTGGACCATCACCCTCCAAGCTTCTGAAGGCTGTGGAAGGGTGCTCCTTCCAATCATCTTACTATCCAAGGCAGTCTGTAGGGAATGAGGTGGCTTTTTTCCAGGTATTTGGGGCCTAAGTCATTTAGGGCTTTAAACACTAACATGAACACATGAATTGAGCCCAGAAACTTACTGGCAACCTGTGCAGCTGTTTTAAACAGGGGTCATATGAGATCTGAAGGGAACCACAGACCACTGCACTCCCTCCATCTCTCCCTCAATAATTGTTATCAAGCACGGCTAGCAAAGTGGTCTGAAACCAGATTGGAATGGATCCAAATAACCAGCTTCCTCCAAGCATGCCTGAAGGTGGACTGCCACCAGCTTCTTGAGCACCTTGCCGGAATGGGATGGGGTGGGGTGTTTGCAGGCTTTATCAATGGTGTTTCAATGCAATTTCACTTACACACGCAGTGCCTCAGAACATAAGTGGGGAGTTGCCTGTATACTGTACTAGTTTCCACTTTTAATAAGCAATTATCAGCCATAAAGCATACAAAAACAAAATTGAAAGAACCAAAATGAATGGGAGGATCATGATTCTCCAAGAATTACAAGTGTATGGGTATTTATTGATGCTTCAACTCTGCAACTATTTTATAAACGGCTAATACTGAAATTTGGTAGCAGAGAATTAATCATGACAAAGGGAACCAAAGACTTAGGCTAATCTTCTTCCAATCTCAGTTGCTTTAGAGTTGAATTGGTTTTCCCATTAATCTTGGCTGCAGATCAGAAATGACCGAGCCAGCCACACCAGACCAGCATAACTGTATTAGCATTCAGATGTGATGTCAGGTAAAACTTTTATTCAGCAACTATTTTCCTTGGAAAATACATTAACATAGACTACACTCCAATCCCAGCAAACAAATATTATTAAGATGAGATGTGCCTTTCCTTTTCCCCCCAGTTTGTTTTACACCGTAAGTTGTTGTTGTCATAATAAGAGAAGGATGAGAATGCTGTGCAATGAGTTTGGATAGAAGGGCTAAATTACATTTTAATCCCATTGTATGTTCCTCTAAAAACATGCTCAAAGGAAGGCTAGCGTTCTTTGTTAAGAGTTTCTGTGTTTACTTTCATTGTTGGATATTTATTTCCACTGACATACTTTTTAGCAAAAATATCAAGGTACAAAGCGCTAACAGCAAGGCAGTATTTTACAGTGTGTTCTCATATTAACCAAGATACATTTTTTAGTCCGAAACTGAAAAAGTCAAACTTACACTCTTTGATAAATAAGTATGTAAGTGTTAGCATAACTGTGTGACCGCTGAACAAGTAGTCACCACACAGATCGTGTGATCCTGTGATGGACAGCCCGCCTCCAGCAAGCATCTTCATTATCCTCCTCATGTGCGATTCCCAGTCTCCAAAGAGCTGGTGGAAGGAGAGGGGGGAGGAAACATCAGCACATTTCATCGATAGCATTAAGAATAATCTTATAAAAGAAAGCTTAATTTACATTCAGAACCTGGCAATTTAAAAAAATAAATCTTATTAGGCATTAAAACTCTATACCACTTAATGTATCATAGCATTCAATAAATAAATATCTTTTTTAAACACACACGATCCTAAGAAGCCAACAACCATGTCTTTGCATTCATGAATTTTTCAGCAAGGGAAAGGCTTAAGAACTGAAATAATATCACTTTAATTATTTCAACTGCAAATGCATGAGTAATTAAAAATATAGGGTTGTATCGAACAAAGCCATCCCATTAGCGCTAGGACTTCTGATTGCATAATTGGATTTCTTCTTTGCTCATACCTTCCCTGCCCCTCCCTCCAAATCAGCTCCAGAGGGTTGAGGAAGCCCCTGAACACATTTGGGAGGCATTCAGAGAGAAGAACTCCCACTGCACAGGTGCTAGTAGTATGACTTTGTTCGATACAATCCAAAGCCAAAAAAGCAAATAACTTGCCCAGAACCATCATTTGCTAGGTCTGAATAATTTGGCAAAAAAGAAATCAATTGGCATCTTCTTTAAAGAAGCTTGTTGGCTGATAAGAAATGGCTGACATGCATGTTATCCTCTGTGGCTACTATGTACATAAGGCAAGATCCAGCCAGTGTTGCACACTTTTAATTGCCAATGGTCTCACATGTTAAACACATGCCTATTAAACATTATAAATCTCGCCTGAAAAATCATGATATTGGAATTCATAAAACATCTGGGATTCACATTGGCTTCTGAGATCATTACTCTCACTGCTATTACATTTCTCTCTCTCTCTCTCTCTCTCTCTCTCTCTCTCTCTCTCTCTCTCTCTCTCTCTGAGATTTCCCTCTGCAACAAAAGGAGCTAAAGATAATTAACAGGCTGTAAGCAGCTCACCTCCAATGACCATGCCTGGGAGCATATCTTAACAGCAGATAAATGGCCATTCAGATACAATAAAATAAAACTAGCAAGGAATAGCGAAATGTTTATAAGTGCTCCCATTTAAAATCCTGTCCCTGCCCCCAACCGGGTGTGCATGGCTCACAATGTTAAATGATGCCCATTACTGTGTAGAAAAAGTGTTCCCGCTCAAGCCATGTAAATGGGTAACTTGTCTGTATTCTCTCAGTAGCTATAAAGGCATAATTGAGAATGGTTTGTAAACTGTGGCAGCACACTGTGGAATGAAAAGGAGAGATGTAGAGCTCCTCCTAGAAGAACAGCTGTTCAATCTTGTATCTAGCACTTGCCTTCTATAATATACAAGTGCTGGAACATAGACAATAAACCAATAGCAACCATGTGTGAGATGTTCCTTATAAGTACCATGGCTTCATATTATTTCAGCCAAATAGTAATTAAACTTGTCAAACTGCAATATCCAGTGGAGCCCTGCAGGCACTAACTCTGCATGAATCGGGTCAAAACAGATAAACAGGAAGCTCCAGCTGCCTCTCACAAGCTGCTCGCCATCGTCTTGGATTCCTCTCACCCCAACATTAGTTCTACAAAATAAGAAGGTTCACCTTTGGATATACAAGTATATACAAAACTTGGTCTGCAGGATTTGTACATCGACACCAATGACTGTTTTGGCATCCAATAAAGACCTACAGGTCCACTGGAATAGTATGCTAACCCTTGACATGGTATATTTAGGAGCTCCTCTTTCTCTATCCCAGGGGTGACAAACTTGCAGCCATCCAGCTGTTGTGGGAGCCTCATCTGCTCTAGCTAGCATAGCCAATTGTCAGGGATTATGGGATCTGTAGTTCAGCATCATCTGTAGGGCCACTTCTCCTTGGGTTTGTTTAGAAACAGGGAGCTTTGCGATGGCAAGGCAAACAACGGACAAGAGATTCACAAAAACCTTGCTGCAAATGGCATGCACAGTGCTTGAGAAAATATTATGCAGTGAAGAATATAACTCTTTCCCATTATTGTGTCTGCCCTCTATCATGCAATGAAGACTTATAGAGGATTGTTGAGGCTACTCCTCTTCCAGTGACAGAGTTATGGCATTTTTGTGGGATATTGTGCAGATAGCAACGCTTGCATGTATATAATCTGAAATGCCATTGGTAGAACAAGGTTGATGCCAGAGATAGCAACAACAACCTCCTGTCATGCTTGCTTGTACAACCAACGGACCTCATCTGTCCTGCTTGGTGAAAATCACTAAGCATCCCCAGTGCTCTACTGCATGGTATAAAAGTAACAATTGCCACTGAAGATGGTAGTCACAAACAATCCCATAAATGATGAACCAGTCTTTCGCATTTTCGTTTCAGGGATGGTGACTTGATGGATGCAACTCAGCTCCTGACTACCCTGGCTTTTCAAGGATTTTTATTTATTTATTTAGCTGGATTTATATACTGTTTAATCATCAAAACCTAAGTGAGTTACAAAATTTACTAATAAAACTCAGGTATTCCAACACAAAGTTAGCCTAAAGGTTTTCAAAATAAAATCAAAGAGTTTTTAAAATAGGCATTGTAAATCAAGCTACATGTTTAAACACATGTCAAATGCATGTCTCTAGGCAGGTTCCCTCAAAAACAAACAAAAAAACAACCCTTTCTAGTGGTTGCTGAAAACAGTACAGCAAAAGCACCTGCCTAATATCAATGGGCAAGGAGTTCCAAAGTGTACTGTAGGCGCCACTGCACTGAAAGTGATGATTCCCTGCAAGTTTGTCAGCAACATTATGTGGCACCTGTAGAAGTGGCGGTTCTATAGTTCTTGTCCAGGTTCTGGCCTAAGCACGAGGCAGAGATATAGTAAACCATAGTATGAGTTGCATCTCTATACCAGCAGAGGGAAATCAACACTACTGAGCTTCCTCGAAATTTCAGCAACCTGCTACATGTGTTGTCTAAAAACCATGTTCAAAATGTGGCAATAGGGGACTCCCTACATTCTGGGAATGTATACAGCTCTATCCTTTGTAGTGAGGAAGTCACTAGTAGTTGTGCTCAAGCTCCGACGGTGCTGATCACCTTTCAAGAGGGCTGGTGGGAATGTGGACTGCCTTCAGAATGGCAATCATATGACTGCTCTCAAATTGAACACTGTTTGTTTCAGGTGATCCAAGGAAGGTGGTACTGAGCTAAATTCTGATAGAACCTGTTTATTATCAAACACTATGGTTGAGCAACAAGCAATACTGATCAGCCGTGAAAGAACTGTTGCCAATTCTCCTTGGCCAGCGATTCGCAGCTCACCCTGACTAAAGTTTTCCAAATCTTTGGGAAAATAAAGAGTAAGATTTTAGACAACAATAACACAAAGGGGGGGGAGTTACCTTTGGAGAACAGTTGAAATGCATGCCAGGTACCGGGAGGGTAGTAACATACATCGTAATACACCGATACAGGTACAGTGTGCCAACTATACAAAAATATCGCCTGCTAATAATGGACCTGGAGAGAAAAGGGAGGAAATTATGCATCACTTGAAGTTCTTCAGGATTGTAAGTGTTTTCAAAATAATATTTATTGCTTTTCCAACAATTTAAACACCACAAAACAAAATGAACAATACAATACAATACAAAAACACTACATAACATAACATAAAAACACTACATAACACTAACACATTAGACTAACAAAACAAAATAAAAACAGTTTAAAACACATCAATCAATTTCAGTATCTTATCTTTCATTCACTTATTTCAACGACCTCCTCACACCTCCCTTTTTGTATTCCACTTCTGTTAATTGTTTCAGCAATTCCTTTCCATCTTCCTCTGTTTTCTATCCTATAATTATCTTAACATATTCTAACCTAGCAGGATTGTAAGTGTTTTCAAGGCAAAATAAGCATGGGGCTCTAGATGCAATTTATGTGCTCTAGGACAATAAATAATTCATATTCATTTTGGTAAATGAAACATTCATTTAAAAACAAATGGAAGCTATTATTCTCACTTAGTGGAATAGACCAGAAAAATCAAGATAGCAATGGCAGCAGAGTAATCGGTTCCAAACATTCCCTCCTAACCTGACCAAGAACAGAACTGTGGGCAGAATCATCCAGATATCAGCAGGCTATTGGACAAAGCACAGGCTGTAATCTGGGATCCAGCTGAGGAGCAGAACCAGTGGCATGTGGTGAATTTTTGCATAGGGGAACAGTCAGGGCCAGAGGCGCCAGCTTGCAAGGCAGATGACGTCACGCACATGAGCATCGTGCTTCCCTCTGGCAGGATGCTGGAGCCCTCCTGCTTCCTTCCCAAAGCTGGGTGGGCTTTGGGAAGGCCGTGGGCAGGCTTTTGGACCCTCTGGAGCATCATGCCTCCCTCCTTAAGCCGGGTAGAAGCTTCCCGGGCTTTGGGAAGGAGACGCCAGGAGAACATTTAGGGGACTAGCCTAGTCTCCCTAGTCCAATGACCGCACGCCACTGGGCAGAACCCGCCTCTAAAGGGGCAAAATACAGCCTAGACTCCAAGTGGGTCCTTAAATAAATGCCTTTATCCTCCCCATGCCCCCAAAATGAGAGGTTGTCATTTATTCCTTTGGGGAAAGGTGAAGTGCACTGGAGGTCCAGTATGACAATGCTCCTGCAGAGGAAGGCAACAGGCTTCCATGAACATTGTGCAGAAGCTTCTGTTTCTCCAGTACATCAGTGTGAACCATTTGTTTCTATGGAAGAAAGAGGCTTAGAGGAGAAAATGGGGAAGACCTGAAGGTAGGCTCCCCTATTGCCTCAACAACCCTCCTCCCTGTTTACACAGACTTCTCTTTCTTTCACATAAGCCAATAAAAGGCATTCAAGAGAGAAAAATAAATGTATCTTGCCATGTTTATGGGCACCTCACTTGTTCTGTACAGGCCAATTTTAAGTGCAGCCAGCAAATTAGTATAGCTTCATTCTAGGTCTTTTTGATATCTACACTAAGCTAGCTCGGAACATAAATAAATATCACAAGACATTAAATGCCATTTATTGCTATTCCTTTTACATTTGGAACTAGTAAGTACTTTATATATTAGAAAAAAATATTATGAAACACATTTTGAAGTTTTCTTTATAGCCTTATAAGGCAGAATTTCAGCTGTACTGGTAGCAAAGTGTGGTTATAAACAATTTTCATAACATTCCAAACTATCAGTGCATTATAGCCTGTGAAGAATTTTTATTCTTATCTCTTAGGAAGTGAAGATAATGACCTGAGAACAGAGGATATACTCACGGAATGAATATGTGTGTGTTCATGCGCAAGCACAAGCACACACACTATATTGTGTATAATGTACACACACACACACACAAATGTGTTTGAGGTGTAATGTAGATAACAATAAACAGGATCCAAAACGGCATGGGACTTTAGGCTATTTTCTCTTAAGTGCAAACATACACTTCATAACCGAGGCCATATCTCATACTGCTTTTGCAAATCCCCCTCCTGCCTCCCAGTTTAAAAAATCCCATGCCATGAGGCAGGAGCTGCTATGCAAAAAGCTTTATTAGATGCACGGAGCTATCTTTGTGCACATGCTATTTTTGAAATACAATGGAATCTTTCCCTCATAAAACATCAACACATTTTCAAAACTAAACAAACGAACAAAAAATGAACTTGAGGCTTGAGATTGCATTTGTGCAGGCAGCATTCTAGGGGGAAACCATGCTGCAATACTACTATAAAGGGCCTTCTTCCTCATGCCCTTTAAAAGCAAGAGTGGCCGTCTTTTTCAGCCAGGTGGCAGCACAGAGAGTTGGCCAACCCTCTGACAGCGGCATGCCAGCAACAGGAATTGCTGAAGGGGCCAATGCACATTCACACATGCACATGTGCTGACATACATACACCCCACACATTCTGATGCCCCCCCAACCCCCGGAAGGAAAACTCCCTCCCTTGTTACCTAAACCTCTACAGCTTTCTTTTTAATGGTGCTATGCCAGAGAGAGAAGAGGCACTTTTCCAAAGTAAGGTGAGGTGCCCAATTTTGGCAGAGGAAAGGCTGATTGCTCTAGGCTCTTTCATGGGCCTGATCTGGCCCATGGGTCATAGATGTGCCATGTCTGCTTTAAGGGCTTCAGCAGATCAGGCACCAGTGATCTTAGCTGCATGAGCAGCCCAAGTGCTTTCCCCTCCTATGGACATGGCTCTGAAGGCACATCATGCAGCAGCCTGGCTGAAGCTAAGCAGGTCCATGTATAAACTGGATGGGACACTGCCAGGGACTCCCATGCAAACTGCCTTGAATTGCATGGAAGGAAGGAAAACAAAATGGATAAAATGGTCCTTTGATACTAGAGGTGAGCAACATAACTAGTATGGAGAAGCATTGTCATCCTGCAAGAAGAAGGAGGGGTAAATTACCAATGCAAGTGAGCAGTATTGGGGCTGGTGGGAAACTTATTTCTAAATAATTACTTACAAGCCAAGTTAACATCTTAGTATAAAAAAATCCTTATATATCTGTTTAACATACAGATTTCATAAAATTACTGTTCTTGCCTCCGACTGTATTTAACACATCTCTCCACCACATTTTACAAGCCAGGCTCATTATTAAAGAAGCAGAGTCAGCTTGAAAAAAATAAATCAGCAAAGTATAAAAAATAAAATAATATTAGTATCTGGGACTGAATTAAATATTATCAAAATATGCATGTACTTACTTGTATTTTAAGAGCAGCCACTGAACTGCCCAGAGTCCTACAAGGATCAAACCATTAATTTCACAGATAGAAAAGGCCCATTGAACTCGACTAAAGTGATCAAAAAAAGCGTCTGGTAGGGGCGGATCCACCTCCTTGGGAGGCACTCGTTCATGGACAACTGAGATTGTCACTGTTGTCAGGACTAGACAGCAAAGTGCATAAAAGAAAGCCAAAAATGTCTTCCCCCATTCCATGGGATACTGAGAACGTTCCGGTTCTGGCATGTGGATTTGTATCATATCCTTCCTGTACCCATTTGGCATCCCGTTTGGTTTGCTTTTGCTGCTGAAACCATTTTCATTGGTGAGGGCCTCCGTACTGATGACCAAGTGGCCGTTGGCATGCCCGTTCTTGTGTACCTCAATATGGTGCTCCATTTTCAAAGTCTCTATCATGTCCAGCAGACGTTGGCCATTGTCCGAAGACACACGCGACAAAGGGGGCTTCTTGAAATCCTCCTTCGTTAGGTTCACCAAGTCCTGCCCAGTGAAATTCTTCAATGGCTCACAGTATTCTGGCACAACATCTGACAACCAATCGACCACTTCCTCGCATGACCAGAGTGCGATTTCTTTCATTTCGTCCAAACACTTGCCTGCAGTCTTAAAAATCACGTTTAAACAGGACAGTTGTCACTATTTTTGCTTAACAGGAAGTCCTTCTTTGACTCGCTCATCCTGTCTAAAGATCAGTAGAAACAAGTTTTGCAGGTTGATGCACAACAGCTTCAAATCGCCTGGTACAGATATTGACATGTGGCATGTAAAAGGAATGTTCACTTCATTTTGCATTTGCCTTTCTACAGTTAAGGGAGAGAAAGAGAGAAATGCAGTTAGAACATTCATTTTTCTTACTGCTGCAAAAGACATGATATTCAGGCAATATCTGCTTTAATAGAATCAGATGCATTTCATTTATTTATTATTTGTACTCACAACCTGCCCTTCACCAATGGTCCCAGGGAAGATTACAAAAAAAACCCCCACAAAATTAAAGCAGCTAAAAAACTAAAATAAGCTACAATTGTAGTAAACCCATAAAATAAAAACTGTGAAATTAACAAACTGGCACAGAACATCAATTCAGCAGGAGGGATAACCCTTACTCAACCAAAGGCCTGGATAAAAACATATAATGATTTGGGGGAGGGGGGACTCATTCCACAATTTGTAGCTTCTCTTTACTTTGTGCCAGCAAATAATCATGGCCAATGTGTGTCTGTGTCATTCCAAACACTTTGAATCACGGATGGCACGAACTTGCTGGCGGAAGTAGAGAATAAGGTAACCGGAGCCCCATCCCTTCAATGATCAGGCAGCTGAATCTTACTTTGACACTGGCAACAGGACAGCATCTCATTCTGCACCAGAGGGCAGCAAGATAGGGGACAGAGGATGGCCATATAGCAAAGCATGGGGGTGGGGGGGGTATGGTTGTGGCTGTGACTGTGTCTGTATGTGACCAAAGGCAAAAATATACTGCATGACCCAAGACGAAGCAATTTGCCCTAAGTGGGAAGGCTTTATTCACTGGTGCAATCTCAATGGACCACAGGAGGTTAAGGGATTCCACCTGTGATGCCTTAAAATTAAAAGAGATGATGAAATTGTCATTCGGATCAATTTCTTCTGGCAAGTGTCGGGGTGTGGGTGGGAAAATTACTCTATTGAGAAGATGGTTTGAGATCACATAAGTACCAACAGGCAACCTGTTTGGAGAATCAGAAAACAATACCTTGGGCCGCAATTCTTAAGCATAGCTTTCCTTCAAAGTGAATTACAGTGGTGCCCCGCTAGACGAATGCCTCGCAAGACGAAAAACCCGCAAGACGAAAGGGTTTTTCGGTTTTTGCGACGCTTCGCTAGACGATTTTCCCTATGGGCTTGCATCGCAAGACGAAAGCCCATAGGGAAATCTCGGGGACCTTTTTTTAAATGCTGGCGGTGGGGAGCAAAGCCTTCCCCCCCCTCCGGACTTCAGAAGAGGTCCAGGAAGGCCAGCGGGGGCGAAAGGCTTTGCTCCCCACCGCCAGCATTTTAAAAGCGGTCCGGGATAGCAGGGAAGCGCTTCCCGCTATCCCGGACGGCTTTTGAAGGCAGGCAGGGGGGGCAAAGACTTTTGCCCCCCCTGCCTGCCTAACCGGGGGCTTTTAAATCGCCCCGGGACTGTCCGGGGCGATTTAAAAGCCCCCGGACGGCTTTTGAAGCCTCCCCCCCCGCCCGGCTTCGGGGCATCATCCCGATGCCGGGCGGTGGGGCAGGAACGCCTCCCCCAGCCGCCCGGCTTCGGGGCATCGTCCCGATGCCGGGCGGTGGGGCAGGAACGCCTCCCCCAGCCGCCCGGCATCGGAACGATGTCCCGAAGCCGGGCGGCCGGGCGGGAAAGCCTTTGTCCCCCCTGCCTGCCTTCCCAGGGGCTTTTAAATCGCCCCGGACAGCGGAGAAGTCCTCCGCTGTTCCGGGCGATTTTAAAATGCCGCCCGCCAGAAGAGGTCGGGGGAAGGCTTTTTCCATAGGAACGCATTAATTGATTTTCAATGCATTCCTATGGAAAACCGTGCATCGCAAGACGAAAAACTCGCAAGACGAAGAGACTTGCGGAACGAATTAATTTCGTCTTGCGAGGCACCACTGTACACAGAGAATTGGGACGCGAGTGGCGCTGTGGTCTAAACCACAGAGTCTAGACGTTTCTGATCAGAAGGTCGGCAGTTCGAAACCCCACGACGGGGTAAGCTCCCGTTGCTCAGTCCCTGCTCCTGCCAACCTAGCAGTTCAAAAGCACATCAAAGTGCAAGTAGATAAATAGGTACCGATCCGGCGGGAAGATAAACGGTGTTTCCGTGCACTGCTCTGGTTTGCCAGAAGCAGCTTAGTCATGGTGGCCACATGACCCGGAAGCTGTACACTGACTCCCTCGGCCAATAAAGCAAGATGAGCGCCGCAACTCCAGAGTCGTCCGCGACTGGACCTAACAGTCAGGGGTCACTTTACCTTTACACAGAGAATTAAAGGGCACTTTCAAGAAGAGGTTCTTAGGCTGAAAGTGCAAGTCACATTCACCCTTCTGCAAGTCAATGAAGAGAACAAAACACATGATGAAAACGGGTCCCTAGCCCTACTTTGGAGGTGGGGGGGTGGGGGAGAAGCCTGGAAGCATGTGGGCAGTGCATGTGGGCAGACAGCCTACTGTTGCTGAAAAGGGAATTTCACATCCACCCACAGAGACACATATAACCCTTCTCTCTCCCTGACCCCCATGCATAAGGCAATATAGTCAGCTTTGTGAATAGTGAGACTTTTAAATATCAAGTCCCCTAAAGCAGCCCCCACAACCACATTGCAAGGGAAAAAAGACTCCAGAAACTCTGGTTTTCAAAAGGTTCTTTGGCAGAATAAGAAGCTAATTCTTGGGGTTGGAACACCCCTGTGTGTGCAAATCCAAGTCTTTTATAGTGGGGTCGTTTGGACTACGGCAGTTCAAAATGAAATCTGTTTCTTTGGGATTTGTTTAGCCTTATGCTGGTTACTTCTCCCTTTAGAACAGCATGCTAGCTGAAAAATGACATCTGGGTAAATAATCTTGGATAAAGCAAAGTATTAACTTCAGTGGAGATACCAAGAGACAAGGGATTGCACAAGGCTAACTTGCTGGCAGAGGAACAGTTTAATATTTTTCAAGAATTCAGCAGAGATGTCTGCCTATTAATTGTCTGTGCAATCCAAGTAGGTGAAAGGTTGGGTTGAACAGTAAAACATAAGATGGGAGCATGTGTTTGGAAACTGAGTGGGTGAAAAAAATGGAGTGGGTGAAAAAAATGGGTGCAGCAATACTGAACCTGTTCCCATATAAACACAGTACAGTGGTACCTCGGGTTACAGATGCTTCAGGTTACAGACGCTTCAGGTTACGGACTCCGCTAACCCAAAAATAGTACCTCGGGTTAAGAACTTTGCTTCAGGATGAGAACAAAAATCGCACGGCTGCGCGGTGGCAGCGGATGGCCCCATTAGCTAAAGTGGTACTCCAGATTAAGAATCGTTTCAGGTTAAGAACGGACCTCTGGAACGAATTAAGTTCTTAACCCGAGGTACCACTGTAATAGGGACTCAGGACACACTGTTACTCAATCTATTGTTTGGAAGTTCATATAGATTCAAGTAAATAAAGTAAACATGTTTAACCAAGGAAATATATAAAGCAGAAGGCAGAAGTTTTCATTGAAAAATTGTGCTTGCTAATGTACGGTCTGATTAACTAGCCAAAATGGCCCAATGTAATTTGGTATCATGATTCTGATGACAGATTCTGCTTTAAGAAGTAAAAAAATCATATAGTTACATGCTGTCATCCATATGTACAGCAATGGTAGCCAATATGGCGCCCTCCAATGGTTTTGGACTCCAGCCCCCATCAGCCTCAGCCAGCATGGCTTGTAATTAGGGATGATGAGCAGTTATAGTCCAACAACATCTGGAGGGCAGTGTGTTGGCTTTACAAAGAATTAGAGGACAACTCCCTGGCCCAAGGGGTTTACAATCTAGATAATGAAAGAAATAAAAAGCACTGGAAGAGGAGGGGAATAGAGGCAAGAATAAAGAATGATCAGTGACTAAACCGATTCATTCCTTTGATGTAATACATATGTAGGAATTATTCATTTCATTATTGCTGTTTTGTTTTGTCACTTGCAGGTTTTCCAGTTAACTATTTATTAGGGTTCTGGGTCATTTTATATCAGTAAGGAGCTAAAATAATTTCTTCATTGCATTCTGTTAAACTTAAAGTATTGCTCCTGTTGCAAGTTCTCCTCTCCAGAATTTGCATCATTGGTAGCAGTGTAGCACTTGACTGCATAGGCAATAAATAGGCTGTAGTTTACAAAAATGTTTCATTTCTTATTCTTCCTGCATTTCTGGTTCTACCGCATCTCATGCAATTGGTGAGCACTAGTTCTAAAAATGGTTAGCTTATTTTCTTATGCTTGTTTCCATGCTTGTGAATTTCAGACATTTTTGTATATATAGCCCAACAGAGTTGCCAAACTGATGTATCCAAAATTGTAGTGGCCTATGTCACATCTCTTCCCCAAAATTTATTTCAATGAAGCATTTTTAGGCATAATCTGCCCATGGTAAAATAAAAAGAATCTGACGTGCATAAACCATGCTGTAATCTATCTGCTAGCTCAAACAAAACTCAAATTAATTCTGCAATAGGCTTTACCAATGTTCAAACTATCCCAGGCTGAGCCAATAATGTGCTGACAGCCTGTTATTTCTGTGAGTAAGGCTACAGAGCATTAAAAAGACAAAAAGGCAAAAGTGTATGCTTACTGTGAACACAATCAGTGGAAACTTTATTCATTAAAAAAATGTGCCAGAGTGCTATTTCTTTGTAGACTACTTTCAAAACAACTGGTCTGTAAATGGTCACTTTCAGGAACCCTAGGAGACAAAAACAGGTGCTGGAAGAGACACAAAGTTTGCTCTGATCTTTCCCTATAACGGTTTCTATTAATTGCTTCATAAATGACAGCCAAACTAATGTGTGACTTTTCAAAGAGAACTAGTACACTACAATGTAATCTAGTGATTAAGAGAATCGGTTGTGAAATTGGTTATCAAAAGTGGGGTAGAGAGACTAGATTTTGTGGTGTACTGTACACTAGAATATGATACAAGCAGCTATTTTTATGTTTTCCATTCATTTAAAAGCTTCTTTCTGTCAGCAACCTGGATCCAGTTGTTTCCAAGGTCTTAAATAGGTACTCACAGAAAAGCTAATTTTGGGGAATTAGCAATATTACTGCTGGGAACTTTACTGGCGACAATTGTGCACACACAGAACACCATTGGCTTTGAATGTGGTGCTTACTACAAGAGATATGGCAAAGACCAGTAAGAACCTGATATTAGTGTGCCTGCTCCACAGAGCCAACAATAACCACACTGTTGTTGCAAGTGTGATATTTATTCATATAAAAAAGGTTTAAAGGTAGTAACGTGGCAAAACAAAATGATTCCGAAGCAAAAAAATGTCGCTGCAACTTAAAATGCCACTATAAAACTAATGCGTACACAGGCTACCCCAAAGTGTTGCCTGGTGTATATGCTTAGTTACTATAGCAGAGATAAGACTAGAGATGGAGAGTCACCCAATTCTGAATTGTGAGGTGGAATCCTAAGAGCTTTGCTACAGGAAAATGAAAGAACAGGGAAGAGAAGGAGTGGTGTTAGATGCAATTGTAGAATTTTTTTCCTGTCTCATGAGAGCCACAGAACTCTGGAAAAACAGGAAGGCATCCAAAGGTTGAGATGCCATATTTATGCATCAGGTGGTAGGGAAACAGCTTAATTTCTTCACCATAACTTAAAGGTTCACTTTCACAGACAGGCAAAAGGAATCTTATTGAAGTAGGCCACAGAATGGCAGCTATCCATCAGAATTCGTTTGCAAACCCTTTGGTAGCATCAGCCTCATCCTTTTGCTACCCATTACAACTTGGGAGATAACAAGCCAATGCTGTTATAAGAATTACTGAGATGTTATACGTGAATCACTTTGAGGACTTTGGGAAATTGCTTTTGAAGTGCAGTTTATAAAAAATATACTACGGCTGCAGTTCTGTGTACATTTATGTTGAACCTTGAAGCAATTCATTACGAAGTAGCCTGCACAGTATTGGGCTGCATAATGCAAACCTATGTACAATTACTTCAGATTAAGCCTTGCTGATTTTAGTGGGATTTACTTTCAAATTAAAACGCAGAGCATCTGGCCATCAGAATAAATCTGCAGGGACTCAGAAGCATACATTTATTTTGTGCTTTGCCACCTTGAAGCATATTATGGATTGCTGAAATTCTGTTCCCTCACTTTTGCTGAACTCACTGCAAAAGATAAACAGGGCAAGATGAAGCATTTCACTGCTGTGCAGCAATGCAGTTAGTGAAGTTTTCTTCACTCAGCCACATCACATTGCCTTAAGGGGAGAAATAAGAAACAGTTGCAAGTTATTTGCCATTTTTGCTATATTATTCATCCTGCACTCAGCTCTCACCTGTGGATCCTAGAAGCTGTCAGAATGCGACAGTGGCCATACCCTGGGATCGGCTTCAACTAGCTGGTTAAACCAGATGAGGGTAGCCAATGTGTCTCAAACCCTCAGTGAGTTAGGGACATGCCCTGTATGCAAAGATAGACCCTGTCGGATGGAGCGGACAAGACCAATAGTGGGTCCAACAGTCAAGAAGGCAGTTTCTTCACATGCTGTAGAGCAGGCTTCCTCAACCTCGGCCCTCCAGATGTTTTTGGCTTACAACTCCCTAGTTAGCAGGAGCAGAAGTCAGGGATCATGGGAATTGTAGTCTCAAAACATCTGGAGGGCCGAGGTTGAGGAAGCCTGCTGTAGAGGGAAGTAAGGGGCAGATGAGGCTCAACCTTTTCCATCTAAGAAAAAGAAATCTCTGATCCTAAATCTATGCTGCCTTGTGGGATATCTTCAGGAGAAGAAAAACCTAAGGGGTAAACCATGGGTAGGCAAACTAAGGCCTGGGGGCCGCAACCAGCCCAATCGCCTTCTAAATCCGGCTCGTGGATAGTCCGGGAATCAGTGTGTTTTTACATGAGTACAATGTGTGCTTTTATTTAAAAGGCATCTCTGGGTTATTTGTGGGGCATAGGAATTTGTTCATTATTATTTTTTTCAAAATATAGTCCGGGCCCCCACAAGATCTGAGGGACAGTGGACTGGCCCCCTGCTGAAAAAGTTTGCTGACCCCTGGAGTAAACCCTACACAAATCTGGAGTGGACTCCCTAAGACAGTTGGATGGTGCCTTGTACACCTTCTTCCGGGCTGGTACCAAACATATTGCTCTGCTTTGCTTTCGACCACATCAGTGAAGCTGGGGGTATTGTCATCTGACAGCCTAGGACTTCCATACACACCGCCCAGGCTTGCACCCCGGAGAGGTCGCTTTGTTGCAGCTAACGCAGCAGTTTGACTTCACCGCCAGAGACGCACTCAGTTGTATCTTGAGACAGACGGATGCCAACTATAACATTACCAATTTCCTTGACAGTTTATTGTGAAGCTAAAGGAGTTTGCGATACAAAAGAGTGAGTCACTGTAATAACACTAAACTGTCAACCTAAACCAAAGAGGTGATTCAGAAAAACCATGGCAAGCAAAACAAACTTCCTACTTCTTTACAACCCAATCAGCAAACTTTCCAGCCTCTGCCGTTTTAAAATGCAATGCAAGTAATTTTAAAATACTAACTGGAAATTTTCTTCACCATAAGTATCCAAGTGTCTGACATTTGTCATTTTAAATACCCTTCTGAGAAGGAGAGTGTTTTAAAATATTTACCCCAAGAACCAGGTGAGCCAGAGTTGAAGAAGAGAGACTGGCTGCTATTGATTTACTATCTATTTAAGTCAAGGCTGAATGAGAATTTGAACTGAGATCTAAAACTACCCATTTTTCTACTCAACCCGCTTGGCTCTTATGCATTTAATGCCTGGAATTTCATTGCAAGGGCAAACACAAAATAACAAACCAAACAAAGGAGTTTTCAGTAAAAGCCTAAATGACATTGGATTGATCTTTAAATGCACGTATGCATTACCTGGTGTATATGCACTGGACAAAAAAAAAGGAGGAGAGAAGAATGTTGTCTTCTACCACAAACGTGAAGCCTACTTAAGGGCACAAGTATGTAGAAAAAGGCAGCATTTTCTTTGGGACTCCTATTCAGATAGCTCTCTTATATCAAAACCTGACAAAATTGTCCAGTTACTGTTGAACCAAAAGTAGCACAAAATATTCACGCTGCTTTTGCCAGCATTTTCCCCCTAATCCCATGTCTTGTCTTAAAATTCCCAAGGAAATTTTACCTATATGAAACTTTCATCTCAAACCCACATGTCTTAAGCCATTCCATTACACCACTGTTCTGTCTGTAGGTTATGATGTATCCCTGCCTGTAATGCATGGTATCTATGGCTACATTAAAGGTAAAGGTAAAGGGACCCTGACCATTAGGTCCAGTCATGACCGACTCTGGGGCTGCAATGCTCATCTCGCTTTACTGGCCAAGGGAGCCGGTGTACAGCTGCCGGGTCATGTGGCCAGCATGACTAAGCCGCTTCTGGTGAACCAGAGCAGCACACGGAAACGCCATTTACCTTCCTGCCTATTGATCTACTTGCACTTTGGTGTGCTTTCGAACGGCTAGGTTGGTAGGAGCAGGGACCAAGCAACAGGAGCTCACCCCGTCACAGGGATTCGAACCGCTGACCTTCTGATCAGCAAGTCCTAGGGTCTGTGGTTTAAACCACAGCACTACCTGCGTCCCTATGGCTACTTTACCTTGTAACATATTGGGACATGGTTTCGTTTTATATACGCAGTGTATATAAATTCACAATGTATGTGGGATTACATGAAAGGTTCAGTTCAAAATACAGAGTACTGTATCTGTTGGTGGTTGTCACATAAGCCTGGGAAAAGTGGGTTCTTTTTATACTGAGCTAGAGGAATTGTAAAACCTCGCTTCTAATTGGCCTGCTGGACGGAAATTCTGGATCGTTCGCCACACAGGAAAAGCGGTCTTATGAGGAGAGAGAATTCTATGCCACTCAAATCTGATTGATTGAAGCGTGGGCTGGCAGGAACATAAGCAGACTGGGTCTACCACTGTTCCGAGTGTGTCGACCAGAAGGAGTAGAAAAAAGAAAAAGCTGGGATAGAAGACAGAAGGCTTTTGGGTGGACAGGAGGCTACTGAGGCAAGGGAAAACCAGGAAGTACAGTCTGCCCCCAAAAGAGCTGATTCACTGGCTTATGCCAAAGATTAGCAGAGAAACCATGAAAAGTCTGTGAGCAGTGAAGGGAGAGTTTATAGCAAGAAAGCTTCTGGAGCTGAACAGAGAGAAATTCCAGCAAGCCTGGCTGATAGGAAAACCAGCAGAAGCCATCTGCACCCGATAGTGGTGATAGCTGCATGCCTGAGGAAAAGAGACTATGGATAATTGGCACTTTTAGGAACTGCGTTTTACAAATCCATCTTAATTCAATTTCTGTATTTGAAAGCAACTGTCATTATAACAGTGTCGTTATAAAAGCAAGCATTAGTGACCAATTTAACTGCAGTATTGCCCTTATTTTACCCCTGCGGGTGGTAATAAATAAAGAACATTTCGTTGTTTTGATTTGCTTACAAAGCTGCTTGGCTACTGGGTTATAGTTTAACATGTCTGTAAACAGTAAAGCATAGATCACATGGTGGCAGTGCTTAAAGGGTTTTGAAACATACAATAATGGTGGGAGTATAACAGAAACTGTTTCATACATCTGATGAATCAACAGGGAGAAATAGAGGCTGTTTCTGCGCATATAAGACAAAGTAATTCTCCATCACAGAACATTATAGCGTGGCTGAATGGACCCTTATGATAAGAGAAGGTGGAGCTACACTAACAACACACTGCAGCCCTCAGAAAAATAACTTTGTAGGCTGGCGTGCATGAGAAAAACAGGCTGAATATTGCTATCATATCTTAACACTTGTACAGTATAAGTAAAAAAAACCCAAAAACTAGCAATGCCAGTTTCCCAACAACTTCAGGGTATGATTATTTTCCTACCTAGTGTAAGAAAACAAGTGTTAAATGGTTGCAAAACGTTAGCCACACTACTTTAATTTTGTTTTTCAACAGGAGACTCTCTCCAGAATTAAGACAAGTCACCTAATACCCATTCTAGCCACAATTTGAAAAGCACTAACATGCTGCTAGGTCTTTCCACTCATGCTAGAGCAACAATCCAGAAAGCACCAGTGGTTTTGGCCTACTAGAGAGTTTCCTCTTTAATTTCTAAAGCAGCTTACCATGGACCTGGGGTGAGGGGCAGGAGGGAGGGAGGGAGGGAGGGAGGGGGAGAGGGAGAGGGAGAGGGAGAGGGGGAGAGAGGGGAGAGAGAGAGAGAGAGAGAGAGAGAGAGAGAGAGAAAGAAAGAAAGAAAGAAAGAAAGAAAGAAAGAAAGAAAGAAAGAAAGAAAGAAAGGGGGAGGGAGGGAGGGAGGGAGTGCTGCTGTTGCTGTTTGACGGGAGGAGAGTGTGTGCCTCCTAGCTAGTCACATTGTTCTCTGGGTTGTGGCCAAGATTTGAGCTTAGTTTTGCAGCTTAGAGTTGTTTGAATTGTGTGCTTTTACGTAACTTGAAGCTGGTCCTGAACATATATTACGGCTTCAACCAGTTATACTATCTTTATTCCCTACTCACGTGGAACTGCAGTGATTTCAAAAGATCACCACATATGTTGTGGATACTGAGAATGAGCCATAGGCGCAGGAGCAGATGTCAGTCATGTGGACAGTATGGGGGGAGGTGCAAAAGGGCAGACTGTGTGGTGCTTCTCTGAGACAACAACTATGGCTGCTCCTAATTACATCACTGCCCACAAATTATCCTGAAGACATTGCCCTGTGGGTTTCTGGGAGTGGCATCTGAAATGCTAAAGATTAAGAACATAGCACAGCCTATTTCCACTCTCTTTAAAAACAACAACTGGAGACCTCAGATTTGTCCTGGCTCTTTTGACTTTAGCATAATACTTTATGTGAACCTGAATAGTTTTGCTCCCTCCCCCCACCTTGAGCCTCCAATGTGTTGGCCCCCAGTGACCAGGTGTCCTACACTACAAATGACAGTCCTCTGTTGGGAGGGCTGTCCAGTCCAAGTCCAGTTTAACAGACAGATAACTTTCAAAGGGGAGAGCAAAGCCCCTGAATTTTGCCATTAACAGCTAACATCAGGACATCAGACCGAGAAAGACACAGTGGTCACCTGTTCAGTCTTATTATTTGCTATTGGCAAGATATATAATATTTCTACGTATAGTAATTCTTTCTAAATTTGTGTGTGTACCTGTAAATTAGCACATGCACATTTTACATACTTCTGTGCTCTCTTTTGACTTTTTAAAGGATGCATTTCTTCCTTTACATCGAGCTCAACCACTCATCACAGGGGATCCATATTGTGCATGCACTCCTGTCTGAAAAAAGTGTTAAATCTTTTAAGACTATTTTACTCATGTTTAGCTATAAAGACTACCTCACTTCATAATCTTTTCTTATGTACAACCAGTCCAGTACTCAAGCCTTCTTCAAAAGATGAGCAAGATCTCTACAATGTTTGGGGAAAGCAAATTTACTACGGTTTTACCTAAAGTTACAGTCAACGTCTATTGATATTTTTAGTATTTCTAGATGGAGATTTTGCCTTGTTACTCATAAAGCAGCCAACGCTGAACAGCATTTTTTCCGCAATATCTTCAAATTCAGCAAGACACTATGCAGAAACGTAATAGACTCAAGGCACTTTGGGGTACTAAAATTGCATTCACCAGTGTTCCTTTCACTTACAAAATATATGTAGCTGCAGTAAGTGGAGAATTCCCATCAGGAATTCCTAATACTACCTAAATTGTTTAGTCAACCATGGAGACAATGAACCTCATACACTAGTCTGAAGTTCACAGACTGTGATCCATTGCTAAGGTGTTGGCCGTTCCTCAGATCCCAACACCTACACTGCATTTGAAGATGCTAAAAATACAATTGTGCCATGGCATAATCTTATTATGCCGTGAGTCACCAAGTGACTATTAAAGACGCAGCACAGTCCTAAACAAGTTAACTACTAAAGTATTAGGGCACCCTTGGCTGAAATCCTTTATACAGAGATTACAGCTGACCCAGATAATGAAGACAGCTTTGTTATGGAAACCTGGATGAAAGAAACACGCCGACAAAAGTGCCCATTAAACAGCCAGTACAATGGACCCTGAAACCTGTTCGCTTTTGAAATTGCCCACTATTGTAATGATACAGAAAGTGCACCCTAAAGAGAAACAGTGATGGCAACTTCTATATTCTAAAACATACAATGGTAGAGAACAGAGGTAGGTAACCTAAGGCCCGGGGACCGGATGCGACCCAATCACCATCTCAATCCAGCCCGCAGACGGTCCGGGAATCAGTGTGTTTTTACATTAGTGGAATGTGTACTTTTATTTAAAATGCATCTCTGGGTTATTTGTGGGGCCTGCCTGGTATTTTTACATGAGTAGAATTTGTGCTTTTATTTAAAAAGCATCTCTAGGTTATTTGTGGGGCCTAGGAATTTGTTCATTTTTTTCTCTCTTCAAAATATAGTCCAGCCCACCACATGGTCTGAGGGACGGTGGACCGGCCCACGGCTGAAAAAGGTTGCTGACCCCTGGTGTAGAACAATATTGTTAAGTCTTAAGTAGGTTTTAATTTGCTTTTCAATTTATCACAATTTCTAAGCAACCAATCGGCAGGTCCACACAGTGAAATACAACACTGCAATCATTATCCCTATTTCAAGTGAGAAAATTTGGTTCCTTGTTTTCTTTAACCGCTGCCTTTGCCATGTGCAAGTGCAAGAGGCACTTTGGCAGACTGGCTTCAGAGTGCTCACATTTGAGAACTGCTACTTCCCTGCCTTAGTGAGAACTCCCCCATGCTGTGTGATCAGAGAGTAAGGGGAGGCTACGATTACATGAAATCGTAAGGAAAAAGAAAAGAGTCAGAACTTCACTGAAAGTCACACAGAGAGCAACAACGCCACAACAGACCAAGTCATACATGCCTAGATAAAGCTCTTAAATAAAACACTCACGTTTTTCCCCCTCCAGCTGCATTTCTCCATACAATGTGTACAAAGTGTGACATCAGTAGCTTTTAAGAAAAAGAGGCGGAGGAGAAGACTTTACTGGGGAATTCGGTTCATCTGGAGGAAGCCTGTAACTTATGTGGGAGGAACTATGTACCGTTAGAGAGAACTTTAAGCCTATCGCCATTCACAAATGAAAGATTTATTTCACTGCAGCTTTCACAGATCTGAGAATGAGGAAGGGTGTGCCAAGAGAATGTAGATTACATGGTATGTTGGGTGTGGTGGTATTCAGCAAGCTCAGTTTTCCAGTGCTTAAAAATGGTGGGGCAATTTTAGGATTAAAATATATTGCTTTTAATTTCTTTTTTGCTCCTGAAAAGTATCTGCAACCTAGATAATTAAAGCTGAGTTACTAAACTCCAGTTTTGAGTATCTTAAGTATATTAATGTGGCAATCCAAAATTCATTCCAATTCCTACCTATGTAAGTATTTGCAGATGCTAAAGTTGCAAATTGAAAACACAACAGTCAGTTACTGTAAAGAAAGCCTTTGTTTTGAATGGTTTTACAAACAAAGCTAATTCTTTTAAGAAGGGTGCAAAATCACAGAGACTGGATTTTAAGGGGGGAAACTGAGAAAAGGCAATCCTATTTTTACCAAATTACTCTGTCAAAATATTAAACAATTACAGGGAAAAGGAGGTTTCTAAAACTGATCTTTTAAACCCAAGTTTCCTTAACAGAACACAGGACACGGGTGGCGGTGTGGGTTAAACCACAGAGCCTAGGACTTGCCGATCAGAAGGTCGGCGGTTTGAATCCCCGCGACAGGGTGAGCTCCCGTTGCTCAGTCCCTGCTCCTGCCAACCTAGCAGTTTGAAAGCATATCAAAGTGCAAGTAGATAAAAAAGTACCACTCCGGCGGGAAGGTAAAAGACGTTTCCATGCACTGCTCTGGTTCTCCAGAAGTGGCTTAGTCATGCTGGCCACATGACCTGGAAGCTGTACGCCGGCTCCCTCGGTCAATAAAGTGAGATGAGCGCCGCAACCCCAGTCATCCGCGACTGGACCTAATGGTCAGGGGTCCCTTTACCTTTACCTTTCCCTTAACAGAGACACATCAGAGGTCAAGGGATTGTACTGTGCCAATCTGATCTTTTTGACAGTATAAGAGCTTATAGACCAATTCATATTGTAATGCTACTACTGTAGCTGCAGTTGCTACCTGCTACTAGTTAACACCTGTAACAAAGTCTGACTGCCATTCAATGTTCCTTTGCCACTACTGATACACACTACCGCTGGTCTTAGAAACACTTCTCCAATGCAACACTCCAGATATAACAGCTGTCCCCAATAACTACTGTGGTTCTTAGGCATGACCCATCCCATTTCACCACTTGAGGCGAAAGAGGAATTACCACCTCCTGCCCCCTCCTACTTTCCCACCAACACTGAAATGTCCCAGCTCTCACTGAGCTCGGCAGTGTTCCTCAAAACGTTGCCTCTCAGCTTCTCCACCTTGGGTGAGGGAAGACTAGCAGCAATGCTGCATGCTGGAATGCCTTCCTCTTGCCAGCAAGAAGGGGTGTTCCAGCAGCAGTGGAAGTGGCGAGGTGGGCGGAGTTCTGCCTCTTGCGCTTTGACCACCTGAAGCAGGTGGTTCTGCTCAAGTAAACATTCTCAACGGAAGTTACCACGGTTGGTAGCATACCAATGGTGCAACAACTACTGCTAAAAATATTAGCACTTAAGAGAGTCAGCAGAAGAGGTAAGAAAGAGCAAGAGTCAAGAAGTAAAAAACAACACATGGTGTAAATAATCAAAGTTCCAGCACACGTTCCTAAATAAGAATGAAAAAACTACAAGTACACACACACACAAAGGTAGAAATTGTTCCATGTGTGGTCAGAGAGAATATCAAAGCAACTTCAGCCAGGCAACAAATAACTAACATTCATAGAAAATCATTTAGTATGGTAACATGGGGGAAGGAATAAACCAGAACTACAATTCAGTGCATGTCTATAGAAAAGTAAGCCCCACTGACTTAAATGGGGTAATGTAAGTATGCACAGGTAAGTATGCACAGTAGGGCTGGGCGATGATTTTCAACATCGCAGTGTATCACCAGCTAAACACTGCAGTTTGGCAATATATCGCAATGTTGAAAAGACAAGATGCATTGGCCTCTGCCCGCGAGACATCAGGTAAAACTGCCCCAGCTCTCACCTCGAAAGCTGAGGCGGTCTCACCCAGGCTCACGGGCTGGGACAATGCAGCTTGTTTGTGCCTCTCAGTTGTGGTGAGGGAACATTCCCCCCCCCCCCGAGACAGCCCCGGTGCTCTCGCCACTGGCACGTGAATGGCAAGATCATTGGGGCTCCTTTAACTGCTCGCTGCAGGGAGCGGCAACTGCAACTCCCCTCAGTCAAGCAGTCTAAAGACACAGAGGGAGGAACAAGCTCTATCCACACCTAGCTGATACAGCTTGTTTCTTCTTCTCCGTCGTGTGAGGGCAATGGGATGGCAGTTTCACTCAGCGATATATCGCTGGTGAATCCGTCACCGCTCCTGAGTCCCTCTGCTAGTGGTGCCTGCTGGAGGAAGGTACTCTTGAAATGCAATGTCACAAAAATTAAACGGAAGTGTAAAATTAATTCTCGAATCAAAATAGGAAAGAGAAAGAAGGCAAGTGTACTTGCTGAGTTTTAACATTTCCCACGCAAAATGCAGTTCAAGTCTGCACAGGATTAAACAGAAAGGTCGGGCATTGCCTCTTTCTCTTGCCTCACTGCCACTGCCTTTCCATAAGAATTGCCATCTACATCACCAACGCAGAACATGTGTTATGTGGACTATGGACAGGACAAAGGTCAAAAGATTAGCCAAAAGATTTATATTCTCCCCTAGAGTTTATGTTCTAAGAATAATGCTGGTCATTGACCATAACAAAGAGATTGATTGATGAAGGCAGAAAGATTAGCAAATTCTACATATGATATAAGCTTCTTTGCACTCTGAACCTCAAAAGCATGGAGTACATTCTGCAATCTCGTATCAGATATAGATCTCAGAGTGGTTCCTTACAGTTCATGGGCCAGCTCAGGTGTGGCTAACATAGTGCTGAACTACAATATTCCTGATTTGCCATGCTGGTTGAGACAGTAGCATTATAGCTTAACAGCAACCTTGCTTTAAATATACTATTCCCTCTTATTTTCTTTCCATGAAAAAGAAAATAAGAGGGAATAGTAGAAGATTAGCCACATCCACACAGTCAAGAAATAATCTATGGAAGTAAACTGTAAAGTGGCAAACTTGTTTCAGGACCTGCAGGAGTATCAGAGGGGGGCGGGGGGGAGAGAGAGAAAACCTCAACAACTTTGCTGAAGCCTCCCTCGTAGAAGCTCAACAAATGTGGGTGTTCCTCTCCCCAAAAAGCTCAACAACCTTGGTAAAGGCTCCCCTAAAAAAGCTCAATCAATGGGTAGATCATTGCCACTTTTTTATAGTGGGAGTAGATCGCAGTCTCTTGGACGCCGGACATCCCTGCTATATGAAGCGGGCGAGAACCTTTACAAAAAAAGATTGTCAGCCACTAGAATACATATTTGGGAAGCTATTCAAAACAATGCACAAAATATTTATTTAGCACATTTATATACCTCCCTTCATAATGCAAATTTCAGGACCGTTAAAATATGAATTGAAACTTGCAGGAAAATCTTATATCCCACATTGTTAGTCAAGCTGATGTTACTTCATGTGCTCACTTTTAGTACTGTAGCCTGTGTTTGCACACAGACACACACACAAACACAGATGTCTGTATGTGGGAGAGATTTGATGGTGCTTGCAAAAGTACATGGGAGAGGTGAAAGAATGCAAGAGATTTTACCTTCAGGGATGACTGATGCAGTACAGTGATAACTGCAAGTTGTTGGGTTTTTTTTAAAAAAAAGTTACTAGCATTTCTCAGGAATGTAAGCTTTCTTGTTTTGTCAAAATCCAGAGATCCCCTCCCTCTATCTAGACTTTACAACAAAACACATTTCACATGCTTTAAAAAAAAAAAAAACTTGGCTTCAAAGTTTCCCCAGATATTGCAAATGAAAGGATCACTTACACTTTAACCAAACTACATTGCAATTTTGCTTTCAAAGTATTTGTAAAAACAAAGCGGATAGTATGAACTTTGAAGGTGAAAAAAAAATACAGTCGTACCTTGGTTTTCAAACGCCTTGTGAGTCAAAACATTTTGGCTACCAAACATCGCAAACCCAGAAGTGACTGTTCCAGTTTCCAAACTATTTTTGGACCTCAGACATCCAACAGGGCTTGTGCGGCTTCTGATGGGCTGCGGGAGTTTCCTGCAGCCCATCAGAAGCTGTGCTTTGGTTTTTGAACATTTTGGAAGTCGAATGGACCTCCAAGGTATGACTGTATATTCTAAATGAACACTAAAAAAAACCAAACTACTATAAAATGTGCGAAATAGCCAGATTAAGATTTGAACTTTGCAAGGTGCTTTTAGACAACTCTTACTAATACATCTATCTATACATCTATCTAGTACTAATACATCTATCTATACTATTTCCTAAACTGGCTACTGTAACACCCTAGCAGGAACAAATTTAACATCTTAAGTATACAACATCAGAGTTCTCTTCCATGCAATTAAAGCTTTTTATTTTATCATGAACAGTACAAACAAGTATTTGAAACAAATATTTAATCAGATGTCACACATGTTGGGGGAAAACCTCTTCTTAATTCTTAATTCAGAAATATGGCCTCTGAATCTACTCAACTGTGCAGATAGCTGGTGACTTGAAACTGGGCTAAGAAGACATGCCTGTACGAATTAAACAGCACCAGTCTTTTTCTCTCTGGTGTGATACTTTACACATGTACTTTTTAAAAATAAAGAAATGGAACTGCCTTACCTATCTTGCTCCTTGAAGTCATAGTGTCACCCATCCTTTCAATTTGTTGCTGTCTTGCCTTTCATTTGTCTCCTACCAAGCAAGAAGAACTTTTTCACTAATTTCTCACTCAATGACATTGTTTCATATATATTTTTCTTACATACATTCTATAAACCAGGAAATACAAATTTAATTTTGCAAACGTGTTTGGTTGCTGCTGTAATTCTCCTCATACACCCCACCCACACACAATCTTGAGGATTGGACAAAAGTCCAATGTATATTTTTTGGTCTCATTTTTATTCCTGGGCAGCACTACAAATGTCCTCTTTCCCAATCCAATACTTATTTGGAACTCACATGGCAGCATTCCTGTGCCTCTGTGCCAGTTGCTGTGATGATAGGAGGCAAAGGGGAGTTAGAACAGTATCTGTGCCAAATTTCAACTACCTCAATCACTTTTCAGCGAGTGAATGAAGATCAAGCTTCATCACATAGAGACACTTGAAAGTCAATGTTCACAAACAATTCCAGGTACTTAACATAGGTAAAATACAAGTGTAATTGCAGCAGTTAAGGAAAATTCATTTAACTCATCAGAAAACAAAATACAGTGGTACCTCGGGTTACAGACGCTTCAGGTTACAGACGCTGCTAACCCAGAAATAGTACCTCAGGTTAAGAACTTTGCTTCAGGATGAGAACAGAAATCTTGCGGCGGCGGCACAGCGGCAGCAAGAGGCCCATTAACTAAAGTGGTACCTCAGGTTAAGAACAATTTCAGGTTAAGAACGGACCTCCAGAACGAATTAAGTTCTTAACCTGAGGTACCACTGTACTTTACTGAAACTACAACATCTCATTATCATATATCTGCACCCGCATATATCTAGCAAGAGCCAGACAAAGCACTTGTAGGCGGCCAGCACAAGGTCTGAGGTGAAAATTCCTTGCTTGATTGTCCTGTCCCTTGTTTGCAAGCCAAACAAGTACATTCTTTGATCCACTGAGATACAGGGCCCCAGAATGCAACAAGACCAACCTTATACATTTTGAGAAGAATGTAGCTATGCTGGAAGAATTTGACCAGCTTCCAGGAACAGAAACAGATGCTGTTTCAAACTAAAAACAGCAGGAACAGGCACACACATTGCTATACAAGTGTGGAGTGGTGGTCAGAGTGCTAGATTTCGGTGTGGGAAAACCCAGGTTAAAGAGCTTTACTCAGCTGCAATATTCACAGAATGTCTAGGGCAAGTCACTGTTCTCTCTGCTTTATCCCACCTCTCTGGGATAAAGATCCTTGAATCAGCTGGCTATATATAATAAAAAATGGTCACCCATTCTGATTTTATTTGAGATGCCTATTCTCAGCAGCACATTTCTCAACAATTGCACACTATGAATTGGGTTGTTACTTTTATTGGTTTCTAAAGATACAGAATAAGGATTTCTGCAAGTCACCTAAGAGAATGTGGGGCCTTTCAAATTCAGCTGTCTTCAGTGGTTTGGAACAAGATCAGATCAGTGATTTTCTTGCATGATAGGCTACCAATAACTGCACAGGGCATACCATGTAAGTTATATGCATAGAGTTTCTCTTATACTCCCCATCCTCATGCTGTTAACAAACCAGGAAAATAAGCCAAGACAGACATACAGACATTAAGCCAGGGTTCCCTGTTTGGATGCAATAGGGAACGGTGGCTTAATACAAACTAGAAGGGGTGAGGTATAGGAGCACTCAGCCCAAACATTAAATTGTGTGTGTGTATAAAACCTGCAGGACTGCAGCTAACTTGCGTATTATTTTATAAATTGTTTAACAAAGGACAAATGCCAAGTTTTAGTGGGTGGGGGATGCATGTGCGTACTTTACAATAGTCTGATCTAGAATTGTAAAAACTCTAGAAAGTGTTTGACTGATTACATGCACAGTAACCACAGTTGGGTCTCTCTTTAAAAAAACAAACAAACAAAAACCTCTTCAATCTTTTCAGCATTTCTGCCATCTTTAACAGTAAGAACTAGAAACTTTAAATAAACACATAGCAGATGGTATTCTCTGAAGGGTCCGACCAAAAAAAAAATAATGCATAAGGGGCTGTATTGCAGTCACTTTCCTACATGCAGCCTGCCTCAGCCTTCTTAAGCCAAAAGGGTGTTTCCCCAAATGCTTTGCTGTGGCAACAGCTCCAAAACAAAAACAGTTGCCCTGTACAGCCATGAATAATTTGCAATATTCAACAGCAACAGTTTCAGTTCTTCCCCGAAATGAATCATAACATAATACTTTCAAGTCAGTCATTTCCATGTCAGTATCCGTTGCCATAGTGGCAGACAAATGCCACCTTTATTACCTTACCCAAAACCTTATGATGAAGCAGTGTGCTTTTACAAATACACCTTCTAAAGTTGCATCTAAAACACTGAGGAGGTCTCCACACAAGCTATTAAATATGCTCATTTTGAGAAAGGTTTGTTAAGATGCATGTTAATCAAGTACAATAAATCCCAAGAGATAGATGTGTTTTCCTCTGCTGTCCTTGGCAATTATCCAAGTTCTTAAAAAACACATGAAAAAACCTCCAGAAAGAGTTGTGATCATTTCCCAAGACAACTCAGGGCTTAGAAAATGTGTTCCTCCATGCACAACAGATATTGCATTTTCTAAAACAACTTTCCTGCTGGCCCCTCCAAACACCCCACCTTCCAACTGGTTACTGGCGTGTAGAAATGGGAGCACCTCTTCATCACTCTAGTGTTTTGCTATACTGTATACTAAGGAGAAAGGCACTTTGGGTGTCATAGTTCATACATATCAAGGGCATTTGTGCCAGTGTGCTGGAAATGGAGGAAGGAGATAGATCTTCCTTCCCTATATATCACCAGGGTGGGGAGGGGAGAGAGAGAAAGGTGCGCAGGGAATTTAATCTGAGACTGAAATAAACCAGAGAACTTGTAAGGCTCACCTCCACCATCAGGTAGGCTTTTTTAGGAGCCATCAAAGTTATTCTCAAAGTTCTTGACCTGGGAGAACTTTGCCAGCAATCTCCAGTGATTTCCTTGAGACTTGGTAGTCCAAGTGCCATCAAATCTTTCTGTTAACCAGCAACTTAACTGCAGGCTTAGCCACATTATTTATTTATTAAAAGTACATCCTGCCCTTCCAACAGCATGCTCACAGACAGCTTAGCAAAACTGTGAAAAGGAATTACACAGACGAGTATCAAATTAATAAAATTCACAATATCTACTTCTTCAAGAAGGGATGACAAACTGAAGGCTATTCCTCTCCTATTAGCAATTGGTAGACCTGTAGCTACTCCAGGAATTGAGAGCTTTATTGATTTGAGTACTCCTGGAACTGAAAAATGTGGTTTTCAACAAGGGTGAAGAGATGATCACACTATGGATAGTGGCAGTTAATGAAAGCAAACATATATATATATCACGTGTTACGGGGCAGTGGTTTGCCAACTTTGTTGTATTGCAGAACACACTGCTAGTTCTTTGGGTTCTCAGCACATTTTTCAGCTCCAGGAGTACTCCAAACAATAGGAATAAAAAATAAATAAATGTTAACAGCATAGGATCAAAACAATTGGTGTGAGCCGCAGATCTTACAAGCTTTACGACAATGCTGAAGTGAAGAACTAAATCAAATTCAGTGTTGCCTGTGGTACCCAAGGGTCATCTAGTCCAGCCCCCTGACATGAAGGAATCTCGACTCAAATATCCATGACAGGTGGCTTAAAAACCTCCATGGAAGGAAAGTCTACCACCTCCCTAGGGAGACTCAGAATCTGAGCATTTGAGAACTTCCTAGCCAGGGAACTGAAAAACAATAATTGGCATCAAAACACAGTTTGCCCTCTTTTTCACTATGTTGAGCAGAATACCCCCCAAAAAGTTACAAAACTGAGTTAGAACATGGTATGTACTAAGCAAGTGTAATCCAGAGTGTTATTATAAATAAAAATTACTAATGAGGATCAGGATTGGGTATTGCTCAGGCTCAGTATGCCCAAAGCCAAACATGAGGTTCATGAGCTTGAAGGTGTCCCTCGGAAACCCAGGTCCCAAGACGTTTAGAACTTCATCGCTTGCTGCAAGCACTTTGAATTATTGCTGAGATAGACTAGAGGCCTTTGATCTGCAATTAACTTGGTTGATGGGTTTCAACAGAACTTCATTGTGATTAACTTCCACTGGATCAGAACCAAAGTCAATTTCCGTAATTTCACTACTGTTGCTAGCACCAAATCATAAAGGTCAATAACCAGTTCCATCTTCACCAACAGAAAGGTGAGAGAAGATGTGATCTTATGAAAGAGTCCAAATTTCTAAACACTGGCCACAATCCAGAGCACATGCTGGACTTTCTCCCTGCCAGCTGTGAAAGAGAAAGAACCTGATGTACTCAGAGCTGTTTATCATAGGTGTCACTGGAAGTCCTATAATCTGAGGCATTGCTCTGAACTACTGATGTGCAAGATAAATTGGTTAATAAACTAGTAGTACTTATCAACTTTCCAGGAGCAACAAGAGCTTGGGCTCTTTTTTTGTGGAAAGAAGAGCTCATTTTGTTTAGCATGACTTTCCTGGAATGTCTTGCTACTCCAAGCAGTTCAATAATCCAGTAAGTCTGTGCTTACCAGGAATGAGATAGATAGCATAGGCTAGTTTACATGATGTGGTTTGACGAGAGAAATCCAATTATTTCTTCAAAGGCTTAAGTAACCAAGATGCAACACTATTACCAGTTCAGTGGAAAACTCATAGTGAAAATGCATCTACATCACAAATACTATACCCTGTCCAGTTAAAATTACTCTGCTTTCAACAGAATAAATTCTACCCTCTGTCAGTATTGCTACACTTTTAATACAGCACATGTCCAGAAACAGGTTTCATTACTGTTGGGTTGAAATAACGACAGACAGGTAGCGAGTGTCATCTGGGAGGCACCTCTCGAGCAAGTCTCGAGGAGTCGCTTTTATTGAATATTACAGCATTGCCACGTATGTGCTTGTTGCTGATTGGTTAACACAAATACAATACAAGGGTTGCATATAAGCATTAATCACCAATAGATTAAAGGCTGGGAAAGGGAACACAGAATTGGTCAGGCGTGAAAACCTCCTTATTAAACTTTTACTAGTGATTGATATAGCATTTATCCGTAGATGTGGTCAACTATGCATTAAGAACGGGTCAGGTACAATGTTTTCCTGAACTCAATGTGAACTGAATATTCTAAGGTGGTGAGACAATGTCTTAGTATTAGAATGGTTTGTGCAGCATTATGTACAGAAGCGAAGCTTAGGAGCAAGACTTCCCATCAGGCCACAGTCATGTGCAAGACTTCCCATCAGGCCACAGTCATGTGTAGAATCATAGCATCCCATCACATTACATTGGCCCATTTATTAGGTTCGAAACAGCATGCAATGGAGTTTTTATTTACTTTGTGATTACACTGTCTTTGCAACTTACTACTGTCATGTCCTCTTTGCAACTCTTGAACTGCCAGGATTTCAACAGAAACTGAAAGGGCACTTTATGAACTGTAATATATAACAAGTCAAGAACTGGATGTTACTCTGAACGAGACTGCAATGTTCACTGGGAAATTATATGCAATACTATCAAGAGAATAGCAGTAAGCAATAATACAGTTGTACCTTGGATCCTGAACGCCTTGCAAGTTGAACGTTTTGGCTCCCAAACACCACAAACCCGGAAGTGAGTGTTCCAGTTTGCTAACGTTCTTTGGAACCCAAACATCCGACAGGGCTTCCACGACTTCCAATTGGCTGCAGGAGTTTCCTGTAGCCGATCGGAAGCCGTGCCTTGGTTTCTGAACGTTCTGGACTTCCGGAATGGATTCCGTTCAACTTCCGAGGTAAAACTGTACGCCGAGTATGAACAATTACAATCATACCCACTTCACCACTGTTTAACTCACTAGTGGAATTCTAAAATTGTGAAATTGGCAAAGAGTCCCAAAAAGGCACAATGCACCATTTAAAATTGGAGGGTGGTATGAGAGGGTGGGGTCAGGAACTTATCTTAATAGAAACTGCACAGGCAGGGGTGTGGGAGGCAAACCTCCCTTTCTCTTAGAGAATGATCAATTCCTCAGTAAGTATGGCAAAAGAAAAATTCAAAAACATCGAGGGAAAGCTCCAATCCTTCAGGTAGCAAGGCCTGATTAATAGTTGCTAAAATAGGTTATATTATGGTTTATTTTTATGCTGCTTTTTGACCCACCGACCCCCCCAAACAGTGAATATATTAATACAGAATAAATATGCAGTAAAAATACAACACATACAGTAAATCAAAACAATGTACGACAGCAACATCACAAAATACCTGCCAGCCACACTGGGTAGGAGTTTGTAAGCTGCATTCATGCTCTCACTACAGATACAGCTCCGCTGCATAACTTTCTCCCATAAACCAAGTTAACCCATATCTCTCCCACCCCATGCCTCAGCTGCCACAACCTCTCACCTAGAAGCAAGCCCATCTACAACAAATTGCCCAGGAAGAGTGCCCTCACTCTCATCATGCCACAAAAAAAGTGGGAAAACCCTTTCAGAGTTTCACCCTTCAAGACTGCTTCCTCTCTGATCTAGTGGTGGCTTGACTCAAGAGGGAATGGAAATCTTCATCTACCAATAGATCTTGGGAAGAAGTAGGCTCCTACTGGATGAGAAGAGACACTACCCATTGTGGAGTGCTGTCTGGTACAAGCAGAAATTAATGTACACTGCAGATACCCTTTCTGACATAGGCTGTCTTACAAACCTAGGTACATGGAGGTCTAACCCTTCAAATAATTTCATATTGTATGCTCGGCTCTATGAAGAAGTGACAGTTTTTCAAATATTTGGTTCATTGCACCCAACTGGCATATTCCTACACTAAAAAAAGAACCATTGTTACATTTATGTTAACACTCAATATTTTTCTTTCGCAGCAAGTGTTATATCCCTGACTGCACAAGGAGACTTGTCTATTTATCTGAACCAGAATGCATCACTTATTCATCATAATCTTTTTTATTATGTACCTAAGGATACATTGTCTTTATTCTAGAGACACAGAAGAATAACTAGGACAAATTACTCCATATCAGTGACAAACTCTTTTTCCAACCTGCTCTAAACCTCTGGCTGGAGCTAGCAGGATCAACATTCATCATTTCTGAATTAAGTACACCAACTGAATTTGGGGTGGGTGAGGTGTTATTTTTTATTTGGTTTTTGTATTAATTTTCCGCTATACATTTTGTAGGGTCCATAGATGTGTAATTCTCTTCTACTTGTACCATTATCTGACAACTGATCTTGGAAGCTGTACTTGATGTTTTATTACGTATTTTTAAAAGCAGATCTCAAAAAAATAATATCCTTATATTTATTCTCATAAGGCTAGGCAAGAAAGCGTTTTTGTTGTTGTTGTTGTTTTTCATGAACATCCTACAGTGCTCTCACAGTCATCATAGAATGAACTACTGAAGAAACCCTGTGGCAGACAAACAGCAATACAATCCCAAATGCACCATTACAAACCGGGGGGGAAACCAAGCAAGGTGGTTTCTGCTGCATCTGGTCTAAAACTAATTCCTCTTCTCTTACCCTACATTTTTTCCCTCCTAATATTGCCTCAAGTATTTTTCTTGGATGTGTTAAAATATTCAGAACAGGAATATTCCTCCAAGCGAACGCAATTTACTTATTTCTCAAACCCTTAATTAAAACGTGTTGTAAGAAAATCAGCATTTAAGTAAAGGGTGGGGGGACTGCATGAATAGCTCTGCCTCACAGCATGGGATGGAAACACATGGGAGTCTTGGCCCTTCCAAATCCAATCTGTGTACAGTGCAAGTCTGCGTGGGGAGCACATAGAAAAACACACAAACCTCCTAGCAGAACAAATGACATTTTATCTGTGTAAAGTGATTGATTCAAAACATTAATAAGCAAAGTTACAAGCATGGTGATCTCCTGGTGCTGTTGGAAACCAACACCCATCAGTCCCAGCCAGTGGCAAAGCTGCATGCTCCGGCAGCTGGGGTGGAGAGCAGGCGGGGACGTGGCTGGCGCACATTCCAGGGGCGTTATGTGCATCCCGGGGGTGTGGCGCGCTGCCTGGCACGACAGGGGGGGTGCACGGCGCACTCGGGGGCGGCCATGACGGAACTCCCCTCCCCCATGGTGCCAGGGGCGATGCTCTCCCCCTGCCTCCCCATTCCTCTGCCAGTGGTCCCAGCAATGCATAGGGATGATAGGAATTGTAGGCCACCAAGGCCAGAAAGGCATCACATTGATTACTCTGATCTAGAGGGTAGGAACATTAAAATAAGAGGTGGAGGTCACACTGAAACATCCACACTTTGACTCCTTTACAGTCCAGTCAATACATCTAAATTTGACTTAGTATATGAAAGAGCAGCTATATAATCTGTTACATCATGTGGGCAACAACACTGGAGAGAGCAGGGTGCTCATTGTTAATGAAACCTCTTTCAGCAATGGGCTTTCATTAAGATACAAAATTCCCATTTTGCTCAGTTGTTATACATGTTGTCAGTTTTTTGGTCTTCTGAAATTACGCTTTTATGTGCTCCAACTATAACCACAAAGGGATTGTCTGCAGTTGTTGGTTTTTAGTCTTTTTAAACTATTTGTATATTTATGTGTTGCCCAATTAATTCAAGGGCAGCTTTTAAGTAATCAAAATATTTTCAATTTAATTTAATTAACTGACAGATCAGTGAAAATCTTTACAGGAGTAGAAAATGTACACTTGCATAATAATAGCTAAGCAATTTAACAATACCAAGCAAAAAAAAATATATGAAAAACAAGTTGTGAATAAGTATAATAGAGGGGCTGACAAAACCACAAATCCCCCTTCAGCCAGGCTGGGGGCCTTGGGCCAGTCACTATTTTTCAGCCTAATCTGCCTAACAAAATAGGGGGGGGGGAGAGGCAGAGAATACTATTGATGCTGCCTTGAGCATCTTCAAAGGAAGGTATAAATGCAGCAAACAAATTTGTAATTTTTAATCACTTTTTTCCCCAAAGGCTATGCAAATTAAAAAAAAAACCATTAACAACATAGGTGAAAAGCACTTTAAGAAACCACTCATTACACGGACTGTCCCAGAATAACCATTGACATAGTTTCAGATAAGTGCATTCTATTTTCTAAATTGAACAAACTCAACAGAATAGTGGGAATTTACCATCATAATGCAATTTTCCATCTGAGATTTATCTTCTTCTTAGCTTCAAACGTCTCTTTCTAGAAAGAGAGAGAGAGAGAGAATGAGTAAGCCTATAGTTCTTTTTTAATATTTCAGATAATTATAGCTTTCAGAGTGAATGCATTCCCCATTGCTTAGTTTCTCATTCTTGAACACTGGATACACAAAAGGGGGTTAACATCATTACCTATCCCATGCACACAATACTTTTGCTGCAGCTTGGCTTCCCAAACTATGCACGTGAAACAACACTCAAGGCTGTGTGCATTCTTCCCTGCAGGCAGCTTATCTTTGTGTAAAAAAACAAACAAACAAAAAAACCTCCTGAAGGGGTCCTAGATTCAGGCATGATATTGCTCAAATATTCTCAAACTATTATGTCCCCCATGGCTTGTGCACTGTAACCAACCATATTAATTACATACATTAACAGGCTAAAGCATTATTTTTCTTTATGGCCAGCAGTTTTCTTTGCCAGGTTTTTCTGATGCTGAAAGCATGGGCATAGGGAAGAGGGGGTAGCTGCCCCCCATTCAAGTAAATAAATAAAAATGCTTAACTAACTGCCCAATTGCATCACAGATGACTCGGTTCTGCCCACCAAAACATAAAGCCTGCCTCCCCCCCCCCCAATTAAATCCTGGCTACGCCAATGCACTTAAGTACCAGATTTAGTTACACTTTAACTAGGAATAACTTAGAAATTTTACTTATGATGCCTACAACACAGATGAAATCCAGTGTAACTTTGGATTTTGCCCTCAAATGAAGCATCGCCAATGTGTTTTATAGCCATAATTTTACTGTTATTTCTTACTGTGAATAATGACTTGGAAAGTATGTTGATAACTTCTAAAACAAACTAGTTCCCTCCGCCATCAAAAGCTGTGCAGTATGTGCAGTAGGAAACGGCAACGGATACTGATATTATGGGTAATGTTATTTTTGGTCTCAGAGCATAATTGATTGCTATGTTAGGGATCAGGAAGGATTTTCCACATTTTTCCGATCTGGTGGCTGACTCAGGCAAGAAAGGAAATGTTGACCTTTCTGTGCAGCATGAAGGATTGTTATATCCCTGCCTGAGTCACAGGAGAACCATTTTACTGTGCATACCTATCCTCCTAGCATCCAAAGCAATCAGTACTTTATGCTAATGTGACAAGCCCAATTAACAGGAAACAAATAGTAAGCCAATGGTATTATCATGCTCAACAGAATGGGGCCCCCAACAGTCATTTGATTCAGCTGTACATAGAGAAACTGCTGTCCTTGCCACCATTACAAATCCACACCGTGTTCCACAGAAAGATACAATATGAATTATTGGGAAATATAATGGGGAAAGTCCACACTTCATGGATTTAAATAAAAGACTGCAACTACACATGTGTTCCTCTGGGAACACACCACTAGCTTCCATATTTTGGAGCAGTGGCATCTAATACCACATGTCCTATGAGTAGTGCAGGCATTAAGCACTCACCTTTTCCATCTTGAGTTACATTAACAATGCAATTCTAATCATGTATACTTAGAAGAAAATCCTACTGAATTCAACAGATAAGTGGGGTTAGCACTTGAAGCCTAATCTATCTTCTTGACAGAGAGCTCTTGTATCATAAACCTAGCCAACCCAAGGAAATTTTGAAGTTAAATGTTAAAGAGTTAAATCTAACCCCTTTCAATGTTCAATCTACCCAATCCTAAAATCTGTGACCCAAGCTTTGGTACTGATTGTGAAGATTCTCTATCTAGGCCAAGTCCATTATGTAATTTCAGTAATCTTTCATACTAACCCTCATTAGCTTGGCACATTCTCCAGGGTATCTTGGGTCATGTGTTACATACTGTTCCCTTTTCCAGTTAATAAATTAAGGCACATACACACAAAAATCGTATAGACCATGCAACAGCATTCTGCCTATTTGTTGTGAATTGGGGATGGCTGAAGATCCCCAATTAGCTGATAGTAACACCATCCTTATTCCAAAATCAGTGGTAATACCATTTCCTACTGCTCCTTCCCAGTTTAAGGCCCTATACAAAGAAAGCCAGCCTTATGTTGACCTCTACAGTCCTAATAGGAGTGTTGGCCATTCCCCTCATGTACAGTGGTACCTCGGGTTAAGAACTTAATTCGTTCTGGAGGTCCGTTCTTAACCTGAAACTGTTCTTAACCTGAGGTACTACTCCCGCTACTGCCGCACCGCCATGCAATTTCTGTTCTCATCCTGAAGCAAAGTTCTTAACCCGAGATACTATTTCTGGGTTAGTGGAGTCTGTAACCTGAAGCGTCTGTAAGTCGAGGTACCACTGTACGCAGCATGGCAAAGCATCTTCACCCCGGTGCATCCGTCTCATGAAGGTAAGGCAGCTGGCAGTGGGTGGGCGGCGGGCCAAGTCGGCCTGGCCAGGTTGGGGGGTGGCGTGTGACATCATGCACACACAATGCCCCCCCAAATGCTGGAGGGACCTCTGCATATATCTGTTTACACTTCCATTCTTGCAGCTGTCAAATAATCATAGAATAGTAGATTTGGAGGGAGGCCCAAGGGTCATCTAGTCCAACCCCCTGAAATGCAGGAATCTGACAGGTGGCCATCCAGCCTCTGCTTAAAAACCTTCAATGAAGGAGAAACCACCACCTCTCATAGGAGTCTTTTCAACTGTCAAAGTTCTTCCTGTTTAGTCAGAATCTCCTTACTCGTAACTTGAATCCACTGGTCATCTTCAGGTTTGATTAGCATTCCCTCAATACATTAATCCAAGTTGTTTATAAATATGTTGAACAACCGCGAGCCCAGGGTAGACTCCTGCAGCACCCCACCTGTCACCTTCCCCCCAGAATGATGAGGAGACGCTAGTGAGCACTTTCAGGCAAATTCTTTATTACCGTATTTTTCGGCCTGAGCTTCCCCCGACCCCAGCCCCCAGAACAGGCAGCTCTCCACAAGCCGTGGGAGAGCTGTGCAACTTCGTGCAGCCCTCCCACAGCTTGCAGAGAGCTGCGTGAAGCCCGAAGCCTGGGGGCGCTGAGCTCAGCGCGCCCCCAGGCTTTGGGGTGGAGGCAGCTCTCCCACGGCTTGCGTATAGCTTCCTGAAGCCTGGAGAGTGAGAGGGGTCGGTGCGCACCGACCCCTCTCGCTCTCCAGGCTTCAGCAAAAGCCTGCATATGCCCCATAGGACGCACACACATTTCCCCTTCATTTTTAGAGGGGAAAAAGTGCATCCTATAGGGTGAAAAATACAGTATTTCTTTTTTCCCCCCTCACCTGTACTGTGTTCCCTGTGTTTCCTGCAAGTATTTTGTTCTAGCTTTGCCTTTCTTAGCATTCCTCTCTCTTCTGAGTTTCAGTACAGTACAAGGTGAACTTTTCGTCACTGTTACAGTTAGTACATTGTTTCTGTCTAATCAAGCATCATCTCACTTTCTACGACAAGAGCAAATAAGCTCACATTAACCTGCTATCCTCTGCATAAGAAATAATTCAAAATAGAAAGCAATTCCCTTTCCTTACCAAAGGACTGCAAGTTTCCTTTTACTGTGATAGAAACCTACTTTTAAAATATTTGCCATTTCCCTGCAACCATCAGGATGTAGCACAAGTAATTTAATATATTTGTATCTGTATATGAATTGAATAATTATTTGATTGCTACACTGTACTAAATATCAAAAAACCTCACCCAAATATCAAGCTATAAAAGCCAGCAAATGGGGGGGGGGGAGTAACCTGACATTTCCCTGGCATACAATTATGTCGAAATTCAAAGCAATCATCAGACAAAAATTAATATAAACATTATGAGTCACAGCATTGGTCTGTGCGAACCTCGCGTATCTATCAGCCTGGGGGTCCTTGCAACAGGAATCCCACCTGCAATATCAACAGTTGGGAATATAGGTGTGGTGTTACCGCACAGGGAAATTAATCTGGTTCAAACAGGGTCAACATTTCCTTGCTTAAAACAAAGTACTTCACATGGAAATATAATTGTACCTGAAAGAATTATCTATGAAATATTCCAGAAGTAGGATTCTAGCTCAAATGTTTGGGTTTTTTGTTTTTTAAAGGAACTGTTGCCTAAACTATGGGAAGTGACAACTGTCAATTGAATGGCCTTTTAAAAAGTGAATATAAAGGGGTTCAGGATGCGGGTGGCGCTGTGGGTTAAACCACAGAGCCTAGGACTTGTTGATCAGAAGGTCGGCGGTTCGAATCCCTGTGACGGGGTGAGCTCCCGTTGTTCAGTCCCTGCTCCTGCCAACCTAGCAGTTCAAAAGCACATCAAAGTGCAAGTAGATAAATAGGTACCGCTCTGGTGGGAAGGTAAATGGAGTTTCCGTGCGTTGCTCTGGTTCGCCAGAAGCAGCTTAGTCATGCTGGCCACATGATCCGGAAGCTGTACGCCGGCTCCCTCGGCCAATAAAGCGAGATGAGCACCGCAACCCCAGAGTCGGTCACGACTGGACCTAATGGTCAGGGGTTACCTTACCTTTACCTTATAAAGGGGTGCAAAAGAAGTTTATTGTTTTTTTAAAAAACATGAACCTGGGCTTTTCTTGTCAGGTTTCTAAGGAACAAGCCTTCATTTGGAATTCACGACAAATATTGTTTTTAAAGACACATTTTAAATTACAACCTTCTAATAATAGAAATCAGTCACTACCGGTTATTTTGTAATTTGTGAAACATTAAACAGCAAATGAGAATTAGATAGTTTCATTTTCAGAGATTGGCAGGAAAGTCCAACACTGTTGCATTTGATTTCATAAAAAGAAATTTATCTAAAATGACAGGGCTAATAAAAAAGTTAAAAGGGAAAGCCAATGGATTCAATTCTCTCCAGAACACTGTGGGTGGATCCAACTAAGTTTTTGTATGAGTAGAATGAGGTTCGCTCGTGCAATGGGACTTCCCCAGTCTCCCCCCCCCCAAAAAAAGAAAATCTGCTCTGGAGGGCTGGGGGGAAACCCAGAATAGGTTCAGGGGGTTTGGGGCATGAATTTCCACTTTTATATTTTAACACTATACTGAATTGCACCTTTGGGGATTAATCAAAAACGCATTCAAAGAAGCTGAGCTGGAATGCATACTGTCACATGAAGGATTAGTTTTCATTAGAAGCATGGCAGGGAAGGGGTTAAGCCTCTCCTCCTCTGCACCGTGCTCTGGATGAATATTGCCTTCCCTGAACCTATGCTGAAGTTAGACAATACGTTAAATCATGTGGTTAGCAACCATGTAAGGGGATTTTGAAAAATACTAGGTACTAACTTTACGGATGCATCCTCTCTACAAGAAAAGCCCACAGTTTCAACACTTTGTAGTTCAGCAAAAGGGAAATTACAGAGGAACATGACCAATGTTCATAAAAACCTTGCAAGGGTGTAGAGTCTAGACGAAGCTTCTTTTTCCACCCCTCCCTCAATATACTGAACCTCAAGCCATCCAATTAAGTCAAAAAGTGGGAGATTCAGAACAGACAAAATGGACTTCTTCGCATTGTGCAAAAACTATGAAATTAGGCAACACAAAATGTGGTGATGGCCACTACCCTGGAGGCTTCTAAAGGGGATTGGACAAACTCATATCAATGATACGATGGCTATCTGCTACCTCCAGGATCAGAATGTGCCACTTTTTATTTATTTGTTCCTTTATAATCAATTTTAATTAAGGTTTTCCAACACACTATACAATAAGAAACTAACTAATCTAGAAAGAAATAATAGAGAACAATATATAAAAAAGGAAAGAAGGCAGGAGAGAGGGGGGAAACAAAATAGTAACAACTGCCATAATAGTACTGATTCTAATAAACACGAAGTTATATATTTATGTACATAGGTCTCTATCATCATTTAATCTTAATCTTCCATCTACATACAGAGTTTCCTCCTCCTAGCTCCCAGCTGGGAGGCTTCCCCCCTTTCTCAGCCTCATACCCCGAGAAAGACCATATACTTGAATACAACCCTGTCTTGCCTAAAGCCACCCAGAGAGTGCCAAGTCTTAAAATGGAGATGAGTACCCGTAGCTCAGCTGTGTGTTTTTAAACTAGAAGGGAACCCGCTGGATTTCAAAGAATCATAGAATTGTAAAGTTGGAAGGGACCCTAAGAATCATGTAGTCCAATGCCTGGAATGCAGGAATATGCAGCTGTCCTGTACTTGCAACCTTGGCATTAATCAGCACCGTGCTCTTATCAACTGAGCTACCAATCCTCATACTGCAGCCTTATGCAAACACAGTGTTGTAACTTAACCCCAGCAACATTATAAGCACACCTGCTTGGCTGGAGATTATTGCTACTTGGTCAGCCAGAAAAAGAGAAAAAAATTTTTACTAACATATCACATCTAGCCTATTGGATGCTAGAAACCCTTCATGTCAAATGGTGAAATTTTAGACACATATATTTCTATGCTTCTTAACTATGAATCAGAACGGTGGTCCAGTATATGGGATGTTGGACTTTTATTGAGGACCCTGCACTCAGAAAGACTCATTTAATAATACTCAATAGGGCTGTTGTGAAGATTAATGTTGTATTGCCCCTACCTGAGTTTTAGGTCCGCAGTCTCTTTGAATAAATTAACCCGAATCTATCCATTTATCAGCAACAAGAGGAGAGTAGGGATATAGATTTCTACATATGTGCAACTCTTAAGTGTTTGCTTTACTTTTTTTAGCCTTCCTTTATTTCTATGAGACAAAATAGCAGCTACGTACTTGAAAATCACAGAAATGTCAAAGTTGAAGGGTTTTAAAAAAGAGAATCCTAATGCAAATGAGTTCCAATAATCAATTCTGTAGTGGAGAACAAACAAACAAAAAAAAGGTGAAAATATATGCATCCACTACTAAAACTATTCATACTATTGCAAATAATGATGTTCCTAAATGGAAAGAACACTGCTAATTGCCTGCTGTCTGAAACCAGAATTTGATAAATAAGTTCAATTATTTTCCCTTGTAAATCCTTAATGGCACCTTGTCTGGCACAGGATATTTATTCTTATTGAAGGTTTGCAAAACCTGGCAGGTGCTATGAGACTTCCTTTATCTAGGCAATAAATTGTTAAAGCTGGGAGAATATTTATTTGAAGCATGTATCATATTTACCGTGCAAGATGATCTAGAAGAAAATAACAGTTTCTTGGTTTTTTTTAAAGCCAGGCAATGAAATAACGCCACTACAAAACATTCCCCAAACGGAAACAGTTTTACTTCCAAAATGCACTTTCTCACTATGTTAGAAGTGGGTGTAATATCCCATGTTCAAATAGCCAATTTAACTTAGAATCTTAACAGTTGCCTTTGAGATAACATCATTCCTCAATCTACATCTACTTTGCAGGCTCACCATGAGGCTAAGATCCTGCTCTAAAACCCATGGGGAAAGGGTTAGATGCAAATCAATCAAAACCAATAAAATTCTTTAAGATCCCACTGATTTCAACACAACTCACTTTCAAAAAGAATGTGTGAACAACTGGTAAGTTCCAAAGAGCATCAATGGCCAACACTAGGGGTAGTCAATGTGATGTGCTCCAGATGATGTTGGGACTACAACTGTCATCATCTCTGCTTATTGGTCATGCTGCCTGGGGCTGCTGAGAGCTGAAGTTCAACAACATTTGGAAAGCACCATGTTGGCTAGACCTGACCAACACATACTAAAGGCATACTTCTGAGTAGACATGGACAAGATAACTGTACATCCCAATGAGTTAAATGGAGCTTAGTCACAGGTATAGTAGGATTACAGCCTTGGGTGGTTTGTTTTTACTTGATTAAATGAACTGCTGTAGCTAGCTTCTTATATTTATTGGAAGCTGCTCCAGAAGCTCCTATAGCCCACTGGGTGTAAGGACATTTGGCCGCCTATCTCCCTCTGGACTCCGGCATAAGTAAATATGTACACAAGGGACTGAATGGCTATCAACATTTACATCCATTTAATACAAACAACATACATTGATTATCAGGTTTCACTGAGATAAAGAAGGGTGGGGAACCTGTGGCCCTCCGCTTAATTTAGGGAGGTGGGGGAGTCTGCAAGGAGAGATGGAGGGTGAATACTAAAACGAATGGAGCAATGTGAAGAGAAAGGGGGAAAGCCCTATTCAAGCATGCAATTCAGACCTCAGACAACAGCAATTTCTTCCTTCCAAGGTAACCCACTAGGGAAGGGGTCAGCAAACTTTTTCAACTGTCCCTCAGACCTTGTGCGGGACCGTGTCATGTGACGAAGACACATGAGAGCAGAAGCAGCAAAGCAGGCTGGGAAGTGCTGGGACTGCACAATCATTTGGGCCTACTAAGGTTCTTCAGGCCTAACTGCTAACTGTTGAGTCACTCTGGCATGTGACTTAGCAGCCAGTTTCCCTTTTGTGCTCTCTGTAAGATGTCAGTCAGAGTCAGTCTGTTTCAGTTGTGAACAGTCAGTATGTAATCTCAGTCAAACTGTTTGGAACCATGTTGTTTATGAAGAAGTTTATTTTAATTCAGTAAAGCTTTTATTCTTTAAAACTCTGCATTATTAAAACAAAAAAATTCCTTACAGTGGCACCTTAAAGACCAACTAAGTTAGTTCTTGGTATGAGCTTTCGTGTGCTGCGCGTCAGACAGGACTATATTTTGAAAAATAAATAAATGAATGAATTCCTATGCCCCACAAATAACCCAGATACACATTTTAAATAAAAGCACACATTCTACTCATGTAAAAACATGCTGATTCCCAGACCGTCCGTGGGCCAGATTTAGAAGGTGATTGGGCCAGATCCGGCCCCCGGGCCTTAGTTTGCCTACCCATGCACTAGGATGAGAAGATTGTATGTGAGGGTGACAAAGGGTAGCCCTACCCACTTTTTGCTCCAGCCCCACCACCCAATGCTACTCAAATCCACCCTCCCCCAATCATCCATTTGGCAAAACAACATTAGGAAGCTATTAGGATCAGAAAGTCATCATTTATAGATAACTTAGACTAAATTAAAATTTAAGAATAATTCTAAAGAAGTGTAATTAAATGCCTTTGAAAGAATATACATATAAACAGAGGTATCCATGTGGCAAATCCAGAGGGTGCTCCTGTACTGATTTACAACTGAAAGAAAATTTCATGCAATTGACATAAACGCATAAGTTCCTTTTGAAAAACAATGATTGCCTCAAAATACCCCTTTGAATACTATTTTTTGGTCATAATTCCAACTCTTATATCACTTCCAGTAGACTTTTATAAAGGGCACTGATGAACATCTAGGGAAAGCTGTAAAACATCAAATTGTTCTACAATTATGGTGCTGCCTTCAAAAGTCTCTGTGTGGGTCAGCATTGTATAATGGTACTGATGGTGTCAGCATGAGACCATCGTAGCACCACCACAGGTTACAATGAACTTTTGTAGTCTATCTTGCAGCTTTTGAAAAATGCAGAATCCATGCAGCCTACAAGCTTTAAGCCAATTCTTCTCTATTTCAGCAAAACAATTTATTTGCAAGAATACATAGAGAGCAATCAAAGGCAGGAAGATCTGCCAACACTTTCCATTTATTAAGGCAGAAAAGTGTCAATTACAGTATTAATTTATAGCACACTGAAAAGACAATCATTAACATCTGCCTAAATTATTCATAGCATTTTACTACAGAAAAGGGAGAGAAAAAGAGCAGCAAAGTTTGAATTCATAGGGTGCTGCTAGTCACTGCTGTTTCTAGGAGAAGAGAATGTGTTCCATTGTTAGTCTTTACATAAGTGAAAAGCTTGGCAGGAATTTTAAAGTCCCTCATGAAAGAGAGACCCAGGTTCCACAAAGATTTCTGCAGAACTGTCAAGCTAACATTATTCTAAAAATGTTGGAGACACAGAAAGCCTCTTTTCCAACTGAACAGCATTTGGAACCGTGTGCCCCAAAATGTCAACATTAACAAACCCAGAATTAACAATAACTATATTTGGCCACCTCATGAGAAGAGAAGACTCCCTGGAAAAGACTCTGGTGTTGAGAAAGATTGAGGGCACAAGAACAAGGGGACGACAGAGGACAAGATGGCTGGTCAGTGTTCTTGAAGCTACTAACATGAGTTTCACCAAATTGAGGGAGGCAATGGAAGACAGGAGTGCCTGGCATGCTCTGGTCCATGGGGTCATGAAGAGTCGGACACGACTAAACAACAATATTTTATTTTGTATAGACCATGGGCAGGCAAACTAAGGCCCAGGGGCCAGATTCAGCCCAATCACCTTCTAAATCTGGCCTGCGGACGGTCTGGGAATCAGCATGTTTTTACATGAGTAGAATGTGTGCTTTTATTTAAAATGCATCTCTGGGTTATTTGTGGGGCATAGGAATTCATTCAATTTTATTTTATTTTTCAAAATATAGTCTGCCCCCCCACAAGGTCTGAGGGACAGGGAGTCTTCTCTTCTCGTGAGGTGGCCAAAGTATTGGAGCCTCAGCTTCAGGATCTGTCCTTCCAGTGAGCACTCAGGGCTGATTTCCTTAAGAATGGATCGGTTTGATCTTCTTGCAGTCCGTGGGACTGTCAAGAGTCTCCTCCAGCACCATACTTCAAAAGCATCAATTATTCAGCGATCAGCCTTCTTTATGGTCCAGCTCTCAATTCCATACATCACTACTGGGAAAACCATAGCTTTAACTATACAGGCCTTTATTGGCAAGGTGATGCCTCTGCTTTTTAAGATGCTGTCTAGGTTTGTCATTGCTTTTCTCCCAAGAAGCAGCCGTCTTTTAATAGGGTAAGGCTAATCTCTACTCAGGGTCTAAAGCAGGAATGGGGCAGGAAACATAATTTTGACACTTCTTGTATGTCAGGTGTACGAAAGTGTCAAAAGAAAAGACTGCTGTGGCAAAGATTGAGTGGACATTTTGTAGCAAACAAAGAATTCCTCAGCATCAACAAGCTACTGTTCTCCACGAGACAAAAGCAAGCTCTAACTTCTGTAACTTAGTACATTTACTGAATTCTGAATTACAAACCAAAAGGAAGAAGAGGGTTTTAGCTTAAACGCTTTGATTACAGCAACTCCAATACATATTTGTAGCTCCAGGTGCACAAAAGCTTCACTGAATGCAAACCTTTCCCTTCAAAAGAAGAGGGCAGAAATTGTTGTGCATATATGTCTTGTGCGCATTCCATTTATCTATAAAATGTGCTGTGAAAAAAATATTGCCTGCTTAATAAATGAGGCGGTCAACAAAATTATTTACGCTCGCTTGCACCCTTTCTTGATCAAATGTAAATTACTGCCAACTAATTTTAAACTTTGATGTCTCTTGCTTGATATCTGTGTGAAAACATGTTTGTATTTATAGCACGAAAAGGAAGCAGTTCTAGAAAAATAGCTCTATTATCTGAAGAACAAAACAAAAGTTCAAGAACAGCCCAAAATATTCTTGGAAGAGATCAAGTGTTCAGCAAACAATAGACATTTCCTTCAGGACCTAATGTACTTGCTATGGGACAGGGTGAGGGAAGCCAAGGGAATAACTTGCTACACAGGACAACAAAAGTCCCAGCTAATTGAAAAAGCTCCACATTATGGATGTATTCCCCGTATTGTCTACAAACAACAACTATCTTGTTTTCTGGAAACACACACCTACAAGGTCATAACAAAACCTGAGAGAGATATTGCTTCTATTTTGCTGTAGTTTTGTTCAACACATTCTCTTCTAATATATCACACATGGGGTTACCATTATCTTCCTCAACAAGGCAAGATCGGGAATATTATACTTGTAATATTCTAAGATAGATTCTTTACACAATCATTGTCACTCCAGCTCTCAACGGCAATTTTCTTAAACTCTAAATGCTTGAATATCGGCAAAGCAAATTTGTTTGTCTTTTCAGCAGGATAACACTCCTGGCTGCCCAGCCTGGCATACACATAGAAACATGAAAATAATTTTTTATAAAGCAGACAAAATTCAATTCAATCAGAAAAAGTCCTGGTAACAACCACAAACCTATTGGTTATTTTTAGTAAAATATGTAACAGTAAGATTATATAACTGAATTTAGGTCTTCTGTCCTTTAATTCTGGTGGGAAAAACTCCACTTTATATATGTCAACCTACTGACTTGTCTACGAGCATTCAGTATCTTGTTCATAAGAGAAGGTTTAGCCATGTGCATGGCTTGGACCTTGAGCCAATCCTACTCTTCTTTTTAATAAAAGTACCCTGTCTTGTTGGGGAAACGGGTGGCACTGTAGTCTAAACCACAGAGCCTAGGGCTTGCCAATCAGAAGGTCGGCGGTTTGAATCCCAGCAATGAGGTGAGCTCCTGTTGTTCAGTCCCAGCTCCTGCCAACCTAGCAGTTTGAAAGCAAGTCAAAGTGCAAGTAGATAAATAGGTATCACTCCTGCGGGAAGGTAAACGGTGTTTCTGTGCGCTGCTCTGGTTTCGCCAAAAGCGGCTTAGTCATGCTGGCCACATGACCTGGAAGCTGTCTGCGGACAAACGCCGGCTCCTTCGACCTATAGAGCGAGATGAGTGCCACAACCCCAGAGTCGTCCGCGACTTGACTTAACGGTCAGGGGTCCCTTTACCTTTACCCTGTCTTGTTACGTGCTGGTTTAAGTTTCAAAACTAGAATTAGCAATTATCTGCTTTCTAACGAGCATGAGGAAGCAGCAGCTCAATATGGTTTTATAGCAAAGCCCCAGGGACCATAACAAGACAACTGATCAACAAGATTGTGGATGGAGATGGAGAAATGCAGACACGACAACACTGGATGCATTTGTGAGTGACATGATCACTCCCCAGTACCCTCTCTGGCTGCAGGAAACCCAGAAACGTTATTGATCTTCTGAGGAATTCCAGGCAATGAAATGGGCTGGATGGTTAGAGCACAGGTGGCACGAGTCTTGGGTGAATACAGCAGAGAATATGTGAAAGCATATAACCATGGCTACCATGTGGCGCTGTTGGCAGAGTGGAAAGTCTATTTATCTGCCTCTATTGCATCCTCAGAACAGCTCTGGCTGAACAGGCTGGTTAAACCCAATCTGAGGGGGGAGAAACAGCTAATCACTCAGAAGTGCACTGGGATGCATTTACAAAAGCACCGAGAACAAAGCTGCAGACATCTGTATCAAACTAGACACCACAGTTGAGGCAGGTCCTGCAGATCTGTGGGATCAGTTTCAATTCCTGAGGCCTGAGAATAATAAACTGGACATTTGCAGGCAGTGTTAGAAACTTAGATATGTAAGCTAGGCACCAAATGGCTTCTTAAAACAGGGTTATGGCCACCAAAATTGAATGCCTAGTTGCCATTGGGGGCCAGATGGCTCGAAAGTCGTATTTTTCAATATGCATTTTTGGTTCCTGAAATTTGTTCTGATTGTGCAAATAAAATATTACAGATAGAATTATTGTTGCTTGTTTGGGAAAAAGGCAAGATCCAAGGATTCCTAGGCATGCACCTCCAGATGGTGGAGACATCAGGTGCCATCCTGGCACCCAGGCATCTTCACTTAGTGACAAGCTACATACAATGCGCCTGGTGCCTGATGAATTTCGAACACTGCTTTCAGGGGTTAGGCTCTGCGAATGCTCTCACCCCATAGTTTAGAGGAGATCGCAGTTTAAACCAGCCTTCCCTCACCTGGTGTCCTTCAGATATTGTTGGCCTCAAACTCCCAGTCTCGGCCAGCCTGCCAATGGTCAGGTAAGACAGGAATTTTAGTCCAAAACACCTCAAGGTGTAACCCATATATCTTCAAAATAAGTTTTCACATCACATTTTGGTCTTCAGTTTCACTTCCAAATGATAAGAATCCTATCAATGGACTACCTTATTTCTGTTGTTCTAAGTATTAAAGTTGTGCATAATACACTAAAGCTAGTTATTCTGCTGCAAATATGAAACATAAAAGAAAAACAGTGCAAAAACAGGGGTGTGATGGCCATTAATGAGCTAATTATCAGATTTCCAGAACCTGTAAATTACTTTCTGTTGGGAAAAAACCTAAGAAGTGCATACTAATTGTGTGTGACTGGAACAGTCATGCAAAGGCACTGTTAATTAACTTTTAAGTTCAACTTGCTGTGATAGTTGCATTTTATTTACGATCTTGTATACCTCTTTTTAGTCATAATTGTTCTGACAAGTGCAATATGAATGACAATAGTTGTAGCTGATGTCCAACATGCTAGTAGTGTTCAAAGCCTGTTCCCAGCTCCAGCTACTTAGCCCTTACACATGCTTGCCATTTCTTTTAAGAATAGTTTCACAGGCTACAGCCATAAGTGTGCTCATGCACACCTCTAAGTATTCCATTGTCTAAATATTGAATGTACTGCAAAATAGAATCACTGAGAAAAAATACTTATACATGAGTGTATCCATATAGTGCAATAATCATATGAATTTCCCATATGTTTGAAAATTTCAGTGTAAGAATTCACTGCTGTGATACATATAAACGGCACCCCAAACATAATGCAGTCCTAAAATTGCACCAAGAAAGCAGCTTGTCTGTTCCCCATAAGTTTATAAAATGACAGAATTGTAGACATGGAAGGAACCCCAAGGGTCAACTAGTCCAATCCTCTGCAATGCAAAAATCACTACTAAAGAATCTCTGGCAGATGACCATCCAACCTCTGTTTAAAAACTTCTGATGATGGGGAGTCCATCATCTTCCAAGATAATCTGTTCCACGGTCAAATAGCTCTTACTGACCAAAGTTCTTCCTAATGTTCAGTTCGAATCTCCTTCCTTGTAACTTGAATCCATTGGTTCAGAGCCTACCCTCTGGAGCAGAAGAAAACAAGCTTGCTTCATTTTCCATGTGACAGCCTTTCAGTTATTTGAGGATGGCTATCATATCACATCTCAGTCTTCTCTTATACAAGCTGGACATACCTAACTCCCTCAACCATTCCTCATAAGGCTTGGTTTCCAGACCCTCTGTCACCTTGGCCACCCTCCTGTGCAGACATTCTAGCTTGTCAATATGTTTCTTAAACTGTGGTGCCCAGATCTGAGCCCAGTCTCTTCCTGTAAAGCCTCTTCCCTTGCAAATGTAAAAGCAGCTTGGTAAGAAAATTTTCAACAGGAAAATGCCCAAAGGAAAGTGGTTTAACCATCTATATTAGTACCAGTTCTCAAACAACTTGGAAAGGAGCTACTTCTCCCTTGCTTCAATTCTCAATCTTGTTTCTCTCCCCCTCCCCCACTTATAAGACTATCAAAAACAGTAAATATTTTAGCTTCAGCTGAGAGAGTTGCTTTTTTAAAATGTTATTTCATACTACTGCTTATTGTTTTTTGACTGTAAGTTGCCCTGGACTTTTATGGAGGAGAGGATATAATTGTTTTAAGTAACAAATTGTCACTGAGTGGTTGGACACAGAGGAATAGTGAGAAGAACCAGCTGGGAAACCAACAAGGGAAGAAGGCTTAGAGCCAGGGGAGCAGTGGTAGGATGACTACAACGACTGGTCAGAGGGAGAAGAGGGAGAAGAGGGAGAAGACTGGGAAAGGGAGGTGTTGGAAGCTAAAGATGTAACACAGCTTAGTGAGCTGGGAGAGTCTACGGCAGAGAGAAGTCCAGAATCAGAGGTGGAAGCCAAGGCCAGCGAATGGGAGGAGAAATGAGGGCAAGAGGCAGAAATGAGTCAGGATGGTGAAGAATCATGGTATCTCCCCCTCCTACTATGCCAACAAGCACCCCTCCTCCCCATATCCCAGAACCAGAAGGGGGCTGAAACGGGCGGAGAAGCAACAGGCTGCATGCAGGTGAAGTGTCTGATTGCTTGGGGAAAGCCCTGGAAAGGAGAGAATTTAGAAAACTCTGGGGAGGCGGGAACTTTCGGTCTTAGCAACTGATTCATGGGATAAGACCTACCAGGAATGAGGTGGAGTGCTCATTAGGCCTGACACTCTGCCAAGTCTGTGGAGATCATGTTTTTGCTTACAAAAAGTTAACTCCCAACTTTGAATGGTCTGATTTACTGCCAACTCGCTCTTTGACATAAATACACAAATAATAAATTTCCAGCATCCACTGTTAAGGAAAAAGAGGTGTATGATTGATATTCAGAAGGCAAAAGGGAATGTCAAGTATGCTGTTTCTCACTCTCATCCAAACATGTTTGAGTTAGCAATTACAAGACTCCTGGGCATACTAGCTAAACAGAAGTATCAGCTGGTAAGAGAGACATGGCAAACAAAACCTCCCATAAGAAACTGTTGAAGGCATGCAGCACATGTGAGAAAAAAATGTGAACACACGTATACATGTTTCATCTGAGTAAATAAAACAATGTTCTCCTTTTTCCTGTCCCCCATTACTTGAAGCTGCTAACAACTCAAAGTACCAAATGCTAGAAAAGATTTGGAAATATTACCAGAATTTCTCTACTGAATTGCTTATGGAGCACAATTGCTGCATGACTAACTGTCCAACGTTCTCATTTCCCCTAAATATCTTGAGGAAGGGGAAGGGAAACTTTTCTATGCCGTAGAGAAATGTTGTGCCTGGATGGAATGGCATTTATTTAAGCAATGCAATGCAACTGTATTGCCCAGCACAAGAAACACTGCCACATTCCAGGGACTCACATTATAAATCAAACCCCCTATCAACTTTTGCTTTCATTTGATAGCAAAACTGCTTCTTTGTTTAAGCTACAGAATGGTATCCTTGTTATTATTGGGCTATCTTGCCCAAACAGCTGTGTACTGCACTTCTCACAGCAAGACATTGCAGTTCACTCAAGCCAAAAGGTAAGCGAGAATGACAGAGTAGTTCTGCAGCAACTAATAACCAGATCTGCAATACATATTTCTCAAATGTCTTTAATAGTTCCCAAATAACAGCCTTGTTAGTCTCCTACCCTAATGTAGACATATCTTGCCCTTTTTGGTTTGCCACAATAGGTCAAATTACTTTTCCTCTTCTCAATCCCTCAATACCTACCAACTTTTAAAACTAAATAGTTAATCCACCCAATGTGCTCTAGTCCATAAAACCTAATGCAGCAATAAAATTATTAAGTCTGTAAAGTATCCCAGAACTTTCCTCCTTTTTCTTGACTAACCAATCTCTATCCACCTATACATTTCAAGGTTGCAGTTGCCTTTTATTATATGCCTAAAAAGAGGAACACATAGTTTATGCTGTGAGGATTCCACTAAACCTGTAATCGCATTACATTCTTTGTAGTCTCAAATAATTCCCAAAAAGCCTTTATCACTGTTACCCTTTTGCTCCCTCTCTAAACTGAAAACATGTCTGTTGTCTTCAAGAGATATAGAAAGGCTAGATATCAGTGCTGACTGGTGAATGTTGGTGTCAGACAAGGAATCACTCACTTCATTTCCTGTACATCACTATAAGTTTACCAAGTACTAAAATCCATTTGTCGTTTCATAAGCTGGACATTTTATCTTGACAAAACTCAGGGTTTCACTTCCCATTTAGGTGGTACTCTGCTGAAGTGACTAAGCGGAACCTCATGTAAGTAAAAAATGAACAGTGGTATTTCCTTTGGTAGATCTTTGGGCAGTATTCCACTAACGATTCTCATCAGTGCAAGGATTTTGACTTCTACAACAGGCCTTTCCTACCCTCTTCTCCACCCACATGAGTCCAGCACCTACCTCAAATCTTCTCCAGATGGTTGAGGGAACACCTGGAATAGATTTAGGGGCATGGGGAAGGAGAAGAGGATTAAGTTCTGTGGCACAAGCAGAAATCCTTATGCTGATGAATGGCTCTCCTTAATGCTATGCTGGATTCAACCCTTTGACTTTGAAACCAATTCCTTTCTTACTTGGATAGTTATGAGTAAATGCCAAATGTGAAAACCAAGGGAGTACAACCAGACTTTCATTTAATTAGACACCTGAAATGTTGTTTTCTATTATGACGAGAAAGTGTATTCTCCAGACACAAAGAAAGCAATATTGTTTTACATGCCCAATGGGTTTCCCCATAGGATTTTTTATTATTATTCTGTTATAAACACTTGTTGTGCTACATTTTGGAATTAAAAAGAACATTTATGTTGCAGAGCAATGAAATATAGGTCTCTGCTACAGACAGAGTTCAAAGATTCATATTGCCCCTATTAGGAAGAAAAATACTTAATTTCCAACCTACATTGCAGAGCCCAAACACTGAAAAATGCTGTGGCACCTTTGAAAAAGTCTGACTAATTGCTTTGAGCCTCCTTAGGCATGTATCTTTACAATTCCTTTCAGTACACTGGTGGTAGTTCTGCAGAACATTTCACAATACTTATGTTCTAATCTGTATATAAATAGGTCTCTTCTGGTTTGGCAGAGCAAGAGGAGCTTCAATAGCATGGTGAGTTATTACTTTAAAGCAAATGGAAGATTGCACCAGAAGTTGACAATAGTATGCCAAGTCAGCAGTAGGAGGTCAAAGGTTCAATACAAGAAAATTTCATGAACTTAAGGAGCAGTCTGAGATGGCAAGTGAGACAGTCTACCTAAAAGGGCACAATACTGTAGAGCAGGCATGTCCAAAGTCCGTTTCAGGGGCCTAATTCGGTCCGCCCCCATGGCAGCGTATGTCCTGGGGTAAAATCCTAAAGAAAACCTCAACAATTTTGGTTGGCCCTCACACATGTTCCCTTCAGCAAATCTGGCCCTCTTTGAAAAAAGTAGGGGCGCCCCTGCTGTAGAGGCAGAAATCTGCTGCTGATGGTTGTCACAAACTTCAGTTGATTACATAGCTATTACACATAACACACATACTCATGGCTCAACCCTATGCATGATCATTTCAGTCTTTCAGAAATGAGATGTACATGCATGGGTAGTCATGCCAGCATACTACCACAATCAACAGCACTGAAGTAATGACCAGAGTAGCCTCCAAAACTGATGCTACAGAAGTGGGCTGCCTACCCATTTTTGTCAAAAACCCAAGACCCAGCCAGGACCTAGAGGTGGGTTTTATTGCTTTATTTTTACTGATAATGCTAGTGTTTCTGTCCCAATTTCAACCATTCATTTTACACTGCAGTTATGGAACCGTGGCTTTTTTTATCCATATACTGCCAAGTTGTGTTAACTTTTATATAGAAGGAAAGAACGGCATACTAAGATACCACCCAAGATTTCAACACATCACCAGCAGTGGTGCAATCATGTAAACCTGAGGAAAAGCACAATGCAAATCTCTGTGGTTTTCCAAGCTAACAGGATTGCTAACCATTTTTATCCGAAAATGGATAACATGAAATGAGCACTAGATTTCTGCTAGACTCTACTGGATTACCAAAAGTGATTTTTAAGTTGTAATAATAATAATAATAATAATAATAATAATAATAATAATTGTTGTTGTTGTTGTTGTTGTTTATATGCCACCCATCTGACTGGGCTGCATAGCCACTCCGCTCTGGGTGGCTCCCAACAAAAAATAGTAAAAGTTCAGATAAAATGTGGAAATTAACAGGTAAGGAAACATCAGGAAGATGGGGGGAAAGTGCCATCTGAATGCAGTCATTGTGACAAGTGACAGCATTGTGTCACTATGGATGAGGCATGAAGCTTATATTAGTAGAGACTCATTAGCCAGTGAAACCACACACACTTGAATCAGCAAACTTTCCTCACGTTATTTGATGAGAGCACATGAATCATCATAGCATGGGAACCAAGCCAGTTGCTTCTTAGTAGGCTTAATATAAAACCCTCAGGTGAGAAAAGAGAACTGAAATTCAGGAGCGCTTCTGTAAGCACAAGACATTTTTCAATCTCTTTGCACAATCATCAGCTAACACGAGACCTCATGCAGCTTCTTGTACAACATGTCAATATGCATGCTTGTGCTATGTGCCACATTTTGTTAACTCTTGTGCAACATTTTACAAAACAGTACCACTGCCAGAATTCTTTCCATTGTTCACATCGAGAGTATTAGAGAGGATACTACTTTTAGTATCAATTTTAAAAGTCTGAGTGCACAGTAAACAGAAACTTTCTTATTCCCACCCTCCTCAATATCATTGCAACCAGCCTCTTCTTTAGATACAGAAAATATATATACTGTATGGATACCATTGCTATCTACAACATCTACTGAAAATAACCACAGAAGACAGGAGACAAGAAATGAAAAGTAACAAAAATGAACAATTTGCAGAAAGGGTTATGCAGTACAAAAAAAAAAAGTATTTTAAAGTGCTGTAATATATGTAGTACTGTTTATCTGAAAGTCTTTCTATACAGTCTACATATATTGCTTTTTTAAAAAAAGAAAAAGAAAACAATCAAGAAAGTACTCATTATTCAGTTTTAATGACAACGTTCTAGAGACACATTCTAGAGACTTGTTGATGTATTTTGCAGCCCAACCATAAGAGAAATTCCTGATTTATAGGACTTATTTCCAAGTTAAGTGTTCTTAGTATTGCAATCTTAGCCACAACAAGCTACCTGGCATTCGCAATTTCAGCAGAACGTGTTAAAGCCAACAACAAAATTAACCCACATGTTAAGCAGGAAGTGGCAGAGAAGGTACTAGAAACATCACTATGAAAGACTGCATTAATATTTGAAGCACTACTTTAGGTGAACACTGCTGTGTGTCATTCCCTCAAACAGCTGCCAGATCTTAACTGTCAGGCTGATCCTATGCATACTTACACAAATGTAAGCTCTATGTCCAGTGGAGGTTACTTAGAAGTAAGGAACATATGTTTTCTATCTTTGTAATACAGCAAATAGACCATACCACCTTCTATTAATAAATCACCCCTTCAAGAAAATAAAAGCCCTGTAATGACAGACAGACAGCAACCCCCCTCCCCCTGCTGTTGACAACAATAATCATAAATTCACGTACAGCCTCATTCCTTTGGTTTTTGACAATCCAAGCTTGTGGGTGCATTTCTTGCAAGAAGAAACATAAAATAGGAATAGAAAATAAATATGAAAGGGAGCCCTATCCTAGCAGCTCTCCACAAGTTGTTGGACTCCAACTCTCTCCAACCCCAGTCAACACTGTAAGAAATGACAGGAGCTGTACTCCATTCAGACCAACTGGAAGAGTTTGGGTTTCCCTACTCCTGCCCCATAATATGCTCTCCTGTTCAGCATTATTTATTAATGGAACAGATTTATATCATACTTTCTGCTATCTAGGTCTCTAAAATGGCTTACAAACATGTTTGTATAAAATGTATCTTCTGAGCAGGGACAGGACTTAATCTTATAGATAACCTATTTTCCAGGTTATCTTTTAGCATTAAATCAGACCTAGCAATCAAAGTTTAATATCAAAAACCTAAAGAAGAAAGGGAACTACTGATGAACTACAACACACAAGTCCAAGTTTACGACTTATTTTGCGAGGAAGCTAAGCTAACACAAACTTATTTTTAGATGTCAAACTATTAACAAAATAAAACTATCAGATATATTGATTATCTTGTGTGGCAAAGCTAAAGCAGAAACCTATGTGCAGCAGAGTACTGAATAAAGATATAAGACTCCAGTCCTTAGCACACTTGCAAGTGCGGTTCATTGAAATTGCCAGGAGTCTCTTTCAGGTAACCTCATTATAGTCAAGTTGTAAGAATCTTGATTATGAGTTGAATTCCCTGCTGTGCAGAGTTCACAGTGAAAACTCTCATGCCAGCTCTTCAGATCATCTTCTGTAACTGAAAATTGCATTATCTCACTTAGCTGTTATTAACCATTATTAATATTTCATACAAAGCCACAGCTGGAATACAGTAAGCTCAGGAGTAATCTCAACTACAAAAGAGAAGAGGGTGTGGGAAGAAAAAGGACCTAACATTCTTTTACTTTGAAGCACTTTTCAAAGCAAAAACTCCACCCCTCCAGAAGAATTGTTTAAATATCATGTTTATTATTGTTTCCAAATCAAAGACAACAGCTTCTAAACACAACTTTATCTGCTGCAACAGCAGATGAACAAGTGACTTCTGCATCACATCTGCAGTTCCTGTGTGCAACATTTGGAACTGACTTGGGATGGGTGGAGAGACTTTATGGTACAATGGCATCTAGGACAAGTAGCAATGTTAAAGTTTCTAGTCCGTTCATGCAGAAACTTTCTTCCATGAGCAATCAAGTTTCAATAGTTTGAAAAGCCTTAAATAAAGGGCAGCTGGCCACCCGGTTTTATAAGCAGGCAAATCACTGCCAATGCTAACATGTGAAACTCAACTAAGCTGCTCTGTATTGTGTACAAATAGTTGCTAGCTCAATGAGTGCTACTTGACCCAGAGGACTGAGGTAAGCCACATGCTCTGCTCCCACCATCATAGCAAACCACCTGCTAGGCACAAGTCCTACTATGCAAGATGCATGGAAACATAGGAAACTGCCTTATAACTGGGTCAGACCAGTGGCCCATCTAGGTCATTACCTTCTTTGCTGATTGGCAACAGTTCTCCAGGACTCGATATAGCAATTTTCCCCAGGCTTAACAAGAGATGCTATGGATTACAGGCTTGTTAGCTGCTACATTTATACTAGAGCAAGTGGAAGATAAGCCAAAAATAATTAAATGCAAGCTCCTCCTACAATTCTTTTCAGCTTCCTAACTAGGCCGAAATCCCACTGTTACACAACGTAACTGTCTTCCCAAGCTCCTTATTGCAATACACAAGTTCTCAAGCTCTCATTGCCTACTGATCAGGAGAACTGACCAAGATTCTGTTATACTCTGTGGAAAGCTGTATTTACTGTTAATTATTCTTCTAGTCAGCAGAGAGTGGGGCACAGAGGAAAGGATTAACTCCACTTCTAGAAGGCAAGGTCAAAACGGTATTAAACTTCCTGTGACCATCCAGAAGAGGAGGGGGTCAGTCCCCCAGTCCATAGACTTGGTCCTAGCAATAACAGTGTCTCCCACAGACAACTCTAGAGCAGTGGCAAAGCAGAACTAGGTAACTAGAAGAGAACAAGGAACCCAGAATAAATCTGAGATAGAATAGTGAAAGGAACACTGCAAAGTGCAGAAGATACAAAACAGAAATCTCTCCCCACTTCATAATATTCCAGGCTGAACTCACAAGGAACACTTCATGGTAAATTCAACTTTCCACTGTCAGTCAGCCGAGGACTGGAGCACACAGGAAATGTTTTTTTCAGAAGCAGTATCCACAAGACTAGGTGGGAGAATTTCCAGTCACAGGACCTGCTGAAGGACCCTCCTGCTAAAGGCCACCTCGTCAAGGACATATTTGTCTCCCTTGCCGAGACTCCCAAAGATGAAGCAATGGGCTTAGTGGTTGGCTAAGATAGAATGGGTCACAGTGCCTAAGAGAATAGGCTGAGACTTAGAATGGTAGGTACACCAGTGCTATACATTCCCTGACCAACCAGTTAATGGTTCCTCTGGACACTTTCTTTGCCCTGGGCCTCTGCCTTGTAAAACACAAATAGGGATTCTGTGCATTTCAACTCTTTGGTACGTGACAAATAGATCCAGACTCCCCTCCGGACATCCAGTTTATGCCATTTCTTTTCCTATGCTTTCTTTTTTCTTTTCCTAGCTTTTTCCTAGCTTTGAGAAGTCAAGCAATATAGACCCCAGGAACGGGTGACAACTAGAGTTCACCTTGGGTAGGAAACTGAGATCAGGATGCAAGGCAACTCAGTTCAGGATAGATGCCACATAGTTCCTGACTGACTGATTGATAGCACCCACAATTTCCCTATCTGCTCATGGAAGCAACTGCCACCAGGAACACAAACTTCCACATAAGCTCATGTGGGATGGAACCCAATGATTTGAAGGAAGATACCATGAAGGTCCTCTGCATAAAAAGAGACATCCCAGTCAGGAGGTATGTGGATTACCAGAGGGGAAATTATGGAAGCCACTCACAAAAACTGAGGTGTACTCTGGTACCCACATAATGCTATCCAGGGCCACTGGCTGGTGTTTAAAAATGTTGGGAGCAAGGCCTTGCTTCAGATCTGCCTTCAAGAAATCCAGGACTACTGGGACTCTGGCCTCCAAATGGCAGACTGTGTCACGTGCACCTCTGGAAAGCCTTCCACAAAAAATGTTGCAAAATGTGTTAGCAAAATGTGGAACATAGCACAAGCATGCATACTGACATATTGTACAAGTTGCTGTATTAGGTCTTGTGTTAGATGATGATTGTGCAAGAGACTGAAAAATGTCTTGTGCTTGTAGAAACACTCCTGAATTTCATTTCTCTTTTCTTGCCTGAGAGTTTTATATTAAGCCTACCACAGAGCAACTGACTTGGTTCCCATGCAATGATGTTATCATGTGCGCTCATCAAACAATGTGAGCAAAGTTTGCTGATCCAAGTATGTGTGGTTTCACTGGTTGATGAATCTCTACTAATATACAGTATTTTTCGCCCTATAGGTCACACTTTTTCCCCTCCAAAAATGAAGGAGAAATGTGTGTGCGTGCTATGGGGCGAATGCAGGCTTTCGCTGAAGCCTGGAGAGCGAGAGGCGTCGGTGCGCACCGACCCCTCTCGCTCTCCAGGCTTCAGGAAGCTATCCACAAGCCTTGCGCGCCCGGCGGGAGTTCCCGCAGGCTCGCAAGGCTTGCGGGCAGCAGCCTGCAGTGCGGAGCACGGGGCGCCCTCCGGAGGACGCCCCGTGCTTTGCGCAGGTGTCCGCAAGCCTGCAGCGCCCGGGGGATCTCCCCCCGGGCGTGCAAGGCTTGCCGACGGCAGCCTGCAGCACGGAGCACGGGGCACCCGTGAATGTGGCATGGAACTGCCCTAGGGCAGCAAGTTGATGACTGCCATGGAGCCCTGAAAGCAAGCAAAGTCCATGGTCTAATGGTTAAAACTTGGAATTGGCCAGTTCTCTCTCTTTTGAGCAGTGCTTATGGTCACCTCAAGATGTTGAATTCAATATTAAATGTTGAGAGAACTCTTCCAGTGATTCTTATCTGAAGGAGCATGAGTTCATGATGAAAAAAATAACCTGAACATTCCTGGTTGATTTGGTGTAGGAAAGACCCTGAACATCTTACCATTGACACAAGGATAGGAGTATACCCCTATGAGCCACAGCTGGGCCAACAGTGCCAAGGACTGAAGAACAACTCACACACCCTCCCCCTACAAAAAAGGTATGGTGGACAACCTTGATTTAGATTATTGATTGCCTTACCAGGGTTTGAGCCACAGGTTATGTCCCTGCAGCACTTTCTGGAAGAGCTGATGAAGAAAAAGAGAAAGATGGTGGGGGAAATGAATGTTCCCTTTGTCTCTTTGATCTATGCTCTCAGTGCCTAGGCAGGCATGAAATACATTCGGCAAGTGTTTCTTTCATAACCTCTTCATTAAGCCAGCCCAATATCTCTGTGGGCAAGTGGATCTGATCCCCTGAAGGATTCACTGTCCTTGCAGCAGGGCTATCCCCAGATAAAAGCTCCTGTCCTTTGCTACATGTCTGAAGTTTCCCTCCATCCAAGGAGATGATGCCTCACAAGCAATGGAAGCACGTCCCACTCTTCTCACTAAGAGACATGTTGGGCCTTCCATTCCTTCCCTACACTCTCAAAACATATAGTCTGTATTCCCAAGCAACTGGCATGGGCCAAAGTTTCTGCTACAACCTGCCTCCTTACTGTTTTTAGAGATGGTGAGGAGACACAGAGCTGCCTGGAGCACATTCCTTGCCTATCAACATGGCCCCAAAGAAACAGAGCACCAACATGAGCTAGCCATGCTGTGTTTAGCACTGGCCCCAATTTTTTGTTTGCTCAGGAAGAAAGGGGGGGGTGGAAGGACAGATGCTAAGCTAAGCTAACATGCTAAGCTGTACAAAAGCGTGTTGTTGTCCCTCTGCAAGGTGGTACGCTAGGGAGGGGAAGAGCCAGAAGGGGCCTCTAGATATACCCTCCCCTTAATCTGGATCCCTGTCTCTCCTGGTTACAACGCTGGGGTGTGAACGAAAGATAAAATAAGAAGCTTCCCTTCCTTCAAAAGATGTGATGCTGGAGAGCAAAGGAAAAGGAAAGGGAAATAAATCATAACTGCTCCTGCCTGCAAAGCACACAGACCTAAAAATTAGTCATGCTCTCCAATTGAAAGAGTCAAAACTGTGGGGGAAAGGTTCCTTCCTCTTCTGGGTAGCCACAGCAAACCGTTTTTTAAAATATAGTTTTGACCCTGCCTTCTAAAAGCAAAGTTAAACTTTTCATCTATGCTCCACTCCTCCAGTGACCAAGAACTAGGTATAGTATTAAAAAAATACTTTACAACCACAGATCTTTGACAATTCTAACAGTGCATGCAACATGGCATGTGATATGGTTATTTAAATGTTCTCCTAAGAACTGCTATCCATAGCACTGCTAAAAGAGACTAACAAACAGCACACTAGCCAGGTCCAATATTTCCCAAACACACCCCTCTCCAACCTTCACATTAACCTCAGATAGCACACAAATCTTCTTTCCAAATCAATTTCCTCTATGGTGAAAACTCTAATTTTAATCTTAGCACACCTTCAGACAGCATGCTAAGGCTACAACTCTAATAATTTCTACTCAAAAGAACTGACAGGGATTGCTTCTACATAAGTGGGATTAGAGCTGCTTCCTAACCAACTAGTTCAAAGCCAACATCAGGTATGAACTCAAATGATGGCTTTATGCCAGAGGCGTAGTTAAGGGGCAGCTAGCCAGGTTTTTTGCCCAGAGGGGTGTGCCATTGAGGCTCCCAGCTTGTGTGTGTGTGTGTGTGTGTGTGTGTGTGTACACAAATGCACATGGGGGGGTAGCCAAACTGAGTCTTTGACACAGGTGAAATAAAGCCTAGTTTTACCTCTGCTTTATGCCATCACCCAAAGCCCCTCATCTGCATGGTGTCTAATATTGCCGCACTGTGCATGTGCACTGATATAAATGCACACAAAGCAGTTTGACGGAACAACAGGTGTTATCTAGTTTTCACACAAAACATCCCGTAGCCTCCTGTTCACACACACACCGTTAAAACCTTACTACTCTTAACCAGAATCACCAGCCCCACCTCATCCCACTTCCTGCCTTATATATTTACCCCAGGCTGTAATCCTATGCACACTTGAGCGTAAACCCATCTAAGTCACTGGGACTTCATAGGCCCAGCCTTTCTACAAAGCTGCTGTCTCACCCCACTCACTCACACTCACACACACTCACACACACACACACACACACACACACACACACCTGGCCCTGTAACTGCCTCCAGTCATAGTTTTAAGAACCTAAGAGCTGCCTTTGCAGGATCAGACCAAAGGCCTACCAAGTTAAGTCCAGCTTTCTGTTGGCCAAGGCAGATGATACCTGGAAGAGGTGAGGGAAACCCACAAGCGGGGCGGAAAGCACAACAGCCCTCTCTGCCGTCCACGTTCCCCAGCAACTGGTCTCACGAAATACTTCACCTGGTCACTTCAGATGGGCAAGGCGTGTGTACACAACAGCTCTCGACTCGACCGGCTCCTAGCTGAGGCGACGAGGCCCCTCCGCCTCAATTCCCTCCTCCTCCTCGCCCCCCCCTCATATCGTAGCAACTCACCTGGCCAACAACCGCAACCCCGTCCTACGTAACACACCAGCCGCACCTCGACCTCGGCCGCCGGAGTTGCTGCTCTCCTTTCCTCGCCAGCGCGCGCCCCGCCCCGGCCGCATCTCCTCGCTCGAGCAGAAACCCCGCCGCCCTCAGCCGCCCCGACGTTGCTACCAGAGCGAAGGCTTAATAGGAGGACGAAAAAATACCACCACCACCACTATTACTACTATTATTACTACTGCTGCTGCTGCTGCGACTAGCTAGAGTGCAATTCCTCAAGTGTCGACCCCCGCTCTCCCGGCCACTCTTGCAAACATCCCAACCCCACACTCGCGCCTCCCTCGCCCCCAATTTCGGCGCGTTTCGCCTCTGCTCCCGCCTCCCCCCTCCAGCCACCAGTTCGCATATGTCTCCAAACCTGGCCCTCTGCCCGCGCTCCCCTGACGCGTCAAGAGCTATATTGGGAATCCCGGTTGCTCCCGCTGGCGCCGCTGCTTAGCCAGCGGGCGGGGGGAAGGTTCCCGAGGGGACCCACCGGGCACTCACCTACCTTCCGTGGGCCGCTTTCCCTCCGGAGGCTCCCGGTTGCCAGTGCCTGGCGTGCAGCAGCAGCAGCAGCTGTGGTTCTGCAGCAGGCGCTTCTCCGCCGGCTGGGCTAGCTCGCGACGGGATGGAGGAGGCTTCTTTGGACGGGGCTGCCTCGCCTCCTCGCCCGCCAGCAACACGGGGAGCGCGCGGCGGCCCGTGCGGTCTCGGACGGAGGCGGAGGAGGAGGGGACTGTCGGCCGGGCGGGCGAGCAGGCAGGCAAGCAGGGAAAGAGGGAGGGAGGGAAAGCGACGGCTCCGCCACGTGACGGGCAGTGTCATCCTGCGCAGCCATCTTGCGTCCTTGCCGCGCCTCCTCCTGGAAGAAGGCGGCGGCGGCGACAGGGCAGCGGCATCCCGTCGGCCTCGGAGCTGGCTTCCCAGGCGCGGCCTAGACGGTTTCCCGAAAGAGGAGGCGGCCCGGGGAAAAGGGACGTGATGCATGCAAGGGTGGCTACTCGGCCGGCTTGTAGGGGCAGCGGGAGACCCGCCGGCAGCGCTTTCTTTGGCGGAAAAAAGCCGGTGACTTGACTCGGGTGTGAAAGCCGCCAGGTTACTCGGGACCTCACCTACCTCGCAGGGTTGTTAGTGAGGGTGAAATGGGAGTGGGGAGGGGGGGGAAAGCATGTTGAGTTGAGCTCCTCGGGTGGCCAAGCGGAGTGTCCGTGTGAGTAGGAATTAAAAAGGGACAAACCACCGACTGGGGAAACCCAACTAGGAGCTGCGAGTACGTGTGTGCTGTTTGAGTGGTTTGCTCAAATATTCCCCATTATGCCCAGTGGAGCAAATGTGCACAGGGTTGCATCTTGAGCCTGTTGCTCTTAACTGAGCAGTGAATCCCACCGGGATCCAGAACTCCTAAACAAGGGTGTGGAGGGTTGCGTCCCCACATGCAGGCATTTGAACGCGTGAAACCTTTCCCGGTATATACGGATTGGGGTTAGTTGGGAGCTTCAAGCTGCTGGTATTTCTGCATGGCAGTTTACTGTTAAAAGATTGCTAAAGCGAATTACATTCGCTTACAGAGAGTGAGTAGTTATCCCAGGGTAACTTCAAAGAAGTTTTCTTTGTTTTGTACAGTAGTATCTGTTTCCAAGCAAGCATGTCCCTAGGATATATCTAAGCTACAAAATGGGAATTTCTGACACCCTGTGTATGTGAGAAGACTTGTGCACAAAACAGTATTTTGGTCACCCCAGACAACGCCCCTGGTTTTGGGAGTTTGATCTGGAGAAATTCTGCTGGTGCAAAGTAGCAGTAGTGGTTTTATTGGAGAGGAGGAAAGAGACTGACATAAATAGCAATAGACAGTGCCTGGTGTTTATAAATAGCTCCATTTCCTCAGTGATGAAACCACTTCAACATACACAATTTTTGTAATACTTCAGATGATGCTAGCCTGTAAAGTAAACTTTACCTGTCTGTCTCTGTATTATAGACTAGCAGGATAGAAGTTGAGAGAACAGTGACTTGTCTGGGGCCACCTGAAAAGGTGACAGCTGAAATGGGATTTGAACTGCGAATTGTCTAGCTTACATTCATAGTCACTATACTATAATGCTTCCTCACAGTGCTTTTTTTTTAGGGGATACCTCTTTTGTTGTTGAAAAGTGTGGCACTTGACGTACTGTAACAACTCAATGGTGAGTACCTGCACCTCTTTCTTTTTGGTTAAAAAGTGTGATACTATAATAGCTTCATGGTGAATACCGACACCTCTTTTTCTAGAAAAAAACACCGCTTCCTCATAACAGTTTAAGTAAAGGGGGGAGCTTTTAAATATAAAATGTAAACAATATGGAAGGGCACCCTTTGTATTAATTACATACATATTTTTAATACCAAAGTACATTCTCTATTTCCCCCTATAAATAAAATCATCCTGAAATCAGTATATCTGACCTAGAATCTTTTCCGCTCACACTCTGCTCTCTAGGAAGGAAGTATTTCTCTGTGGTGGGTGAACCTAGAAAGCAATGTATGATTCCCCCCCCCCCCCCGCCTACCAATTCTCAACAAATATATCTAAAATGTCCAGACATTGTTGGGAAGGGAGAGGTTAATAAAACATTACAGGCAGTAACTGGCATAAAAGGAGCCTTGAATACTGTTCTAAATAGCAACCATAGCATATGACAGTTATACAAATGCTTATACTTCGAAGTCCAATAACTTTAATAAGCTTTAGACCTAGCTCTATGACAAATAGTTCAGTAGTTACGGAAGAGAAACACAAAAGGCTACATTACAAGGAAGGACAACAAAGAAGGGACTTTAAAAATAATTGGAATGGGGGTGTATTGAAAGAACAAGGTGTGATAAATTGGATAAAAGGAGAATAAGCACTTGGAATTTTTGCAATTCATCTCTCCTACATAAATTCAGCAACTAATGGGCTGTAAAATTGACTGTATAATACAACTAGTGTTCAGTGCTTGACATACTCAGCCAAAGAGGAGTCCTCTGTAAGTAAGCAAAATACTTGGGGAGAAACACGCAGGAGTTTTTATTATTATTTTCAATTGCTTGTGCTTCCTTTTTAAGGAAGGTCACTGCCCACAAGGTGAATCTTGGTTTTAGCAACTTCTACACTATCATTCATTGTCACATTTCATTTCCATTTATCCTAAAACTGCTACTCATTTTTTGACTGTAGAAAAACACACTTTCTCCTCTTGGGATGTTGGGCTCAGGTTTTTATATATCCTGCCCTCTCCCCAATCATAATGATAAACAGTGTGCCTCTACAGGTATCAATATTTATTATATAGCATTCTAAAATGAAGGGAGGAGGTGGCTGAGTGGGCCCAACCTTGAATACTTTTAACAGTATAAAGCATTTAACATCAAATAAACATTTATAAATGAATGCACATGAAACTGCATTACACTGGGAGGAAACACATTACAAGCAATTGGTCTGTCTATGCCAGTAGACATAATCTGGCTCTCAGCATCAAGTGAATGTCTTTTGGACCTGAAAACCTTGTAGTTGGAGATTCCAGTTACTGAAGCTTTGACTTTTTGCATGTACAGCATGTGTTCTTAATAAAAGTATGCACAGAAGGCAAGTGCAGAGCAGAAGCTCATGCAGAATTGCAACAGGCAAACTCTCCTGAAGGCAGATAATGCAACCGCATACCTGCATGGACAATGAAGGAGTAGCCCTTGTCCACTTGGAAACCCAGCACAATTATGCCTACTCTACTCTCACAGGCTTCAGGAGTAAACCCCAAGGAAAAATCCACACCCAGTGCCTTGTGAGACATCTTTGGGAGAATAAAGAGCTAAGGAGTAAACCCTACACAAATCTGGAGTGGTGTCCCTAAAACGGTTGGGTGGCGGCTTGTACACCTCCTTCCGGCAACTCCTGTCCCCAAGCTGGTGCCAAATGCATTGCCCTGCTTTCCTTTTCTCAGGGCAGTTCAGAACATTTCAATAAGGTTCAACATAATTGTGATGGGATAATGAGCTGCTTGTGCGTAAAAACTTAGTCCCTCAGAGTTTGGCAAAATCAGCAAACCTCTGTCTCTAACGGAGCCCCTTAAGCATGGCTCTGTCAGTCGCTGGCAGAATCCGACAGTGGGTGTTTACGGAATCTCTTCCAACATAAAAGCTCCTTAACGGACATGCGTCTTCTGGACTCTCGGCGCGACAGTTTACGGCGAGGAGTGGGTGTCCCTATAGGAGGTCCTGAAACCTCCTCACTGTTATCGCTGGAAGTGTCTCTGAGCCATCCCTCCGACTCACTTTCCCTCGGAGCTCCTTCTCTCCCCCTGCTGGTTCCCTCTTCTGCTGCTAAGTCTCTCCTACCTTTCGTGAGCCCTTCCACCTCCTGAACTTCCGATGGCAGTTCCCTGACAATAATCTAACATTTTGTTAAAATACAACATATCAAATAAAACCTAGAACCCCATAAAATCAATGTCATTCTTCAAAGTAGCTAAGAGGCAAGCAGAAAGAAAGAAAGACAAAGAAAGAAAAAGAATTGGGTGGAAGTTCTAGAAGAGAATCCAGGAAAATGGAAAGTGATTAAAGAGGGTTTCAAAAGACTAGTAAACTGGGAAAGCAGAATCCATGGCAGCCTCCTGTGTGCTTCTAACCTCAAGCTGCTACCACAGCCATTGGCTGTTCTTATTCAAAAGGTTTGCAGTTTTTCTGGTTTATGCAACTAGTTTATTGCCGCTTCCCCTCTGGGAACTTGAAGGAAACCCATCAAACCTTACTTTATTTGGACTGTGTGCAATGAAAATACTTTTTTTGGTGCCTTTAAGACAGCAGGGAAAGTGTCTTGGTCGGTTTTGAACTAGAGTCCCTGAGGTTTCAAATACATTCATACAAAAATCCTGTGGTGGCACCAGACTTGGGAGCACATTCCCACATCCTCTTTCAAGCTGCACATATGTGTTTCATGTCAACTATTTCTGAAAGACAGAAGGCAAAGACCACAGCATGCCTAAACTCTTCTGTTAATCTATTGTCATGAACTGGCTGGATGCCATGGAGTGGTGGGAGGCACCAGCTGGGAAACCCCCAGGGGAAGAAGGCTCAGGGCCACTGGAGTGGTGGTGGGATGATGATGAATAGTCAGAGGGAGAAGACTGGGAAGAGGAGGCATTGGAAGCTGAAGAGGCAACAGAGTTTAGTGAGCAGGAAGAGGCTGTGGCAGAGGGCAGTCCAGACTCAGAGGCAGGAAAGGAGGGGGGGGGCCAGGAGATAGAGATAAGGCAGGCTGCTGAAGAATCTAGGGAAGCCCCCACTCCTCCTGCAACCAGCTCCCCTCTCCCCTGGTCTCTCAGAACATGCAGAGAAATGAACGAGAGGCAAGTTGACAAAGCCTTAGACTGCTAGGGAAGGAACCAGGGGGTGGGGAGCTTTAGTGGTGGGAAGGTGAGGACTTTCACAACTGCTTCATTGGAGCAAGACCTACTGGGAAGGGTTGTTGCAGCTGCTAGGACTGACCTGCTTGCTTTCTTTGAAGAAAGAGTTAACTTCACTGACATTGGCTGCTTTATTGTTTTATTGCTGACCTATCCCTGACTCCAGCTCCTGGCATCTATTGATTTATTCCATTTTGTGTGAATTTCACTCTTAAGTATACCTTTGGCCTCATTCATACAATGAGCTTTTCTGTGGTTGTCTTTCTACCTACTGCATTTTTCGCTCTATAAGACGCACCAGACCATAAGACGCATCTAGTTTTTGGAAGAGGAAAACAAGAAAAAAAATATTATGAATCCCAGAAGTCAGGACAGCAAGCAGGATCGCTGTGCGGCTCTTTAAAGGGAGCACTGAGCAGAGCCTCCCGCCTGCATTCGCTCCATAAGACGCACACACATTTCCCCTTACTTTTTAGGAGGGCGAAAGTGGAGGGCTTTACAGAGCGAAAAATACGGTGACATGCCTGACTTCACTTGTGCTTCAGCCTGGCTTCCAGTCATTTATTCCAATGATGGTTCATGATCAGCAGGTCAGTTATTACCAAGTTGATGATAATAACCACTGAAGATCATACGGCACCATGTTTTAATAAGAGATGAGTTGGGGTGGGGGAATGAAAGGACCTTATTATTTAGCCTATTTCTTAAAATTGGGTGGTTGCAGCAGCATAGTACATATTCAAACAGTAAGGCATTCATTTCAGATTTCATTGCATTACATTAAGCATTTGACCAATGTAGATTGCTTTAGTTTCAGTGAATTGGCATATATGTATATCTTGTTTTGTTCCCCACCCCCCTGACGCAATACAGCTCTCCATAAAAGTGTGGGCTGTCCTTTACAGATTAATACCTTCACGAAAAAAATTACATGTGATCTTAGCAATGGAATTTTGATTATGCTTTATTGTATTGTTGTGTGGTTTGTCTATAATCTTTTGATTGTGAGCAGCTTTGGGAGGACTTTCGGCTCTGAATACATTGCAATATAATAATAATTATTAACACTAATGAAACAGCCTGGGCCCCTTGGAGATTTTCCAATATGATTTGACTGCGATCTGGTGGTTGTTGAGTTCCTGCATAGTAAATCCACATAAGCCAGTGCAATTTTCCCATAAGATTATTTCTGCAGCATCTGTTGTAGAGGTACAGAATCTTTTTCTGGGCTGATTGCCATTTCATCTGTTGGCACTAAAGGAATAAGAGCAAGACTATATCCTGTAGATCCTGTGTCAGGCTTTAGTATGTGGTACTTTACCTAATGCCTTTGTCTATATTCGCTTGTAAAATTAGGTTTCGTGCATTTTTACTTAGAAAAACCAATTTGTATATGTACGCCGAGGTTCATTGCTTTCCGGATGACAAGGATAACTCTTTCTTGTTTCTCAAATATTTTGTAAAGGTGGTCTCTGACATTAGTCAGAATAGATCCAGTCAAAATCCACTGATTTCGGTGAGCCTATCCTTAGTGTGACTTAGTTCATCCTAAACTTTGTAGTGTTAATTCTCAAAAGAGGATATAATCACATCCATAATGTTGTCCTTGTTTAACTATTTGCTAAACTTTTAGTTTTGAATACAGTACTGTACTGAACCTAAAGTCAGCTTTAGCCTTAAGACACTGAACTATCCTGCTTTCTCAAGGTGGTGTTCCCAGTTGTAGGACTCCCAAGAACATTTCATAACAATAATTGGGATCCTTTAGTGGCTTCAAAGAAAAGCAATTTATTGTTGTTGCTCCTTCAGTGGTATTTCATTAGCAGTGGCTCAAACAGTGAGCAAGGGAGGTTGCTCTTGAGATTTCTAATACATGATCTGGCAAGATGAAAAATGAAAGAGAACCACTATTGATATTTTTTTCCCCAGTCTGCTATTATCCAGTTTGGCCCTTCCCATCATTTAAAGCTTTTTCTTCCATCCATACAATTAATGCATAATCATATTGGTATCTTTATTAAAGGTTATGTAAACTGTGTGGCTGCATTCCAAAACCTTTCTTTTAATGTGGGGTTTTCCAAAATGTTGACTACAGGAAACTTAAACAGCTTCTCAGCATAATTATTTAGATTAAATCTGTATAGAGTTCATCCTGGGTTATAATGACATGACTGAAAATGCTGAAACTAGTATATTTGTATAGATGGGATTCCCATTTCTTCTGCTAAGTTTCCTAGATCCTGAGATCTAGAACAGTCTTCCTCAACCTCGGCCCTCCAGATGCTTTTGGCCTACAACTCCCATGATCCCTAGCTAGCAGGACCAGGGGTCAGGGATGATGGGAATTGTAGTATCAAAACATCTGGAAGGCCTGATCTAGAACATGACTGTTAAACTAAAGATGTTTGCCTTTTTTCTTCCCATGCTCCTGCAATTTAATTATTTTAGTTTAACTAAAACTCACGTTGTTGGCATCCATATGTCTCGCAAGACAATGGAATGTGCCTCCGCTGCATTAGCAGCACTGAAGTGACCTACCCAGGACACAAACTTGGGCAGTCTGTATGGAGGTCCAGATGGCAAGACCCCACCTCTTGGCCTCGCTGATGTGGTCCAAAGGAAAGCAGAGAAATACGCTTTGGCACCAGCTTGGCTTGTAGGAGTTGCCAGAAGAAGACATACAACGCACCATCCAACCATCTTAGGGACTCCACTCTGGATTTCTGTAGGGTTTACACCATAGCCTTTCTTCTCCCAAAGATATCCCGCGAGGCAGTGGAGATTTAGGATCAGTGTTTTCCTTCTAGATGAGTTATTTCCCAGGTTGACAAGCTGCATCTGCCCCTCACTTCTTTCTACAGCATATGCAAAAACTGCTTTCTTGACCACTGGACCCACTATTAGTCTCATCCATTCAGTCCACCAATGGCTGTCTTCGCATGCAGGGGAAGTCCCTAATTCACCAAGGGTTTGAGACCCATTGGCTACCTTCATCTGGTTTAGTGGGCCAGTCAGAGGTGTTCCTGGAGTGTTGCCACTGTTGCATGGTGACAGCTTCTAGGAGGCACAAGTGAGAGCTGAATGCAGGGTGAGGACCAAAAGCAGACATACAAGGCAAAGGTAAAGGACCCCTGGATGGTTAAGTCCAGTCAAATGGGGTTGTGGTGCTCATCTCACTTTCAGGCCGAGGGAGCCAGCTTTTATCCACAGACAGCTTTCCAGATCATGTGGCCAGCATGACTAAACCGCTTCTGGCATAACGGAACATCGTGATGTAAGCCAGAGCGCACAGAAATGCTGTTTACCTTCCCCGCCACAGTGGTACCTATTTATCTACTTACACTGGCGTGCTTTTGAACTGCTAGGTTGGCAGGAGCTGCAACAGAGCAACAGGAGCTCACTCTGTCTTGGGGATTTGAACTGCTGACCCTCCGATCGGCAAGCCCAAGAGGCTCAGTAGTTTAGACCACAGCGCCACCCACATCCCTACAATGACTACGAAGACATATTATCCCAGAAGGAGCACAACATGTCCCTCACCATTGGTACTATCCTTCCCCTAACACCCCACACAGCCTTATATTTACTCATATTTCTTATATAAAAAGAGGCCTACTAGATCAGGCCAAAGGGCAATATTGTCCAGCTTTCTCGCAGCAATCAGATGCCCATGGGATGTCCACATGCAGGGTATAAGTACAATAGCTTTCTCCCCACTTGCGATTTGCAGCAACTTGTATTTGCAAGCATATTGCCTCTTACAAGATACATAGGATCCATGTGGCCCTTTCTTTCTGCTGCTTCTCATATTTCGCTTGAAATGTTACTGCCTCAGTGAAAGTGAATGTTCAAAGAAAGAAAGAAAGAAAGGTGGTTTTAGAAGCCTGCAAAGAAGTGGTTTATGGCAGCAGAAACACAATAGTCTCAAGGCAAAGCTCTGGGTCACATCACAAGGCTGGCCAAAAATCTAGCTAAAGTAACTTACAGTAGGGCTCAGCAATCTAATCCTGGGGCCAATGCGAAGAGCACTTCCAGTAGCCAGTATAATGATTGGCTACTATTGTAAAATCTGTGGAACAATATTTGACAGACAGTAGGAGAGACGTCTTCAGCCTCTTTCTTGCCCACAAGCTGGCCCTCCTCTAAATTTAATGGATTACCAGCGCTCTAGGCCAACATGTGGCTGGCCACTCTGGGAAGCAAAATGCTAAATTTGATGGATCTTTGCTCTCTGGTCTTAGGTGGTAGTGGGTGTCTCTGACAGCAGAGGGATTTGTGAAACGAACAGGGCTCTTCTCTGTGCTTGCAGTGATATTGTTAAGCCACACCAATTTTGTAAGCTAAAGTCATATGGAGACTAAAATAGAATTTTATTATAGGAGTTCATTGCAGCCAGCACAACAATATTTCACAGTTAGTGGTCGGGAACTGTACTATATCACACCATTATTCTAGCCTTATAATCCTCTCCAGGTTCAATGTATTGTCAAAATGAAAGGTTCTCGGTGAAATGACCCAGTTGTCTTTAGTCAGCTAATGTTATTGCTGCTTTTTGCAATAGCTGTGATTAATTTTCCCATGCAATAAAGTACTGTATTTGCAAATAATATATATTTTGCTGTCTGAATAGATACATGTACAGCTTCTCTCCTGGGAAAAGATCTAATTACTTGTTTGAAATAACTTATTGCAGCCAATTTGGACTTTCTGTTAAGATTAATTGACTTTAATTGGTCATTGAATAATAAGGAGATGAGAAAAATAGGGGACAAATAAGCATGTAGAAAAATGGAGAACTATTAAGTCCTCTGCAATCCACCAAAGCTTTTATGATTATTTTATTGTTTTAAGCAAAGAGAATTATGAACCTGAATTATTTCCCCTTAGAAATGGCAAAAACTCTTGCATTGTTACATTTTCAAATTAATCATTGTTATTTCTAGTTTTAAATTCTTGTTTGTTTTTATGACTTAATCTGTTTTATATTCTATTTCTGTACTCCACTTTTTATGCTGGTTTATTGTTTAGTTGTACTGTATTTTGTATCTTTTTATTTTATTGTCAGGTGGATTTGAGATTATAGATTGCTTTGTGGAGGACGTTTCTGAAAAAGTGGAATATAAATGTTTAAATAAATATTTAAATTAAAGAAAACACTGCTTATACCTTATACCAAGACATTCTATCCTTTTATCCGACATCCTCCGTAGGAGAGCAAATAAATGAAGGTATCAGTAGCAAGCATAAAAGTGCTGAAATGGAGATAGGAGAACAAACTTAATACTGATTTATATTATACACACACACATATATAGTGTTGTAGTCTAGATTTTTCCAGGTTGCATATTATGCTTATTATGAAAGATTGAGGCAGTGTTTTGAAAAGTAGCTCCTCAGTTGTCAGTGTAATGTGTGCATTATCAACTAGGCATCCTGGCACATGAGCCCTGTAAGAAAAATAGCTATGACCCAGGGAGCCTGCTCCCAGACAGCGGACTCAGAAGTATGGTCTGGCTGGAGAAGCTTTTTACTACTCGAAGAAGTTTCCCTGACATCATCAGAAATCGAGTCTGTTAACCATTAACCTGGCCTGCGGTGAGTTTCTTCATAAAAAGCTGAAAACAACACTGAAAGGAAATCGATAGGGATTTTTTTGGCTAAAAGGGGAGAAGGAACCTGAGTGTTTGTTGTTTAATTTTTCATTTTATGCAATTGTACAATACTCTATAGTAAACAAATACAGTGGTACCTTGGTTTACCAACTTAATCCGTTCCAGAAGTCCGTTCTTAAACCAAAACCGTTCTTAAACCGAGGTGCGCTTTCCCTAATGAGGCCTCCCGCCACCAGTGCCCTTCCACCATTCGGATTCCATTCTTAGACCAAAGTAAAGTTCTCAAACCGGGACACCACTTCCGGTTTTGTGGAGTTCGTAAGCCAAATCATTCGTAAACAGGATTGTTCTTAAACCGAGGTACCACTGTATGTATATATCAGTGGAACCATGTTCAACAGTTTAAAGATGAAAGTGAATAAAAACTATCATAACCCCCAAAAGTGGGGGGGGCAGGCATTATAGTGTTACTGAGAAAATTAAACGTCCTCCCCCTGCCGCTTTTAGATTTAATTTCAAATTATTTAATTCACTTTTTTACTTTTGAGAATGAACACCTCCCCGCTACAACAAGATGTGATTATGGTACTTGCAGAAGCTAAAAAAGAAAGGAAGACCGTGAGGTCTCCTTTCAACAACCACCAGCCATTTTTGTTTGTATTTTTAAAATGGTGTTATTTAGGAACTTAGAAATCTGCCTTATACTGAATCAGACGCATTGTTCCGTCTAGCTCAGACTGGGGACATTCCCAGCCCTGCTCAGAAACGCCAGGGATTAAGTCTGGGAACTTCTGCATGTAAGACAGGTTTTGAACCACTGAGCAATGGCCCATATGCATTCTAAGTACTACTTTAAACCTATAGATCCATTGGATGTTCCTGAGCTTTTGCACTGTGTGTATAAATAACTCTTCCCTATCCAGTCCCTTCAAAATGCTTGTAAATTTTATATAAACCTATCTCCAGTGCACATTGGGATAAGGTTAACTCGTTGGCGTTTCCCAGCATGCTCAAACATTTAAGGAGTTAGGAGATGCCATAAATTTCTGGTGTTTTGATAGCACAAAGATAAGAAAGGTTAATAGAACTATTAACATTAGGAAACCAAGATCAGTAAGAAGAACGCTGGGAGGAGAAAACAGGTTTTGAGTTTTAGTGCTCGCATTGTCCCTGCTAGGAAGTACATTACCATTAATCTTTATTAATGCTGACATGCCACCCATTATAATGCCAACGCAAGGGACAAAAAATAACCAGTACCCTTGAGGAAGAGAATGTAAATTGAATTAGTTTAGAAACTTAGCTAAACTATAGGGAATCTGCCAGAGGATGCTTTTTTAAACGATTTGGCTCAAAACACCACTTTGGAACCTGTCTGTATAAATAAAAGGGAGAAGATCAAGCAAGAGGAAACAAAAAAATGGAAAATAAGTACAACAATTTTCAAAAGAGATTCTGGATTGGATCTGAAGGTGCTGTACTGCTCAGGGAATGACTCCATTGGACCCAGTCATATATCTTTGGCTTTTTAAGCTAATTTAAGTATCTGATCCAAAGCATATTTAGATGGAAGGATGTACACTGATTACTTGGCGGGGGTGCTTCTTTGTAAGCTTAGAATTGCTGTGTAAGTTTGAAATCCTATGCACATTTATTTTAAGTAAATTATTTGTTATTGTTTTTATTATTTAAAATCCTATTCTCAAGAGGATCAATCCAGTCTGGAGCTGTATGAAGTCTATATAGCAAAAATGTAACATGAATTTACTTTTCCTGGGATTTTGTGGATTCATTTGACTTTTTAGCATCACCAAAGATCCTGGGATCTACTTCATTACTAAATGTATTGGGTACCTAACATAGATTAACACCAATTGTAAGGAATGATGTTTCTGTCTTGCAAAATGGGTTTTGACAAAGTGCCCATTTTGTCATTTTCAACTATGGTCTTTACTGATAAATAGTTTTTAAAAACCTATAGCATTTTAACTATACCTGAAAAACTATCAGTCTAAATAATTTGAGGGACAATATCAGGAAGAAAATATGGGAAGGTATGAAGATGCCTCCTGATTTATACTGCTGAATCAGAAACATACTCAACATTTTCCATTGTTTCTTAATCAGCTAACAGAAAAGAAGTTACTTATCATTAAAAATGCAGGTGGAATTTGATATCTGTGAATTCCAAAGTGGACTGACTTGATCCACGTCACCCCAACTAGCATGTGGATTGGAACATAATTGTCCTTCAAACTTCTCTGAATTTTCCCTATACATTTCTCAGCTCAAAAACATACCACAATGCATATTTTAAAAATGTATATTTTGTGTTAAAATGTGTTTTTAGAAACACATACTTTGAGATAAGATACATATTTTGTGGGGGGAAATCAAAGTTAAATATAATTCTCATGGTTTTTTAAAAAGATATATTTTTACAAATTAATATGTAAACAGGGGAGAACAGACTTGTGAATGAGTACCTGCATGCACAATTCACACAGGCTGAAAAGAGGCTGATCCAGCCATAATAACACTTAGTATATGCCTCTCTGACCCTGTTTGGTAGCATAGAAATGTAATGCCCCCAAGTGGAATATACCAACACAGCACCTTAAGGCAGTATGAAGAAGAGCAAGGGATATTTTCTAAGTTCACAAAGCTTTAACCTTCTATGATATTCTGATTAGATCTTTTAAAAAATTTATAAATAAAATGTATGTGCATGTAAGGGGGTGGTGCAATGCACTGTCTAAATTATACAGATTCGTTCCTGGAAGCTAATTTGCTTTCTAGCAGTAAAGAAAGCGAAATCCAGGAAATAGAATGAAGTGCTCTTCAAAGGATGACTTGTGTGCACTTGGCAATAAAATGCATCCCTTCTTGAAAATATACCATAGAGTAGGATCATTACTCAGTCCTGTGTGAAAGACACAGACACTTTTTTGAGAATGACTAGAGTTGGTTCACATAAGCTGTCGCTTGATTCAAATGTGTTGTCTCAGGCACATCCAGACCCTACATTTAAAACACTCTTATCCTACTTTTAACAATCATGACTTTCCTGCAAAGAAACCTGGAAACTGTAGTTTTGTCAGGATGCTTGGAGTTGTTAGGAGACCATTAACTAACTGCAATCCCCATGTCTCTTTGGCGAAAGCCATGATGCAATAAAAGTGCTTAAAATGTGTAGTGTTGACAGTACCAGTATTCAATGGGACATTTCATAAAGAAAAGCAAAAGCTGAAATCTGCCACACAGTGCAGGTGTTTCAATAGTTCAGTTATGATTAGATGTTTAAATTAGGAAACTGAAAATCTACAGGTTATATAGATGGATGGTTTGCTTTGACATCAGTGACTGACAGACTCAAAAGAGAATCAAAATTCCTTGGGTTTTCCCCTGACAGATAACTGATATTCATGGATTCCAATATATCTTGCATTTTAGACACATCTGAAAATAATATTTTCTTATGCAGTTTCTTTGGCACCTGGACTACGTATATTACCTCAATGTAACAATTGGTCCATATGGACAACGGATTGCCAGAATGTGCTAGTTTCTTAAATGAACACCAGATTTGTGGAGCAGGGAAGGGAATGTAAGGGAGGCTGGGAATGTAAATCTGAATCTGGGACAAACCACAATCCATCATGAGGAGAGATTTTTGCCTCCTACGTTATTTAACAGAGGCAGTGGGAGGATATTTACGCTAGCAACTGGGAACACCTCTACATTCAAAATTCAAGCTGGTTACGTAGACAGAGACTGGATACACATATGGCATCCGTCCCATGTGCTGGCTTGAAACCGGGTGTGTACCTGACTCTGAAGCTCTTGTAGAAAACAGTACCCTGTAAATATCCTTTTTGGCCACAGCAAGCTGTAATGCTGTTTTCCTATATCAGAGGGATTGTATTGTTTGAAAGTGCATATCTTGAAATAAAACCCTTGAACTGCACAGATAATGGGAGGTACTGCCCCAGGAATTTTAACTTTCGCTCAGAACAGACAAAATATGTGACTGCTGTCTTTGCATCACATTATATGTTTTATTTTCTGTCAAATAATATTTTTTAGTTTTCCAATTTTTTAACGAATCAATATCAAATCACATCAGATTTAAATTATTTCCCCCCAAAAAAGTTGGCTCCCAACTCTTTGCCCTAGACGCATCTCTACTCCTCCCCCCCCCCATTGCTGCTTGATATTACATATTTATCTCTTAATTCACATTTCATTCCTTATATCAGATTTTATTTTCGGATATATCTTTCCTCAGTGATGTAGATAGGAGACGGCTGTGGAAAGGACTGCTCTGTAAAAGGGGAAGGTAGTGATTTTGCAGAGAGAGCCAAGCTCATGGGGAGGGAAGCTGCAATGTGCCCCCCCCCCCCTTTATAGCAATGAGTTCCTGTAGAAGAGTTTTATCAAGCCTGATTGATGTACACAGTGCAGGGAAGGAGCTGAGGCAATACCCATGGCTAGCGTGTTCCCATTGCTGCATATAGCTTAGGCCTGGGATACGCCTAACTAGTTTCTGTATTACTTCATGAGAAACAGGTCACATGTGCTGCCAGTACCTCTTACCTTTTGTTTGGCTAATCAATCCTCCTTCTCTAATAGACAGGCCAGACCTTGCCATGCGGCTCTAGGCTTGATTACTGCAATGTGCTCAACGTGGGGCTACCCTTGACGACTACTATGCAGCTTCAACAGGTACAGATTCCAGTTTTGCGCTTTCTAAGTGGTTTTAAGGATTCACCCATATCCGTTTTGTTCTGTGCCATACATTTTCTGGCAGTCTGCTTCCAGTTCCAGTTCAAGGTACTAGTTTGAATGAGTGCTCGAAACTCCCATTGTTCTAGGCGCATTTTTGTGACAGGGAATTTCATTAGGGCAAGCAGTTTCTGAGCTCTGGGTGCAGTACTGTGCCTAAAATTTCAGAGTGGAAGGAAAGGAGGACCCCTTTCTGCCTCCCCAATTCTAGCTCCTCACTGGAGACTGGAAAAGAGACCTCCTTAAGAATATTAGGGGGGTGGGCAGGGGAAGGACTAGACCATGTGAAAAATGAACATAATATTTTAGCTGCATTTCTTTCATTTTAATCTTTGTATTCTTGTTATAAAAAAGCGTGCCTAGACACTCTGTTGCTGCGCCCATAACCTAAGTTTAAGATGTCATTTATCTCCTAGCTTTCATATCTCAGTTTCTAACACTGGTTTGAACTTTTCAAGCCTTCCATGACCCCAGTCCCTTGCCTTTCCCTATAAAAGCCCACCTACAGGTTTTCTCATCTGTGCCACCTTTGCAGCAGGAATGGCAGCTTATATTAAGATTTTTACAGTAGCTGACGCTGGAATGTCTTCCCAGTGGAAGGGAAGAAGTTTGCAGGCCTGGACCTTTGAAAGGGCTGCAGGAGTATGTAATCTTTTCCACCAGATTTTTGCCCAGTTTCTGTAGGAACTGTTAAGATTTAGAATATTTGGTATTGCTGGTGGTATTTAAGTTGTTTTAAAATGTATTCTTTTATTGCTATGTAAACTGCTTCGTACGCTGGGGAAAGTAGTATAAGAATCATTTAAATAAATATGGTACAAAAATATTCTTCATAGGGTAATCACTTCTTAAGCAACTTGGCACAGTGATATAGGAGGGGGCAGGATAATGTGGGGGGTAGGGACTCATAGTCCCCAGTATAAGCTTGGGGATCACTTTGACCCACTCTAGCCCACATCAGTTTCGTGGGAGGAGGAAGTTACCCTACATACCAGCTGGCTGAGCCAGTCCTACCAGTGGGATTGGTGGCAATTAACTCTAGTAATTGCAGCACATTGTATTTCACACATGCAGCAATGGAATAATTAGACAACATGTTTACTCAGTAATAGAATCATAGAGTTGTAGAGTTGTAAGGCGTCCCAAGGGTCATCTAGTCTGCAAGTAGGAAATCACTGCATATATCATATGTAGTACATATATGGCAAGATGTTTAGAACTCTGTTCATAATAGCTCAGTTGATAAAGCATGATACTCTTCCTTTCAGGGTCATGGGTTCGAGCCCCATGTTGGCCTAAAGATTCCTGCATTGCAGGGGGTTGGACTAGATGACCCTTAGGATCCCTTCCAACTCTACAATTCTATGATTCCATGTCACTAACATGTTCCTCCATTCACTCTCAGGTTCACCTGATGGTCTTATTAAGATAGATGTCTTCTGTGGAGTTCCTTAAATATGCCCCATAATCAGACTAGGAGACCTTGGTTCCAATCCCTTTTTGCCACAGATCTTTTTCAAAAGTTTGATATGGAGTTAAAGACAAAAAAATGTGACTGCTATATTAGCATCAGACTACCGTATTTTTCTCCCTATAGGACGCACTTTTCCCTCTGCAAAAATGAAGGGGAAATGTGTGTGCGTCCTATGGGGCGAATGCAGGCTTTTGCTGAAGCCTGGAGAGCGAGAGGGGTCGGTGCGCACCGACATGGTTTGAAGGCTGACATGGTTTGAAGGTTGGTGGCGGGGAGAAGCGCGCCATCCCCGCAAGCTCGGGGGACAGCAGGGAGGCGCAGCTTCACCATCCCACTGTTCCCCGACCTGGTTTGGATTCCCCGACCTGGTTTGGGGGGGGGAATAAAGGGGGGGAAATTTTCCTTTATTTCCCCCCAAAAAAACTAGGTGCGTCCTATGGGCTGGTGCGCCCTATGGGGCAAAAAATACGGTATATTTTCTTTTCAGGGACACATGCAGGCATATATTTTTAAAACACCCATACTGCACCAACTTGAATGCAAACTGAAGGCACTCGGGGGGGAGGGATGCATTATCAGTGATAGGTCTATAAACAATAAAAGTGCAGGGTGTTTTTCCAAGTATGAATCATGTCCCCACTAGTATTACTAAAAGCAGGGTTACCCTAGGCTGGGCAGAAAGCTATGCAACAATTATGTTGAAGCATTGGGCATGTGGTTGGCTGTGTGTATATAAAAGATTTAGTACACTCAGGAGCCATAAAGCTGACTTTCTTCTAAAGCTTAAGGAATATGTTTCATAATACACTTAATTATGCCACCCACTTCTCATGATTAGAGTTAGTAACAAAAATTATCATTGGCTTCAAGTTATTTGGCAATGAAATAGAGTCAGACTGTCCCTCGACTTCGCAGTCCCAGAGCACCTGGTAGTTACTGGCAGTGGGTGTGGAAGAAGATGTGATTTTTCTAGCCAAGGGCTGGGCCTTGTCTGATCTTGTATTTTTTCTGTAAAAGAAATAGTACGGTGTCCTATTGTCTCTGAGTCCTCTGTCAGATGGATGGGGACCATGTGGGCTTCCCTTCAGTTCTGAAGTCCCAGGGTAACCAATAGATTATCAGGGGTGCCCAAACTTTTTTCAAAGAGGGCCAGATTTGATGAAGTGAACATGTGTGAGGGCTGACCAAAGTTGTTGAGCTAGGATTTTACACCAGGACATATACTGCCACGGGGGCTGGATTAGACCCCCAAAGTAGACTTTGGACATGCCTGGATTAAATGGTAGCTAGAGTTTCAAATATGCTTTTAATTGCTTCTGTTTGCTTCTAGTTTGCTCAACACTCTAGCTGCATTTGGCACTGGTTTCTGGATTGCCTTCATGAGTAGAGCCACACAGAGTGTGTTGTGTTATGTTTGCTTTTGGTACCTCATTTATTTTATTTGCTTTTTCATTTATTTTACATAAATCAAACACCATGGGTTTCCTTGGTGGCTGCTCCCAGACTACCTGCCAAAGAAGACCAAGATAATACTGTCTTTTACGACTTTCCACTGGTAGGCAAAAGCCTACTTTTTCAGGCTCCTGATGCAGATTTGTATAAATCGGCTTCTACTAGTTGTGTTTGTTTATGTTTGTGTGCCTTGTTTTTTATTTGTATTTTATTACACTTCTTTGCATCTATATTATATTAACTGTCACAGTGGGTAAAAGTCAGGATACAAATGTAACAAATAAGCACATTTATAATAATAAATCAGTCTTTGCATCAGTCTTTGATACATTTGCCTTTCTCTTCAATCTGATTTGAATTAGGCCATCTAAAGGGTCTTTCATTATTCCTTGGAATTGTAACACACCAAGCCCAAATGCTTCCAAAACATTTGTGCTCAAATCTGCATGTATTTGTTCAGTGCTTGCCCTTCATTCAGAGTTACAGGGAAATAAATGTGATGATCTGTTCATTATTTCATTTTATAAATGCAAAGATTACCCAGCACCACAGACTGAATAGGAAAGAGACATGACTCAGAGCCACGTGGACTCAAAACAGATGATCTAACTTTCCTTCTGCCAGAAATGCTACCTTTGCTTTGCTGATGTTGCAACTTCTTTCAGAGTACACAGTGGTGATGTATTTGTGAATACCTCCCATTTCTTCCTAACATCTTCTGTTTGCTTCCCTGTCTGCACTAATTAAAGGTGTGTCTTTCTCAGTCACTGACTCGCATGTGTTTGAACTAAGCTATTAAAAGGGAGCTGCTCTGTAGTTTTTAAGGAAAAGTGTGTTTGGTACTGGGAGTTGTCTCTTTGAGACAGTTCTTCACCCTCACTAAATATGGAAAGTGGCTCACACTATTTAGTTTTTCACTAAATATGGAAAGTGGCTCACACTATTTAGAAGGGGTTTCACATAGAAGGGGTATGTGAAACCCCTTCTAAATAGTGTGAGCCACTTTACATATTTAGTGAAAAGTGTAGGATTAGAATCATTCTCTTCTTCTGTGTCACTCACCAGGTCCTCAGCACAAGAAACTCTTCTTGTATTTGTACTGAGTGCTGGAGCCTGGTGTAACACTCCAAATTAAAGAATTATGAGGCCAAGAATTAAGGAATTTGAAGGGCCATGGTTTGTTTGTTTTCTAAAAAACTGAATGGAGCTTACGTTCTTCCCACACAAACCCCGCCCTTGGTTAACCAATCCCCACCTGAGCTTTCTTCATTTCAGCAGTGTCTGTTTTGGGGCAGTGGGGTATAAGTTTCTTGCTGCTAATGTTAAATAACTTCATCTCACTTAGAGATCTATCACTCAGAACTCTCTAAGCAATGGTCAGGGATGATGGGAGTTGTAGTCCAACAGTGTCTGAAAAGCCACAGGTTCCCCATCCCTGCTCTAGGTGAAAACATGGTAAAATAAAAGTGTTTGTCTAAGGCATGAAAACACCATCAATGATGGGGCCAGCTGGGCCTCCTGGGCACAAAGGCCTGGGTGCCACAATGGAAAAGGCCTTGCTATGTCCTCACCAACCTCAGTTTGTGGTAGGAGGCGGACGATGGCCTCTGCCAAAGACCTGAGCGGAAAGACAGAATCACGTTGCACAAGGCAGTCTTTTGAGTACCTTGACATGATACCTAGTTTGCTGGGCGTGCTATTTGACAACTTAAAGAGAGACAATTGCACTGAGACATAAATGCATGTTCTATCTGTGGTATCACATTACAACTCTTTATTTGAAGCATCCCACTCAGGGTGCTAGCCAGACTTCATCTGGCTTTTCTGGTTCTATTTTTAAACACTGACGTTAGTTTTTCCATGCTTATTATCCGCCTTGTATGTAAATTATCCATTGATTGCAAGATGCCAGGGAGGGATGTTTGCAATGCTTAATAATCTGTTTGTGGCCTGCTAATAACAGCAATCTGGTTAGTTTCTATGAGCTGGCACTCTGCTTATTAGATAGCCTCAGTATTTCCCCTGCTCTCCCAGGGAGAAGTCTCTCATCAATGGGTATGAATCACTGCACATTGTTGTTGTTTTGGAATCTTGTAGCTTGGATGCAGAAATTTAGCATATGCTCAATATACAGTTTCCCCTCTTCCCTCCCCAATGTGGTTTTTATTGCTTTTTGCAGGAGTTTGGCTGAGGTATAGCAGGATCTAGAATATTCATAAAGAGCAGCTCTCCCCTCTCTGGAGGAGTGAGAATCTCAGCTCCCTGCACAGGGTCCTCTCAGACCAGGAATTGTCTCTGATTCCTGCAAGCAAGCAGCTTGGTAGCCTTGCACTGCCTCTCCCCCCCCCCCCCCGCTTTTTAAAGGCAAAACCACCAGATCTTTCACAATTTGCCAGTATTATCTACAGTTTGAGCCTGTTTGTTGTAAGGACCTAGATGTTCCTTAGAATGTAACAATTACAGAGAAATTGCACTGCAAGTTTGCTGTAAATCTTTCAGCCTTAGCCTCTTCTGTTTCCCAGATTATGAGGATACTAGGACTGGACTGCATTGCAAGGTTGTTGTTAACCACTCACTCAGCCTTGACCCCAGCTTCATATGAGCACAGGGCTACTTTGAGCCACGGGGGTGGGTAGTCTAAACATCTAAAATAACAGCGTTGGCATCACCCAAAGTCCATTCAACCTGCAGTCAAAGCAGCCTTATAATAACTGGGATCCGCAGCAGCATTGTTTTGTTGTTTGAGTATTTCTGACAAGACCCTCAGTAAGATACATGGTCGTGTGCTTATTTTGCACAATTATTGCGCCCTCCCAAGGCGCTGAATGGACTTGAGGGAACAAGGGAAAGGGAAGAATACATGATAGTGGTAGAGGGGTGCTTGTTTCTGTTCAGCTGCCCTGTCGGCTTTGGGAAGATCTTGTCAGGCTTCCTCAGCCTCTCTCAGCAGGTTCCCGAGGAGGCTGAACGCCACTTAGGGCTGGGCACTGTTGTATATATAGGATGGCGGGGAGAACGGGGAGGGATGGGAAGCAACAACCGCCATCTTGCTTGAGGGCGGCAGTGGCTTAAAGCGTTTAGAAGTCATGCGGCGGGGTGGCCATTTTGGGTGCGGGCAAGCAGAAAGTGGGCGGGGAGTCGCCGACCAATCAGCGGAAAGGAAAAGCCACAGCGCGGAGGGGGAGGCCCCTGTGGCTCGACTTCCTGCGTGGGCTTCGCGCTTTACACCGGGGTTGCGGTCCGGGCACCGCGCTTAGGAGGAGAACAGCCGCTTGCTTGCCGCTCTCATGCTGCGACCCGACGGCTGCCTCTTGCTGCTGCCGCTGCTCTTCCTCCTGGCGCCGGGGCCCGCCGAGGGGAAGGCGGAGGCGGCGGCCGAGAGGCTGAGCCCCTACTTCGGCACCAAGTCCCGCTACGAGGAGCTGCACCCGGAGCTCCTGCGGGACCCGCTGTCGCTCGGGCCGCCGCAGCCGGGCTTCCCGCTGCCGCCGGCTTCCTGCGCCCCGCTGCAGCTCGGCGCCGTCTTCCGCCACGGCACCCGCTTCCCGACGCGCAAGCAGATCCAGAAGCTGGGCCGCCTCCACGGACTCATCCAGGGAAACGCCGGGAAATGCAACGCCAGCGCCGCCTCCCGCCTGGCGCGCTGGACCATGTGGCTCCGGCCAGACATGGACGGCAAGCTGGCCCCTCGGGGGCGCCGCGACATGGAGATGCTGGCCAGGCGCCTCGCCCGCCGTTTCCCCAGCCTCCTGGCCCGGAACCGACGCTTCGCCTTCGTCAGCAGCTCCAAGCACCGGTGCCTGGACAGCGCCGCCGCCTTCCGCGAAGGGCTCCGGCAGGCGCTCGACGGCCAGCGGCAGGGCACGTCCCAAAAGCATGGTGAGAGGAACCCCGCATCGTTTCCACTCCCAGCAAGCCGTCCATTCTCTGCTTCATTATAACCTGCATGGGCGTAGCTAGGATTTATGTTAGTGAGGGCGGGGACACCCACCTGTCATCGTCCTCTGTTTGGCTCTGTCCAGCAGTTTCCGAATGATATGTCTCAACAACAGGTTTTTTAACCACTTTCTTTTGACCCCAAGAGTGATTCTACAATTGCTACTTTCAGTTAAGTATTTGGAGGGGCGACTGCCCCCCTGCTCCCCACCCCCCAGCCATGCCCATGATAGCTGATGGCACTTTGGGGTGTGGGTGCAGAGGTCCAGATCATTTAAAGACCCCACGGTGGCAATAATGTACCCCACTTACTACTATTATTATTATTATTATTATTATTATTATTATTATTATTTGCACGTATTAGGCACTTTAGGCAAAGAAAAAGCATCAAAATGAAATGCGCCACGTGAAAGCAGTTTGGCGCCTGGGAGTAAGTGTCATCATTGAATTCAGTAGGACAGGGTTGTCAGTAGAGAAGCCTAGGTTTGCAATATGAGACCCTCCCCACCCCCAAGCAGATACATTAAAACCAAGAGGAAAGGAATTAAATTAAAACACACCCCATCCACTTCTAAAAGGCCACAGAGATAGTTAAAGGCCTAGTTATAGAGGAAAGGTTTTGCCTGGCAATGCCAGGCTGGCGTCTAAATATATATAATCATGGCGCCAGACAATACTTTCTGGAGAAAGCATTCTGTAAGTTGGGAGGCACTGCATAAAAGGCACCTTCTGGTGTTGCCACCCTCTGGGACTCTCATGGAAAAGTCCTGCAATGCTGATCACAGGGTCTGGGTCAGTTCAAATGGGGAGAGGCAGCCCTGGAGGTATTGCAGTTTTGAACCGTTTAAGGCTTTATAGGTCAAAACCTGCAATTTGAATTGGGCCGGAAATTAATTGGCAGCCAGTGCAGTTGGGCCAGGATTGGTGTTATATGTTCAAATGGTCTTGCTCTGATGAGCAACCTGGCTGCCAAATGTGAGCCCCACAGATAATATGTTGCAGTAATCTAACCTAGAGGTTGCCAGAGCATAGACGACAGAAGTTAGGTTATCACTGTCCCTGGGCCACCAGCTGAAGCGGATGGAAGACACTTTGTGCCACCAAGGCCACCTGAGCCTCAAGCGACAGCAAAGGATCCAGAAATACCCGCAAGTTGCATACCTGCTCCTTCAGAGGGAGTGTGTAACCCCATCAAGAGCAGGCAACTTCCTATCCATCGGTTCTAGGGAACTACCCACTAACAGTGTCTCGTTCTTATCTGGATTGAGCTTCAGTTTATTGTCTCTCACCCAGTCCATTACCGAGGAAAGACATCAATCCAGCACATCTACTACCACACCCTGCAGGTGTAAATGAGAAGCAGAGCTGTGTGCCATCAGCTTATTGCTGACAACATACTCCAAAATGCCAGATAATGCCACTCAGGAGTTTCAGGTAAACAGCGCGGTGAATGAAATCGAACCCTGAGGAACTCCACATTGAAGTCTCCATGGGGCTGTACAGCACTCCCTAAGCATCATGCACTGGAAATGACGGTCCAAGTAGGACTGGAACCATTGCAAAGCAGCACCACCCACCCCTAACGTGGACAGCTGATCCAGAAGGATTTCATGGTTGATAGTATTGAAAGCTGGTGAGAGGTTGAGGAGAATCAACAGGGGGACATCTCCCTGTCTCTCTCCTCTTTCTGTGCCAAAACTGGGTCTAAACCCTGATTGAACTTAGGGGGTTGGATAATCATTTAAGACCCCAGTCCCAGCCCTTTTCTCTTGATAAGGGTTGCTTTTGTCCCCCTTTGTGTGTGGTACTGGTCCCTCTCCTAAAAAAAGAAGACCTGGCCAGAACTTTCAAATCATAGTTAATGTGCTTATCTAATATTCCTGCTCACTGCGCAGCTAACTTAAATACCAGCCTTTATTGTTGTGGTTTAATACTCGCAAAATGTTTGAAGGCATGAAGGCAGCCTTTGGACCAATAGTAAGGAAAACTGCACTACTGAAAACCTTTTCTAGAGAGATTATTACAGCAGCAAGCAGGTGAAGCAGGGCACTTTTAAGAGTTATACTCACAGGAAAACAACAATTATCTGACACAACAATTTTCAACATCCAGACTCTTGACAGCAGAGCTAGGTTCATCTCCTGCCCTTGGCAAGCTGAGGAATGCCATCAACTCTCAGGCATGTGGTAAAGCCCCAGGACAGGTCAGAATCCCAACAGAAGTGCTGAAAGCCGGCCTCAATTTCTCCCTCATAATACACCTCCACAGCCTTCTCTTGCAGTGTTGAAAACAAGGATCCATGCCACAAGACATGTGTCACCACAGTGTCAGAAGTGGATGCCAGGAATAAATCACACAGAGTAAGTGATGTTAATTCTTTATTGGAAGAAACAAGGTCTGCTCAGGAGTGCCTGGCCTAATGATCACCATTCAAGGTGGAGGTCTGTTCAACCTGACATGTCTCCACACCAAGACAAAAGTGTGGCAGGTTCTTGTCTGCGAAATGTTGTTTGCAGATGATGCAGCCTTGACAGCACACTCTTAAGCAAGCTCTGAAAAGACTCGTCTACAGTTTTGTCCAAGCTCGCATGGAGTTCGGCCTCACCACCACCCTGATGAAGATCAACATATTGGGTCAAGATGTTACCAGCACTCCAGCATCAGCATTGAGGTGGTAGACAATTTTATCTACCTGGGCTCCACCATAACCAGCAACCTTTCCATTGATGCTGAGCTGGACAAGTGCATTGGCAAGGCATCTATCTATGGCAATGGTTTCCCTATTCAAAAGGGTAAGGGAGAATGTGAGGCTAACAACCAATGCCAAGATGAAGGTCTATTGGGCTTGTGTGTTGAGCAGGCTGCTTTATGGAAGTAAATTCATGGGTAACTTATACCCACCAGGAGTGATGCCTCAGTGCCTTCCATATGCATTGCATCAGGTAGATTTTGGACAGAGTCTCTAATAAAGGTATGTTCTCCCAAACCCACATTCCCAGCATGTTCGTAGTTCTGTCTCAGTGACATCCCTGCTGACTTGGTCATGTACACAGAATGGAAGATGGCAGGATCCCCAAAAGGGAGCTGTCACTAGACCTGTTGGCAGACCAAGTCTGCATTACAAAGATGGCTGCCAACATGACACAAAGTCTGGCAACATCAGTCCCGTTGTATGGGAATCCCTTGCAGATGATTGGAGTGCCTGGAGAACGACAGACAGGTTGTGCATTTACAGCAGTGACCAGAGGAGGAATGACTACTCGGAGGAATGCAGACAGAAGAAATGCCATAGCACACCTGCATCAGTGCAGCCAGACTCCTTCATCCGCCCCAGCTGCAATAAAACATGTTTCTCCCTTATTGGTCTCTACAGCCACAGCAGACGCTGTATCTCTCCCAACGGTTCGACTTTATCCTCGAAGGCACACTCCTACATTGGCTCCTGAGACTGATAGAAACCAGCAACAATTATGCTCAGGAACATCTGTTCTTTTTCCTTGTGTTCATAATAGCAAGCATTTCTATTTTATTTTTTCATAAAATGCCTTATAGGTTCTGTTTATTCTTCCGGAACAGAACTGGCAAATTATGAATTGTTTCCTAACTTTCCTTAAATGTTTTTATTCAGCCTTAAATTGACATCCCCCCCCTCGCCCTTCTACATTTATCAATATCTATTTGCCATGCTAAGTAAGTTAATGGAAACTGCAAGTTCAGAACTTGCAGTGGCTTAGAATATCAGAAGCTGGATAAAGAGGGTCAACATGTCTGTGTCTGTTTTATGAGCTTCCTGGAAGCAACTGTTGTATGGAACAGTAGGCTGAATTAGATGGATTTTGTTTTTGTTTTTTAATTAATTTTTATTAAAGTTTCCACAACATTTTCAACACAAACAAATACAAAACAATTAAACGTAAAACAGATATACTTCTGAATCTTAGCTTCATGTGCCTTACTTTCTCGACTTCCTCATACCTCCCCTTGCTGCATTCTCCTGTCAATAAATTTTAAGCAAATCCCCAGCTTATTTCAACTTAATCTTAATAACTCTCATTTTCATTCTCTTATCTATTACCGCAGTTAACCCCTATCTTCCCATTCAGCACCAACCTATCTTTCACCAATCTTTGCATATTTCTTTAAATAGTCCTTAAATTTTTCCCAGTCCTCTTCCGCGGTTTCTCTTCCCTGGTCTCGAATTCTACTCGTCATCTCCGCCAGGCTCATATAGTCAATCACCTTCATCTGCCATTCTTCCACGGTGGGTAACTCCTGTGTCTTCCAGTATTTTGCGATGAGTATTCTTGCTGCTGCTGTGGCGTACATAAAAAAAGTTCTATCTTTCTTTAACACCAATTGGCCAACCATGCCCAGGAGAAAGGCCTCTGGTTTTTTAGTAAAGGTGTACTTAAGTACTTTCTTCAGTTCATTATAGATCTTTTCCCAGAAGACCTTAATCCTAGGGCACGTCCACCAAAGGTGGTAAAACGATCCTTCCATTTCCTTACATTTCCAACATTTGTTATCGGGCAAATGGTATATTTTAGCCAGTTTGACTGGGGTCATGTACCACCTATAGATCATTTTCATAATATTTTCTCTCAAGGCATTACATGCCGTGAACTTCATCCCGGTGGTCCATAACTTTTCCCAGTCAGCAAACATAATGTTATGACCAATGTCCTGTGCCCATTTAATCATTGCCGATTTGACCATTTCATCTTGTGTATTCCATTTCAACAGCAGGTTGTACATTCTTGACAAATTCTTAGTACTGGGTTCTAACAGTTCAGTTTCTAATTTTGATTTTTCCACCTGGAAGCCAATTTTCCTGTCCATTTTAAAGACTTCCATTATCTGGTGATAGTGAAGCCAATCTCTTACTTTCCCTTTTAACATCTCAAAGCTTTTCAATTTCAATCTGTCCCCCTCTTGCTCCAAAATTTCCCAATATCTCGGCCAATTAGCCTCCATATTCAGTTTTTTAACGGCTTTTGCTTCCATTGGCGACAACCACCTCGGAGTTTTACTTTCCAACAGATCTTTGTATCTAATCCAGACATTATATAATGCTTTCCTGACAATATGATTTTTAAATCCTTTATGAACTTTAACCTTGTCATACCACAAATATGCATGCCACCCAAAGAAATTATTAAAGCCTTCCAAGTCCAATATATCAGTATTCTCAAGGAGTAGCCAATCTTTCAACCAGCAGAAAGCCGCTGATTCATAATACAGTTTAAGGTCTGGCAGGGCAAATCCACCCCTTTCTTTCACATCAGTTAGTATCTTAAATTTTATTCTTGGCTTTTTGCCCTGCCAGACAAATTTGGAAATATCTTTCTGCCACTTCTTGAAACAATCCATTTTGTCCAATATTTGTAATGTTTGGAACAAAAACAACATTCTAGGCAATACATTCATTTTTATAACAGCAATACGACCTAACAAGGAAAGCTTCATATTTGACCAAATTTCTAGATCTTTTTTTACTTCCGTCCAAGTTTTCTCATAATTATCTTTAAATAAGTTCAGATTTTTAGATGTCATATTTATACCCAGATATTTCACTTTCTTAACCACCATTAACCCTGTCTCGTTCTGAAACTTTTCTTTTTCCGTTATTGTTAAATTTTTCTCCAAAACCTTCGTTTTACACTTATTCAGTTTAAATCCTGCCACTTGACCGAATTCTTGAATTAATTCTAAAGCTCTTTTAGTACTGGATTCAGGCTCTTGTAATGTAAGTACCAAATCATCTGCAAATGCTCTCAGTTTATAATGTTTCGCTCCGACCTGTATTCCTTTAACCAACTGGTCCTTTCTGATCATATTCAGCAAGACCTCCAGGACCGATATAAAGAGTAATGGAGAGATTGGGCATCCCTGTCGTGTTCCTTTTTCAATGGTAAACTCTTCTGTGACCACATTATTTACAATTAATTTTGCCTTTTGTTCAGAATATATCGCACTTATACCGTTTTCAAACCCTTGACCTACCCCCATCCCCTGTAGATTTTTTATCATAAAACTCCAAGAAATATTATCAAAGGCTTTCTCCGCGTCCACAAATATCAGAACTGCTTTAGTGTTAATGTTCTCTTCCAACTGTTCCAAAATATCGACTAAGTTCCTTACATTGTCTGATAAATGTCTTCTCGGGAGAAAGCCTGCTTGATCCCCATGAATCTCCTCCATCAAAACTACTTTCAGTCTTTTTGCTAAAATGTCAGCAAAAATTTTATAATCCACATTCAATAGGGAGATAGGACGGTAGTTTCTAAGTTGAGTCTTCTCTATCTCAGTCTTCGGTATAAGTGTGATAAAAGCCTCTTTCCACGTATCTGGTGCCCTCTTTCCCTCCAATATTTCATTACAAACTTCCTTCAAAGGTTGTATCAACCACTCTTTCAACACCTTGTAATATTTGGAAGTCAGTCCATCCGGTCCTGGAGATTTGCCTATAGCCATATTCTGAATGGCGGCTTCTATTTCTTGCTCTGTTATTTTCTGGTTCAAGATTCTTTTGCTTTCTTGTGTGATCCTTCTCAGTCCGTTTTTCTCCAAAAACTGTTCTATCTCAGTCTCTTTCTGAGGCCCTTGTGTGTAAAGTCGTCTGAAGTATCTCTGGAAGCAGTCTCTAATTTCTGTTGGTTTATAGATATTCTTTCCATCCACTTCTAAATTTGTAACAGTATTCAATTTTTGTCTCTTTTTTATCTGCCAAGCCAACAATTTGCCACATTTATTAGCTGATTCAAAAGACTTTTGTCTCATTTGTTTAATTTTCCATTCTATTTCTTGGTTCGTCAGTTCCAAGTATTGTGATTGATAATATTTAATTTCTTTCAAAATGTCCCGAGATTTTGGATTTGATCTCAATTTCCTTTCTCCATCCTTTATCTTTTCCAGGATTTTTTCTTTCTTATAATTCTGACTTTTCTTTTTAATTGTGTTCTGTTGTATCAAAAATCCTCTCATCACTGCTTTACTTGCATCCCAGATTATTCTTTTTTCTACTTCAGTCCTCATGTTAATTTCAAAGTAGTCTTTTAATGTTTTTTGGGCCTTTTTACAAAACTCCTCATCTCTAAATAATGAGTCATTCATCCTCCATCTGAAGGTACCAGTTGTTGTAACATCCATCACCATCTTTACCGCATTATGGTCGGAGCATGTTTTGGGGCAGATTTCAACTTTTTTTATCTTCGGTGCCATTTCTCCAGTAATCCAAATCTGATCAATTCTGGTCCAAGTCATTTTAGCTTCAGAATAGAAGGTTCCCTCTCTTTCAAGTGGGTGTTTTACTCTCCAGATGGATTAGATGGATTTTGAACTAGTTCAGCCAGATTTTTTACTGATCTTTTGCTTACTCAAGCTGTTTTTCCAAAAGCCATACTTACCCATTTTACTTTTTGAGGATTATTTAATAAATCACAGAATTCCTGCATGTTACACGTGTCCGCTTTACCACAGAACCTTTAGATTAAATCTTATTCCACAACAGAAATTAAGCTGAAGTGTATAACTATCATTCTCTAACCTTGATCCTCAAAAGTTAGCCTCACTCTCCCCCCTGCACCCTGGTTAGGTTGGATCTTCAAAAACGTTTGTGCGTGCATTTGCTTTTGTTATTGTATGAAATGACACGTACTGTACAGAGATAGCACTTACTACTAATAATACATGGCAGATATGCTTGCACAGGAACTAACGTGATACTCAGTATAGATTGGAAACGTTGGCATTTAAGACATTTCAGGTATGAAATATTGCAGTATATTTAAACATACAAATTTTAGTAATATTAAGGAAATTTAAAATGAATAAATAAAGTGAAAATATTTTATGTAAATCACTTCAATGATTAAGCAATACACTAATTGTGTTAAATAAACAAATAACATAAGACACACTGTTGGTAACTGGATAGTACTGCGTATGCCAGCAGTTAAAATTAATCTTGAACCAAAGGCTCCTTGGGTCATATTCAACGTTTGGGCCATTTGTTCCTCGCTCACGATAAAAACAGTGCATACTGAGAACTGCAACCAACAGATTGAAAAACCAATGTGATTGATGTCAGAGTAGGTTAAATTTACATGAGATTTTCATATTAATTGTTACACAGAAGATAGGCATGTTGAAACACATGAAACATTCCAAGGTTGTGTATTCTGTTTATATGTAGGAACTGGGAGAGAGGAAGATCAGTCTCAGATTTTTGTACTGGGATTTCAGGTAGGGGCGCTCAGAATGCTAAAGAGCTGTAGCACAAAGTTGGGAGATAAGGAATAATGGATGTGCTAAAGGGCACTGAGCAAAATCACTTCCTTAAGTTCCAAGTGCCCAGAAGTGAGGGGTGGTAGTTACTGGGAAGATAATCATAATTTTATGAACTAGGGAAAGTGCAGAGCTTGGTATTTGGAAAGGATAAAATAAGAGCGGTCCAGGATCATTCAGATGGTTGATTTTAGTGAGACCCTGAATAGTGTCAGGCAGGCCATTGCCTGTGGTGATGTAAGTTTATAGTCCCTTGTTTCTAGAATCAAGCCCACAATATTCTTTGCGCAAACCACTCGTCCAGTTTACTTTTAGCAAGGTTTTATGTTAATAGAGGAATTCACAGAACCCTTGGTTTCAGAACCCTTTTGAGAAATTCTGTGCAAAATGCTTTATATAAAAAAGCTTATGCCCCCTGTAGTTTACTTGAAGCAACTACCTTTAACTCAGTGTTTGACAGAAGATTATTCAGTTTTAAGAGTGTGTATTTTGCAACGTGCTTGCTTTTGTGAATTTATATTCCACTTTAAAGCCACTTACGACATTTAACAACCTTTTGCCCTTTCATTTTCAGCCACGACGACAGAAGGAATTGAAACCAACGACAAACTGATGAGGTTTTTTGATCTATGTGAAAGATTTGTTAAAGATATAGAGGACAATGATACGGCTATGCATGAGCTGGATGCCTTCAAGGAAGGTCCTGAGATGAAGGAAGTAGTGGGGAAAATCGCAAATACCTTGTGTCTACCAGTGAATGACTTAAACGCAGGTAATGTTCTTTTATCAGCTTCCTACCTGTTCTCAGTTATTACGAAGAGCAAATAAGCAGTAAACATAAACATCTGTTGGAAAAGCTTTAAAGGTTAACTTTTGTTGAACCTGACTGGGGGACATAAAATATTTACCCGCCCCCCCGCCCAGTGCCTTGTTTTCATTTTCATCACTCTTAGGGACTGGTTCACATAAGTTAAAGTATCTCCGCTCCATGCATTGTATGACTCTCACAAGTGCAGAGATGCACACTTGTGCCACGCAGAGCGAAAACTGAAGCCTAGTTCATGTTTCTGTGGTAGCCTGGAGAGAGCAGACAGTCGTGCTCCATTGAGACACACTCATAGAAGTATTGAAGATGCTTGGGAAAATTTGTACGATGAAGTGCGGAATGCAGAAAGGAAATGGCCTATCAACTCTTGCATGCGGTTTTCAGGTAATGGTGCACACATGCCTATTTCACTGCTACAGTGCTTTTTCTTTTTAACTACAAAACATCCACTACCAGCAAGCTCTGTAGCTAGTAACTAACAATATCCATGTCACGACCCATTATCAACATTGTCTTTTAATAAGCTTTATTTTGGTGTGTGGCACAAGCTACTGGTGTCGGCACCCTTTCAAGAACCTCTGTAGGAAGAGCAAACAACTAAAACTATCTACCACAAGAGCTGCAACTTTTCCAAAATTATGCCTAGAAGAAATGCACAACTAGTTCTCTGTGCCCAGCTGATATCTACCCACAACTGGCTGCTGCCAGAGTTGTTTAAAGAACTGCTGGTGGTGAAGTGTAGAGGAAGGATGTTTGTGGTTGGTTTTCTTTGTAAGTCTGTTTCTCCTGGGTACATGCAGATGTTTGGGGCTGCCTAAAGGAATGCTTTGGCTTGTGGTCAAACACTTAAGAAGCATGAGAAACCAACTATCATACACAAAGTTCTTTGTGGCAACCTTTCCCCCCTTCCTGGGCCACAGGCTAACTTTATTAGATTTCACCAGGAAGAAAGTATTTTCATGAGAAAAGAGAGGTTCTCATCTTGCTGTTGTACAAACTTTATGGATCCAGATGGTGATAGTGCTTTTTTTCTGTGGGGGACCCCCTAAACATTTTGTGAATCTAAGTTTGGCCTCATTGAGGGACAGTATTTCAATACGAGTAGGAAAATGAGAGTACCCCTAAACATATTTTTAGAAGAAAAGCACTGGTGATAGATATTCCACATAACTTTGTGAATCAAGACGGTGTTAGGTATGCCAGTCTGGTACTAAAAACCCACATGCACCCAGTTTAGTGGGACACAGATGAACAGTGAAATGGGCATCTGGATGTGCATTTGCATTAATTATTTGCATTATGGATCTCCTTTTACTGAATCAGGAAGTATTATTTCATTCCACAGTATTTTATCCTTCCTATCAACCGTTTCAGGTGGTTAACATTCCATTCCTATCAACCGTTTCAGGTGGTTAATATTCCATTTAAAATACAACAGAACATCACTAAGCACCAATCAAACACAAAAAGTGGGGGAAAGACATACTTTTATCGGATGAACATAGGTAGTATCATTATTACAGTTCACTATTCCCCAGAGCCACTGCAAACAACTCTATCCTGTTTTTATTTGTGATAGATAAAGGCAGGTGCATCAATTCAAGTTTTCTAGCAGCATAAAAAGCCCTTTCTGTCTCACTCTTGAATTCATTAGGCAAGGGATTTTGAACCATAATTAATGGAGAAGGAGCTCTAAGATACGCAGATATAAATGTAGTAAAGAAGGTCAGTGTCATATGATATAGTATTGACATTTCCGTAACTCCAACTGATGCAGTTTTGACAGTTTCATTTGTCACTTGCCTTTTCTACAGATTGGGTTCTGGTGTCCTTTTTCACTTGACCATCTGAACTAACTAAAGAATATCGAGTTTCCTGTAGTGTACATGCAACAATGATTTCTAGTTACTTTAATCATAACCCTTCTAAGAGTGATTGAAACAAGAGCAGGTAGTAAGATGTTGTCTGAGTATACGTATTCACTTGTAGGATGCATGCTGGGTTTTTTACAGAATATATGATTATGATTCTTTCAATGGTAGAAAGTTTAACATGTTAAGTTTCACCTAACAGCCTTAAAAACGAGGCTTATATTTATACAGTTTGCAATTCTAATTAAGTTGAGTTTTTGAACAAGTTTGTGAATATTTTCAGAAGGGCATGCATGCATAAAACACTCCAGGCACTGATGTGTTCTTGTTCATACAAATCTAATCAAATAATTCATTGCTAATATTTAATACCCACCATGTATTCCGTGTTTGTATCATATGTTAAAAACATGCTTGAAATACATAAAAATCCCATATTTACTAGCTCATTTCTTTTTGCTTATAGTTTGTAGTGTATTATATGTATTGATTCCAGGGATACAGAAGACTACGGACCCATTTGTGGAATTGCAAGCATAGTTCTTGCTTGTCACCCCTCTGTTTGTGCCAGGGATAGGGGAATTTCTTGCCTGCAGGCTAGATCTAGCTCCTGGTGCCTTTGGATCCATTCTGCCTCGTCCCTCTTTGCCCCTCCTTGACACAGTAATTAGACTAGAAAAAAGCTGTTGTTGCCAATGGAAGCTTTTTTTTTCAAAGCCTAATTGATGTACAGAGGATAGGAGTTCAGAAATGAGAGAAAATCATGACCTTGCCCACGCTTGTTATCCATTTCCCAAGATGTTATCCCTGAGGAAATATGACTCTCAGCGTACAAAGGGTTCCCCAGCCTTGTTCTATACACAGGACCTGGTTCCCAGATTGTATCTCTTTTTATTGCGTACCTTCATAGCAGTTTTGTAAAGGGGGGTTTTGTTCACCACTGATGTGGTCCTTGTGTCTTGCCCTTTCTGCATAAACATTTCATTGATGGCTTGTGGCATCCTGCCTGACGTACTGTCGGTGTGTTGCTAACTGTTGCTCTTCTTTACAACAGATTTGGTTCAGGTGGCATTTTTCACTTGCTCATTTGAGCTGGCCATAAAAAACATTAGCTCCCCCTGGTGTTCACTCTTCAGTGAAGAAGATGGCAAGGTAGGTACTGTGTACACATCTGCAACCCGCTTAACTAAAGAAATGGAGAATTGAATGTTGCAATGTATTGTGAAAAAAACTATTATTCGGTCTCACAGAATTATATAGGACATAGCGGGTAGTATTCAGCCAAGAGTAGAGCTGCTGAAAGGGATGCGGGTGGCACTGTGGGTTAAACCACAGAGCCTAGGGCTTGCCGATCGGAAGGTCGGCGGTTCGAATCTCCACGATGGGGTGAGCTCCCATTGCTCTGTACCTGCTCCTGCCAACCTAGATAATAGTAGATAAATAGGTAACGCTCCGGCGGGAAGGTAAACGGCATTTCCGTGCGCTGCTCTGGTTCGCCAGAAGCAGCTTAGTCATGCTGGCCACATGACCAGAAGCTGTACGCCGGCTCCCTCAGCCAATAAAGCAAGATGAGCGCCACAACCCCAGAGTCGTCTGCGACTGGACCTAATGGTCAGGGGTCCCTTTACCTTTACCTAGAGCCGCTGAAATTAATCAGCATTACTCAGCTAAGTCCATTAATGTCAGTGGTCTACCATGAGGAAAACTTAGTTGAATTCTAACCATGAGCTGAAATCTGGCACTCACTTAACATGATTTAATTTGACCAAAACAGCCTACTGAGGCAAATACAAATGGTACCAGCACGGTTTGGTTTTGGGGAGTGTCATTTAACATTCCTGCTCTCGTTAGATACCCTCTCCTACTCTGCCCAACCTTCCAGCCTATCACCCTGAACATCTGCATGTAGACTCTTAGGGTACCAGATGCATATATATTGGCTATTTTCAGTCTCTTTCTAAGGAATACTAAGTTCCTAAAAGTAGCATCTGCTTTTAACAGGGCTCATAACCAATGTCTTTAGCATTAGCTGCACCTATTGACTTCACTCCTGTGCAGGAAAACAATCACTCATATTCCTATTAAATTGTAGACTTCAGTGCTCATTCCCGTTTGCTGTTCCTGGCTTGCCCCTGGGAGGCTTCAACTGCAGTGTTATAAAGGCAGCTCTCCGCCAAAGCATTTGCTCCTGATTGCAATGGTGGTGGGTTAGGAAGAGGAAAGAACCCATTGCCTGGGGTGGAAAACGTGTTATCTATCTATATTGATGGGTTAGGTACCAATAGTTATATGAAAGTTTGTGTGCGTTGGAATGGCATGCCTGCAATTTACTAAAATAACCCTTCTCTGTAACAACTTTTAAATGTGTGTGATACTAGGTTCTTGAGTATCTGAATGATCTGAAGCAGTACTGGAAGAGAGCTTATGGGTATCCTATCAACAGCCGCTCCAGCTGCATTCTTATGCAGGATATCTTCAAACATTTGGACCAGGCTGTTACAGAGAGTAAAAGGTAAAAAGTGTGTGGTGGTGGTGGGAAAACACATACTCTGTTTCGTGGTCCCATTCTAGGTGTCACTAAAATGGTTCCACCTTCTTGAATGTGCCACAGCTGCTATTTGTGGAATGATCAATATATGTAAGCATTCTTTTTTATGTTTTAAAAGACCAAAATGAGTGTGTGCACAGAGCTTTCAAAACTTTTCATGTTGGTGACACACTTTTTAGACATGCATCATTTTGTGAAACAGTAATTCAGTTTTACTAGCTAACCAGAGGTTAAATTAACCCATTTTCAGCCCCAGGAGGAGTGCGAGGAGCATTCACACAACACACCCACACACTGCAGCTAACACAGTAATGTGGTGTAACATGCAATTTGAAAAGCTCTGGTGTAGCAGGTGTTGGAAGAAGGGGACAGGGAATGTGGGTTGGCGAACCTTTTTCAGCCCAAGGGGTGCATACCCTTCTGGGCTATGTTCCAGGGACAAAAAGAGGCAGAGCAACAAGTTTGAATGTTAACTTTGTACAGTAGGCTAGTTTTTCTACACCCCTGCCTCTTCCTACCGTCAGAAAAGCCCAAAGCATCTCAATTCAAGGACTCATTCTAGCCAGCCAAAAGCACTTGAGGCCACAGAGCAGGGAAAGTGGCCTAGGGAGGAGGGGGCGGCCTGGAAAAAGTCCTGAATGTCAGATATAGATGCTTACAAAACAAGAGGATGATTTATTGAGAGAAGTCTCTTCTACGGGACCGCCTCTCCTGGCATGCCCCACGGAGGATCTTAAGGTCCACAAATGACACACTTTGGAGGTCCCAAGTCGCAAAGTGGTTAGATTGGTCTCAACTAGGGCCAGGGCCTTTTCAGTACTGGCCCTGACTTGGTGGAACACTCTGTCACAAGAGACCAGGGCCCTGCAGGACTTGACATCTTTCCGCAGGGCCTGTGAGACACAGCTGTTCCACCTGGCCTTTGGTTTGGACTCAGTCTGACCCTTATGTTTCCCTCCCCTTATGGTTTTGATCTATGGGCTACTTTTAAAATGAAGCTGCATTTTAAATTGTATTTTAACTTGTATTTTAAATTGTTTTTTTTCTTTTTCCTATTATGTTTTTATTGTAATTTTACTGGTGTTAGCTGCCCTGAGCCCGGCTCTAGCTGGGGAGGGCAGGGTATAAATAAAATATATTGTATTATTATTATTATTATTAGATTTAAATTCAATTGAACCGCTATGGTCACAGTTAGGTGTATGAGCAGGTATTTTATTTGGCTTGCAGCCCACTTGCGACCGATTTCCCACTTCAGTTTGGATCTGTGGCAAAACCTCCCTTCAGTTTGTTTCTGGATGCCAGGATATCAAACACATGACTATAACTTTTTATATTCTAAAATAAGTGGAGAACATATGGTGTCCGTTCTTTAGTGAGCATTTATTTTGAATCATTTGCAGAAAGGCAGTATGACTTCCCATCAAACATTATCCCAGTTTTTAGGGCCCTTCCCTGTCACTTTCCTTACTGCAATAAGTCATTTTTATTTTTAAATGGATTTGTTGCACCAGAGCACTTTAAATTGTGCAGACCTAAATATCCATAAGCTATTGAATCCCTCCTGAAAAATAGTGGCAGTCTGTAGGCAGCTGATTGTTAAACAACAAAAAGCTGCAGGAGATCCCAGTTATGAATTGCCTGCATCGTGTCTAGATTTGATATAATTAGGAGCTTTGTGAAACAGTGCTGTTCCTTTTCCTAACAGTTGATGGCAGTATAAACAGAAGATGCTTATCTAAATTTTGAATAGGTTTCTCTTAACTAAGCTTAGTAAACTAAAGTACCTAATTGCCTCCTTTCACCTACCAGCTTTTTCTGAATACTGATAATTGTTTATCCTGACAAGACAGCAGAGGGCAGCTGTTGCCTTCTATGGAGGGTGAGTTGAGACACACAGGGAAACAAAGTGACTTGCCGTATGTGACACTGATTTCGAGTAGATAAGTTTAACTTCCAGTCACTAATCCTCAATTAAAGCTGCAGCTAGATGAGATAACGTATGCAGAGCTAATGTAAAAGAAGCATTCTCATACCTCGTTCAAAATAACAAGCCACTTTTTTATCTACCATTTTTCTATTAAAATGTACTTAGTATGGAATAGTAGAGTATTTACTTGTACCAAGTGTTACTTGTACCAAGAGGCAAACAGTTCTTTCCCACAACATGAATTAATGTTTAAAAAACACTGTGAAATCATTGGGAGTCTTTAAACTCTATTATAATTTGGGGTAGAACTTAATTTTCTTCCATGCGAAGGTAACATTTTGAGAAGTGCCCATCTCTAGATATGTCCTATTCCACAATTCCATTCAGTATCATTCATATACACACACACACACACATATACATATATGACCAGACATTTGACTAAGCCAGGCATAGGCAAACTCCCATCATCCCTAGCTAACAGGACCAGTGGTCAGGGATGATGGGAGTTGTAGTCCCAAAACATCTGGAGGGCTGAGTTTGCCTATGCCTGGACTAAGCTACATAGAAACATACAATTGTAGAGTTGGAAGGGACCCCAAGTGTCATCTAGTCTAGCCCCCTGCAATGTAGGAATCTCAAGCAAAGCATCCAAGGCAGATGCATAGTTGCTTCATAATTTCTTCCTCCTCACTTCGTAAATTGTTTCCCCCCCTTAAGAATTTTAATTTGTATATGATATGTTTATTATAAGGTTAGGTAAAGGTAAAGGGACCCTGGCCCTTAAGGTCCATTCGTGACCAACTCTGGGGTTGCGCGCTTCTGGCGAACCGGAGCAGCACACGGAAACACCATTTACCTTCCCGCTGGAGCGGTCCCTATTTATCTACTTGCACATGACATGCTTTCGAACTGCTAGGTTGGCAGGAGCTGGGACCGAGCAACGGGAGCTCACCCTGTCGCGGGGATTCGAACCGCCGACCTTCTGATCAGCAAGTCCTAGGCTCTGTGGTTTAACCCACAGCGCCACCCACGTCCCCTATTATAAGGTTAACCCCTGCCTTAATAGAGTGACCATATGCAAAGGAAAGCACTGCCTCTGTGCTTCTTAACTGAGGGAGGAATTTCAGCAGGTGCAGCCTATCCTATGCCTGGATAAGAGACACTTTGTGTGCTTAAATCTTCTTCTACACAACTTTTAAACGTTCAGAAGTTCAATTGGGTTATTCAGCATTGTGATTCATTAATACCTTATGACCAAGGATTTATTTGAATCAGTGGAGGTGTGTGTGTTTGTGTGTGTGTGTGAGAGAGAGAGAGAGAGAGAGAGAGAGAGAGAGAGAGAGAGAGAGAGAGAAAGAAAAAAAGAAAGAAAGAAAGATTCTCTTCAGTGACTGGGAGGGATCACTATTTGACATCAGAATACAGCCTTATTATTGACCCTATATGAGATATGCTACTCTGTGTATTAATCTTTGTGTGTTTAGGGATTAGTTTTGTTTGGAATGGCTTTATGGAATGTTTAATTATATAACCTTGTAAAGATTTTTAAGAGCTCTAAACAATTTAGGGGAGAAATTGACTTGTCCCAACCGCAGTGACTTTTAAAACTGCATCCTGAGGTTGAGGAACAACTTCTCTCATTTGATTCCTGTCAGAAGTTAAGACTCCACCTGGTGGACTGTAGCCACAGCCTCAGCTTCTGAACAATGCGCACTGAATTTTTCAAAGCCCTATGAAGTGAATGGTTGTGTTTCTGTTGTGGATTGCGTTTATTTTTACAAAGACACGGCCATGTTTTTAGTCCTCTTGCGTGCTATAGAAAGAAATTGAAGAAAACTTAGAAGGAGCAATGGCAGTCCTCATAGTTGGAATCATGGAATTGCAGAGTTGGAAGGGATCTCAAGGTTCATCTAGTCCAACTATACCTGCAAACCCAGTGACCTTTGGGACGCTATCAGCTGGCAGCTGATGTTCGAATAGAGATAATGCATTACATTCTCTTCCTTACTGAGAACAGTACACAGATCAGAGCTGTTTGGTTGTCATCGGGCCAACAGGTGGTAGGGAGGGCAGCATTAGGGTTGGTTTGAGAATTCAGTGTTGAGCTGTGAGTGCCGAGTTCTGTCACCGTTGCCTTATAAGCTTGGTGCCAATTTCTGCCTGTTTTTTGTCTTCCTGCGTAGTACTGCTTTACAAGCATAACTGAACACAGTAAGGCATGTGTATGCGTAAGACATGCACAGGTTTACACTGTCAGATACTTTTCAGAAGGGCAGGGAGAAGCAGAGCAAGAACTGAAGACACTGCCACTATAGTCAGATAGCTCCAGTGTTATTTCATCAGATTCAGCCTTTGCCAATACAGTGTCCTTCAAATGCTCTAGGGCTACAAGGGCTACAACTCCCAACATGCTGCCTGGAATTGAGTTTTACACTGAGCTTTCTTCTTCATTGCAGCTTAGAAATGAGAGGGTAGCTTCTAGTTATTATATCATTTCAAAAGGCATTTGGTAGTCAACAGAAGGAGTAACAGGAGTCCTTTAACAATGATTGAAGTTGAGATTGTGTAGTCTGGTTAAACACCTTCCTTCTTCTGAGTCATACTATCTGTCCATCTGCGAGAACAGTGTTCCTCAACCTTCGGTTCCCAGGTAACGTTGGACCACGACAACATCCCTGACCACTGGCTAACTGGATGGATCCAAGGTTGAAGAACACTGCTCTAGAGGGTGGGGAATCTTTTCCTGGGGCCATATTGAAAGCTCCCACCTCCTCTCATGGGCCATCGTGACAGGCAGATGGGGTCCAATGGGAACTCCGATGACTGCAGACTTGATGATTTGCACTGACAGCAAGCCTTGCTTTGTCAAGGAACAATAGAGAGTGCTCTCTAAGGCTCCTAATTGTTGGCAAACACGTCTCTACCTGCTCCACACTTAACATTGCAGATAATATCAGGTGTCAGGCAGGTTGGTGTGGCTTGGGGAAAATGGTCTCATAGACCAAACTGGAACCCATGCTGGGCCTGACTAGACTTGTAGACCGGAGGTTACCCATCTCTGCTGTAGAGTCTAGACTGGGACTGGTGGTATTTGAAGTCCAAAACATCTGAAGCAGGCTTCCTCAAACTCAGCCCTCCAGATGTTTTGAGACTACAATTCCCATCATCCCTGACCACTGGTCCTGCTAGCTAGGGATCATGGGAGTTGTAGACCAAAAACATCTGGAGGGCTGAGTTTGAGGAAGCCTGATCTGGAGAGTGCCAGATTGACCAAGGCCGATCCAGCCCTGTGTTATGTATTGTGACCTGCAGCAGCTCACCCAATAGCAAGGGATAGGTTTTAGGGTTTCTGAACACATCTTGACAGCTTGGTGGCAAGGAATTCTGTGTGCTGAATTGACTTTGGGATACCCACTTCCGATTCTTTGAAACAGAAATAAAACTTTAAAATGCCAGCAAGTAAATTCAGATTTGATTGTTTTCTGATATCTCTTTACTGAATGGGTTTGTACGTTACTCCCAAACTCTTATTACACAAGCTAGAGAATTTTGGATGTTGTTGTTTTTTAGTCGTTTAGTCGTGTCCGACTCTTCGTGACCCCACGGACCAGAGCACACCAGGCACTCCTGTCTTCCACTGCCTCCCACAGTTTGGTCAGAAGATAATTTTGGATACAGTGGACTATCTCATTAGGCATTAAACTCCTGAGTTCATGCTTGAGAGAAACGCCTTCTTTCTAAACCACTTAGACACTGCCTTCATTTGTGGGTGAGGCTTCTAAGCTGGCAGCCAACAGATGAAAATGCCAAACATCACCTTTTGCCTAAAGAAAAAGAACAAAGATCTGTTTGCTATGATAGTTTACTAAACAGAAAGCAATTTATGCTGTTCTTTCAGATGTCAGATGTTGGCAGAAACATTTCTGCTCCCAGAATTTTGATACTGATTTCTGATCAGTGTTCAAAAATGTGCGATAGCACATTGGTGCAGGCTTCATTTATTTGAGTTTTATGTTGGAGTTACCTAGCTTATTCTTATGCGCCTTATTAGACTATGCATCACCTGCCAACCTAGCAGTTTGAAAGCACGTCAAAGTGCAAGTAGATAAATAGGTACCGCTCCAGCAGGAAGGTAAACGGCGTTTCCGTGCGCTGCTCTGGTTCGCTAGAAGCGGTTTAGTCATGCTGGTCACATGACCTGGAAGCTGTACGCCGGCTCCCTCAGCCAATAAAGCAAAATGAGCGTCACAACCCCAGAGTCGGCCACGACTGGACCTTATGGTCAGGGGTCCCTTTACCTTTAGGCTATGCATCAGAGAAACCTGAATGTAAGAAGCATGTACTAAGAAGCACAGGCCACATGGTAAAGACTATAGGAAGCAATTACTTTGGTAAAGGAAGCATCTCATCAAACAGCTAAAATGTTCATCCTGACCAAAGACTAAATTCACTTGTGTTGGTTTTCTTAATAAAATAAAAGAAAGAAAGAAAAGAAGGAAATTTGGTATTTGTTGTTTGCATTGGGTCAGTAATTATGGGAAAGGGGAAATTGTATACCTTCATTTCCTTATGTAAAAACAGTTTTTAGTCTGTTTTCTTGGGCTTGCTAAATCACAGTATGGTGGGGAATTTCTTCTGTACTACCCCACCATAAGCACAAAAATATGTATATGAATTCTTGGAGAAATGAGTAATCTATCTTATTTCCTTAATGCTTGCGACCGGTTATAAAGAATTGAGGATATAACATAACTTGTGCAGTACTTTATTATGTCAAAGTGTCATTTTTAAACTTCAGAAGCAGGATACTTCAAAGCATTCTTCTCTAAATGGGACAGGTCAAACAAGTAGTTGCATTTTATTTCCTTCTTGATGTTACAGGTTAACTTAAAGTACCAAGAACTTTCCTCTGTTGAATTAAAAACTGTATTTTAGCTTTGGCTTGTTGCTTGGCCTTCGTATGCTTGTCATAGCTGCTGCTAATAATTCTAAGGCTTGAAAGTTTTTACATTTAATTGTGATGAAAACCTGGATTTATGAACTGGGCTTTGTTTATTCCATTCACAAAACACAACATATGTAAAGCATGGTTTCCCCTAATGCAAATTATAGTTACACCTGTATGTTCCTTTATATAGATTATGTTACAAGCTTCTAAAGGTAGGGGCAGCATAGTGTGATAAGTATCTTATCAAGCTTATTACTGAGAAGCTTGGTTTAGCTGGGACTCTCTAAAGATACTTATTCATTTCTTAAAATGTATACACCACTTGATGCGGGGGGCACACCTCAAAGCAGTTTACAAAAAGAGAAAACTGAGAAAAATCCACAACCTTACTTCAAAGCATACAAAGAATAAAAATACTGGAGTTGACATTCTGCTTTACTATAACATGAGCACATGGAATCATGAGTAACATGGGATCTCGGACCTTTAAATTTTCTAAAAAATATATTAACTATAAATAGTAGTGATGATAATAGTTTTGGGGAGAAGAAACTAGACAGCTGCTTTTGCATTACTTTTTTATATTGTACCATCACCGCGGTACATTAGAGTTACCTAAGCAACATAGACGCTGTAGGAACTTACAATCTGAAATGAAACAGGCATTGGGTCAGTTGACTGTCAAGGTGGAGGAGTGGAGATCATGGGCAGAGATAAAATGAGAAATAGGAGTCAAAATATAGGTTGAGCAGGGGCAGAGAGAGGTCTTGAAGGCCAGGCTTTCTGTTGACTATAGAAGATCATGGGAAGTCAGGGAAGGAAACAAATGATGTGGTCAGATCAGTGAGAAATGAGAATAATTTTGGTTTTGGTTTCTCGATAGACGGGAGAGGACTAAGATGTGAAAGAGGAAGAGGCCAGAGGGCTTACATAAACCAGAGTTGTAGCCACGAGGACAGAGAGGAACAGTTGGATTTTTAGTATGTTGTACAGGGAGAAAGGTCCATAACATGGCCGTTCTAAACAGGTGGGTAGCAGTGGAGAGAAACTAATCCAAGAGAAGCTGTGACACTTTGCCTGGACAATAGGATGAATGAAGTCGTCGCCATTCATGTGCCAAAAAAATCACTACAGAGTGAGCGCATCATCTGTAGATGAGTTGCGAGTTGCACATTCTCTGCTTTGCCATTCATTCTCTTTAGAGAATTGCTCTCTTCCACTGCACCCCAATATCCACATGATCTCAGCTGTAACTGCAGGTCATCTCTTAACCGGGAATGAGATTGAACTCTGTAATCTTCTAGTTCTTTTCTTTAAAATAACATATTATTGTTATTATTATTATTTAAAAAATGATTTCTTGACCAAGTGTTTTTTAGCATGCCATTCCTACGGTTCAGACCACCAAAAGTAAAACAACTCTTTTACAGTAGCATAGTTTGCTAATTCTTGTAACTATACAGTAGTTGTGCCTCACTGCTTGGAACTCCACTACATTAGTAAAAAAAACAGCGTTTTGAATGCGTTATAAACATGCAATACCAGATGGTGCTGGAGAGTAAAAAAATATATATGTGATTTTCCATAGCGTTTCTTTTTCTTTTGTTATAACGATTTAATTTCTGACTTATTTATAGCGTGTTTTCCCCCGAATGTGTAGATCCACCCTTAGATTCATCTGACTAATCATCTTTTGCTTGGCTTTTAAACTTTCTAGTTCGAAGCCTATTTCCTCTCCCGTGATCCTCCAGTTTGGACATGCAGAAACCCTTCAACCTCTCCTTGCTCTCATGGGCTACTTCAAAGACGAAGAGCCTCTTAAAGCTAACAACTACCACAGGCAGATGCACCGGAAATTTCGTAGTGGCCGCATTGTCCCTTATGCCGCAAACCTGTTGTTTGTGCTTTATCACTGTGATCAAGCCGCAACTCCAAAGGAAGAGTACAAGATCCAGATACTGCTCAACGAGAAGCTGCTGCAATTTCCACACACAGGAGAAACAGTTGCTTTGTACACCGACCTGAAAAACCACTATAATGAAGCCCTCCAAAATTGTCACTTTTCCGAAGTGTGCGACATGCCAAAAAATACTACTGAAGGTGATCTGTATATAAAGGGGACAAAGTAGAGGAAGCGTTTTTTGTGTGTGGAAGTGTTTGATAAAATGTAGCTCTTTTGCTTTTGCTACTTTTTAGGAAGATGTACCATCACACTTTAAAAAAACAACTTCATAAACTGGTTTCTCAAATTCAAAAACAAAATTACAAAAACAAAGATACAGGACATCTCAAAACATTCAAACAAACCTCTGAAGCTGTTTCTGGGAAAAAAGCTGCCTTTTTCAGGATCAAGAATTATCTAGGTGTAACCACATGGTATTTGGCATACAGTTTACTTCATAGCTATGCCAGTTATTTAATGTGAATAGTTTGGAAGTTATCGTGGATCTCAATTGCTGCTTCACTGGAATATTCACTTGTGAATACAGCCTCTTATGTACAAACATCTCCTAAGTATAAACATCTCTTATATAAGATTCCAGGTGGTTTTCATGGTTATGTTTTACAAAAAATAATTGGTTTTTGCCAAGTATTTTGGAGACCTTGCATAAAAGGTTGCATCTAGTTAAGTTATACTCAAAATAGTCCACTGAAATAATGGGCTTTACTAATTACTGTTTTTAATGGGTCTGCTCTGAATATGACCTATTTGCGCACAACCCCCAAATTGTAAAGCAATAGAATACCAGTGCTGCATAATCTATTTTCATAATTCAGTCTTTTTTGTGTTTTGTTTTGGTAGCTTTTGCCCAGCAATAATGTGGTTCTGTGGCTTCAAAAAGAGGCGTCGTACGTTTGCCAATTGGGCAGATGCCAATCTGTGATGGGCATTCAGGTATTCTATAATAATAACATTGAAGAGAAGGGGGTCACTGCTTTGAGTTCAGTTTCAAAACGAACAAAATTGCTCAGCTAGAGAGAGCACAGCTGTACCTTGGAAGTCGAACGGAATCCATTCTGGTAGTCCGTTCGACTTCCAAAATATTTGGAAACCAAAGCATGACTTCTGATTGGCTGCAGGAAGCTTCTGCAGCCAATCAGAAGCCCCGTCAGATGTTCAGCTTCCAAAAATAGTTTGCAAACCGGAATAGTCACTTCCTGGTTTGCGCTGTTCGGGAGCCAAAATGTTTGAGAACTTAGCTGTTCGGAAACCAAGGTACAACTGTAGTGCATAGTGTACATTTTAAAGAGGAAATCCATGATGCTTTAATATGGCTTCCCCCTTTAAATCCATTCTTGGGTGTGGTTTCCATATGTAAACTGTAAAGAGACTGCTTTTCCCAACTAAATATATTCAATCATGCATTGAAGCAGGAATTAGTTTTTCAGAATTGAAAATAGTATTATCACCTCAGTCTTGGCTTTTTCTCTCTCTGTTTCTCTGTAACTTTTTTTCATTCCTATGAACCATTCCTGGAAACCGGAGTGTTGTTTTTTTAGTGGGGCATTATCTTGGATACAGTATTGCTAAACACTTTGAAGATTTTGGTTTTGGTTTTTACCAAGAGTTGCTGCTAAAAAAAACCATGCTTTAAAGAAAAATTAATAAAGAACAACTATCCATAAAAGAGACTGCATCGTGGTTATACAGTGTGCAGCGTATCTCTGTGTTAAATTGCTGGTCTATAACGTGAGATACCATACACCACCATTTTGAAGGGAGCTCTTTCTAAAGAGAAGGTTATACTGACAATTTTGGGGAGTGGGGTGGGGAGGGGAGGTTCTTAATTAGGAGTGTCAGGTGAACAAACCTGTAAGGATAGGTCTGTTGACACTGAAGTCTCCTCTATCCAATTCCACAGGAGAAATGAAATGTAGCATATCACATGATAAAGCTACTTTCATACTGGATAAATATAACATACCAAGAACTAACTTAGTTGGTCTTTAAGGTGCTACTGGAAGGAATATTTTTTGTTTTGACTATGGCAGACCAACACGGCTACCTATCTGTAACTGGATAAATATAAGTATTTGTGAGCAATGTGGTTGCTAAGGTGTGTGCTTACAGTGGAGCCTTTTGTGTGCCTATAATTCAGTTTATGGTTTCAAACTCCTGCATATCATATAATGGTTTGGTTGCTGTATAACAAAGGAAGGAAAACTTCACGATAGTACAAGCTGTTTAAACACCTCAAATGTTGTCAGATAGCTAAATCACGCCATTCCAAGAAAAAAAATTAAATAAAAAAAGTAATTATTGGACTGATTTGTCTCATTTGTTAAATGCAGGATAGATGTTTAGGCTTAAGGCACAAAATGCACCATACAGACCTAAAATGTGGGGAGTAGTCATTTCAAGTGGAAGAAGAGCAAACTAGAGAGGCTAGTGAACTTTTCTCAGCCAGCTGCTTTTTTCCCCCTGTCTGGGCTTGGAGACTGGAAATGAGCTCAGTTTCAGGAAGGTGTTGTGGTGACAGGGCTGGGAAAGGGTTTAGCACCTCCCATTGCAGCCTCTGCCTCTCTGCTTGAAGTTGTATTCTATACATATATACCTGTATGTGCACACACATATACACGCACAATTTTATACCTGTTCAGCAACCCATGTCCTAAGATAAGAATCAACAGGAAGTGATGAGTCATCAAAAGGAAGAGAATTCCTCCGCTGTCCCGGGGCGATTTTAAAATGCTCCCGGAGGGCTTTTGAAGGCAGGCGGGGGGGGGAGCAAAGACCTTTGCCCCCCACCCGCCTTCAGAAGAGGTCCTGGACCTCTTCTGAAGGCTGGCGGGGGGCAAAAGTCTTTGTCCCCCCTGCCTGCCTTCCCGGGGGCTTTTAAATCTCCCCGGGACAGCGGAGAATTCCTCCGCTGTCCCGAGGTTTTTAAAATGCTGGCGGGCGGCAGCGAAGGGTTCGCTGCCGCCCGCCAGCATTTTAAGATCGCATTTTAAGAAGTCTCCGCTGTCCCGGGAAGGCAGGCGGGGGGGAAGCAAAGACTTTCGCCCCCCGCCGGCCTTCAGAAGAGGTCGGGGGACAGACTGTCCCTGGACCTGGTCTGAAGGCGGTTTCCATAGGAACGCATTGATTGATTTTCAATGCATTCCTATGGGAAACCGTGCTTCGCAAGACGAAAAACTCGCAAGACGAAAAGACTTGTGGAACGAATTAATTTCTTCTTGCGAGGCACCACTGTACCTGATGCCCTACTTAAATGTGGTATGAGGTTATGGTAGCACACCTGCTTTCTAAATTGCCACTCCTAAGTGCTTGTTAAAATAGTGATTTGAGCGGCTACTTTTAAAGCATTGAAGATAAAACGGGGACATGATTTGCAATCAATTAAAAATGTTTGCAGAAGGTGGGGAAATGTATTTTAGTGCAGGAACAGGCTTTGGCTTCTGTAATTTACAAAGTGGGTCAAATGCTTCTGTCCTTGAGCTTTAAGCTGGCAGCCCTTGGGTCTTTCATTCAGCTGTTCATTGGTAGTCCTAGCATGGGTCATAACACTTAAAGATATCTCCATATTTTAAGACTACAGTGGTACCTCGGAAGTTGAACGGAATCCGTTCGACTTCCAAAATGTTTGGAAACCAAGGCATGGGTTCCTATTGGCTTCAGGAAGCAGCATTGGATGTTTGGGTTCCAAAGAACGTTTGTGAATTGGATCACTCACTTCCGGGTTTGCGGTGCTTGGGAGCCAAATTGTTCAAGTCGCAAGGCGTTCATCAACCAAGGTACGACTGTATAATGTTAAATGTAGTCAAATGTCCAGGAAAATGCAGTTTCATGTTTACAGAGCAGCTTTGCAATGGTACCCCAAAATAGTTACTACCTACAAAGTAACAATTGCATTGTATTTGCCTTATGTAAGCTTTTTCTTTTTCTTCTTGGCAGCAAGCCATTAGTCCTCAACAACTTTCAATGAAGTGATGACAAGTGGATTAAAAAGTATTGTTTACATTGCTTCAAAGAAATTAAAACTCCCTGCAATTAAGTTTCTTTTTTTTTTTTAAGGTAAAACTGTCTTCTTGAATGGTTACACAATTTACCCATATGAGTTTTCTACCTTCCTGCTGATCAGGAAGCTGACACAGCAGAATTGAAAACACAGATCATTTGTTAGAACAGGGATGGGGGAGGGAGAGAGAGAGACAGAAAAAGGTTCAGACTTAAATTGTTCTGTGTACAGTCCGAACCCAATAATGGTAATACACTGCAATGCACAGTTTTGGATACAGAGAAATAAGAGCATAGAGAAATTATGCAGACAGATGGAGGTGCTAAGAGTCACATTGATGGCTCACTGGAGAGAAATTTCCTTCTCACAAGGCAGTCAGTTTGTACACACATGCAAAAATATCTTAGCAATCCATTGCCCTTCACAAACACCCTTCTTAAGAAACAAAATAACAAAATGGACTTTTTTAGTGGCTCCCTAATTGTGGCTCCATCCCTGCTCTAGAAAGATTTTCTGCATTTTCAACCATAGGAAGAATTCTGGCATCATGCAAATATTTTGGTGAGTCATAACGTGGGTAAATTTATTACAAATTCTATAAAGAAATCTACTTGCACTTATACTACCTTGTCATGAGGAGACAATGCAATGCTTGCTCACATAAACGTTCTCTGCTGCTCGCTTTCGTTTGCTGTTCGCATATCGCAGCATCCATAAAGGAATCTCATTTCTCATTTGGGGTAGCTAGTGCCGGTACTTGGAATACGATTTGCCTAATAGACGATCTGTAAGATCTTTGGGTGTACTTCCCAATCTTTGACTAAAAGCAAGGCAAACAGTTGCCTGACTTCTTGAAGACTGGCCTTAGACTGCAGCAGCAATCTGTATGTTTTAAAATGCAAGAGTAAACATGTTGATGCAAAGCCAGTGCTCCTCATCTCCATAGGCCTTGCATGCATGCTTAGACTTAGAGGACCTGAGTGACACATAACCTTTTGAAACAGGTAATACTGATTATTTGCATGTTGTGGCAAAGATATTTCTAATCAGGCAAATGGAGGGAAAGGGAAGTAGAGGGCTGTCTAGCTGCAGCAGCAGCAAAGGTATTTAAGCCTGTATAACCAGCTTTGCAGTCAGCTGGGTTTTTTGCTTGTTTGTTCTTTGCAGCTCTTGGGAGGGAAAAGGTGTGGGTTTGTTTCCGTAGTGAAAAGCCACAGCTTCTCCATGGAAAGCTTTATGACTCCTTTTTCAGCCTCTCTTCACCACACCCTCCCTTGCATTGATGAAGCAGTCCCAAGTGAAGGTGGAATAATGGACACACATAAAAGCAAGTTGCATATGTGTTAATACATCACGTGAACAGAGGCTTTTGCACACACAGCGTTATAGATTTTAGGACCTTCCTAAAACATTAATTACTAGCAGGCTTGTGTCTGGCATTGCTTGGAAGTCCTAAGAAAAAAAGAAAAATCAGTACAATTTTGAAAGGGTTCAGTCCACCTTCTTGATTCAACATGGAATCCAATTGTATCCAAACAGGTAAAAACCCTGCTCCTTGATCTCAGGAACCATCATGTAAAAAAATGATTATGATATCTTAAGCGGTGTCCAAGTGCACAGTGGACCAATGAACAATTTCCCAGAATAGATACTAGATAATAGCTGAATTTAGGGATGCCGGTGGCGCTGTGGGTTAACCCACAGAGCCTAGGACTTGCTGATCAGAAGGTCAGCAGTTCGAATCCCCGTGACGGGGTGAGCTCCCGTTGCTTGGTCCCTGCTCCTACCAACCTAGCAGTTCGAAAGCATGTCAAAGTGGAAGTAGATAAATAGGTACCGCTCCAGCGGGAAGGTAAACGGCGTTTCTGTGCGCTGCTCTGGTTCACCAGAAGTGGCTTAGTCATGCTGGCCACATAACCCGGAAGCTGTACGCCGGCTACCCCGGCCGATAAAGCGAGATGAGCGCCGCAACCCCAGAGCTGGTCACGACTGGACCTAATGGTCAGGGGTCACTTTACCTATAGCTGAATTAAAAGCTTTGAATTGATCTTACTCAAATCTTCTTGGAGTAGAGTTCCCCTAATACCTATATATACAATGTTTTTACCAGCAATAACAACAAAAGAGAGAAGAGGGCGATAGTATCTCTTCCATATGACAGTCTTCTGTGAATGGTATAGAATGCTTATGCATATAAATTATTGTGGGAAGTCACGTTTCTTATCATCATGTGAGCATTTGGGATTAGTTTCTGTCTGTCTCAATAGACAATGGAGTGTGCCTCCAGGGGTGAAGTCAAAGTGGTTGCATTAGCAGCACTGACGTGATCTCTCCAGGATGCAAGCCTGGTGGTGTGTAGGGAGGTCCTGGGCTGTCCAGATGACAAGACCCCACCTCTTGGCCTCACTGATGTGGCCCAAAGGAAAGCAGAGCAATGTGTTGGGAACCAGCTTGGCTACAGGAGTTGCTGGAAGGAAGCATTCAAGGCACCATCCAACTTTCTTAGGGACTCTAGATTTGTGTAGGGTTTACTCCTTAGCCATTTCTTCTCCCACAGATATCCCGCTAGGCAGCGGAGGTTTAGGATCAGAGTTTTCCTTCTCCTAGCTACCTTCAGAGGTGGTTGAACCCCATCTGCCACTCACTCCCCTCTACAATACAGCAATCATCTTCCTGACCAGTGGACCCGCTATTGGTCTTGTCCGCTCAACCTGTTGGAAACTGTCTTCACATGCAGGGGAAGCCCCAGACTCACTGAGGGTTTGAGACCCACTGGCTATCCTCACCTGGTTTAGCCGGCCAGGTGAAGCTCTTCCCAGGGTGTGGCTACTGTCCTATGCTAACAGCTTCTAGGAGCCATAGGTGAGAGCTGAGTGCAGAGTTGGGACTGAGGGGGGACAAACTACCCCAGAAAGAGCACATCATGTCCACTATCAGAAGTACTACTCCACTCCTAGCACCCCCATGCCCCCCATCATCTGAACAACTGGCTGTGAATTTCAACATCACAGGTGCTTGGAAAGTAGTTCATGCAGAACTAATAGTATGATGATTTCATTTTTTGTAGTCACGTAAGGACATAGCTCTCCTAATGATTGGGCTCAAATGTGCGTGCCAGTAACTCGTGATGACTTGGCAACTTATGTTTCCCTGTAAATATTGAGTAATTCTTTCAGCAGTCCTTCTCTCCAATTCCTGACTCTTGTTGAATGATGCTAAAATCACTCAAAATGCATCACAGGAAGTATAGCTTGCAGCGGGCAGCTTCTTATCCTTGTTATATGTCACAGATGAGAATAGAGACACATACATGTGTTTGTGTGTGTGTGTGTGTGTGTGTATTGCTTCTCTTCTCGCCACTCCAATGCTAGACCATTCCCTTCCATATAGTTGGAGGTTCTCTTTCACCTGCTTGACAGTAATCTGACTATAGCTGTTTGCTTTATTAAAAAGAAACAGGAAAGCACAATATCACAATCGTTTCAGCTGTTCTTCCCATATAACAGATGCAGGTCACGCACACCCATAAACATTTATTCTGTGTATACAGACATTTATTGAGGGGATGAGGTAGAAGGGCATGACACTCACGTATGCATTTATTTGCATGCACACTGAAGTCAGATTGACACACACACACACACATCCTCCAAACTGTAACTTCTAGAGCAGAGCTGAGGGGCATTTTCAGCCCAAGGGCTGCATTCTCAGCTGGTAGAGCATGAGAGTCACGGTCAAGGGTACGAGCCCCATGCTGGGCCAAAGATTCCTAAATTGTAGGGGGTTGAGCCTGATGACCCTTCCAACTCTACAATTCTATAAAACCTTCTGAAGGTCGCAGGTCAGTGTTGGGCAGGGCCAGGAGCAAAAGCAGGTGGAGCGAGATATGCTAATCTTACCTCCCTGCAGTGCGCTAATTGCTACACAAATTCACACTTCCCTCAGAGGCATTATTAGAGCTCAAGGACACATTTTAGTCAGACAAAAGCACTGATGGTTGCGTTCAGGAGACAATTCTGAGGGCTAGGTAGAAGGACCCGAAGGACCTTTCAGCTCCTGTGCCTGAGGTTCTCCAACCCTGAGAGAAAATCCGGTGGAAAGGGTTGAAACCTAACAAGTTCTTGGGCAGCCTTCCCCAACCTTAGGGTGCTTTTGGACTCCTGTCATCTCAGACCATTGGTCATGGTGGCTGAGGGTGGTCATACTTCAACAACATCTGGGGACCCAAGGTTGTAGGACATGGGTGCATGCAGACAAGTTGTTTTTTTAAAGGCATTGTCATCTACCAATGGTAGCTGTTACCATGGTGTTGTTCCAGTGTGACAGGCATTGTGCCTGATCCAGCACTTCTACCAGTTACTAGTGTGACGTATGTTGCCTATGCAGTGTATAATTGCATAATTAGAGTGACTTCTACATGAATGGAAGATTTGTCTTCTCTTAACTGTTCACTTTAGACTAATGCATAAAAGGCATATTTTCGAATGATAATGTTCCCTATGTGAGTTTCTGGCTTGTAGTGGGACAAAGGTTTACACCTCCAGCTTGTTCCTTTAAGGCGGTGATCCCCCACCGCACTGAAAACTCCCTTTGTCAACTTTTGGCCTGTTTACTCTCTCTCTCTCTCACACACACACAAAAATCTAACGCTCTGCAAAGGCTGTTTGTTCTGAACAGCCCCACTGGAATCAAGTGTGTACACACTTAGCTGTAGTTTCCCAGGTAATATAGCATGGAAGAACCAGCCTCCCAACGCTGGCATTGTTGTGGCTGACCTGACCAGGATAGAGATGGGTCAGTAGTCAGAGAAGGGCTATGTGAATGCCCAGTGGAGCCAATCCAGTATTCACATAGCCCAGTTCTACTCCCATGCAAGAAAGTAGCAGAGGTGGCTCTGGTGTCAAGAGAGTGGCTCCACTCCACAGCTTGTACCACTATGGCACTGTAGAGCTCTACGTTCCGCTTATCCTCATGCACCTACTAACAATGAGTTCAGGAGGCTCCTGTTTAAAAATGTCCCTTCACAAAGCATTTTGGCTCTATGTTCTAAAACAATTTCATCTTAGCTGAGCCTCAGATACTGGATTAGAACTAGGACTTGCCAGTCAGAAGGTTGGTGGTTCGAATCCCTGTGATGGGGTGAGCTCCCGTTGTTCGGTCCCAGCTCCTGCCCATCTAGCAGTTTGAAAGCACGTCAAAGTGCAAGTAGATAAATAGGTACTGCTTTGGCGGGAAGGTAAACGGCGTTTCCATGCGCTGCTCTGGTTCACCAGAAGCAGCTTAGTCATGCTGGCCACATAACCTGGAAGCTGTACGCTGGCTCCCTCAGCCAATAAAGCAAGATGAACACTGCAACCCCAGAGTCTGTCACGACTGGGCCTAATGGTCAGGGGTCCCTTTACCTTTACCTTTTACCAAACTATATGCAAAACTGAAATGATTCAGGTCTTCTTAGCTTCCTTTCCCTGATGGTGTCACCCAGAACTTGTTCCACACAAAAACCATTTCTAAATCACATTAGTTCCTTCTTGCATTACAGTCTCCTCCTCCAGTCTTACTGTCATCCGATGATTTTTTTATTTTTAAAGGTGCTGGTACTGCATACCCTTGAGTACCCCCCCCCCAAAAAAAGCACTGTGTTATAATTTTCTGCGATAAACTGCCCATGGCCTTCACTTTGTCTCTTGGACTCCTCCCTTATGTTATTCAGTTCATTCTCCCTTTCAGCCAATTTTGCCTTGCCCTGTCCAGGAATACCCCACACATTGAAGTTACCTCTCCCCCCTCTTTTCTTTTAGATTCCTCATGAAAACACACCTTTCCCAGTAAGCCTATAAAGAAAACACTCACATTACAGTAGCAAGACACATTGCTTCAACTCATCAGTGCATAAAATTAACGTTGCTGTTGCATTTTAGGTTTTTTTGGGGGGTCCTTGTTTGTTTGTTACTGGTGTTGTGTGATCAATCTGCAACCAATAAAACTGCATGAGGTGGGATACTCCTTAATTAATTGTGCGTACTTTTATGTGGGAGGAAGTGGAACACCTCAGGGTCTACTGCTGAGTAAATGTGCACAGGATCGGTCTGCTTAGTAATAATTAATTTGAAGACTAACACAGCTGTTGGGAAACTAGTAATTCCCATTTCTGAACACTTGCCAGAGGCAAGATTAGTTTCGCATTTGTTTGAAATCCAACACATCTTTGTGTTAGCAAAAGCTTCAAATGCATTCCTCTTTGTTGCTTGAGGTCAATGTGGAGGCAAGAAGGAAGCAAAATGTTCTCAACTAGATCATTTTTCAGCTGCTTGGGACCTCTACACAGTAATGCCCCTGCCTTCTTAATCCTTTGGCAAAAGGATTTATTCTGAGGCTGTGTATATGTTACCGCTTACTCTGGCTCCAGAGCGCTCCCACCTCTGCTGTTTTGAAGAAGACATTAGCCGCAATGCAAAGGTGTTGTGTAGTTTCTTGAGAAATGGCCCCATCTGTTGCTCTTTCGCTCTTACCATCTTCCATCCAATTAGCAAACGGAAGTCATGGTTAAACTGAAGTGGTGTGTGCATTTCAGGAAGCTGTTGCACATGCAACAGGTGAGAGCGCATGCAGATGACAGCTTTGATGAATTGGAATTTGGCACTGGGGAACGAATCAGGTAATGGGCACCAGGTGAAGACATCCACGCCTCCTCTCTAGTGTGAAAAGCAACATAAAAAGTGACTTGAAATGCTGGGGTGGCGGGGGGGGGGGGGATAGTGGCAGGAATGACCTCGCTGCTTTTTGAGCTGCTGGTGTGTACATAGCCTGAGTTTAGATGTGAGTGGCAAATAGCTGAATAAGCCATTTACACAACTCCGTTCAGAGTCCTGACAAAAAAACAAAACTGTGAGCAAATAACTACCTGCAGAAAATGTACCTTGATCAGGCTGTGAACTTTGTGTGATGTTAGATAACTAGCTTAAAGGCAACTACGAAAAGGGGATAATGGGAATTATCTGAAACTGAGCTCCCTCCATTCTGTTTAACTGAATCCCTTCAAATTACCTTGCTGGTTTTGAGTGCTTCTAGGTGAAGATCCCCCCCACCCCGAAGATCTCAAGCATACTTTATGAACACACCCAATACTTGCCAAGATTAGCAGAGTCAAAATAACTGCCACGATCCAAAAGAGGAATTGCACAGGGCTTGTTGCATAACAGACACACATTCATAGAACTTTTGTACTGCTTCTCCGCCCCTCTCTATTCAGAGAACTTCTTGCCAAACATCTTAGCTGTGTGAAAGCTTGCTGTTTTCTTAGCTTTGTTAACAAGGGGAAAACATTAACATTGATGCAAAATTAAAGCCAAAAGTTGTATTGACTTTGCAATCCTATGCAATGTTCACACGGCAGCAAGTCATATTGTGTTGAAAAGGGCTTTCTCCCTAGTTAGTATGTTTATATTGAAGGCTAACCAGATAAATTCTAGATATTTTTTCTTCAGCATGCGCTGTGTGAATAATATTTCTTTTTGTTCCACTTCTGCTTAACATGATTCATCTAGAGCACAGAGAAAGAGAGAGGTTAAAGATGGCAATGAAATGTAATTTACCAGCACTGTGCAACCACAACATTTTATTATAATTTGAGCAACAGAAAGCCTCATACATTTTTCAAGCAAAGCTAGAAAAACATATGCTAGGACGCCATATCTTGAAATGGTGTGGGTGTACTTTTAAATTAATCACTGGGTCATTTCCAGATAAGATTCCTCAAAAGCACAAAGACAGATTTTGAGTGCCGTACAAAATGTTACACCCAGAATATGATGATAGTTTCACAAAACCATTGGCCCAAGACAGCGATTACATTTGATGTATGTAGGCCTGGTCTTTCAGACCTGCATAATCCACTTTGACTCTCTTTTGGGGTGGGGGACAGAATTGTGTATCCCTTTTCACACTATGTCTCTGGGGCTTCTCTCCATCCCCATTCATCCTTCATTCTCCAACTTGGTGCCCTCCAGGTATTTTAGTGAATGACAAATATCACTCATTGGCCATTCTGGCTGGCATCGATGAGAATTGTAATGTGAAACATCTAAAAGGGCACCAGGTTAAGGAAGGCTAGTTTAGAATCTAAAGTTTTAGGGCAGGGGTAGCCAGTGTAGTGCTGCAGAGCAACATAGGAAGTGACATTATACTGAGCCGACACTGACTGGCAGCAGCTTTCTGGGATTTCAGAAAGTGGCATTCCCAGCCGCCCTGCCTTCAGTTGCTGCTGATTAAACCTGATTGATCTTCTGCCATTGATCTACTGCCCTTTCCCACAGCTGATGTGGAATAATAGTAGTAGTAGTAGTAGTAGTAGTACTTTATTTATACCCCGCCCTTCCCAGATTAAAAATTGGGCTCAGGGCGGCTAACAGCAAATATAAAACATTGATTATTGTAGTCCAATAACATCTGGAGGGTGTTGGCTACTCCTGTTTCAGAGCCAAAGATTGGATGAAGGGGTGTGGTACCAAAGCAGTGGAGTTAAGCCACAGCTGATGGTTATCTCTGTTAATATATTTGGCTGGTATTACAAGAGAAGAGGTTTCTGGCAAGACTACTCCATTGATTATGTTGTGTCATCATTCTAAATGTTTACTGAACTACATTCCAGAATTCATGTAGGACCCGCTTAAGGTCTACCTGGCCAGTCCTTATTGCTGTTGGGGTGGCTGAATGTGCTGAAACAGCACAGCTGAAGCTCAAAGGAGCTCCAGGACACACAAGAACTTGGGAACTGTTCTTACCTATACTCCATTGAAGTGTTTCCCTTGAACAAGTCTTGCGCTTTCCCTGTAAGAAGTAAACAAAGGCAAAGGCCAGCCACTATGAAGTACTTCTCCAGGACGGGTAAATGGTCCCATTTAACATTGTAAGAAGGGGCTGGATGAGATCATCTGAAGGCTGAAGGTCTATTTTTCATTTTCAGTCGACCTGGAGTCATTTTCTCCACTGTGGATCTTTGCTTCGGGAGGGATATTAATGGGCTAGATGTGGGTGAATAAACAAATCTGAATATTGGCAAAATACAATGTTGTGATGCTGGGTGTTACCCTGGTTAGTTTAGCTGTGAGAGTGTTTGGGATCAGCAGATCATTCCCTACTACAGCAGACTTGCCAACAAATATGAACATTTCCCTTTGGGATTTTTGAAATATTAAAAAAGAGCAATAAATGTCAACAAATTTCTGACATCACAACGTATGTATGTTTCCATAAATGCCCAAAACATAATTCTTAAGCTTTTAGGAGGATGTATCTGTGTACATTTCAGCACATTAAAAAAAAAAAGAATATTGGGAACTGTAGTTCTTCAAAGGTGCTGGAACTGTAGCTTTGTAAGGGGCAAACTAGTATCATTTTAAAATATTGGTGATAAATGGCAGTTGATGTGAGCGAGGTAACAAAACTCACACTAAAGGTTACATTTTTCAGGCTCCCCTTTGTGCCACAACAACATAATCCTGTCTACATACAAGAGGAGTGCAATTAACAGTGATGAAAGCATTGCGTGAGAAATCTCTCCCTACAAATGTGCGGTATATCATAAACCTGTGTTTGTTGAGGTCGTTACCACCTGACATCTTCCAGGTCATGCAAGATATTTGTGCAAGCCTTTGCACAGGCCTGGGGCCTCATAGCAACTTTTGCCCCAGTTCTTCCCATAGCCTCAGAGTAAGCTACTGAAATCGATTCAGTGTGTTGGAGAACATGGGTACCATTAAGCAAACATTTGAGCTGCCTAACTAACACTCGCTTAGATTGGTTGGTGTTAAGCAGCTTGTGGACACGACTGCAATTTTTTAAAAAATGTAAATTCTAATTAACAATTGTGGCACATTGCCAAATGCTACAACTCTCCCTGACCCTGCAGCGCTCTCCAAACATCATTACCAGCTCTACAGATCCTAAGACAGGAATGACCGCTCCCCACATCAAATGGGGGTCACCTTTTGCGTGGTCGCATGCAGTCCCCCAGATCCTATGTGGCTCCCAGCCATATAGCCTGGCTTCGCCCTTCCCAGGTTGGAAATCTGGAGGTCTCCACCTACCTCAAGCAGTTACCCAATCCCACCTGGGGAGGCGTTGCCAGGGGACCTGGCCAGGTAGGAGGAGGGACCGCCATACTCACACAATAGATCTTACCTGGGAATTGTCAGTTGGCTCCAGAGCTTCTCCCACCCTGCCCTCCCTCAGTTAAGCCTTCCTTTGCAGGTTAATCTCTTCTCCACAGGTACGAGGGCGGTGCTACATTATGGTCGCTGTTGAAGGGCCGGAAAGGAATTTTCCTGCATTGGCAGGTTTTGCCTTCCTTATAGCAAAATGTCACAACTTTGGCGGTTTCAGGCATTGGGCAGAATCCTTTACTCTATCTTCCCTTAATGGGGCGGGTGAAGCAGTGGCCCACGCTCCCCCTGCAGCGGTGATCCCAGGGTTCCCTGTTAAAGGGGTTGTTTTGAGGGGAGGCATTGGCCATACGCCAATTGGATGTCATTGCTCTTCCCTGCAATGGCGGCGAAACGGGGGGCGGGCTCCCTGCTTGAACATATGTTCTCCAGAGCCAGCCCAATCCCCACACATTCTGGATAACCCTGATGTTCCCCAGATCCCCGGCCAGGGACTGGGAGGGATAAACGCCCAATGCCTAAGCCAAGGTCTCCGTACATCTGAAACTTTAACAAAGTTGTGGCCAATTTTAATCCTGTAGCACGTTGTCTTGAGTTGTTATTCCACTCGAGAGTCGCCTGGGGCTGGGGGGACTCCACCTGTCCATGCAATCCCCTCCCTTTGCTGCCCCACTTTGTCCAGCAGGGCTAGCACACCCCACCTTAAGGTTGGATCCAACACATGTGGCTTGAGAGTTCTTCATCCTTCTCAACAGCCTGCCCAATCGTCTGTGCTCCTTTTGCAAGTTCAGGAGGCAGAGCTGAGGCTTGCAGTTTCCCATCTTCTGGACTGTGTGTAGGTAAACTGTACTTTAATTGCTCCATCCACTTTTGCTTCAGGCCCTACCCGCCTCTGATATGTGGTCCTCAGGCTGTAAAATTCATCCTGCCCCTGCCAGCTTATTTCAGGAGCAACCTGTACTACATTTCCTGCCAACCTGTTCAACCTGGGAAGCACTGCAACAAATGGGATGTGTGTGTGTGTGTGTGTGTTAGGCCTGTCGCTCCCCTCCAGTTACCGTAATCTCCCATGAAAAGCAGCCTCAGGCACTTCGACTGGTTTCCTTGATTCCTTCCATCCACAGGATTCTGGAGCCTTGCAACCTCTTAAGCAATATCCCCGCTTTTCTAGCTGCAGTCCCTACTGGCTGGGCAAGCAACAAATCTAGCATGAGTGAGCAACCAGCCCAGCAAAAGTTAAAATCCCATGAGTTACTATGGATGTTCAGCCTCAGATTAGGGGGGGAAAACAAACATCTTTAAAGATGAGTGCAGTACTCTGTTTCCTTTGGGCAGACACAAGGGTATTTCAACACCTCATCAAAACAGGAGAGTATTTTACATGCTTAACTTAATACACATTTGTTTGGTTTTAAAAAAGCTCCTGTTATTTTTTCCTAAAACCTATTATGCAAGGACAAACTTCACAAGCATTTGACCTGTAACCTGCAGTATTGATATTGGCTCCATTGCATGGCTGTTGTGAACCTCTCTCTTGCTCTCTCTCAACCTCCAAAACAGCAATATGGGAATAATATATTATATTTACACTGGCGTTTCATTGGCAGGATTATTTCAAAATGTTTTTTTCTCATGGAATATGACAATAGAGTAGTAAATCCTATCTCTGCTGATACTTTTGCATGGCAGTAGGCATGCTGCTGCCCAGCCACTACTAAGATGTTGGTGTTCTCCACTGATTTCCATGGGTAGCACTCACTTCCATCCTTGGGGAAGTTGAATCACTTCCAATAAAAACCTGGAACCTCCCTCTCCAGACAGTGAGATGGATCTCTGGTTTCATTTTGTGGAGACTGTGTTCACACTCCCATTTACTGTGCACTCACTGTGGGTTTATCCACACTTCCTCTTGACCCACTGCTTCCTCTCAATCTTGGGGAAAACTGCTCTTAAGTGCTCAGTCGGAACAAACATCAATTTGAGTTTTCCTCTTCATGCAGACCTTTGACTTATTTGAGGTGTGAGTTTGTTTTTGTTGGATTATGTTCCCTGGTGATAACTGGTATTTATTAGCTGCCCTTTCAACCGTTTTGCCCTCTTCTGGGTCCAAAATGACCCACAAGTCAATTGAATGCCCGCAAAATGGTCACAGCCTGTACTTTCACACCCTTGTGCTCTTGCTTAACCATAGTTTAGCTCGGCTTCACATGCAAACTGGACCGTTGTTTGTAAATCAGTTTTGCTCCATTACCTATGAGTGTTCAGTATGCATTTTTCAGGTTTTACAATTTATTGTTCGAAGAGAACAAACCATATTTAGGAATAACAGTCAGCAACTACATTGGTCAATGGGCCAGTGTATGGAAACAAACAAACAAAAAAAAAGGCCAAGCCCCTTCCCTTGCTCTTATCAGTGGACACTTTTTTTTTTTAACAACTTATGAACTGCTGGAAAGACCTGGGATATGTGTGCAGGGAAGTAACACACACACCCACTTTCCCCAGTTTCCCAGCCAGCCATCTTAATTTTACTAATACCTGAATAAGCTTGAATAATGTTTCTTGTCTTAGGGAAGCTCATTGTCACAAGTATGAGAATATGTGCTCATGAGATATTATTTTTCACCAGCTGTAGGACAAAAAGTAACCCTGAGAGAATTCACAGTGTGTAAGTAAATCCTCTGAAACAACAGAAGCATAGAATAATAAATGTAGTAAATGTATACTAATCTGAACTAATCCTCATTATTACAAGAAGGGAGCTGTGTTGTGTTGCCAGGGGGGCAGTTTTTATTTGTTCAAGAAGAAATATCTCAGGCCAACATATTCACTCTATTTAGATATTTGTTAGCAAAAGTGACCAACAGTTTAAAATGTTATCCAGGAAATATTGTGTACATTTTGCAGTTCTTTGAGGAAGGGAGTGAGAAGAGTGCTGCTTTTGAAAAAAGGATCTCTGCTTATCTGTACCTACCTGGAGTTACATCAGTTATATAGTATTCTAACACTTTACTTCAATTTCCTTTGTGACAAAGCTTTTGCTGGATCTTCCAGCCCGGTTTTAACTCTTGGAGCCACAAACAAACAAACAAACAAACAAACAAACACATCTCAATGGATTACATTCCAAATGAGTACAGAGACTCTAAGCATGTTGTTGGTTCAAACTCGTGTGTGTGACATAATGGAAATTTTATCACACCATAAGTACCTTTCTGTGGATTAGCTATTCACGTTTTATGGCTTGGTTTTACATTTTCTTATCTATGTAATCAACTGCTTATAGAGTATAGCATGTTCTCCTTCTATATCACTTAAAATGTGTGATAGAGCAATTGCTTGTTCTGTACAAAGGGTTTATTTTAGTGCAATGAACCACAAGATGTATGCTGGGTTTACCTTCCCACTATAATGCTATTTACAGGGCTGGCCCAGCAAGGAGGCCAGGTGAGATGAGTGCCTCAGGTGGCAGGATCCACAGGGGCAGCAGATCCTGATGTAGAGCTTTATCTCTCCGCCCTCTGTTCCCAATGTAGACCTTTACTCTCCCATTCTTCCCTGATGGGGAAAGGAGCACCCTTTTGTGGTTTGCTTCAGGTGCCAAAATGTCTTGGGCTAGCCCTGACTATTTACACACATGACAAGAAGAAAGAACAGGTGTCATAAATTTATTTTCCAATTAAATTGCCTTCCTCACTGCAGTAAATGAAGAATGACCACCTAAATGTATCTGCAGCAGCTCTTTGGGGCCAACATGGGGAAACCCTGCCAGACGGGCAGGGTATAAATAATAAATTACTGTATTATTATAACTTTTGAAGTTCTCACACATCTCACACCTCCATGGCACACACAGCTAGTGTCACATTCCCAGTCTCCCCAAGGCAACACTTAACAATTTAGGGCCAAGGCAGGCTGTGCATCTTGCACTGTTGGCTTTCTACTCTTGATACTAGGGATTCCTGAAAAACAACAACGAATCCCTGCCCTTTCTATACTGTATTATATATAGTGGCCTTGTCAGATGATATGGGCTCCAGTCCACAAAATCTTATGCCATAATAAAATTTGCCCGTCTTTAAGCTTCCTGTTGTTTATGTAGCAGCAGGCTAACAAGAGCAGCCCCTGTGGAAATTGTCTCAAGTGTGTGAGCTTCTCCTAGCACTGCTGCTTCTTTGCAGCTGGAGTGAAAGAAAATACAGGGATGCAGTTGGCTTGAAGCGGAGGCGAGGAAGGACAGAAGGGTAAGTGGCGCTGTGGGTTAAACCACAGAGCCTAGGACTTGCCAATCAGAAGGGCAGCAGTTCGAATCCCCGTGAAGGGGTGAGCTCCCGTTGCTCAGTCCCTGCTCCTGCCAACCTAGCAGTTCGAAAGCATGTCAAAGTGAAAGTAGATAAATAGCTATCGCTCCGGCGGGAAGGTAAACGCCGTTTCCGTGCACTGCTCTAAATTGCCAGAAGCAACTTAGTCATGCTGGCCACATGACCCGGAAGCTGTAAGCCGGCTCCCTCGGCCAATAAAGCGAGATGAGCGCCGCAACCCCAGAGTCAGTCACGACTGGACCTGGTCAGGGGTCACCTTTACCTTTATGGAGGAGAGGACTTTTCATGGCACTACTGCCTGAAGCTGCCACGGTGTTGCTTTTGTGTCTGAAAGCTGTGTGTGTGTCTTTTAAATGTGCTGGTAGCACTGCCACCTCACGCCCTGCCTGTAGGGTTGAAACACACTGTTGGGTCGTTATTCTTACTATGATCCATCGGCCCATGTCTCCACCTTACTGCTTCTTCTTTCTAGAACACATATGAAGCACTCTTACGCCACTTTAGCAGCCACAGAGAATCCTGGGAAATGTAGTTTCCGTGGGTGCTGGGAACTGTAGTTCTCTAAGGTCAGCAGCCTTTGACAAACCGCTGATTCTCCATGACTGTTGTAAGTGTCATCAGAGTGCTTTAAAGGTGTGCTGAGGATGTGGCTGGCTGTGATAGGCTATGATAACAACTGCCGAGGACCAGAAGGAAGTGCTATAAACACCTCCAAGTATCCCTAATATATCGCGCCTTTACTTGCCTGCGTGGCTGTGTCACTGCAAGCTGCTTTGGGCTGGGAAGCAGGGTTTATATAGAAAAACAAAATAGGCAGCCACTTTCCCAGCCCAGAATCACCCAGAGTGTCCTTTGACATACAGTACTTTGCTTTTTTTGCTCTCAGGCTTCCCTAAACCAGCGTTTAAGGCGAGGGAAAGCCCGGGGTTGTTGTTGCTTTTGTTCGTTGCACAAAGGTGAGATTCTTGGCGAGGGTTGGACCTCGCCTCCGTCCAGCACCAGCCTGCAAACCTATAGCCAGGGAAACGCGTGGGTGAGACGGTGTCCCCTATCCGAGCAAGAACACACGTTTTTGTTAAGCGAGCGCCGTCTGAGGCGATTTAAACAATAAAAAAGCGCGGGTCCTAACTGGCGCGGGGGGGGGGGAGGACGCAGGCACGAGAGGAGAAAAGTTTTCCTGTGAATATACTCTCGCGGAGCCCTTTCCCCTCACAGGGAAGGGGAAAAAACCCCGCACTCTTCCTGCCTGTGGCAGCCGGGAGCAGAGCAAGTAGCGAGGGGAGGAGCCAGAGGAGGGCGCGGGGTGTGAGCCGTGGGCTGGAAAGGCGGTCCGGGGAAGTGCTACGTGTCTCCTCGGCCGCTTTTATACCTACTCCCTTCCCCTCGCAGCTTCTCAGCAGCCCGCGGGAGCCAGCCGCTTGCCTTCCTGCCCGCCACCCCACCCCGTCACTGCTGCCAGGAGCCGAGGGAGCCGCGAAGCCGGCGACATGTCCGACACCAAGAAGCAAAGGATGGTAGGTGCTGCCTCAGCAGTTCTCTCGCGGCGGCGGCAGCAGCAGTAGCAGCAGCGGCAGCGGCATAGTGCCGGCGCCCTGCGGGAGGCGCCTTTTTTTGTTTTTTAAGCATCTGCCCCGCCACACTGCGCTCGCGCTCTTCTCTCTCTCTCTTCGCGCTGATGGGCGTGCTGGCTGCAGCCCCCTTCTCCGCTGGGGCAGAGGCAGTCGCGCCAGGGCGCAGCTGGAAGATGCCATCCTGGTCCGCGCAGCAGCCCCCGGGTCTCCCACCAGCGGGGCAGGGGAAATCCTCTCCCTTTACTAGCCAGAAAGGTGATTTTTGTCAGAGAGACCCTCGTTAGAGGAGGAGGTAGGTTACGTTAGCATCCTGTGGCTAAGAGTTAAACTGGCACTTTGTGGCTGAGGTGGGTTGGGGTCATAGCTGTCAACGTTTCCCTTTTTTAAAGGGAAATTCCCTTATTCCGAATAGGATTCCTCGCAAGAAAAGTTGACAGCTATGGTTGGGGTGTCTTCCCAAACCCCATGGTTATGGCCATGAATGCTGAGCAAACTTTTGAGTCCGCTAGGCTGGTGTGTGAGTGTGAGAGGACATTGAAGTCATGATGCCCTGTGTCTTGGCAAATATCCTGTTTTTGTTGTAGAGTCGTGGCTGCGTTCAGACGCATGGTACCCTTAAAGCACATTTGAAGCACATTCATGGATGCTTTAGCTGAGATTCCTGCATTGCAGGGGGTTGGACTGAATGACCCTTGGGGTCCCTTCCAACTCTACAATTCTACGATGCTATTCTTTCACTCAAAGATTTCTGGGCAGTGTAGTCTACCCATCATGGAGTTACAGTGCCCAGGACTCCTTAATAAACTCTCTCTCTGTGTGTTCTTCAAATGTGTTTTAAAGGCATAGTAGTCATCGTCTTCAGAATTGGCACTGTTAGTGGGGCTTCGTTTCCTAGTATAGGAGTTTGGGCTGCAAGTCTCAGGGCCAAGTAACCACAGGTGTCCTGGTCTAGGTTTACAGGGGGAGAGTCAAAGACCTTGTGACTATTATTTCTTTAGTGCGGCCCCTGCCTCCAACAACTAAGAGCTGCCTGGTCAGCAAGAAATGAGAGCTTTGTAGCTCCTGAGAAGAAATCTTCTCACCTTCTGTGCTGATTGGAGACAGAGTGAAAAGAGGTGAGTCATCTGCTGAGGATCGGGTCCTAGGGTCACTCTGGTGAAAGCGTTCAGGAAGGGACACAGAGGAATTGCTGTTCTGTATGCTCCAAAGCTAAGCATTTGGGAACACTGAAAACGTGAGCTGCTTCGGTTTCAGTCCTGTTACGTACAATGGAACTTCAAGGAAAACATAAGCTCTCCTCTCTTGGCACCATGCAGAGGAGATTGGACATGAACTGCAAGCAGCCACCTCTGTCTACTAACCCACCCTCTTTGTCATCCCAGTCCACATAACAGTGCCGCCTACAGGGAGAGCGCAGGTGGTCAAGTGGCAGGTGGTGGCTCCTTCCCTGACCTTCAGCTGTGCTTCACCACCTGTAGAGAGCAAGTAAGAGAGTGAGCAGATTGGGCTTTGTCTTCTTAGAAGCAGTGGCCATTTCCTCTTTTTGCTCGCTCACTCATTCATCCGGGGGCTTCTTTGGGGCCCAGTCATTCCATTGCACAGCCTAGGGAGCAAGGATGTGCAAGCAGTGAGAGGCACTGGGGTAGCCATTCTTTGCCTGATCCTTCCTGTCAAGAGAAGAACAGTCTGAGCAATTATATGGAAACGCAGCAGCTGCTCCTGCCTCTTCTCAATCACCCTGTCTCATTGAGTGGTATGTTATGGATTGTTTATGCCAAGGATGGGGAGCCTCACACCCATGGCCCCCAAGTGACCCCAAGGGCCCCCCTATCTGGCCCCTGAAACTCTCTTCAGGCCACACACCCCATAGTGGTCCCGCTTCACACCCTAAGTGCTTTTGCTTGGTTGGAATGTGTCCTGGAATTTTGATGATGCTTCTTGCTTGCCTACTGTGGCAACTGTGATTATTCAGTGACAGGGCAAAAACACTCTGCATATGGACAGAGGAAAGAAGTCTGGTTCCATGCATCAAAAGCTTTGAAAATAGATTCTGGATTTGAAGCCTAAATCAGTTCAATGCTTGCTGGAAAGTTTCTAGATTAACATTTTAAAATAACAAGTTTTAAACAAGGGGTGCTTGATTAATATTGATTTATTAGCATTTTCTGCACCCGTGGGAATTTATGTACAAATTCTATATTGTCTGAAATATATGTTCCATTTAAAAGTGGTTTCCTTCGACATTCTCCCTGGCATTAACAGGAACATACATGTGTGATGAATTATAGATTCAAATACTTTCTTGGCATGACTTGTGAAAGCTGCCTAAGTTGGAAGTGTCTATTTTGTGGTGCCATAGTATTCAGGCGCTGATGTATTGTGTCAAGATGCTTAGGGCATGACTGCATAAGGCTTTAGCTATGGTGGGGGATGTATTTGAGACATTTACCTGACAGGGTGATTTAGCTGATTTATCTTTCCTTTCAGTACCCAGCATCATTTTCTTTGCACAGAACCCAAAGTTTAACCTATGCGGCCCCCTGCCCATCAGCATAGTAGACATGAGTGATAACAATATGTTAAGTCACACTGTGTAGATATACAACTGTTTCAAAAAAGATAGGTGTGGTTATTTTATTAAGAGCATTTATAACTCTGGATTCATTTCACTGGATACTGGGATGCGGCAAAAGATACAGATTCCATAAAATTACATTGCACTGTTTGCAACTGCGGCAAAGAAAATCCAAGTGAGACACTTGATCCAAATGTCAGGGGTTTGTAAAGGAGATTTTTAATTTGAAAAAGCCAAATCTAAGACTAACCCCAGGACGTTTTAAGATGTACTTTAAATTTGGTTGCATTTTAAATGGAGTATAATTTATCCACATTTTAAAGGTAAAGGGACCCCTGACCATTAGGTCCAGTCGTGGCCGACTCTGGGGTTGCGGTGCTCATCTCGCTTTATTGGCCTAGGGAGCCGGCGTACAGCTTCCGGGTCATGTGGCCAGCATGACTAAGCCGCTTCTGGCGAACCAGAGCAGCACACGGAAACACTGTTTACCTTTCTGCCAGAGCGGTACCTATTTATCTACTTGCACTTTGATGTGCTTTCGAACTGCTAGGTTGGCAGGAGCAGGGACCGAGCAACGGGAGCTCACCCCGTTGCGGGGATTCGAACTGCAGACCTTCTGGTCAGCAAGTCCTAGGCTCTGTGGTTTAACCCACAGAGCCACCCGCATCCCCATCCACATTTTAGGTCTGTGCTAATTAGCATTTTACAGTATTTGCAATGACCTATGCTTACAAGCAATAAATATCAGTTGTGTTGGATTTAAGGATAAAGATCAGCTAAAACCAGGCTACAGTTACTGCAGTTGATTGCTATAGCAAAACACTGAAAAGCAGCATGGAGAAAGGGGTACTCCGGGGGTGGGGGTGGGGAACCTAACAAAACCCACTAGGGAGATAGAGTTATTTTGCACAGCAAAATTTGCAAAGTTTCCACAGTGACCATCTTAACTACTTTGTCTGCCATTTCTTCCAAGGTGCCAGTAGAGTTAGATTGCAGGACACAACTTCTGTATCTGGAAATGTCCTCATTGAGCACAGAATGCTGGAAAGTCCCGTCCTTGTAGGAATTATGGTCCAGAATGCAGTGTTTCTAGAGCAGAGAGAAAGAGGGGCCCAAAGTACGGGAAGCCAGAGGTTGTTTCAGGAGAAGGAATGATATTAGCAAGACACACCTAGGTGGCTCAGGCAAGAAAACCACCAGCAGTGTAAACTGCAAAGAGAAAAGCTAGTGTTCTGAAATGCTTAGCAGTTACAACATCATCCTCTGTGCCCGTTAGGAGACTTGCCAGATACTGAGCATATAATCTTGTGGCTGGGCTGGGGTTATATGGTTCTTTCAAGAATGTTAATAAATCAGAAACTGCTGTCAGGGCTCGGGTACAGAGATGTCAGAGTGACAAGGCTGGGACCCAGATTATAGTTCTTATATCCTGTAGCTAGGTGATCCCGCTGTATTATTTACATTATTTCATCAGAGTTACTCGGCTGGTAGCATATATTCTGCTTCAACTGCAATGCATTCTTGAAGAAGTAGCTAAGAGATATAAGATGACAGGAGAGTAGAAACACTGTAAGATCCTCCCTCCCTCCACTATTATCATGGTTTTCTTCATATTGTGATTACTGCAGCCTAGGAAGCTCTCTAATCTCATTTGCTTCCTTTTTAACGTTCAGCTTCATTGTTTGACAAATTGGCACTCTTGACTTGTGTTTCCTAGGCTGTTTGAAGGCTCTCTCAAAAATCTTATTGTACACAGGACTGAAGTGACAATACAGAAGATGTAACTCTTTATTGCTCTAATTTCTTTTGGGTGAGCAGTGATGGGAAAATATTTGAAATTGTTTAGGGGCGGGGGGGGGGAAGCAACAACAAAGGACAGCACCAAACAGTAATGTGGCCCTGAATGTTTTCCCTGAATGTGTTCAGAAATGTAATTGAATGAATAAATACTCTCTTTTTATACCTCCTTGAAGTTTGCTTCTTTTCTTTGTCTTTTTGAATCATGTTTGTAGGACCCAGACTTATAGAAGGCCTGTATAAAGATGTCATATATGCCCAGGAAACAACGTAATATTTTGATGTGCCTGGGATTTTTGCAGTCCCCAAATCAGGGTGTGTACACTTTCAGACTTCACATAGCTGTTTACAAGAGAAGAGAACTATGAAGCGTGAAAGCTTGTAGCACTGTTGCCAACATAGGTTGGGTGGTTCTTATAAAGCATGATTACTTTTGTCTCTAGCTGATTGTCATCTTTCAGTATATGAAAACAAAATAAAGAAGAAAGAAGCCCATTTCTCCCTAGTTGGATGTTACACTTACATAACTATTTGTTATTTTTTTTAGAACCTCATGTCCTTGGCTTAGATCCGAACTATGCTTGTTAAGAAACAACTCCAAATGTCAGGAATGGATGTGTAGATAAAGAGTTTCACTCACCAACATTAATCACAGCCAATTAGGCACATTGCATCTCACAACAGTTTAAATGCTTAACATTGTCACAGGGGACACCTCAGGGTTTGTGCAGCTGTCATGTTTTCTGGATATGTTGGTGTATTGTATCTAACAAGGGGAGGAAACCCCATAAATAAACTGATGACAACAGACAAAGCAGAATTAGTGACCCCTTGCTTTTAAAAATGTTTAGAGCTGGGTGAGTGGAATGCACGCTTTTAAACAGTATTGTAGTTTGTTTGTTTTTGTCTGAAAAGAAAATACCCAGTGTATTTATATATAATCTACATTGAACTGCTTGACAATTCTTGGCAATAGGAACTTTGCCAGGATATTAAAAGTTGAAACTAAGGGCTCACTGCAGCCAAAGTCCTTTCAGTACCACCAAGTCCCATTTGTTTAAGCATGGGAAATCAATGAGACTAAAAAGTGCCTAGCTTTGGGTTGGGGCTTACCTCAGCCTACTTTATGTACCCTGATCCCGGTCATATTTACAGTGGTACCTCAGGTTAAGAACTTAATTCGTTCTGGAGGTCCTTTCTTAACCTGAAACAGTTTTTAACCTGAGGTACCACTTTAGCTAACGGGGCCTCCTGCTGCCACTGCTGCGTGATTTCTGTTCTCATCCTGAAGCAAAGTTCTTAACCTGAGGTACTATTTCTGGGTTAGCGGAGTCTGTAACCTGAAGCATCTGTAACCTGAGGTACCACTGTATTGGAAAGTTAAGTCCTATTGTTTCCAGTGGAGGCTGCTCCTCCTCCTGAGTCAGTGTGTGGCATGATCTAGGGTTGCTCTACCAAATAAGTGTACAGTGGTACCTCGGGTTAAGAACTTAATTTGTTCTGGAGGTCCTTTCTTAACCTGAAACTGTACTTAACCTGAAGCACCACTTTAGCTAATGGGGCCTCCCACTGCCTCCGTGCTGCCACTGCGCGATTTCTGTTCTCATATTGAAGCAAACTTCTTAACCTGAGGTACTATTTCTGGGTTAGCGGAGTCTGTAACCTGAAGCGTCTGTAACCTGAAGCATCTGTAACCCAAGGTACCACTGTACTCTGGGGGTACCTGGCTTTGAGCCAGCCAACCACTGTAGCTTTGCCTGTGACAGCAGAATGATGTTCAAACACTGACAATCAGATGGTGATGTTTCTCTGCATGCTGTCAAAAGGTTTGTGTGCTGCTTTCTGCGTACCCAGCTTTTCTGAAAGGCACACAAGAATGCCACTCCCCCTTTTTCTTGGATAGTTAGAAGTCCTCATGTGCATAGGATTGCAACCTAGGACATAGGGCACCTGTTAGTTGCCTGCCCCTCACTTCTGGGAGTATAGGCAGGAAATAACCTATACTCAGACTGCCTGTGAGTTACCATTACCTCACAGTGAGCTGGGTTTAGACTTGTTATTTCCCAGGTTTCCTCTCACTCTCAGCCTCTTTCAAAATGACCCCCCATGCCACCTGACCTGACTAAACCTTAAGGTACTGAGCAATGTAATTGGATATCCATCTTCACTTGGTCATGCTTCCTAAATACACAGGTGCAGAATGTAAACATGGGTAATGCGCAAGTTCACAGGCAAATCCTGAGTAAAAATCAGATAAGTGTTTTTAACACTTCTCCTGGATTAACAGCTCTATTTGTACAAACACTATACATAGCAAGTGTAAAGGTAAATGGTAAAGGCCCCCTAGATGATTAAAGCGAGTTAAAGGTGACTATGGGGTGTGACGCTCAACTCACTTCAGGCCAAGGGAGCCAGCATTTGTCCACGGACAGCTTTCTGCATAGGAAGTGTAGTCAGGCAATTGCTTCCTTACATTCTGGGTGCATTTACCTGGGGAGGGGGGATATTGTTCTTCTGTTACCAGCATTACTAATATGCATTGGAATAACCACTCTGTAGTTCAGAGAATGTAGATTAGTTAGCTCTCATCATTGTTTATGTACTAATCTGCAGCGGTACCTATTTATCTACTTGCACTGGTGTGCTTTCGAACTGCTAAATTGGCAGAAGCTGGGACAGAGCAAGCGTCCCTGTAACTGGACCATCTATTGTCTGCAGACTGGCAGCGGCTCTCCAGGGTTTCCCAGCCCTACGTAGAGATGCTGGAAGCTGAACCTGGGACATTCTGCAGATGCCCTACCACTGAGCTGTGGCTCTTCTCTTTGCATGCAGACAATACATATTAATATGATTGGTAATATGCAAAACATTTAAATTAATTTGTTAAAATCCAGGAAATTGGTCACCTAAACACTTAACTAGTTCACAATCTTATTTTTTCAAAATTGTAACAGTTTCATTGTGGATTAATGTTCTACGTAGGAGTCACCAGGATGGATGAGACTATTACTCTGCCCTCTAGAAATTCCTTAGATGAATGTTATATAACAGCTCTGTAATACATATAAGTGAAATAATCTTGCAGGACATGAGTGGATAAGCTGTCAACCTTATGGACTTGCTGCCATAATAAATGTTAACTTGATAACCTTGTTGGCAGCCTGGAAGTTAAAGGACAATACACTTGGCGAGTGAATGATTTTCTCACATCGGGAGCAGAGTCTGAAGGCCACTCATGGCTGACATGTACTGGCAAGGCAGACTGAATCAAGCTCATAAATCTGTCAGTGTACACTTCAGGACTGTGAGCTAATAAACCTTGGGTTTAAAACTTGTTTAAAATTTTCAATACAGAGGTCAATGAAGGAATCGACCTAGAAGTAAGAATTGCATTCTGCTTTGCTATTCCTTTTTAAAAACGGGGGGGGGGGGGCAAAACCTGAAATTTAACTTACATTTAATCGGCTTCTAGCTATTCAGCTTGCTCCATAGTAGACTGACTGATTCCAATGGATCTTATTTTAAAGCAAACATGTTGTAGATTGAGACCCAGGACTGCTGTCCTCAAATGACATGCTCTAGAATAGATAACTCAATTATTTTAAGAGTTGTGCTATACCTGTTTTAAATCAAAACCTTAAGAACCATAAGGTATGGTTTGCTGCTCATCTGGGATTAATCCGAGAGAGAAATGTGAATTTGTGCTTTGGTGCTCTTTTTGAGTTGGGGAAATACTACAGAATGCAGAAATGGTGAGCAGCTAGGCAGGGGAAGAAATGACTTGTGGGAACTGGGTGGGTTTTCAACAGTATTTGAAAGGCTGCTTCGGACAGCATTATTTTTTTTACTGATAATTGACACATAATCACATAAACCGACTTTAGCAAATTTTAGAAGAGTAGATGCAAGCTCAGACAACAATGAAATCAACAGAGTGTGCATAAGATGACGGTTTACAGTAATATTTATGTCCTTTTTGGCAGCAAAACCATGTTGCATTGCTTTTGTTGTTCTTCCACATTAATTGTGCTGTTTCCTAGTCACTACTCATTAGGGGAGTTCTTTGGCTGGAAATAAATCATTAGAGAGAGATCCTCATGGGACTTGTCATAGTCCAGAGGATGTAAAATCTGGTTAGCTTATGCTGTGTGCTCAGTTGTATGTGTCCTGTGCCAAGATGTGTTAGAAAACTGCAAGGTGTAATCATGGCAAGGCCGTTGTAGATCAAGTCAACGTATGACTGTGTGTCTTTCATTGTAATAATTCCACATTCTTTCTTCCTACTCGTAAAAGCCTGTTTGGAATCCAGAAATCTGCAGTGATTAATCTTCATTACTATTTTGGACCTTATTTTGCACATGACACTTTATATACGCTAAAACAGCTCAAATAAGGCCAGACGGAACCGTTTCCTTGGAATTAAAGAATGAGACATGCCCAACATTCCAAACAGCAGAATTGTTGTACTTCAAATAATGTGCTTTAAAACTATTCTGTACAGATAGTTACTATTCTGTACAGATAGCCTTGCTAACTAGGTCTTGAAAGTATTGCCACACAAAGACACGTTAGTTATTTCTGAAATGTGAGGGACCTTAAGAGAGAATTATAGTCAGTTTTCAAAAATTTTCAAAAGTTTCCAAGCCTGGTCAACTGGACAGAATTCTTGGTCTCCCCAAGTTATCGGAGGAGTAGCTAATTACATGTTTGAATGATCATCAAAAGTATTTGGCTTTTGTACTGCAGGCCTATGAGTAGAAATGACTGATGTTTTGAAGTCACCACCCACTCTATTCTCTTGGCAAAAAAAAGGCAAATTAGAGACTAGATGGTAGTTGTTCATTACCAAAGGTTCTAAATTTGGCTGTTTAAGGAGCGGTTTCACTGTCAGCTCCTTGAGGTAAGGAAAAACAATTCCCTCTCTCAAAGTGGCATTAACAACCCAGTCCCCCAAACCTCAAAATGAAGTGCAAGGGTCAAGCAAGGAAGTTGTAGGTCTTAAAATTCCAAGCAGTTTGTCCAGATCTTCAGGCAAAACAAGCTAAAAATCATCTGTCCTACAAGCGGAAGATAGTATCCTAGTCCCATCCATCTCTGAAATTGGACAGAATTCTACAGCTTTTATTTCAGTCTAGTAGATCTTGATTTCAGGTACACATTCAGGGCCTCTGAGGCTTCTCTCAAGGCCCAGGCAGATTCATAGGAGTGCAGGCAGCCCTTCAGAGAACCTGGTCCCTTTAAAAGTCCATACCAGCAGTGTAACTTCGAACAAAAAATGTATGGGCATCCAATGCAGCTGGTATATTTTATGTGTAGCTGTGAGAAACTGGGTCATAAGGTTTTTTGTACAGTTCTCCTGTGATCCCCATTTATGTGTTAGAGGTGTAAACATTGTGATGCTGTGGAAATTAAGGTTTATGACTTCGTTGCCATGTGAAAACTTTAATTTGGTTCCAGATTATACAAAGCAGACTTATCCAGTGGAGACCAAAAAAGGAAATTACTTTCCCCCCAGAAGATATGAGTTACACTAAGGATTCTTATTTTCATAACAGAAACTCCCTCATGTAGAAAAATAACTATTTCTTCCCTACTGCTCTCCTTTATTATGTTATTCTTTGTCACAAACAGCTAGTTTCTTCTCAGACACCATAGGTTAATAGGTTGGTGGAGGGCTCAGTTGCTGAATGAAAACATTTCACCCACATATATCACTAAGTATAGAATGCCAATGTAATGTTACGGAAGAATTTGGGATCTGCTTTCGTCACTGCTGATGAGGTGGTTTTGAGGGATAGTTCTCTCATCATTGCAAACTTAAAGGCTTGCAGCAGCAGCAGCAATGCTGAGAGTGGTCAAGTTAGAATTCATGCCTTTGCTTGCCAACCCAAGAGTCATGGCAGGTGTCTGAAAATAAATGGATCAACATACTACACACAGAAAGAGACAGACAGAATTATAGCTGTCCATTAACAATGGAGTTGCAAACGCAACTCACTAGATACAAAGTGCACGAAACCAAGGCCGCTCAGAAAACACAAATCGAGTAAGATACACAGAGTACATCTGCACCAATAAAAAGATACTAGACAGGAAGAGAAACAAGCTGTTACAACTGATCCACAAATAACAGTTCAGTAGTCCAGCTGCTATCAGTTGCATGGCTCCATGGGAGGCAGGATCAGCAAGCTAGCCTATTTCATTTAAAACTTTGGTCGTGAATGTAAACAGTGCTTGAGATACATTCTCATGTATATATTCAGGGGAGAAGAGTTTCATTTCCCAAACCATTAAGAACTCAGAAGACTGGTGATCTAGGGCTGCAGAAAGATTATGCAACACAAGTGAATGTTTTCTTTTCTTTTCTTTTCTAGTTTATTTTTGGCAAAAAAAAGGCATTTTGTTGGATTCAATGAGCAACTGTAGAGCCAAGCAAGATCTGTTTGTTATAACAGAAGTTTTCTGCCATTCTCCCCACCATCACCTCTCTTGTGCATTATTTCTTGGCCCTAAGTTTGGAGCTTCCTGAGATCTTCTAACCAGTTTTGGACATTATAATACTGTATAATAACTGTATGTCTGCAACCCTTTTGAAAAGTTATAGCTACAAAAAGCAACAAGCAAGCAAGGAAGCCATTTCTTTACATTCCACCTTACTGGCTGCTTTAAGACTGTAATGTGAAGTTTAAAGGTTATCATTCAAAGGGAAGTGGCTTTTTAATAGTTAAGAATAGAGCACGTGCAGTAAGAGCTTAGACTGGAGTGTGCAAATAATTGCATTGCCAGAACATCCTAATGCCTTGTTTGTACCAATACATTGATGCAAATATTTGGACCTGGTGTTAGCATAACTTTGAATCCCTACATGAGTACGGCAGGACTATGGCAAATATAATTTCTTTTGTTTGTTTATGCACATGGCTTCTCCCAAAGAATAAGGGGAAATGCACTTTATCCCTCACAGAGCTACAATTCCAAGTATCCTAAGCAAACTACAGTTCCCAGCATACTTTGGGGGAAGCTATGTGCATTGGATGTTTGGTGTGAATATGACCTGCATCCCACCCCTTTCTTCTCATTACTTACCGGTAATCTTATTTGCCTTGGGGCAAGTTTCTTCCTTGTTCCTTAACAGTGGTAAAATGTTACTTCAGCAAATATGTTAAGTATGTTAAATACTAACTTGGGTTCCTCTCTCAATCAGAATTTGAACGCCAGAGTTCAACACCTGAAATATTTCTAGACTGAGGTCAAAGAGACTGCTATTCTACAATGGCTTATCAAAGAACATTTTATGGAGAAGAGCAATTACTTTAAACAAACACAATGTTCTTGTATTATTGCAGAAATTAAGTACATTGCATTAGCTGAACATCTTCAGCTGAAACCATAATGTTAAAAAAGGGAGATTTATAATGTGTTGTGAATGGTATGAATATTTAGATAAGGTTGCACAAAATGTCATAAGGTTGGCCAGTAACTACATCATAAATTTGCTCTGAACATTTCAAGAAATCGCAGATACTAAAAAAAAAATAGTGAAACGTTAACATCCAACACTGCAATAAACTGATTTTACTGCAATTGTACATGATGGATTTTTTCCCCTTGACATTTTCCCCTTAAGTGTGTTTACTTCCAAGCTGTGATATATAATGCCATTACGTTACACAGTATTAGTGAAATACAGCTGGTTTATTTCTAGTTAGTAGAGATTTTGTAGCCTTGTAAAGCAAAACAAACATTGTCTAAAATATATGACATTCCATTTTGCTTTATAATTTAGTTTCAGTATATCTTTCAGGTCCAGTAGGCATCTCAATATGGAAAGCAGATTTTTAAATTTATTTATTCAGCACTTTAATGTGTAAAATACTTGCCTTAGGTTGACTTTAATGCTATCTGCTTTGTTGAGCAGCACTGGGTTGTCAAGTTTGATTATGCACAGACCCAGAGAGCCAGCTGCTATAGAGGCATTCGGGAGACTGATATTAATATTAACTTTTCAGATTAAAAGTGTTATTTCCTCCAATCCTTTTTTCTTTGCTTTAGCCACCTGGACCCTCACAGCACCAGTCTGCCTTCAGGCACTTCCTTTCTCTCCTTCTTAAGATGATCAGCCCTGTTAACAGATCTGTCTGGCGGGGCTAACGTCAAGCACAGCAACAGGAGTGCCGGTTAGCTTTGTGGACTTTGTTGTCGTTTAGTCGTTCAGTCGTGTCCGACTCTTCATGACCCCATGGACCAGAGCGCGCCAGGCACTCCTGTCTTCCACTGCCTCCCGCAATTTAGTCAAACTCATGTGGGTAGCTTCGAGAACACTGTCCAACCATCTCATCCTCTGTTGTCCCCTTCTCCTTGTGCCCTCCATCTTTCCCAACATCAGGGTCTTTTCCAGGGAGTCTTCTCTTCTCATGAGGTGGCCAAAGTATTGGAGCCTCAGCTTCACGATCTGTCCTTCCAGTGAGCACTCAGGGCTGATTTCCTTAAGAATGGATAGGTTTGATCTTCTTGCAGTCCATGGGACTCTCAAGAGTCTCCTCCAGCACCATAATTCAAAAGCATCAATTCTTCGGCGATCAGCCTTCTTTATGGTCCAGCTCTCACTTCCATACATCACTACTGGGAAAACCATAGCTTTAACTATACAGACCTTTGTTGGCAAGGGGATTCCTTATTGTGAACCTCCCTGAGATCTATGGTTATAGGGCAGTATACAAATTTAACAAATGAATAAATAAAAATTCTTGAGCTGGAGGTCATATGTTTTTAGCAGGAAAATGGAGAAGAATGAAATTTCCCCAACCTTATCAGGAGCTATGTTTTGGTTCATCAGAATGGTTTTGAAGCTTGCATTAACTTGAGAACAACTATGTTTCAATACGACTCCTTAAAAGTGGGAGACATTCTGTTTTTAATCTTGGGTTTATCAGTTTTAGATAAGCTTTGCAGTTAACAGATTATTGTGTTATGATCTATGATGATGAAGATTCTCTTGCTTATCTTGAACCGGTACAGCAGTAACAACGGTAATGTTCTTTTATGGTTCCCCCTTGGACAGAAGGGACTTGAGTTGAGTCCCAGGTTCATTTAAGGTAGTGAAGAACTTTCTTTAAACCTGCTCTTCCATTGCTACAGTATAGTACATGGGCTTGGAGCTTATTATTTGTGGAAAGTTGGTCACGATCAACTTAAGCCCAGTGGGATCTAAATATGATGAATTTGCTCAGGATTCAGCTTTGGTTGTCCTTCAGTGTTATGGATCCTTCCATAACAATTTGGATATGTTTATAGTTTGCCTATGTTGTGCAAATTTCATGTTGCTTGCCATAGGCAACCCATCCTTACTCTGAATACAAAGCTCCTTTTTGCCTGCTGTTGTACATGCGTAGACAGGATTTTATATGTGAACTTAAGCTAGGATAAGGTAGTCTAGGGTTAAACTTTTACTCTGCCTGAGGAATATGGCTGGTAATGGCATTTGGAAAGGCAGGGCAGTTGTTCAGGGCCGATGGTTGTTTGAAGGGCTCATCAAGCTGAACCATAGATATGGCATAATTATCCACACTCTTCAGTTCCTGTGCTCAGAAGATCAGGAAGAAGTGAATTGAGAAGTGTGCAAATGATAAAATCTTTCCTTGAGGGATGGAGAAATAGCCACTGTTTCTTGTCTAGGGCTTCACACAAAAAATGGGAGATGGCCTCAGTGGTCAGCAAGCTGTTGTAAAACCAGGATCTTGGCTTTTGTCTGATCTTTGCATGTGTTTTAAAGGAAATGACAATGGAAGAAAAGTGTGTCTAATATAATCTAAAAAGACTAATACTCAGACACTGGCTGATCTTGGAAGGAACAGAACATTCAAGTGCATTTCCCATTTTTTATTCATGTGCGTTGGCCCTTTTGATTGTTTTGTAGAAACTTGCATTCACTTTGCTTTGGGGAAAATGTATGCTATGAGATTTATTCCACCTTTTCCACCTATGTTTCATATTTGCTTAACTTTTTTTTTAACTAGTCACTATCATTAAAAGAGTACCATGAAAGCAATTATTCTGTCAAACTGAGGAACCCTAAATGCTTCTTGGAGTAGCTTATTAACTTGAAAATAAGAGACGGTCTGTCAAAAAATCCTCCCTGTAGGTCCCATCAACCTCCATGGGCTGCTCTATTGGGTCCCCCAACCCTTAAGAGCACATTTTGGGATGGGGGGGGCTGTAGGAGCAAGTGGAAGAAGGGAAAATTCCATTGCATGAGCAGGTTTGCTCCTGCAACATTGGATTTCCCTCTATATTATTGTTGCAACATAGGATCGGAAATCAGTTGATCTAGTTTTTCACTAGATTGTGGAACTAATGTTAAGTGGAACCCTTCAATTTGCTGGACTAATGAACAGACAGGATTGGCTAGCTGCCATTTCAACTCGAGTCTGTTTAATTAAAACCAATGTTTAGAGTAACTTTGGTGGCAGTTCTCAAAAGCAGCCACAGTGAACAAAAGCAACTTCAACATGGCAGTTGGATTTTTATTTTTACAATTCTCTTTAAAAAATAAAAACGCACGAACCTCATGTGTAACTTTTGGTGTTCTGTTTTGTTTATTTGCTGTATCATCTTCCACTACCTTAAATGTTTAGTATAATTCGCTCTTTAACGTCCCTCGAAGGACAGCCAAATTTAAATAACAATTTGACATACAGCTGTGAGGCATTTGCGAGCTTTTTTGCGGAGAAGGTCCTGTTGCTCCGCCATGACCTTCCTGCCAATTTGGATACAATAAAGGAACTGGAGGCCCCTCGACTATCCTCGGGTCCAGTATTGGACCACTTTGACCGGATTTCCCCGGCCGATGTGGACAGACTCCTCTGAGCTGGAAAGCCCACCACTTGTCCTCTCGACCCATGCCCATCTTGGCTGATTAGAGCGTGTCCAGACGAGGTGCGGGCCCCCCTGGGGGATATCATCAATTTGTTCCTTGGCACCGGGACATTCCCAGGGGAACTGAAGAAGGCAGTGGTGCGCCCACTCTTAAAGAAAACATCATTAGATCCCTTAGATCGATCCAATTACCGCCCGGTTTCGAATCTTCCATTCCTGGGTAAGGTGATTGAGAGAGCAGTTGCTGAACAGCTTGGTAGGTTTCTGGATGAAACATTGGCTCTGGATCCATTCCAGTCTGGCTTCTGCGCTGGTCATGGGACCGAGACGGCACTGGTCACCCTAACAGATGATCTCCGCAGGCAGCTGGATCGAGGCGGGTCGGGGCTGCTGATTCTTCTAGACCTGTCAGCAGCCTTTGACATGGTCGATCACGAACTCCTGGACCACCGCCTTGCCAACGTGGGGATCCAGGGCACAGTCCTTCAATGGCTGCGCTCGTTTCTCTCTGGTCGGGGACAGAGGGTGGCACTTGGGGGGGAATTGTCATCGTGCCACTCCTTGGTGTGTGGAGTGCCCCAGGGTGCGATACTCTCCTCGATGCTTTTTAACATCTTTATGCGCCCCCTTGCCCATCTTGTCCGGAGTTTTGGGCTGGGCTGCCATCAGTATGCTGATGACACCCAACTCTATCTGTAGATGGATGGCCATCCTGACTCAGCCCCAGACACACTGATCAGAGGCTTGGAAGCTGTGGCTGGATGGTTACGTGGGAGCCAGTTGAAGTTAAATCCTTCGAAGACAGAGGTCCTCTGGCTGGGATGGGACGATATAGGTTTGAGGGGGCAACTCCCATCTGCTGCGGGGGTGCAATTAGTGCCAGCACCGTCTGTTAAGAGTTTGGGTGTAATCTTCGATACCTCCCTCTCCATGGAGGTGCAGATTGCAGCTATAACAAAGGCGGCATTTTTTCATCTCTGCCAAGCTAAGCAGTTGGCTCCTTACCTCTCTCGCCCTGACCTAGCCACTGTGATCCACGCAATGGTCACCTCCAGACTGGATTATTGTAACTCACTCTACATAGGGCTGCTCTTGAGACTGACCCAGAAACTCCAGCGGGTGCAGAATGCCGTGGCGAGACTCCTTACGGGGTCTTCACTGCGAGATCACATTCATCCGGTGCTATACCAGCTGCACTGGCTCCTGGTGGAGTACAGGATCAGGTTTAAGGTGCTGGTTTTAACCTTCAAAGCCCTATACGGCCTAGGACCCTCGTACCTACGGGACCGCCTCTCCTGGTATGCCCCACGGAGGAACTTACGGTCTTCAAATAAAAACATCTTGAAGGTCCCAGGCCAAAGAGAGGTTAGGCTGGCCTCAACTAGAGCCAGGGCTTTTTCGGCTGCGGCTCCAACCTGGTGGAATGCTCTGTCACAAGAGACAAGGGTCCTGCAGGACAGAGCTGTTCCACCAGGCCTTTGGTCAGGGCGCAGCCTGACTCCCTCCTTTGGCAATCTTTACAGAACTTTAGTTTATGGTTGCCATCAATTTTGATTTTAATTAATTTTTATAATGTTTTTATAATGTTGCACTATTTTAGTGTTGTTAGCTGCCCTGAGCCCAGCTTCGGCTGGGGAGGGCGGGATATAAATAAAATTTATTATTATTATTATTATTATTATTATTATTATTATTATTATTATTATTATTATTTTCGCTGGTCTCTCAGGCTAGCAGGGCCACTCTGGATGTATTGTCCAGCTCATGGGTAATAATTCCCAGGCGTCTGGCAAAACTTACTTTTCAAGCCTTCTACACAAATTTCACCAGTTTACAGAAATGACTCAAAATAATCGATTCATTTCAACATTGAGAGGAAAATAGTGTGATATACAATATATGTATTGTGTGTTTACAATGCAGCAGGATGGTGTGTTAACTTCTACAGACTTTAAAGATTCTGTTTGGCAAGTTTTTCTTGTGTGCTTTAAAATCTTATTTATGTGCAGTTGCCCTTCCTGTGTTGGAAAACAGGCATTGCACACATTCCCTTTTACCCAAGGGCACACATATTCACATTTCACTAGGACTGGAGCTATACTGCTGCTGTGATGAATACTCAGGGAGGGGATGGAAAAACCATACAGCTAGAAAATACAAAAATGGCATAAAAATGACAGGCATCCCTAGAAACGCTGCCAATGGACCAGTCAAGATCTGTGTCAGCAATGACACCCAATGCTGCTCACACATGGAGAGAGCCAACACAATGTGATAAGGATATAGCCCCAGTCCACATCCCTGCACCACCATATACACAACATGCAAGACAATCCTGCAGGGCCCCAGTTTCATCGGCCCTACAGACTCAGCCCGTAACAAGTCTGCTGTTGCCAAACCCCAAGCATCCCTTCAGACAGTGGTCCGAAGCCCCCTTATGCTCCTTCCAAGCACTGCTTTATGAGCCCAACATGCAAAGGGGAGGAAGGACAGCCTGTACAATGCAGCGCCCATGCAGCTCCCCTTGGGCGGGACACCTGCAGAGAGTACACACAGTCCTGCCTGGCACCCCCAGTTGTTGGGAGTGGCGTAGAGTTTCGTATGGTGTATTTGTACCTGGAGTCTCAAGCTGAGGTGCTTTAGAGCTGTAGGCAGAGAAGTGTAGCAGTGAGCTTAAGTTCTCAGGTGTGTTCTGAAGACAGACTGTTTTGTGCAATGGTATCCCTTTTTTGTATGCAGTGCCCTTTCTCCAGGTTTCCATCACCAGAGTTCTGCTGTGCAAGGGTCTAATTGTGCAGAAGATGGGGCCAGAGAGATACAGCTCCATGCCACATGCCATAATATCAGAGAAGTGGTCTCACCATTGTGGGGCTTGCATACTGGTTGTAATGTGTTTTCATAGGGTGCATGTGGAGTTACACTATAATCTAGGCTCTGCCATGGTGACGTGAGCAGATCTGTTGACAGAGTACTGCTTTGGTTTTGGTTTTTTTTTTAAAAAAACCTCATGTTGACTTTATTGGGGGGGGAGATTTCTTGCACCAGGTTTGGGGCTGGTATAAAGTTGTGCCATCCATGGGGTTGTGGCCATTGATTTAAAGGGCGCAGGGGTTTGCTGCCATTATGCTTTCCCCAAGATGGCCCCATTCCGCCATTTTGCCAGAGTGCCTCTCCCAATGTCACTACACCTGTGCCAACATGCTGCCTACAACTCCCATAATCCTTGGCCATTGGCCACGTTGGCAGGATTGATGGGAGTTGTAGTCCCACAACATAAGGAGGGCACCGTATTAGTTAGCCCTGCTGCACCCTTTTAGCTTGTGGAACTTCAGAACAAATTTGCACTCCACCTCAAATGATTAAGGATCTCTTGAAAAATCTCCACTTGTAAAGTGACGATTTACAGTTGAAAGATTATTGCTTCCTTCATTTTGCTATAATTTACCATGACTATAAATTGCTTCCTTAATTTATTAGTAATAGAAGGGGGAAAGGTTGTATTTTATTATATGTTACTATGCAAAATGAGTTTTGAATTTATTAATGAAACTGCTGATTCATCGCTGCAGGAGGACAAAACAGTGTGGATTTCTTTTGACTATGTGATTGAAACACATTGTTTTTCTCTGTTTTGGGAAGACTATCCATTAGGTTTATCACACTTTGTAACAAATTTTGAAACTGCCACTTTCTCCTTGTCATATTTTAGCAATGTTTTGGCCAAATCAATAAAACCAATATGAAATATTCACTTTGTGATTCCTTTCTTTCCCCTCAATGTGTGGCCTATTCCTGATGGGTCCCTGAAGTATGGATAATTACTTATTTAGTGAACAGAAACACAGTGACTTATAAACACCTATATAAATACAGTCGCACCTTGGAGGTTGAACGGAATCTGTTCTGGAACTCTGTTCGACTTCCAAAATGTTCGGAAACCAAGACGCAGCTTCTGATTGGCTGCAGGAAGCTCCTGCTGCCAATTGGAAGCCACGGAACCTGCGTCGGACATTCAGGTTCCAAAGAATATTGGCAAACTGGAACATTCACTTCCAGGTTTGTGGGGTTCGGGAGCCAAAACGTTTGACTTGCAAGGCGTTTGACTGTATATTCTTAATTGGTTCTGATTATGCCTCAGTGTAACAGCACTTGCAGTTCCACAGACGGAAAGATCTAGGTATATTAAAATGAACTTTATGTGCTGCATTTCATGTTGAATGATACATGAAAGCTTGATTTCTTAACAGCTAGAGTATTGTTGGGTTAGCAGCTGAGGAGGAAATTTTTTGTCAGTTCAGAGACCTTGGCATTTTGGTCTGTCTGTCTCCAAGCTGAATAGCTGCTTGTTTGAGGTAACTAGGTTGTCTTTGTGGATCTCCTTGGGAGAAAAAAAACCTTCTGTGTTACATATCCCAGTAGAGGCGAAAGACTGGGGTACTAGTGCCAAAATTAACAGGAACAAAGTGCTAAGATTGTACCAGTGGGCAAAAGTGGTTTCTCTCAAGTTTGCTCAAAGAGCACTGAATGAAAAATGAGATTCTGAAAGAGCAATTGCTCTGGCACTGGTAGGTAACTATAGCTGAGGCCATGGAATAAATGAATATTTATGTAGGAGATTCTGTACCTCCATGTCAGACTGCTGCTTTTTAGGCTACAAGGAAGCCTTTTTGGCACTGGAGACACTGAGAACTAAGGCTGGACTCAGGAATACCCTGCTCAATTATGCACTACGCAGGAGTGAATGAGGACAGCGTGTACACAAACTGTAGAGTTCCTAAAGGAACATCTTGTTCAGGGGCCTGCCTATTCTGAGGGAGGATGCCCTGCTATCTAAAATATTCCCTGAATGTGTATTTCCACCATTTCCCTGAAAAACCTCAAAAGGTACAAGGTGTACAACTGTTAGTGACTTGCTACTGTAACGAGCTGCTCTGATTTAAACTTTATTCTTTAAAGTTTAACTTCAACCTAGATCCCTGGCTGTCAGCTAGCTTTCTTGGAAGAACACTTTAAGAACTGAATGAGGGGTTATAGCCCATCTCCTCAGCTCCATTGGCTTCCTAAGTGGGCCTGCTGGCAAGTTCAGTTCCCACCTTATTTCACATTATTTTCTGGCCTACATCAGCACTTGAGGGAGCAAGTTTTGCCTCATAGCGGGGCAGATTTGGCCCAAGAGTCTCCAGTTGCTGACTCTTAATTCTATTCAGCTCCATCTAGGATAAAGTCGTTTGCGTCGCATTCCTTGGGGATGCAGGTAAATAGTTTCCTTTCTGCTGTTCTTTTAAAAAATGTTTCAAAATGTATGCTCTCTCTCTCTGTGTTGCAGGGAGTGATCACGCCTGCTGTCCTTGCCCCCTTCCAAAGGCTGATTACCTGTGGTTTTTCCAAATGTATTTCAAGCAGGGGCAAAACTAGGCTTTGTTTCACCCAGGTGAAAGACCCGTTTTGTCACCTCCCATGTGCATTTGCACACACACGCACAGGCTGGGAGCTTCATGGTGCCCCTTGGGCAGCTTCACCCTGGGCAAAAACCCCCCACTAGTGCCACACACCCCAGCTATGGAGAAAAACCAAAGGATTCCATCAGGAAGTTATGGGGCCTATTCTGAGTTATGGGACACGTGCTGATTGAAAACAAAGCACTAAGACGGCCCCAAACCCTTGCAGCTGCAAACAGGACCGACAGAAGAAGAAGAAGAAGAAGAAGAAGAAGAAGAAGAAGAAGAAGAAGAAGAAGACGACGAAGAAGAAGAGTTTGGATTTGATATCCCGCCTTTCACTCCCTTTAAGGAGTCCCAAAGCGGCTAACATTCTCCTTTCCCTTCCTCCCACACAACAAACACTCTGTGAGGTGAGTGGGGCTGAGAGACTTCAAAGAAGTGTGACTGGCCCAAAGTCACCCAGCAGCTGCATGTGGAGGAGCGGAGATGCGAACCTGGTTCCCCAGATTACGAGTCTACTGCTCTTAACCACTACACCACACTGGCTCTCACAAGGACAGCAAGGACACATTTAACCCCCTCAATGTCATCAGCAGCACAAATCATCATGAATGCACAGTAAGGGGGGAGGTCTAGAGAGGCTCTGAACCTGCACTCTGCCCTTGTTGCTGGTGCTATGTAAGTAACACAAGCAAGTTTTGACGGGAAGCAGGTGTTCCCTTTGCCTCTTAATAACAGTCTTGCTGGTTTCAGCTACCTTTGCTCCACCTTGGTTCTTCTGCAGATGCTCTCAGGCTCTAATTCTGTCCCTGCTGGGACTTGTGCCCAGCACCAACTCTGGCTAGGTTGGGAGTGTGAATGCTGAAAGTGACAAAGAACAGAAACTGTATGTTATTATTACTTTGGAATCTGTATCGCGGTAGGATGCCAGTGGGTCGCGGGTTGCACTGTGGTCTAAATCAGTGAGCCTCTTGGGCTTGCCTTTCAGAAGGTCAGCGGTTCAAATCCTCGCAACTGAGTGAGCTCCCGTTGCTCGGTCCCAGCTCCTGCCGACCCAGCAGTTCAAAAGCACACCAATGCAAGTAGATAAATAGGTACTGCTGTAGCAGGAAGGTAAACAATGTTTCTGTGCACTCTGGTTTCTGTCACAGTGTTCCGTTACGCCAGAAGCGGTTTAGTCATGCTGGCCACTTGACCTAGAAAGCTGTCTGTGGACAAACGCTGGCTCCCTCGGCCTGAAAGCGAGATGAGCGCCACAATCCCATAGTTGTCTTTGACTAGACTTAACCATCCAGGGGTCCTTTACCTAGGATGCCGTAGTAGGTACGGGCATGTTGCATGTTAATTTGGAGGGGTTTTTTGTCGCTGAAACAGGATTTTCAAAAGTATCAGCGTTCCCAACCCCACTTGCCTTGCACATTAGCAGTGTTATAGTTTGAATCCTAGGAAGTGAGTGAGTAGTTGATAGTCTGCAGTTTGCCTGCTTCTTCATGCTTTCTAGATTGGTTTCTTCATCTGGGATGCAGATGTGTTGTGAAAAAACAACACTGTCTCTCTCTTTAAAGACTTGGGACTTCAATGGCATTATAAATATACATGTTTCTCTAGAATATATTTGCATTAGATTGATAAGGTCTATGAATAACAGTGATTTCTTTTAGATCAGAAAGATAGATTTCAGTTATATGCACTGGTAAAAACAGCTTTCCGCGTTTGTCAAAATTTTATAAGCATTTCTCTCCCAACAGAGCAGATATATTCTGCTTACAACTTGTTGCACAAAAACATAGCAACATTATGTTTATATTATAGAGTTGCAATCTTCTTCTAGGAATCATTCTCAAACGTCTGATCTATATACAGAGAGTTTTGATGACGACATTTTTGACTGTACTCTAGTTGTTGCTGTTTACGTTTCTGAATGGTTGTGGATTAAGGCGGTATGTCCTGGTGAACAATCAGACCTTGTATACCCCACTTTCAAACAGTGTTAGAAACTGAGATATGAAAGCTAGGAGCTAAATGGCATCTTAAGCTTAGGTTATGGGTGCAACAACAGAATGTCTAGGCACATTTTTAAAATAAGAATACCAAGCTGAAAATGAATGAACTAAAATATTATGTTCATTTTTCACATGATCTAGTCCTTCTCCTGCCCACCCCCCTAATATTCTTAAGAGGGTCTCTTCTCCAGTCTTCAGAGAGTAGCTGGAAATGAGGAGGCAGAAAAAGCTCCTCCTTTCCTTCCACTCTGCAGTTTTAATCTGAAATTTTGGGGACAGTACTGCACCCAGAGCTCAGAAACTGCTTGCGCTAATGAAATTCCCTGTCACAAAATGCACCTAAAACAATGGGAGTTTCGAACACTGCTTTCGACCCATCTGATTTTTTAAAAAGGTTCATAAGGTTGCCTGACTGTAATAATATGAAACTTATGCATATTGAAAACAACAGGAGATTTGTTGGGAGGGATGAATAAGAGTGTGGATTTATTCTGCACAAAACACAGCTGCTAGGGACTTTTGTCTCTTTAAGAATGATTCAGCTAAAAGGCGAAGAAAGAACAGGTCAAAAGGGAGTTTGGGCCCATGCTGGTATTTCCTGCAAGCTAAATAATTCCAGCAGGGTACAGAGCTAAACAAACATTGAACGTTTCTAGAGTTTATAAAGACAAGCTTCTTACTTGGGACTCTGTGGTGATAAACAAAAATGGATTTTAGTTGGAATTTTGTAGAGTTTTGGGAGATGCTATAGTGAAGATTCAAAGAGTGCGATATACAAAGTCCTCCTTTCAAGTCTCTCTTCATTGTGATAAGGAAGCTTCTGTCTGTGACTCTTAGGCTGTGTACACACCATACATTTAAACCACACACCTTGCCACATCAAATCTTGGGAAATTTAGTTTAAGGTGCCGGGAAGTGTAGCTTTGTAAACTACAGTTCCCAGAAATCTTTGGGGTGGAAATGTGCTTTAAATGTATCTGCAGTCTTAGTCCCTGATTCTGCAGTATGAGAATCAAAATATGTGGGGGTGTTGACTTCCAGGATTGTTGTAAGACTTATTGAGATAAGGGAGGGTTGTCCAATGGTGACCTTTAAGCTAACTGAAAGGACTTCTGCTTGTGATTGGCTAAGGACCTGGTTTTCACTGATTCCAACCCCCTGCCCTGCTCAGCCACTTGCGCCCCAGCCCAAAATCTGCTTCTGAGGATTGAGGGGTACTCCAAAACAGTATGGAATATAGCACAGAATGGTTCAGTGTATAGTGCCCTGTCTTGTATGAACAGAAGTACCTTCTGCAAGCATGGGGGTTGGGGGCTTTGTTCCCAGAGCCCACTTGAGAGGGCTGAAGATTCCTGAGGATCAAACCCCTCCTCCTTTGTAAAGCCTCATAGCCCTGTGGTTGCGCAGCAACATGTGTTCCTTCTTATTTTTGCTTTATGATACGCTCAGGTTGTTTTGTTACTGTCAGTCATGACATAAACGGTTTCGTTTCATGTTATCTGTGTGTGTTTCTGTGTGCTTAGAATCTCCATAGGTCCACCAATGTGGTCTACCAAGCTCACCACGTTAGCAGGAGTAAGAGAGGGCAAGTCGTGGGCTCAAGAGGTGGCTTTCGAGGCTGTACAGTGTGGCTCACAGGTATTGTACTCATGATTAACTCAGCAAGTTGGCGCATGGGAAAAGCTATTCACACAGTGAACAAAGTTACTGTATTGTAACTGATGGGTCCATTATAATAAGTCACATATAAGGAGAAAGAGGTGTTGTTTAATGTTCAGTTCAGCATGGCCAAGAGGTGTGAGTTCCAAATGCTTTAATACAGTGGTGGGGAATTGCCGGCCCATGGTTTGTGCTTGTCTCCCCAACCATTTTATTTTTATTTCATTTGTTCCTGCCACAGACACCCACCAACCTTGCCAGTGGCGTGGCTCATCTGACAAATAGTTAGGGGGTGACAACTCCTGTGTGTCAGCTGATCTACGTGTGCCCTGTATCTGTGTGTGTTTGGTGCATGTGGCATAGGTGCATATGTGAGGCAACGTGTTTGTTACTGTCACTGGATGCTCAGAAATTGAGACTTCATGTAGAGCCATACTTCATGTAGAGCAGTCCTGGGTGGCCACAGCAGCTCCCTGGCTCCCATTTCCCCAGCTAGAGCTTTTTTATATATCTGTAGCCAAAATGGACTGAAAGAAGCTTGCACAAACTGTTCTGTTAGTCAACACTCCACTGTAGACACCTTTTCCCTGAGCAGTTAGAATATTTGTGAACATTTCCCAGCAGCTCAGTCAATGGATAAAGAGACACATACATGACCAAAGACAAACACACATACCTGTTGTTTGATAAGTTAGATAACTTGTCTATAAAGGAATAAAAATGTTTTATTAAATGAGTTTAGTTGCATGATCTTTGAGAACTTATTTTATAACACATTTGTGAATGTGATGGGTCCTTTGGTTTACATGAAAAATCACAGATTTTATGCACTGCCTATTATTAATACAGGTCTTTCTGGTGCTGGCAAGACAACCATTGGGTTTGCACTTGAAGAGTACCTTGTGTCTCATGGCATCCCTTGCTACTCCCTTGATGGGGATAACATTCGTCACGGACTCAACAAAAACCTTGGCTTCTCTGCTGATGACCGAGAAGAAAATATCCGCCGCATTGCTGAAGTTGCCAGGCTGTTTGCCGATGCCGGACTTGTTTGTATAACAAGTTTCATTTCTCCATTCTCAAAGGTAAACCTTTCAAGAAAAACAGCATATTTCCCATGCTGTAAAAGCTACTTTTACTAGTATTCAGTGGCGTAGTGGGGGGGGGTGCAGGGGGGGCCGGCCGCACCGGGCGCAACATCTGGGGGTTAGGGTTAGGGGGCGCAAATCCATGGGTTAGGGGCCACAAATTACTTGCCTTGCCCTGGGTGCTGACAACCCACGCTATGCCACTGCTACTATTTGTGGAAAGAAGATACATAATTTCCGCCCTCCCTTCCCAACAGGTGGGCGGGGTTTGCGACACTGAGCGGGCTTACCTGGTCTGGTGCCTCCCACCTGGGTCAGGGTGGCTATCGTCCGGCCCCCGGCCTGGGAGGACAATGGACAGCCAGCTGGGGGTGGGGTGAAGGCCAAGGGAAAGAGGCCAACCCCTTTGGCCAAACCTCACTTTGTTTCTTCCTCTTTCAACATTTGGGGGCTAAAAATACAGTCCTTTAAATATATTGTTTCCATGTAAAGCATTGTCAAGGAGTGTTGGAATGGAGGTTGGTCCAATATTTTTATTCAGCATTATGCAAAAGAATTCTGTTTATAAAATATAAACATGTTTCTGGCAGAGAGAGAGAGAGAGAGAGGCTGTGTCCTGTGTTTGTGTGCCCTGTAGGTCTGGATACGTCCCATGTTTGGATTGATATTGGTATTTTAAATGTGGGTATATCTCTTCTTTTATTTTAAATGTTATCTTAATGCTGCCGTATAGTGCTGCTTTGCTGCTATTTGTGGATAGATGCCCTGAAAAAGCAGGATAAATACCTAGAAACAAATGAACAAATATATAAGAGAGAGAGAGAGAGAGAGAGAGCGCTTTGTATCAATGTCCTGTCATGTCTCTCTCTGTGTGAGTGTGAGTGTTTGTACTGTAACGTAAAAGGAAACAAATGTTAGCATTGGTATGCTATTATTTACTCTGCTTTCCTTTTATACAGGACCGCCAGAATGCAAGAAACATTCATGAGGCAGCTGGACTTCCTTTCTTTGAAATCTTTGTGGATGCTCCCCTGAATATCTGTGAGAGCAGGGATGTGAAAGGCCTTTATAAAAAAGCACGAGCTGGAGAAATAAAAGGTATGCCAGTTTTTGCGTCTACTGATAATGTATTCTATTCCCCACATGAAATCCCCAGTTCACATCACCCCCCACACCACTTCTTCCAGAAGTCTCCCTTGAGCAGCAGACTTGCTTTGGCTGAACTCTGCTCCAGTCTGAATTTGTGTGTTACTAGATACCCAGCTGAGAGATGCCAGGGGCCTCCCATGGCTGTGCCATGGCTAACTGCAGCTATGCACCCAACACAGCTGTGTTGCAGGAAGGAAGGGGCACTCTGGTGACACATTCTCCTGTTTGAAACCCAATGAGCTAGATAGGGAACTCTGCTGCCTTGGAATGTAGCGATTTCTCTGTTGTGTTTTCACTTAAGTAGTTGATGAGAGGTCTCCAGCAGTTCCGTGCAAAAGATGCAAAAGCCATTCCTAAGAATGGGTGTCCTGAAAGAGAACACATTTCCTTGCCCTTTGACTGCCATGCTTATGTTTATGTAAATGAATATTCCACCCTCTAGGATTCACTGGAATTGACTCAGATTATGAGAAACCAGAAGCGCCTGAGATTGTGCTGAAAACCAACATATATTCTGTCACTGAATGCATCCAGCAGATTGTGGACCTCTTGCAAGACCAGGTACACTGTTTAAGTAACGAAACCTAGAAAAGCATGAATCTCTCTCTCTCCCCCCCCTTTCCCAGACCCATTTTAAAAAATGAATATTGTCACTAAGGGCCTACACATCTTCTTTTTATCCTCTAGAACATTGTTCCGCCAACTGCGATCAAAGATGTTCTTGAACTGTTTGTCCCTGAAAATAAAGTTGAACAAGCTCGGGCTGAAGCCAATATACTGCCTTCTGTGAAGATTACCAAGGTAAGAGAGTAGTAACCTGGAGGAGTGAAATTGTGTTAATCTGCTGTAGCAAAACCATCCAATGGTAGTGGATTTCTTCACCCTTACATTCCTTCCTGTGTTCCAAAGATTATGCATTGTTTGGTGCACTGTGTATCAGGGAGGTCTATCAGTGCATGGAGCCACTAATTCTTGTTGTTGCCTCTTCACCACTGTCTTCATTCACATCTAAAGCAGCATCATACCACTTTAAACAGTCATGGCTTCCTCCCAAAGCATCCTGGGAACTGTAGTTTGCTAGAGGGCACTGAAAGTTGTTAGGACTGCAGACCTCTATTCCCCCTCACAGAGCTACAATTCCCAGAGATCTCTGGGAAGAGGGCTTGATTGTTAAAAACTCTCTGGGAATTGTAGCTCTGTAAAGGGGATGGGGGTCTTTGAACAACTCTCAGCACCCTTTAATGAATTACAGTTTCTAGGATTCTTTTGAGAAGAAGCCTTGGCTGTTTAAAGTGAAATGATGCTACTTTAAATGTGTAGTGCAGATGGGACTAAAGCCTGTGGCAGTATATTCCCAAGAAGGCTCTCCAATCCTTATTTCTATATATGTTCTATCAGAAGATAACAAAAAAAAGACCCAGAACTAGCTCTGCCATCAAGCCGATCGAGCATACTGCATCAGCTTGCCAATTTTATAGTTTAGTATATTTTTATTACTCTTGGAGGGGTACCATCTGAACGTTCTGCATCGGGTATCAAAATCTCTTGGATTGCCTTTTGAATGCTTTCCAATCCTAGATTTTTACTGGCTTCTTTTAACTACTTCTGGATTTTAATGGATATATGCTTATTATAAAATAGTTGCTTTCCTGTTTGTAATGCATTTTGGAAGTGATCTTTGTAGATTTTAATTATGAACTTACTGTAACTTCATTGCCCGTCACCTTGTCCACCTACCTGGTAGAGAGGCGGCTGGCAAAGGTGGTAAATAAACATTCCCAGGGCACCTTAAAGCCCGACACATTCACTGTGTCATATGCCTTTGTAGACTAGGATCTACTTATTCAAATGCGAGATGGGAGAGTAAATTGGATAAATAGTTCTGTTCTAGGTAATCATCCATATCACTCTGTCTACTGTGTAACTAGGGAAATCAGGGTCTAGCTAAATATATGTATCCTTCTCAGTGTGTTCAGTAAAATACAGTCATATATAATCAGTACTTAAAACATTTCTTTGTTACCTTATGCCTTGTGTCATCATTGGGTGCACCAGGGGTGAGGAACTATTTGTTGAACTATAACTCCCATAATCTCTGACCATTGGCTATGCAGGCTGGGCTTGTTGGGAGTTACATCTGGAGAATTAAGGATTTCCCTTCCTGATTTACACTATGAAAAGGTTCCTCAGAAAGACCCGTTTCCGCTCAGCTAACTCTGGCAGAAGTTGCTGGCCCCCTTATCTGTCATGGACATGCTAATGAGAGAGTTTACAAGATGGGTTGCCATTATGCCTCATGGAGCCAGAATCCAAAATCCTGCGTGTACCTTAGGTTTTCCCAGTTCCATAATATTCAAACCGTATTCTAAGGAACCCTCTAAAGATTATCCAGACTTTCATAATAATAAGAGGAGTAAAAGGCTGCTTGTTTGTCACTGCCAGTCTCCCTCTAGAATGCACTAAGTTGATAAAGGAGAGTGTTTGATGTATGCTTAGGCCACCAACCTTTAACTTACCTGTGAGTTTGGGGATCCATTTCCTAATTGTTATTATTATTTTTACTGTGCATCTGTATGGTGGTAGTGCTGTTGTAGCCCACTTCAGATCAGGCCACAACCATGTAAGTGTGAGGGAACTTCACCATCTGAAGACCAATGTTCTAGGTTAGTCATTCACTTCAGCCAGGACTACACCAAGGCCCAGTGGCCCCAGTCTGCACCCTGTGTTAATTCCAGGGTCTAAAACATTCCTTAAGGTACTCAGCTACACACAGGTGTCCTGTGGCCGACTTACAGACAAATCAGTTTAGAAAGGATTCTCTGAGGGCAAGATGTTTGAAATTCCTTGTACTAGCTAAGAATAGATCTCTTTAAATGCAATGCCCTTGCTGTTTTCTTTTTTTAAAAAAACCCAAACAAACACTGAGTTTATCCCAGGCTTCTTTTATCTTTGATGCTTTTGATCCCAATGCAATTGGACTCAAAATGATTCCCACGACACCTGTGGCCATCTACTGGCTAATATTTGCAGGTGCAGCCATTTACGCTTCTACAACTGCATGATTAGAAATTAATATCCGGCTGCTTCTGTAGAAATGCTAGCTTTTTTTTTTTTTGAGGGCTGTGTGTGTATTATTATTAATTGCATAATTGAGGGGGCCAAACAAGAATTGGGGACGCTCCATTGTATTTAATTAGAAAGTAATTTGCAATACTTAAAAGTGTGAAAACAGGCAGTCTTTAGTTGTGTTGTAAATCTGCCATATGGTGTTCTCTTTTTTTCAGTTGGATCTACAGTGGGTTCAAGTCCTAAGTGAAGGTTGGGCCAGCCCATTGAAAGGGTTTATGCGGGAGAAAGAATACTTGCAAGTTATCCATTTTGGCACCTTGCTTGATGGTATGATTTGCCGGCTCCTACACTTTGTCTTTAGAGCTTTTGCCTGCCTATATGCACATTGCGGGAAATTCAGCAGAAGAAATCAGTTCAGAACACTTACCTGTTGAGGTGACTGGAGCATAGCTTTTGAATGAAACAGTTCACATTACTGCTGTATTGGGAGATGTGAAAAAACCTGCTGATCACAGGTGCATCCATGCCAGATTCTGGGCATGTCCAGTTGAACTAGACCTAGCCTCACTCCCAAGGGCCACAGAAAATGCACAAAGCCTAAGCCTTTGTTTTGGGGGAGCATTTCAGGCTTTCCTCTTTATTTCCCAAGTTGCTGGGCTTTAAAATGCTATTTGTGGTGTAATGGAAGCCTTGGTCTAGGAAGCCTTGGGTTCAAACCCCCACATGCATGAATCTCACTTAGTTATCTTGGATCACTTACTGGGCATAATGCAACAAAAGTTAGTTGTAACTAAATTCCCCTGAAACATAGAGCTGAAAGTAGTTTAAGGGATGCTTGGGGTATGCACACATTTAAAGGATGCTTGGGGTATGCACACATCCCATGGGGTATGCACACATTTCTTATGTCCCACCATTGCCCCCTGCAAATAGGATTTTGTTTTTTTGAAAGAATACACAACCTGGAAATCTTAGGAAAGTGGAATGGAGCCCTCTTCACTTAAGTCCTATTCCACTGCTTGCCATAATATTTATTTGCAAAGAACCTTTGTGAGATAACACATGTGATCTTTTAATCTTGCCTACTATATGGAGTTGCTGTTATTAACATAAAATAGGAAAACCTCAGAGCCCTTATCATGTGCAACTAGCGGCCCCAAATAAAAACCTACATTCTCACCTGCATAAAAGGACAGATTCAGTCAATGGGTTCCAGCCTTGCATCATAATACAGAACAGGATGCACAACTGCACCTGTGTTAGCTGCACCCTTGAGAACCTTTTCCTCTCTTCCTGCATTGGTCTGAATGAAGCAAGAGGATGTTGAGGGTTAGAACATCAAATTGAAGTTATTTGCCTGGGGGTGAGGGGGTGGGCCAGTTAAAATATGGTTGATAATTGTGCTTATATTTTGCCAGGAAGGGGTAGAGTTGATATATCCGAGCTTGGTACGTATTCAGTTGTTTTCTTCCCCCACTATGGTATGAAAATAATTACAGTTATGAGATTTTCATTTAAAAAGTTAGAAAACGTATGTTATAGAAATGAAATTTTGATGTAGAGGGCTGCAATCTGTTACGAGTATATTCGTGATCCAACCAGTTACCAGTACCAGGTTCCTCAAGCATTTTTATTGGCTGGGAAAGGATATGTCTTAATTGGCTTTGATCCCTGATTGGCAAAGCTCTTATTAATTTCCATAGATCAGGCTTGCACTCAGTTCTTTTGTTTAAGGCGATTCCTCACTGAATATTAGCCATGTGCAACTTGTCAACCACTGACCCACATGCAGCTCTTCAGTCCCATACGCTGAATATTTGATGATAAGGCCATTGGCGGAACCCGCAGTTTTATCTCTAAAATCTATATATTTCCAAAGAGCTTTTGACAAGACTTAAATAAAAATGCATCTGGTTGAATTGCACTATGAATATATTAAAAGTTCCTGATTATGCATGGATTAAATATGGGTGACCTATAGACTTGGTAAGTATAAAATTTAAACTAAGGTCAGCAGAATCTGCACGGTGGCTTGGATTCAAAGGTTCCCCCTCCGTGAGCAGAAAACCTCTTTTGATCATGGAAGGGCTGTGGAAGAGTGTTGCATAAGAACAGTTCTTCTGTTTCCGCAATACCATTTGCTATTATTGCTCTGGATTCCATACAGTAACTAGTTTTACTTTACATCCCTGACATATGTGCAAAGCAAGCCCTCGCAGCTGGAATGCAGAAAAGCACTTATAGCAGCCACTTGCAAACACAGCTATTTAAAATCCCCAAGCACCAAGAGCCAAGCAAGCCTGGCTTTCCTAATGTTTGTTAAGTGGCTATTGCAAGCACTTTTCAATGGGGGCATGTTTGCTCTCCAGCCATGATGTCATACTTTCCAGGGGTGAACGGCATGTGTCCAATGTAGTTGCACAATTAATTTGGATGCTGCAGTGTAGTCCAAGATACTTTATTGCATTAGACCTTCAGCTTGTAACCCAGCCATTAAGGCTTGCTTTGCCCAAATGTAAAGAGATTTAAATAAAGTCTTCAAAGAACAGTGCTTAACGACTGTACTTGCTTTTTGCTTGTGCGTCTTTGGATCCAACCCATAACCAAGATGATCCTTGGATAATCTCAAGGATAGTTAGAGTAGTGCAAATAATCACCAAATCCATTAAAATTTTACTTTGAAATTGTAATGGAAATCACATGCATTCAATGGTTAAAACTGCCATGATACTTCATTTCAAATTTGTCATTGATTATATTTTTTATGAACTGAAACCTTCAAAAAAGTTTTAATATGTTTGCGAGCATTAAAAACAACCACCAGCTAAAAAAAATATTGGGTAAGTTTACTAGAGGGTATAGTTTTTACAAAGTAAATGTTGTGTTTGAACAACAGCAAAACAAAACTGATTGTAAATATCCTGGCATAGGAACACTGGATGCACAACAAATCAGAAAGGCAAAGTGATATTTTGATGCTAAGAAGTGGCATAAAGTCAACGTGTGATAGCCAACATTAGTCACAGTCTGAGTAGACCTATTGAAATAAATCAATTTACATAACTCTGAGTAGGTCTGATGTTGGGTATTACCCAGTATTGTACATACTGGAATGAGCAAGGGAATGAGTAACAGGGTTTTTTAGTGTGTGTGGTTGGGGGGGGGTGGATATGCATTTGGAAAATGTGCATTTGGAAAAATAATGTGCATTTGGAAATATAATGTGCATTTGGAAAAATTGGTGTGAGGGATGAGACATGCTAGGTATATTTGTTTATTAAGCACTTTACTGTGTTGAGGGCAATATGAACACAATCATGTAAGGAAAGAATGCACTGAGTTTCCATATTACTGTATTAAAAGACTTTTTTCTCTGGGGCCAGAACCTCCTTTGCTGCACCTTCATCTTTGAGAAGATAATGCTTCTTTGCATCCTTGTAAATACTCTCAAAGTACTCCTGTTTTGTGCCTTAGGCCTGTCTCACACCCTGTGTTCCTTCTTCAGTCTATTCAAACACAGCTGGTGTTTTGATATTATATTATATATTTTGATGTTATAATGATGTTATATTATAATGGATGTATTAGAAGTGTTTTGTTTCCACAAATTGTTGGGTCCTGCTTTTCATTTTGAGTCCAGTGTTTGCACTTACCAGCCTTTTGGTGCTGGCATGATGGGTTTTGGTAGCAAATATACGGGTGAGGATTGCAGAAGGGTTATTGCAAATTGATGACCCTACAAAGAGTTTGACCTTGCCCTTCAAATCCATGGAGCACACACTCTCAGCACAAAATGGCCCAATTTTTCATTAATGAAAGCATAGTTCACATGTATGTATATATGTATGGATACATATCTTGGAGGAGTGCTACACTCACCATTTTCCTTCCCCCATTGCATGAAAGACAAATATCTAACTTCAGCTGGGTATGACAGGCAGAGGAGATCCAGTCATTGAACTACCGTAATCCAGAGAACTCCCTACTAATTTATTAATCCCTTTTGGTTTTGCTCACTAAACTCCTCTTTTTCCTAGTCAGGCCTTTCAGTTGACCAGACCAAATATAGGCCTGGACTGAGTCTGAGGCAGACCTTCTAAAAACACTTTGAAAAAGCTTTGTTGGTTGGCATCTTAATTCTGCAGACAAAATACAGCTGTGGCAGAAGAAATTGAGCAGGCCACTCTGCTGATTTGAGAGCACACTGAACCGAACTGAACTGAAATGTCAGTCTTGCTATAGCTGTGCTGTGACTCCACTGAGTCACCTACTTGAAGGAGCAATTTGTGCAGAGTTTATGGCTATATATGTCATTTGATCAGTGTAGCAATCATATGTCCTCTTTTTCCAGGACACTTCCTCTTTTTCATGGGTAGAGTCATCCTAGAGATCCATAATTAAAAGTAGAAGTTGGCCAATGTCTCCTCTTTTTTCGCTCTTTAAAATATGGCAACCCTACAAATTTATAGATAAATTTTGCTGCAAAATCAAAGAAAACGAACCTTAGTTTAAAAAAAGAAGAGAGTAGCTACTGGTGAAGAGCAAAGGTCCGAAGATCACTCATATAAAATGCTAACGATTATATGAGTCTTGGAAGCAATCAGCAAACAAACCAGTAATCATTACAAGACATCATATCATTCTGAACTCTGGTTCTGAACTAAGGGATTCACTTTGTCCTTGATCCAGGAGTTGCACAGCCACTCCTAAGTGTTCCTGTGTGTTTTTCCCCATTTGCTCCAATAAGAGGGCACAGTACTGTGTGCATAAAGGGATGTTGACACAGAACTCCTCCTATTGAAGTGGATGAAGAAATCCTTACTTGCACCTGAATGCTCATTCCTTGTGGCAACATGCGAGGAACCAGTGTGTATGGATCTGTAACATTCTAAATAAAAGCAACAACTTGAAAGTCCAATAAGGAGGTAGATATTGCATCCTCTAACATCTTTGTTGAGGTTGATGTGGTACCAACAAACTGTAGTGGTATGAAAGGGTGTTTGTTTTTTACAAGGCGAATAAACTTTTTATTTAGTACCTCATTTGGTGTCCAACCTTTCAAGTCAGTTCAAGTTAAGTCTAAAGTATGAGATTATGCCATCTAGTGTACTCTCTTGTGACTCCCCGTGCTTTGGTGTTATTTAACCTGGTTTTAATCACAGATTTAATGTAAAATGTTTTTCATTGCTCCGATGCTTTAATTATTGCAAATGGTTTTTTATTGCATTTTGAAGGGTATTGCCCTTGGAGCAGAAACACCAAAAGGTTCATTTATAAAACAAATATATTCACCATTGGGTGTGTCAACTGTGACAGCTCCTGGACAGAGACAACCTTAGCAAAGTGATCCATTCTCTGCTAACCTACAGATTAGACTACTGCAATATGTTAAAGGTGCAGCTGTCTTTGAAGACTGTTTGGAAACTACAGTTAGTTCAAAATATGGTTGTTAGACTGTGAAGTGGGGCAGCTGATTGGGAGGTGTCTCAGCATGGAGAAATTGGATGGGGACAAGTTTTCCTCTTTTACATATCAATTTATGCTGGATCTGTTTTTAATTGCTGCTGTTTTTATCCTGGGGGGTCCCACCCTTTTCTTTTCTTTTCTTTTCTTTTAAGTTTTATGTTGTAAGCTTCCCTGGCTGTTTTGTTTTAACGTTAAAGCATGATGTATAGATTGATTGATTGATTGATTGATTAAATAAATAAGTAAATCGCCAAAGGACCTTCTCGTTTCAGTGCTTCCAGATAAGCAACTTAACCATCCTTTTCACATATCTGTGTGGCCTGCCCCATCTTGTTGAGCCACAGCTCTGATCATCAGTGGCTATTGGCCATGCTGGCTGGAGCTGGAGCCCAGCAACATCTGTGGAGCCATCCCTGATGTACTGTTTTTATATATATATAAAAAGTTAATTGAAATAAAATTTCTTTCAACAGATGGCGTTATTAACCTGACCATTCCAATTGTACTACCAATAACTGCGGAAGACAAGAAACGCCTGGAAGGATGCAATGCGTTTACACTGGAGTACAATGGGCGGAGGGTGGCCATACTGCAAAATCCAGAATTTTTTGAGCACAGGAAAGAAGAACGTTGCGCACGTGTTTGGGGAACCACATGTGCAAAGCACCCGCATGTAAAGGCAAGTGATCACAGAATAAGTTCCTCTATTTCTGTGGCGATGAATATGAGCAACCTGTCTACCTATTTAGGTTGATAGCTCTGCATCACTTCAATAGAAAATATAAATTCTCCTGCAGCAAGAATTAGGCCCCCCTCGGGAGTGGCCCCAGGACTCTTTCAAGAGGTGCGGTTGCATACCCTCCCCCAACGGCAATGTAAAAGCTCACTCACTTATCAGGAAAAACTTTGGGATTTCAGTAGCCACCTGCTATGTTTTTAAATTTCTCACAACATTTCTATTTTGGGGCAGGTGAGAAAGGTGATACAGTCGCATGCTAGTGCAAGGATTTGCACTAGTGTGATGGGTTGTCCCCCCACGTGCCACTTATATCATTTCCAGTTGTGCTCTGGAGAATTAGTGGAACCCCCAGAACAGATTTAGGGGGTTTAGGAGAGGGTGAGATCATTCCGTTGCACAGTGAGAAATGCCTGTGCTGACAGAACAATATGCTTAACTCTACGTTGAATACAACACATGGTTGTTGTTGTTTACTGTGGCTATTAATACTGGGTTTTTAAATGCCTTGAGTTTTCCTTTCCTTTCCTTTTCCTTTCTTTTCTTTTAAATGAAGGTTGGCAAGGTTTGAAATAAATGCATCTTTGTATTAGGAGCTAAAGATAGCAGGTTTCGTAGGAAGGAAGTATGCAGAAGTCTCAATGGCTATTTTGCACCAGTCCACCTCCCACCCCCTGGCCTTTTGAATGGCTGCTGGGGTTGCTGAAGGCTTGTGCCTTCCAGCTAAGCCTGAGCCTTTGCAACTCTCACCTAAGCACTGCCTGAAAATTGAAAAATTGAAAGGATGGCAGCGCATGGGGGGCGGGGACAGATTAGAATGCACCAGTGAGAACAGAATCTGCCCTCCCTGGCATGCTCAGGGCTCCACATGTCACTCCTTCCAACCTAGTTCCTGGAAAGTCTTTCTGAACTCATTGCAAAATCAAGTTTATGAATCGGAAGCTAGCAACAGTAGACAATTTATACTGTAAATAGGCAAAGTTCTGAGATCTAAGTATATGGCAATATGGCCATGATATCAGAATTTTCAAGCAATGTTTTTCTAAACATGTAGCTGGGAGAGGAGAAGCGAAAGTTGTCATTCTCTGCTTCAAATTATCTTGAACTTTCTTGAACTGCCTGGAAGTCACAGTTTGCCTGCCACTCCTGCTACAATTTCTGCTTTTTAAGCAGTCAGCACCACAAAACCTCTTTGATAAGGTCCCTCCTTCATTTTACCATGGATAGCAGCTGTAACCCCACAGTTACATTATAAGTATCATTTTGCCTTAATTAACTGTGATGTCCTTTGATAGATGGTGATGGAAAGTGGAGACTGGTTGGCTGGTGGAGACCTCCTTGTATTAGAGAGAATTAAGTGGAATGATGGGCTGGACCAATACCGCTTGACTCCCTTGGAGCTGAGACAGAAATTCGCAGAAATGAATGCTGGTAAGTGTTTGCATTTGCAACATTGCTTATACCATGTGGCAGGGAGCAGGGAGCAGAGGGTTCCAACACTCTGGAACTAGATGCCCTGCAAGTGTTAAGGAACATATATAAACCACACTGATCCAAGGCATTATGTTGCCTGATGTTGAGCCCAAGTGGCGTCCCCCACTAAGGTAAATTGTTAAAAAGATTTGCACCAATTCCTGCCTTCATCTATTCCCACCCTCCAGGTGTTCTGCAGAAGCAGATAGTTTGACCCTGCTCTATAGTCCACTGAGACTAACACAGAGGTGGCTGTCCTGCCCTTCCAAATGATGGGACAGCAGCATTTTCGAAGCCTCAAAAAGGCAGTAAAACAGGAGTTTTCCTGAGCGCATAGCTGGCGTTGAGCAGCTCTGTTGGAGAGCAATGTTGGAGAGAGGTTTTGATTTAGGATGCTTAATTTTCTTATTAGGATGATTGTTTCTGATGTGCAGATTTGCAAGTGTCTCTGTGACGGCTTTATTGTTCTTTTATTAGGATTTTTGTTGTTGTGGAAGTCAAGAGATGTTGAAAATGAGGCGGACCATAAAATGTTTAGAAATGAAAACAATGCGATTCTCTTGTTCATGGAAGGTGGGGAGAGAACGAAAAGTTATGTTCTTTGAAAGTCAAAGGCCTCCCAGGAGTGAATGATATTCATGCTAGAATTCCAATGCTGATGTTGGCTTTATTAACAGGGATGGGGAACCAGTGGCCCTACAGAAGTCACTAGACTCCAGCTTCCATTGGCCCCAACCAGCGGTCAGGGATGATGGGAATTACAGTCCAGCAACATCCAATGTGGAAGATTCCCCATCCCTACTTTATAACGACCCTGGTTTAGGGATCTCTGTGTGTATGTTTTATATTATTATTAAGCCTGTAAATATTAAAGCTGCTGCGTTTAATGTAGGTCCATATCATCTACTTTTCACTGCTTAACATCATGGTGCAGTTTTGCATGTCCTGGATCCTTTCACATCTGCATTTCCCCCTTCTTATGTTTCAGATGCGGTGTTTGCTTTCCAGCTGCGCAACCCTGTGCACAACGGACATGCCCTGCTGATGCAGGATACCAAACGGCGCCTCCTTGAGAGGGGCTATAAGCATCCTGTGCTGCTCTTGCACCCTCTCGGGGGATGGACCAAGGATGATGATGTGCCCCTCGAGTGGCGCATGAAGCAGCATGCTGCAGTGCTGGAGGAGCACGTGCTGGATCCAAAGTCCACCATTGTGGCCATTTTCCCTTCTCCAATGCTGTATGCTGGACCAACAGAGGTATGCATCGTTTTGCTGTCCTCCTTTGCTTCTCCCTACAGTGGGATTCTTTTCCTTTTAAATGATTTCTCTTAAGTCTTGGGAATTCCCTGGGAATTGTAGCTGCAGTGATGGGGACTACAAATCTCCAACAGAACATGACCAATGCCCTAACAGAACAATCCAATGCCCTAACAGAACAATCCTGTACATACTTAGTTCAGTGGGGCTTATTCTCAAGTAAATGTGTATAGGATTTTTGCCTAAACTATTATTTCCAGGATTGTTTGGAGATAAACATTGCAAACTGGTGCAAAACCATTGTAAGCTCAAAAGGGCTTACAAATATCAGTGAGAAGACAGTCACAGCCCTCAAGCTCACTATAAAGGTAAAGGTAAAGGGACCCCTGACCATTAGGTCCAGTCGTGGATGACTCTGGGGTTGTGGCGCTCATCTCGCTTTATTGGCTGAGGGAGCCGGTGTACAGCTTCCGGGTCATGTGGCCAGCATGACTAAGCCGCTTCTGGCGAACCTGAGCAGCACACGGAAACGCCGTTTACCTTCCTGCCAGAGCGGTACCTATTTATCTACTTGCACTTTGACGTGCTTTCGAACTGCTAGGTTGGCAGGAGCAGGGACTAAGCAATGGGAGCTCACTCTGTGGCGGGGATTCAAACCGCCACCTTCTAATCAGCAAGTCCTAGGCTCTGTGGTTTAACCCACAGCACCACCCGCGTCCCCAGGCTCAGTATAGATGCAACACAAAAGAGGGCTTGGGAGGGAGCAGGCAAAATCAAGTTCAGGCACTAATTCTTAGTTACAGGGATTTTGTGGTGAGCATATGGAGCAGGGGGGAAATGGAGAGGGGAGTAAAATTGCTGAACTTCCAGCAAAGCCGAGAGAGAAGTCCTGTAGCCTGTCTTTTCTCCTCTCCTATAGTGTGATGGAATGGCTGCTGAAAGTTGAGGGAGGAGCATGAATTTGTTATGGGTTTTCATCCAACCCTCCTTGGAAGTTTTTAAGCAGAGGTTGGATGGCCATCTGTCATGGATGCTTTAGCTGAGATTCCTGCATTGCAGGGAGTTGTGGACTTCCAAGTCTACCATTCTGTGATCCCTCAAAGTTTTTTCAGCCAAACTCAATCCATACATCCGTCAAACTCTAATCCTGTGGCGCTTCCTCAGGTCCAGTGGCACTGTCGGGCTCGGATGATTGCTGGAGCCAATTTCTACATTGTGGGCCGTGATCCGGCCGGTATGCCTCACCCAGAGACCAAGAAAGATCTGTACGAACCCACACAAGGTGGGAAGGTGCTCAGCATGGCTCCAGGACTGAACTCTGTGGAAATCATTCCCTTCCGAGTAGCAGCATACAGCATAGTACAAAAGGCGATGGTCTTCTATGATCCGGACAGGTAAGTGACACGGTAAATGACCACCTGTAGCAGAGGCTTAGTGGTTTTGTAATAGCTTACCTAGGCCTATGTGCTCATGTGCATCAGAAACGGTTCTTTCCCACATTCTCCTCCACATGAACTATGATGAGACTTCAAATGAAATGGCATGAGGTATGTTGAAAGGCAACTGAAGCCTCACAGATGAAAAAAGTATATGTTGTTAATTCAAATTGCTCAAAACTGTGGGGAGGCTCATTTTGCAGCATGCGAAAATGTTTGAAAAATCTGTTTCTGGGTTTTGGATTAGCCAGGATGTTGAAATATAACTGCCTGTAGCTGTGTGGCAGCTCGCCCTGTCCAAGATTCATTTTTGAAAATCACAAAATCAGAATTTACAAAAATACCTGCCCAGTTGATAAGTGCCCATAGAGAAATAGCACGGCAAACATTACGTTCTGGTTCATGGGCTTGATTTGTTCCTGCGTGATATTGTGAAGCGCAATCTTGAAATCTGGGTTTCAGTTCTAGGATTGTTGGAGAGGCCATTGCAACCATATTCATCTCATTTGTATGCTCATTAAGATGAACAGAAAAGTTGCAACTTCTGTGTGTTGCTGCTGGTATTTCATTCTTTCTACAGTCATACCTTGGAAGTCAAACAGAATCCTTTCCGGAAGTCTCTTCGACTTCCAAAGCATTCAGAAACCAAAGCATGGCTTCTGATTGGCTGCAGGAAGCTCCTGCAGCCAATCGGAAGCCGCGGAAGCCCTGTCGGATGTTGGGCTTCCAAAAATAGTTCGCAAACCGGAACACTCATTCCCGGGGTTGTGGTGTTCGGGAGCCAAAATGTTCGAGAACTAAGCTGTTCGAAAACCAAGGTAGAACTGTATTTGTAATGTTTTCATGGATAACTTTTTTTGCTTACTAGGCACAATGAATTTGACTTCATTTCTGGAACACGCATGAGGAAGCTGGCTCGTGAAGGCGAAAACCCCCCTGAAGGATTCATGGCGCCAAAAGCTTGGAAAGTGCTAACTGAATACTACATGTCACTGGGGAAAAATAATTAATTTTGCTTTTATCCAAGTGCGTCTTGGTTTTTAAAGATGGGCTCTTTCAATTGATTTATATGCTGTTCTACATCTTCTACTTTGAAATTTTCTGCTGTTTGTGGGCATTTTCTTCCCAGCTTTCCCCCCTCTGAAGTTATTAGGAAATTTCCTCTTAATTTCAAAGGAAAGCCATAGAAGAGATTTTATTGTACATATATATATATATAAAGAGAAAGATTATAGGAGTCCAAAGCCATATACTGATTTATCACAGCCTTTCGAAAGAGGTTGTCTGAACTGTGCAGAATTATGCAGCTGAAAAAATTTGGAGTTATTTATCTGTTCTTCTTTGCTGCTTTTAATTCATTCCCAGCTTGCTCAATGCAATTAAGTAGGACTTTTGCTCCTCCTCCTCCTGAGCAGCACTAAATGGGAAGTTTACCTTCTGCCTAACTTTGGCATGGCCTTTCATATCCCTTTTAGCGGGTTGATGCGACATTGTTTTTTAAATTATGGTGATTATTAATAAACACCAGCATCTCCTGATTCATCTGCAGAAACCCTCATAATTCCACATCAGATTTCCCCCATCATCTCAAATCAATTTTCAAACTGTTGCAAGCAATTTGGAGAGTCCTGGGAAGTTGATTTAACACTTAGCAGGGGTTGCAGGGCCAGCTCAGAGCACTTTGTTGTTTGAGGCAGAACAGCAAACAGTGCCCTGCCTTCCAGTTCAAAGTGCATAGAATCCAAAGCCAGTCAAGTTATTTTGGCACCTGAGGCAGAAAACTCAGCTCAGTTGGTTAGAGCATGATGCTGATAAATCCAACATCGCAGGTTTGATCATTGTTCTACTTTTGAACTCCTAGATTTTTACACATTGGACGGTAAACATTGCAGGTGCCGTGAGGGAACTAGGGTGTTGTGGTCTGAAGTTGATACCATGAATCCATTGCTGAGGTTTGTCTGCCACATTCAATATGTGAAGCTCTTTGGAACAGCCTGGAACTTTTATTGAATCCAAGCTTTTTAAGTGAACCCCTAGCCTTCATGAATGCAGACTGGATGTTGTATTGGCAAAGATTGTTCCATAATGCAGAACAGATCAGCCATCCCTGGTGCTGTATGGGAATTCCAGCTGCTAGTCATATTCTCACAATTTAGCAATAGTTGTACTAAACCTCATTGAGGTTTCTGATTAATCTAAGGTTCTTCCGAAATGTGATCTAGGCATTCAAGTGCAAACACGATTTGTTATACAAATATTAATACACTTACAAAAGCAGTGGTTGTTTGTGCCAGTGCTTCAGTCGATTGTGACTGCATATTAAATTTATTATGAGACTTTAGCATAGAGGGGGGGAGAAAGCAGGATATATTCATTCTCTTCAATCTTAACTGCTGTAGTTAAAATAAAAAAGGGACTTGAAGCCCAACACTGATTTAGGCACAAGACCTAGCACACTGGTATCAGTCCACCTTATTCTTTCAGAATAGTAACTAAATAGTTCCCTAGTCTGCTAAAAATGCCTTTTTTAACAGTGCATTCCTATGCATGCTAACTCAGAAGTCTCATTAAGTTTAATGCCACTTACTCTCGGGTGAGTATAGGATTGCTGCTTTAATTTCTTCCACATGTGAACATTGTTCATATGGAATACAAAGAGAAATGTATTTTGTAGCCCACGTAGGTTTTACATTCAAATTACAGATTCTGGAACCGTAGCATGTGTTTTGGTCATGAAAAGCATCCATAGATTTAGAAGAGGAACCATAGATTTAGCAGAGAGAGTCCCATCTATTTGTCTTGGAGAAGGGGACAGCTTATCCGCAGAATTCACAAAATGCTGGTGGTAGTAGTAGTTGGATTTCAGATAACACAAACCCATTGAAGTCAATTTCACCAAATCCACCTGATCTGAATGTTATTCAGTCGTACAAGGGACAGAGCACAGAAACAGGCAGTACTTGTGTATGTAAAGTTGCTGTAAAAGTTAAGAATATAACAGGTTAATGACAATACACGGGGGACCAAACCCTTCTCCCATGTGAGCAGATTGCATATGTGGGACTCCCTCCCTCCCTGCTCTTCTTCCGATAAGTTTTCCTCCCAACATGTTGAGAGCTGAGCTGGCCCAACAGAGGCCCTAGGCCAGGGCATGGACCAGATTGCGCCCAAACTTTGGCCAAGTGTTTAAGTCAATACAAATTGCAAACTTAAAAAAAGGATCTGTCTCTCCATCTGTCTTATCTAGGAATGAAATAATAAGGTTTCTAAAGATTGCGAAATGATGTTCTTATTTCCTGTAGCAATCATGCAACAAACGCATCTTTACCGTCTCAAAATCATATTTGAGAATGCCTTTTAACGGTTCCAGCTTTTAAAGTTTTGGAATCCTCATGACAAAAACCCTAAAAGTATAGTAGGGCTGCATCCAAAAGTTGTTCTGTTGGCGCAAGGACTTTTGCTTGTGCACTGGAATTCCTCCTCCCCCTGTGCACCCCAGATCTGTTCTGGTGGTTCCTCCAAAACTCCAGAACAGATTTGTGGTTGGGGGTGCGGCAGCATTCAGGAAGAGGAAGGGGAAGTTCCATTGTGCAAGCAGAAGTCCTTGGGCTGATGGGATGACTTGGTCAGATACAGCCCATGTGTTCTTACAACTTGTGTGAAACAAATGCAGCCACTGGGCAGAGAGAATCAGCTGTTTTTGCTGTACAACAGGCTGCATGGGATCTGCAGCAAACTGCAATGAATTAACTAGAGATTGAAAATCAGCTAATGTATATTAACAAGAGTGCCTTTTGTATCCAAGCCCTCTGGAAGGGACTTTGAAGATAGAAACGATCTTGCCATTTTATAATTTAATTGATATTTTAAATAGTGTTTATATATTTCTTTTCTTTTTAACCTTATACTACTATATCCATTGCCATCAGTTCAAATATATATGGGGTACTACTCCTTTTAAATAGTTAAAAGAAGAATATTCTGTAATATTTTATAGCATATTTATTACAGACACGAGACTGGAATGTATGCCTTAACTGATATCTTGATTAAAATGTCTTCTGAATTTCGTATTCTACTACTAGAATTTGCTTTTAATATCAATAAATATTTCTATGTTTAACTATTTCCTGACATTTCTTATTTATCGAAGGCCAAAGTCTGCTGCCTACTGTCTGCAACCCCAAAAGCCATTGGCTAAGATGCTGTGATGTCATGGAATGTTCTGTGTGGCACTGTGTCATGCTCAGTGTGAAGTTGCCAGTGGCAGAATGTTGTCAGGGTCCAACTTGGAAGAAAGCGAAGCTTCATTTACATAGGCAGAAGAGCTATGTGCTGTTACTAGGAAGGCAAGATGGAGGCAGGAACAAACAGGGTGTGTGTACGCATTGTGCAGAGTGAAGGCCGAGAACATAATAGGAAGGAATCACATGGCAAGCTTTTGCTAAAAAGCATGATGTTAAGTATTTTAAATCAAAAGGAGAGCTAATGGAGTCAGTAAGATGATTCCATGGAAATGTCTCAGAAGTACTGAGCAGAAGCACAGAGAGAGCTGAGGGAAAAAACCCAAAGGCGAGACAGAAACCTCTGGCAGCTGATTTTCCCCTGCTGCTTCGTTATGGCAACACTATCACTGGAATGAGGTAACCTGGTTTTAACCTGGTTTGAAGGGGGAAGATGGCTATATGGAATGAGACTGGAGCTTCAGGTAGGGAGGGCTCTGCACTGAGACTGGGTTACATGTTCTACAAACCCAACTCTTCTCCACTTATTCCCCACTTGTCTCACATTCAAACAACCAGTTTGCACATGACAGGTTGTGCTTGGGCAGCCCAAGAATGTGCAGAAGGGACTGGACTTGAAACATGCATGCAGCTATGTCCAGTCCCTATGCTCTGTCATCCACCACAGGTGGGTGAGGCATAGATGCATGGAAGGATGTACGTTAAAGTCCAATCCAGGCAGTGGGCTTTTGACATACGGTGAGGGGAGATGTGCTAACCTGAGTCCTGCTCTTGTGCCTTGCCATATGTAAAAGTCACACAGCAAATCAGCATGAAATGGTCCAAGACCTCTAGGGGCTTAAATAATTCTTTTAAGGGAGAAAAAAGAGCTCCTGTTTAATGAAAAATGAGATTGGGGGGGGGAGTGGAAGTTATTTTTCCATGTACACACTTTGGAGATTTAACTGCTCACTTGAAGGACAACAAGCACCTTTTGGTGCTCTAGAGCTCTGTAATACAACAGATTTCTTTACAAGGGATGTCTGAGACCAGAAGTAGGTATGTTTGTGAACTTTACTCAGGTATCTGGCCTGAGTACCATCTGACACTTACTACCATCTGGCACTTACTACCATGAGGGAGAAAATAGGGGCTAAATTGAAATTTGCTCAAGCAAATTTATGCAAACTCTAGTACAGAGCGTGTTAAAAGAGGAGTGCCACTCAAGGTGAGCTGATTTCTCAACAACACACAAGACCCCAAATTCCTTCCTGCTGGCATCGCTTGTGCACAGGCAGCAGGGTGTGGCAGCTGCCTGGCAAGCCCTAGAACACTCAGGTTCACTGAGATTCCAGAAATCACAAGGGAGGGCTGATAAGAACAGCATTTACTGGCACAAGGACATACATTATGCTTTTGGTCTCCATCCAGAGGAACTGTTATTAGATCCTGCACTCTGAAAGCAGGATTTAAATAGCATTTGCATGTAATTAATATGCACCCAGGCAAAACTGCTGTGTTGGGCCATAAATACAGGTAAGATTAGAGTTGGAGGAATCTTGTCAACTTCTTGCTGGAGCTGGAAAGTCCAGTTTAGAGCAGCCTCACCCAACTTGGTGCCCTCCACATTCTTTGGACTACAACTGCCATCGTCCTCAGCCATTAGCCACACTGGCTGGGGTTGATCCCAACACCATCTGAGAGCACCAGGCTGAGAAAAGCTGGTTTAGAACATCTCCCAAGAGATGGCTGTCCAGATGCAGCTTAAAGCCCTCTAGTGAGGCAGACTTCACCATCCCTTTAGGCAACTGGTCCATTGTTGAACTGAGTTTACAGACAGGAGAACTTAATGGTCAACTGAAAGCTACCCTCCTGAACCTTAAGTCCATTAGATCTACTCTGCCCTCTCTAGTAGCAGAAACAAAGCCTCCTTTACGAGAAAGCCCTTCAAGTATTTTTAAGAATGCCATCATGGTCTCCCTTAGTCCTCTCTGGGAAAACCACATGCAGTTCCTTCAGCCTTTCCTTATCAGACTCGTTTTCCATGCAGCTGACCATCTTTGTTGCCCTCCTGGCAATCCATTCCAGTTTGCTTACAAATTTCACAGTGTAACACTCAGAACAAGAGACAGTCCTCCAGCGTGAATGAAACACTATGAGCTTAAATAAAGGGTCAGAAATAAGTTGCAAAAGGAAACCAATAATTCTCCTGACAAGCAAAGGCCTTTGGGGAGGCCAACATTACAACTTTCTACAAGGGTCATGCAAATTATGCTCAGGCATTCAAGGAGGCAAGCTTAATTCAAAACGTCATTAACTCAAATCCATCAACATTCTGCTTGCCATCACTCCAATGCAAGTTTCTTTTTATAAAAGGTATGGGACTTCCTAATTTGGATTATAATGGCAGCAGGGAGAGAGCCGTGCTAAACCAGATGCCGCTCTAGTCTTGCTAGTCACTGAGGGAAAAGCTTACTACTGAATAAAGCTGCACTGCAAAATCTTATTATGTTCAACCAACTTTACACCTTTGCAATGGCAGGGGAAACATGCAGGCCGAAGACTGTAATCCTGAACACACTAACAGCAGCAACTCAAGCAGGGGGATCTGTAGCAGAGCTCACAGCAACACAGAAAGGGGCTAGACCTCTATCCCCCACCTCCGCCCAAGGCCACCCACAGCTTCTTTTACAAAATGAACATTACATTTGTGTGCAGTTTGCCTCTTACTTAGGGGGGACTGACCCATACCACTCCAACGGAAGAATCTTCTTGGGAAATGAAATGGAACACAAAGACAGAGCTGGACTTCGAAAGGAGGCCAGATAAGTTTTATTTCTTTCCCCCTCATTTACATTTCACCATTAACACGTGTACTTTTGCTTGATCCTAAAAACCATGTGGAAAATGTTCTTGCTGCAGCAGCACACAGAAAAAAAAAGCACAGTTGCAAATGTTTTGCTACAATCAGCATCAAGCTTATTGCTTCGTCATCCATTTAAACAGCGCCAAGGCCAGTCTCATTTGTCACAACATATTTTTTTTTTATTTGGGGGTTGGGACCATACAGATAACAATTCTTGGTTAACGGTAGTAGCTGTATTGTTTTCTCCTGAGACCCGAGGAACTCTGCTTTGCATTCAGGTAGGAGCAGGTGTGCCTTAGAGACAAAGCACTTTGTTCGTTGCTTATATGTTAAGTACCGTATTTTTCCACATATGACTAGGTCCCCCCTCTAAAAAAAATGTCAAAAATTAGGGGGAGTCTTATACACGGATGTATCCCCCCCATTTCCTTAAATCTGAGTCCCCCAAAATAGGGGGCATCTTATACATGTGGGCGTCTTATAGATGGAAAAATACGGTAACTCACCAAAGCAAAGCTTCCTCAAGCAAATGGGAGAAAATAGTGAAAAGAAAGACAACTTTTCAGCTTTCAAAACGAGGAAGGATAAGCAATGGCCACCCACAAAACTACTGTTCGCAGGTCCACTTTAGACATCTTTGTGTGTTGGAGAAACAAGTATAGACTCCTTCCCTCCTCCTCCTCCTCCTCCACACACACACACACACACACACGGCAGAAGCTCCATGTACAGCTCCATGGTACATGACACGTACACCTGATCTTTTCTCTGTCTCTTTTCCAAGAGGTGCACACAATGAACCCCAACCTCACATGTTAAGTGCATGGTACAGGGGAAAGGTGTTCAAACGTTTTTTCACTGCGCAAAAAAAGGTTGCTGAATCAATCTACAGTGTTCCAAGAAGTAGGGTAAGCCATGAAGCAGCATAACTTGACAATTCCACCGCCACCGCCGCCGCCGCCGCCGCCACCACCACCACCAACAACAAATCCCAAGTGGGCTGAAAAGCTCCACAAAGATTTCTCCAGAATAAGTGACTGGATACTGCTTAAGACTGAGCCTTGAAAAAGGTGGAGAAAACGAGCAGAGCATTAAGTTGAAATAAATGTAAGGAAGAGATGGCTTGGTTGCAGTGAAGGCAGTTGTTTCAGCAAAAAGGCAAAAAAACATTGTTAGGGTTTACTGGGGTATTTGGGGGAGCAATAAAAAAATAAAACAATGTTATCACAGTAAAGACTTCAATCCAGAGAAAATGTGATTTGCCTGATTTTTAACTGAGAGAGAGAAGTGCCCAAAACTCAGGCAGACATCTGCTGGACTGGGGCATCCCTCCTTTTTGAGGAAGTAACCAGAAACTTTAACATGACCCTATGTAGTGAGAGAGGGTGGGGAAAGGATGCTGCGAATAACAACTTAGTATAGCAACTTCAGAACCTACACTTATAGTGAAGAATTAAGTCACTAGCTGGAAAGCTAGAGACATACCAGCAGACAAGAGATAAACGTGCAGAACATGCAGCGACAAAGCAGGTAGAAATAGAAGTATAAAAGAATTATTTGGAAGGATAAATGCCCAAAGAATTGTTCTGGGAATTATTATGGCAGAATGGTCCAATTTATGTTGCATTAGTAATTTAAAATCTTCGTATGGTTTACTGCCCTCAACCATTCTAAATCATGCCCAGCAAACAAGCACTATGGGAAAAGCAGTTGGGGGGATGACACAAACACTTTGAAATTTCCAAATAATGTATCACATATAGTGATATAGCTAGGCTTCTTGTTTCAAAGGCTCTATTGTTTGAATTCACAGGAATACTGAGCAGGATCCAAAGAGACTTGTATGGACACTTAGTATTTCTGTGGAGGCAGAGAGACGATGCTGAGTTTCCTGAGCTGCTACTACCTTTGGAGCCTAGCAATTGCAAACGAAATTCCATTTTCCTCCAGGAAAATTGGCAACTGTAAATAACTGGAAAAGGGATTCAATAAAGCCTTTCACTTGATTGGGGGGTGGAACCTTCCTGTTGAATGGCACACCTTCTATTATTTGGGGCTGCTTTGCGCCTGAGTTAACAAAATTGTAAATTAACATATTAGGTAGAATGCAAGCAGGAACAATACACTGACAACTTCTTATTTTTGCAGGAAGTGGTCATAATTATTTTTTTTTAAGGCACAAATTTTCTGATATGAACTCATTATTTGGAGGTTTAGCTCAATTTGTGTGACCTTTTTATTCACAAGCAGTAGGAAATGATAGAAACAAACAGCACGCCTATGAGGTGCTCAGATAATTATACTGATTTTGAATTCTGTGCTTTTAATGAAATTCAGGGAAAAAAAATGAAGGGCATGAACATAAAAATGCTATCTATTCACTCTCTCAAAATATAGACACTCATGATTATCAAAAGGAACTGACAGGTGACAGACTGTACAAAGCAGTACTTTTGTCATAATTCTACCTATGCACTCCAGTGTCCAAGGATTCAGTTTTGCAAAAGCAGCTCACATAAACCGCTCTTAAAAGGATTCAGTAACACAGATGTATGGGTAGACACTAGCTGCAAGAACAAGTAACAACATTTCAGACAAAAAATGGCTGAAATCCAGAGCAGCACGTAAATAAGCATCAGGATTTTCCTTTAGAAGTTGTTCCACAAAATCGTCCCCAATAACCATTTTGGGACTGGATGAGAGAGGTTTTGAAAGACTAACAGAGTAAAAGAAATCACATACTGCAGCAATATTTCCCCTTAAAGAAGGAAATGCTTCATGCAAAACCTCAAATACCTATTCAATCTAACCCAAATAGTAAAACGGATCTGGGGATTTTCTTACAGGCTCCTTTTGGGAAGAAAACTGAGAAAAAGTGATGTAAACACAGGTTATAAACCCACACCCACAAGCCCCTCTGGATCTTGACCTGAAACCTGCACTGCACTTGGTTTTATTTAGCCACAAACCATTTGCTAACTTCCTTCCTTGAAAGAAAATGCAAGCCTATGAGCTGAGATGCAGGGACATTCTGCATTTTATATAAACGTGTTGTGCCCAAAATAGCACCTGCAAGAATAACCATAATCAAGTTATATAATGAGTTGAGGGAAGTCTAGAATTAATCATTCCCTTCATCAGCTTTTTTACGCATCTTTTTCAACACTCATTTCAATTACTAAAAAGCTTATGAAGGCTGTGACTGTTTTAGGTAACTGGCTACTTTGCTTAGTGTGGATTCATATGACCATTGAACAGCTTTAAGGGTGAAAATTTTTTTACTCTTAATGCTGAAATGCCACCTCACCATTACTGAAGAATATCTGAATGTTATGTCATTCCCTCTATCCACTACAAGACCTGTGGAGAGCTTCTCAATTGAGCAAAGGTAGGGGAGAAATGAAATGAAGCAAATGTTTCAGATCATTGTACTTAATGTAATAATGTTGTGACCACTTATAGATACCAGCAAGTGAGACAATATAGTCTTACAGTGATAAAGGAACTTCAGCAATAGGAGCCCTCCAGGTCTTTGAAGTTCAGAAATTCAGAAGTAGAAAAATAAATTTTGGTAATATGCAGTTACTGATGTTCCGTAATGGTTATCATGTGACCATATAAAAAAAGTTATTAAAAAAAAAAGTATTGGATTCATATAAAATCAAAAGGTTCACGAGGCATTATGTGTTTTTTTCTATCTAAACTGATTGGCACCAGTGGATACCATAGGTTAAATGGAAGAAGTCAAATTTGTCTGCATTCCAGAAATTTATTTTCCTGAAGCAGGTTTTCTTCCTTCATATTAAGGTACTACACAAAAAATAGATGTTTACTGAAATATTTTAATCCCCTGACTTGGTTTGATCCTGAAAATGAGGTTGTTTTTTTTAAGGAAAAGAGGGAAAAGAAAAAAGAGAGAGAGAGAGAAGGCTTTTCATATTCAAGATATCTACACATTATGTCTATATATAAAAACTGTGTGGATATATATATATATATATATATATATATATATATACATATCATACACACACTCATACATATATATACATGAACTGAGTTTGCTCCTCCCCAAAGAAACAATGTGCCATACTTGAACCAACCAACAGGCTTTTAAGGCTGAAACCATGAAGCAAGACATTGTTTTCGAGCTAGACTACATTCTCCCATGTCATGATCTGTTACAGAGGCCATATCCAATTTTGCAATATTATCAGATTTCAATAACTTAAGATATCTGCATATAAAAAAAACAATTCTGTCAACACTTATTAAAAGGATATTTCTGCTTCCAATTCATTTCCACTATCTAAACGACAAAAAAACAGTCACCAAGTGAGACCGTGTGAGGGCATTCCTTAGCCTTAATCTAAACTAACGTGCATTAGAACACTCTGATTTGTAGCATCCTTGGACTTCCTCATCTTCTCAATTGCCCGGTTCAGATCCCTCTGCTGCACGGGTCGAATTTCATCTTCCTCATTACTAAAAAAACCCCAAAAAGCGTAAAGAGGGTTTAAATGCTGTGCAACACAAGTATGGTAGTTTAATCCACAGTAAGGAAACACACAAAGAACATGGTACATATAAAAGGTGAGTGCTTTGAATGACTTTCACTTCCTGTTCTTTGAACTTCTCTGTAAAGTCCAATGTGGAATTAATGAATATTCTGCCCCCCATAGGCAGAGAGATGTGCACACTGTTCCTGCCTCAGGGGCACACGGATCCCACCAGGGAAAGTGAAGGGATAGGAAGGATGTCATTCCCATTTTTGTTGTACTCTGTGTAAGGTAAAGGGACCCCCGACCATTAGGTCTAGTCGTGGCTGACTCTGGGGTTGCGGCGCTCATCTCGCTTTATTGGCCGAGGGAGCCGGCATACAGCTTCCGGGTCTTGTGGCCAGCATGACTAAGCCGCTTCTGGCGAACCAGAGCAGCACACGGAAACGCTGTTTACTTTCCCGCCAGAGCGGTACCTATTTATCTACTTGCACTTTGACGTGCTTTCGAACTGCTAGGTGGGCAGAAGCAGGGACCAAGCAACTGGAGCTCACCCCGTCGCGGGGATTCGAACCGCCGACCTTCTGATCGGCAAGTCCTAGGCTCTGTGGTTTAACCCAAAACGCCAGCCGTGTCCCTTTGTACTCTGTGTACATTTAAGTAAATGTGAAGTTGTACTCTCCAATACAACATCCTGAGATAGCTCAGTCGGTAGAGCACGAGGCTCTTAATCTCAGGATCATGGGTTCAAGCCCCAAGCTGGGCAAAAGATTCCTGCATTGCAGGGGGTTGGCTTAGGTGACCCTTGGTACTCTCCCCCCTTCCCACGCTACAATGCTATGAGTCTATGATTTCTGTTTTTAAAAAACCACTTTAAAGATAGACACCGGGTTAGAGCTCATATTAAAAATCTCTGTAGTTTCAATGAAAATTACCTGTCTTCATATGTTGAATTAACATATTCCCTGACGCAGAGCAGCGCGGCATCACGGCACATTTCCTTCAAGTCGCTTCCTGAGAACCCGTCTGTTTCCTTAGCAACTTCAAGGAGATCAACACGCCTGTCCACCTACCAGCAAACGAGCAGCAGGATATGAATGCCTTGAAAACATTTTACCAAGTTCTAACAGCGGTTCAGATTGAAGGAGGATTAAGAAACGTTATCACAACTGACTCTGTTCCAACATGGACTTTAGCAAACAGCAGCAACAACAAAAGGCTATGGGCACAATCCACAGTGAGAGCTGCGCCCTTTCAGTTTAACCAGCATCCATTAGAGAAAAGTAAGCACCATGACTGGGATGCAATAGCTGGCTGAAACCATTACGGATCTTACAGCCCTTCCAATAATGCAAACCTTTCCAAGTTCTGCTGCATAAGAAACAACCGACTTACATTCTCATTCTTCAAAATCAGCTTCAAGATTGCCTCTCTCTGCTTCAGTGCCTATAAATTGAGAACAAAACATTTGTTACAAAGAACAGGGTGGCAGCATTCTCACTGATTTTGGATAAACAGAAATTGATGTGCTGTAATGGCACGGCATCACGCTTGTGCAATTCCCATTCGTGTCACTGGGCCTGCAGAAGGACAGCAGAGTGGTAATACATTCACAATCTTCTAAAGTAAGTGAAGACTACCCCTTGAAGCAATAGGCTTTTACTCTCCCCCCATTAGCAGCGCCCAAAGTTCCCTTCCCTCTTCAAGGAAGAACTAGGACTGGCTGGGACAATAAATTCCAGGGAAAGGAACTTTAAACTTTTTTTAAACTACCCAAACTACATTTTTATCAGTATATTGTATACTGTCTTAGGGATCCTTTGGTCAGAAAAGTAGCTGTAAATAATAAATAATAATGGTCAACAGATAACTGAGGATTCAGGCTATACAATTCACGGCTGTGAATCTTCTATGACTTACAGGTTGATTGACATGAAATCGTGTGGGCATTCTTCTCATAATAGCTGAGTCAAGATCCTGAGGGCGATTGGTAGCTCCCATCACTATCACCTAAAAGAAGTCAAAAAAGGAAGGAAGAGCAGAAAGGTTTTTTGTTGCAAGATAAATCAGAATCAGAAGTCAACACAGGCCAGACAAACTCAAGGAATATATAGCTCCCACGAGTATTTAAAACCAAAAGTGATTAGTGCCCAGGATTTGGGTGAAAAGTAGAGATACACTTCCTGCTTTGAAAGACAAAATAAGTTCACCACAGCTGAAGATGAAAATTTTGGCATGACAATCGAGATTCTAAAAGGTTTGGCTCAGCTCAATGTACTTTATGAAGCAGTATGTTCCATAATATATTCCACAATTTTCCTCAAGTACTAAAGTGCTTTGGTGTAATTGGTTTAAAAAGCTCTCCTGCCCAATATGAAGCAAAATAGGTCAGTCTCAAAAACCTGAGAAAACACCACCATATTGCCTCTAAACAATGAAAGAAACAGGCTGATTAAAGATGCCATCAATAAATTGCTGGGGAATAGTCTTAGAAGCCTTCCACCCCAAAAGTTATCTGCTAGTAACAAAACTGGTATCTGGAGTCAATTGTCACATTTTCAAAGTTGCATGTGGTTTCAGAAACATAAAATAGTATCAGATCAAATGGGGGAAAGTTATGATGTTCACCTTCTACAACTGATGTAAAGTAATATTTAACCATTCTAGGTTACGTGTCTCCCAGCAACCATTTCCCAAACTTGAACTTGACCAAGCATAAATACTGAGACTTTTTGTGGAGTGGGGGTTTCTTTTTAATTCATTTAGTTCGACATTCATGCTCAAATACTGCTTTCTCAATCTTGTACCCTTGCCCTGCAAATGCCACTGGCTTACATTTGTTCCAAGCATCATCACTTTTTGTACAACACCCACAATGAGACAAACACACATTTGTGCCACAGACAACCCTATTTTCCTATACAGAGAAAAATGCAATGTGTAAAGGAGCCTGGCTTCGAAATACTGCTCTATTTGCTGAGAGAGAGAGAGAGAGAGAGAGAGAGAGAGACTGCCCTCTAGAGTTGAAAAGACAAACCATGCCAAAAGAATTCCCCTTTACGCAGAGGAGAAAGTGCGGTACTGGCCTGCCAACAGGACAACACTAGTCATTAGTAGTGAGAGCCAAGAATATCACCAGGGCCTCTGAGCAAATGGGATCTCGTTGAAATTTTGGGGGCTTCCTATTGTAAGCCTATACTGGACAGAGAGGCTTTATCTGTAACTTGCAGGCCAATTTCCCTCCTGCAAAGCTGACTTGAGGCCTTTTCCCTCTCTGATCTCTGTGGTGGCAACCACAAAATTCTGTGGTTATGAGATCACCACCTCAAGTTTCTTAATCTGAGACGCTTCAGAGATACAGATCTCAACTGCCAGAGTCATCTACCCTTTTCCTGAATTACACACACGACCAAGCCAAGTAAGAGTGAATCCAATTAAATACCCAATATGACAATCATCTCAGGAAAGATCGGTGGCCGTCTACAAAACACTGAAGCCAAAGTCCCAGGAGCCTGCCTTGTGTAGCTGCCTTGAGAGGGGCATTCCTGTTCAACCTTTCAAAACCTCCACATGGGAAAGTGAACCTTGGTGTTAATTCCTTGCTCTCAAGGAAAAGAGATCTCAAAGAAAGGCAAAAAGGTAAAATAAAATACCGGTTTAGCTGCAGTTAGCAGAAACGGATGAATTTTGCATTTCCTTGCTCTTTAGCATTTAAGTTGTCCTGGCCTTTTTATGCATATAAATTTCTGCCCTTTTCTCTTAGAGTTATTACTTACCTGGCAGTTATAGTCGGTGTCCAGGCCATCCCAGAGACTCATGAACTGGGCTTTCATCATAGCTGTGGCTTCATGATCGGAACTTGAACGACTTCGTAGAAAGGAATCTGAATTTTAAGAGAGCGTTTTAATTAAAGCTTGTGCTCATGGCTATTTTATCTTATTACTCTGGCTACCGCTACTGTATTGAACATTACTGAAGAAACATGCACCAACTACAAAACACTAGAAGATTCCCAGAAACCATACAACTAGTTCTACAGTGGTACCTCGGGTTAAGTACTTAATTCGTTCCGGAGGTCCGTTCTTAACCTGAAACTGTTCTTAACCTGAAGCACCACTTTAGCTAATGGGGGTCTCCTGCTGCTGCCGGACCACAATTTCTGTTCTCATCCTGAAGCAAAGTTCTTAACCTGAAGCACTATTTCTGGCTTAGTGGAGTGTGTAACCTGAAGTGTATGTAACCTGAAGCGTATGTTAACCCAAGGTACCACTGTATATATTTAAGGGAGGTGGGGGTCTTGGCTGGTGTTTCTCAAGCAAGAAGCCCACAGTTCCTCTCCTGCCATAAACTACTTCTGATTGTGATATGGGAAGAATGGAGAGAAGACTTCAAGGAATGTCGAACTAAGTGGATTTTGTTCAGATCCTGCAATACAAGCTGCCTCACCTAATGCTGTTCATTTTTCTAGATGAAAAGGATTAGTCTCTCAGAGAACTGGATGTGCCATCATAAAAAAGAAGAATCTGTCATATCTACTAAGTAGCATCACCTCCAACCATTTTCCCTAAACAATACATCCATCTGCCAACACACAACTACTATTTTAAAAAGTGAATGAACAAGTGCAAGTTCAACAAAGAATGAAGTATGCAAATGTACAGGACTGCTAAACTGATTTAACACAAACTATTGTTGATTTCTTCTGGGCAAATAAATTGTATTTGCTTGGTCCAGAATTGTCCCCCCTCTAGCATGCCTCCTGCCTCACTCTTGTAAGAATTAAGTGGCATACAACATATAAATATTCACACCTAAGCACAACATTAGGCAAACGTTACTTTAATTTTTCCCCACCATATTTTAACTGTTCAGCTCCTGGAATAGCCAAATTGACAATATATAAATAATAAATTAAGAGTTAAACAATTAAAATATGCAAAAATTTAAAGAGGTTTAATTTGTACATTACATTTGAAATTTGGAGTTTCATAGTGAATGTAAATGAAGGTTGAAGTGGGTGAGATAACTCTGTTACATCATCAATCTCTGCATCCAAATGAAAGCAGAAAACCTTTCAATTTCTTCCTGTAGTAAACACCACATATATGTGGCATTAGCAATAAACATCTTTGGCTGCAACCAAGATAAACTTGTGCTACCAAGCATTTCCTTATTTTCAGAGTGACTGCCTTCTTAACATTGATATTTTGCCAAATAAGGCATGCATACCTGATGAGATTCATTTCATTTTTAAAACTTCAATGCAATTATATTTTCCTATGACTACATACAGAAAGTACGTATTTTACCTATTTCATCAATAAAGATGATAGAAGGTTGAAGCTTCATAGCAAGAGAAAAAACAGCTGCAGCCAGCTTCTGAGACTCCCCGTACCATTTGTCTGTCAGTGTGGAGGGTTGAAGATTAATAAATCGGCAACCTGCTTCCTTTGCTGTAGCTTTGGCAATCAAGGTTTTACCACAGCCTGGAGGGCCGTAGAGAAGTACTCCTAAAAAGCAACACATTGTTAACATTTTATTGCCGCTTGGTTTGACAGACACAGCATGAACACCAACGGAGTCACATTTGCTATTAATAAGATTGCTCCTAAGTGTCTTCAGATACTCAAGATTTGCACCGCCATTCATATATGGCTCCCATACCCAATGAATCCTGAACATGTTACTTTGTTCAGGCTACAATCTTTCTGTTAAAAACAAAAGTGATCTCAATGGAAGAGAAAAGGGAGCAACAGAGGCATAAACTGTCACTAAGATCTGTACAGCTGAAAGTTAAAGAGCACTGGTTCCATACAGCTTAGCATTGAAAGGTGAATTTGGAAATAAATCCCACCGAGTTTACCCAAAGTTGCTCTCATGTAAATACACATAGCCTTGTGTTTCACCAATATTCATAGGAAATGGTCGTAACGTTTCAATCTGCATTCTTCGGTTTACATAGAGTAAGAGAGGATCCTGCGGCTCTCCAGATATTGCTACACTGGAACTCTCATCAGCCCCAGCCAGCATGGGATGATGGGAAATCCAGTCTGGCAACACCTGGAGAAATACAGGTTCTGCAACTCTCGACATAAAGGGTTCTTGCTTTTTGTTAAGGAAACATTTTTTAAACCTTTTGATTACTACGAATTGAATATTTGAAATCTTAGCCCCTGCCTCTCCGGAAGAATATCATGGCAAGGGGCAGAACAATCACTCCACCGGCCAGTGAAAGAGTGGCTGCTCTAGTGCCTGCTTTCCTCTTCCCTTCCCATTCTTTTTCCTTTTGTATGTCTATTGGATTACTAGCCTGCAGGAAGGGTCTATCTTACCTTTTAATATATGTACAATCAGTGTAAGTGTTAATCATAAAAATGGCTTGCTAATCATGCCAAAGCTATTAACCAGATTCTTGATTCAGAAGAAAGAAAATTGTAGTTAAGAGAAGACTTCCCGATTTATTTGCTCACCTGCTCTGAAAATGGGCTCTGTGTGTGCACTTGAAAAGGCTTGTTCATGTCTTCGTTTATTAAGATGAGATACAAGTGTCTGAATGCAACTGAAATCTACCATGGCCAGTTTCAAGAAAACATCCTCTATGACCTCTCTATACTTACCTTTCGGTGGCTGTAAGAGTCTGGAGTTCTGAAACAGATGTTTCTTCCTGATTGGCAAAATTACTGTGTCCTTCAGGTCTGTAATAACTTCGTCTAAACCTGCAATGTCATTCCATGTTACCTGAGGCACAATTACAACATTAAAGAGTCATCATCAAGTAAGAAAACAGTCACATTCTCAGCTAAAGAAGTTTATGTCTATCTGTAATTGTGTGTATTCAGATATAGCAGATAAGAGTGGAGCCACAGTAAGATTTGTGGTATTACTTTTTTGATTATCATGTTTTAAGTCAATTTAAGATGCAATCCTAAATCATCTCATTGAATTAAGTGTGGCTTACTTCTGAGTAAACATGAATAGGATCACATTATCTCTATTGTACAGATCTGACTGCAATTATAATTAGTTTTGTGATATGCAAAGCAGATTATAGTTGGACCTGAAGTAAAGTCTCCTGACCAACTTCCCATTCAGTAAAATATAGATGATTTCCTGCTAGAAAACAGTCAGGAACACTTGGAAGTTTCCTAAGTTAGGAGGACTCTTCATTTATTAGAGTGTAATCCCTGCATGAGTAACAGCAGCTGCATTTTACAAAGTTTTATCCCAAATATTACACTTTATTGTCTCCCCGAAGCACCGTTTTTCTAAATAAGTAAGAAAAAGTGAGAAAGAGAAATGCTTACGTGCATGCTAAGAGGGTCTACGAGATGTGCAGCAATGCTCATTTCATACTCTGTAAGCTTCACATTTTTCACGCCTATTTGCTTCATTAACTTTTCTGCCTATGAAGAGGTTTTTTTAAAAAGAAGTTAACATTCAATAACATTACACTGTTCACTTTTTAAAGTTAATAATTTGGAGGTGTGTTGTTACTTGAAAACACTGAAGGCCAAAGAATTGAAATTCGAAGATCTTTACACAGAACCATCAATTTTTTCACCTGTTTGAATGTAGCGTGACTTCACCCCCACCCCTTTTAGTTAAAATGTGACTCCTCTGTTATTTGATAATTGTTCAACAGGTTAAGTACACAGAACGAGGCCACTGTCTCAGGGTCTTCCTCTGTGATAAATGAAGGCAAGCCCCATCTGCATTTTACTACTGTTAGAGTAAGGCAGCAGCACAACAGATTGGGGCAGGAAGGGGGAAGGGGGGGGAACAGCCTTGATGCAAATTTCCCTTGCCCTGTTTACAAACAATATTCAAGGGAGATCCTGTGACAAAAAAACTCAGCTGACTTTCATGCAGGAATTAAGACAGCAACATACACTATTGGGAGAAATAATATTTCCTCAGCAAAAAAACCACACCTGTGGTTTCAAAAAAGGAACAATGCAACACCCACGTAAGAGATGCAGGGCAGACGTAAATCAACGCTTGGGGAAGGGATATAGCACAATGGCAGAGCAAGGGCTTTGTGTGAAGAATATCCTGGGTTCAATCCCTGGTATCTCCAGGTAGCACTGGGAAGACTCCTGTATGAAAGGACACTGCCAGTCAGCACACAACGCTAAGATAGATGGATCAATGGTCTGACGCCTCTTCCTATATTTCTAACTAGCCCAGGAGCTGAGGACCATTTATAGCCCTAGGGCTTCACTCACTCATGGCTAGTTGTCCGTTGTCCACACGAAGCCACTTCACACTTACATGTGCATGTGCACACACCTCTTCCTGCTCCTCAGCTGATTTTGTATCAGTTAGATGGTGTGAGTATGCAGGTTCGTGATTTTTGTGTGTGTGGATCAGAAAAAGAGGGAAGTGATTCATGGGAAAGCACATCAGGCTTCTAGCAAAGGCACTGTGTGTGTGTAAAACTGGCTTCTGCTTTTCCTTCCTTCTTCCGCCTTTAGTGATGCAAATCCAAAAAATGTAGCAAGTACTTTCCAGAAGCTTGAAGGGGAGCAGCAAATCAAATGTGCTCTCGCCTCTCAGACCATGCTGAGCAGCGGACATAGCAAAAAGGGGCTTGACTGTCCTGGTAAAGCGGGGGAGCTTAATGCTTTGCCACCACTTGCTCAGGGCAAATTTGAGGAAATGCCCCATGAAAGTCAAGCTGGAAAGCAGCCAAGTGCCTTACTGCTTACCCTGTTCCTTAAAAAAATCCTAGGCCAGGGATGTGACAGGTGAGTGAGAGTAAGTCCAGGCTCCAAACATCTCAGCTGACAGGTGCTGACTTTATGCTCTGTGAGATCTAGCAAGAAGTGGAGCATAACACTGGCAGTCACTTTAAAGCCCTGTTTGTTTGGGCTTGGATTTTCCTTTCTAGCGTGCCTTAATTCCCTACAGCACATAGGAAAATTGGTCACCTAACACCAGTGACATCAGATGATTGACTAGCTTGTACCTCCCCTAAAAATGGCCCACCATTGGCCAGATTCAGTTCCTCACTCCCATGTCTAAATATTAGCAGCCATTAATGACAACAATAAGGATTTGGAAAACGTCCTTGAGCACTTGGCCTTCCCATTCATAAGCTTTTATGCTCCAAAATGAACATTCTGAATAATTGATATTTAAGAAGAAATATTTTTATATGCTCCTACCTGTTTCTGAGCTTCTACTTTTTGCTTCCTTGTTGGATCGATTGCATCTACCATCCACTTAATAGTAAAATAGGTCACAGCACCAAATATTGTCAATCGGAAAATTAAACCTACAACTTCATTCCGACTAAGAGGACGAGAGAAGGCTTCAGCATGTACCATTTTGCTTGTTTCACCTACGACAAAAGAAAGGAAAGAGAAAGTTCTTATAAAAGAGTGTTTTCATATTGTGTTTAACTGGCAAAGTGGCAAGACTATTGATGTGTCCAGCTCATGTGTCTTTATTCCTACTTGCTATCAAGAAACTGCCATCATCTGAAGCACTGTTCCCATCTTAAGATAGACAGTATTTAAAAACAGTCTATACCACTACAGTCATACCTTGTTTTGCGACCGGGATCCGTTCTGGAGCCCCGGACACTAGACTAAAAGGACACATGGCAAAACGCTGCTCTGCGCACGTGCACGGAGCAGTTTGCACTTCTGCACATGCAGCAAACCCGAAAGTAACCTGTTCCGGTACTTCCGGGTTTGCTGCGGATGTTCAACAAAATGGACGCTCAATGCGGCAGACACAAAACGAGGTACTACTGTATGCAAGCCTGCAGAATGTCCTCAACCTTGGACACACCAAGCAAGAATTACAGCTGCTAAGTTCTGGATACTAGAGGGAATTGCAAACTGCAAACATCACCTGAATTCATAGGCCTTGTACTGTGAAAATGCTGCTTTCTACTACTGCCTTTACAAATAGAGGTGGCAACTAATTTGCATGGGGATTCCATTCCTGGCCTCTGCATGTGTTGGCCGAGCATGCATAAGCCTGCTACACCCCTTGCTCTACCCTTTTCTGGGTCCAAAAGGACTCACGCATCAGTGGTCGCGTATCAGTTGAACACACACACACAAAATGTCTCAGCCCTTCTTCAAGTACAAACTCTTGCCAGGAGCCAGATCTGATACACGCCCCCAGAACTACATAATTTTGGGGACCTGTGAGCATTGCCCTTAGAATGGATCCTCCAGATAAAACATGAGAATACATTACCTTCATTTATGATATTGATACAAAAATGTACTACACCACTGATGGGACAGAGGCAGTACAAGAAAGTCATACAACGTGGATGGAGTTCCAACCAAATCTCACATACATAGAAGGAGCTGAAGCCCAAGAAAAACAAAGAAGGCACCTATTAAGAGTCTTTGCTCTCACTTTCCACTCTGCTTCCATACAGCTTATGCTCCAACTAATGATTGCAATTAAAACATATCAACTTCAATGGCTTCAGGCCGTAGGCCAACCCAGAGCCTACTGCAACAGAAGAGGATAACTGGAGAGAGGCACACAGCGATCAACTTGGTATTTGGGTCAAATTGATTATTTGCCCTGTGGATATATTATGCCTGCATTTCTTACAAGTACTTATTGATCAGAATTATTCATCTATTGTCACTTTACTTCATACCCTGCTCTATGGTCCCCCCTTCCCTCCCTGCAACCAACAAGACTGGTAATTTTGCATTTTGAACTAATGCAAAGCAATTCCACACAGAGACTGAATCCTGATGCCCAAACATATTTCCTAATCTTAATTCAAACTGAGATTTTGTGTCAACTAAACACAACCTTTTTATCTTTTTCTCATAACATGCGTCATTTCCCCCCCTTTCAACAGTGCTTAATTTACTATAAGCAGAACTTCTGGTACTAAAAATAGCTTTTTCAGTGGAAAATGTCCCCCCCCCCGAAGAGCACCAAAGCCCACAACAAGGATATTTGAGAAGACAGAAGGAAATTTACATTATCTCAGTGTTTCTTCTTACATTCAAAACAACTGAGTTAACTTAGCTCTAAATGTTTGTCCATAACATAATGGGAATGTCAACAAACAGCTAACTGCCTCTCCTAGCTCTTCAGTGAAAAGAATACTGTAGTTTCATTAAAGTCGAGCCAATTACATCACTCACTATTATATATTGACTTAAAGAGTTACATTTAAGTTTACCACTCTTAAGTCTTCTCTTTTCTTAAATAGGAACATTTATATAGACGCAAATACAAATCAAATGTAAGGCCAGTAGACTGCAAGAGGTACTATTTATCTGCCAGAAAGTGGTCAAGCATCCATAGCTAGTATGCCACATACAGCCAAAAGCTGAAGCCCTCAAGCCATATACTGAATATTATCAATAAGTTGTGGCCTGTCAGGTGCATTGTAGTCACAATTCTTGTTGCCTGCTCAGGCAAAAATTGGATTCATCAAGAACATGGCAGACCTCACATATCACCAGTGTCCTATGCTGCCAGGCTGCTTAGCTAAGATGTGCCAAGTACATAGGCATTGTATGACATTCTCTACCTGCTTTCTGAGTTTCTTTAAAAAGCTGAGTTAAAAGAGCCAGGACCACAGTACTATTAACCTGTGTTGTGATAGCTCCAACTTCAGTGAGAAGCATTGACATGATGTACAGCATGTTATAACATTTGTAGCACAATTCTAACCCTATCTACTCAGAAGTCCCACTGAATTCCATGGGACTTATTCCAGGTAAATGGGAGTTAGGACTGCAGCCTTGGACAACTATTTGGAAATTCAGAGAAGCAAGGCAGGGAGTGCTATTTATTTGTAAAAAAAATATTTATATACCATTGTATCACAGAAATATCACAGTGGTTTACAACAATATATAAATGTTAAGCCATACAGTAAAATAATAAAAAAGGGAAATAATTAAAAACAAACTTCAGTAGACAATTATGGGGGATGTACTCTTAATTGCCTGCATAGGCCTGACAGACTAGAAAAGTTTTCAGCAGGCGTTTAAAAGTTTTTACAAAAGGCGCCCACTGAATTTCCATTGGCAGTGTGTTCCACAGGGAGGAAGCAGCATGGCAAAGGCAAGATAGCTCAAACCTGTGCCTAGAAAGCAGAGAACAAGCAGAAGTGTGAATGAGCCCTCAGTGGCTAGAAGACCTTTTACTATCTGCAACCGGTAAACTACCACCACAGTAGTTCCTGTATTAGCTACTTCAAGCCTGGATTACTGCAATGCACTCTATATGGGACGTCCCTCGTGTTTGGACCAGAAGCTTCTATGACTGCAAAATTCTGTAGCAGGATTCCTGAAAGGAACGAGACCATACATGCATGCATGCATACAACACCTCTCCTCAGAAACCTGCACTGGTTGCCAATTTGGCTACCGGGCCCAGTTTAAAGTGTTGCTATCAGTATATAAATCCCCATAAAAGCTTGGAGCCTGTTTACCAACAGGGGTGCCTTACCCGCCCCCTGCCCCACCTCGAGCCTGCATGGCCAATGGTCAGGGAGGATAGGAGTTGGTCAGGGAGGGCACCAGGCTGGGGAAGGCTGCTTGCAAAGCAATGCATAGATGCCAAGTGCTCTGAGCGGTATTAACGACACCCGTACAGGCAGCTTTTGTGGAGGGATGCGGAGGGAGGAAATGGAGAAACCAATGCCTGGGGTGACCTTGGGTCAGCGAGAGGAGAGAGACTGACCATAAAGCGGGGTGGGTGGGCTTTGAGCCTGGCAAGCGCACAAAAGGGAAAGCAAGACCACATAAGGGGAGGAGACACAATATATTAATGATCATAATTTATTACTGATACCCCGCCCACCTGGCTGGGTTTCCCAGAGACTCGCCTTCCTCCCCGCAAAGTCACCCAGGGTCTGAGGCCTCTCGAAAGAGGCTGCACAGGAAGGCGCTTCACACGGTCCAGACGAGCCCGTGAAGGAATACGAAAGCGAAAGGAGCGGCCGCCGCCGCCGGGCTCCCTCGCGGTGACCTTCCCGCCCGGCTTCCTTTCCCCTTGCAGCGCCTCCTCCTCCTCGGCGCCGGGGCAAAGGAGGAGCAGGGCGCGGAGCCCCCAAAGGAGACGGGGCTTGCAGCACGAGGGACACTCACCCCGACCGGCCAGCAAGCGACGAGAAAGGAAGCGGCTTCCAGCGGCACCAACAGAAGCAGCAGCCGCCAGTGCCTTGTAGGCCTCGCCTCTTTCCCCGCCTGCCCCAGGGCCGCCTGCGAATTCCCTCCGCTTCTGCCCCGGAGCCTCGTCGCAAAGGTTCCGCTCGAGACGGAAGGGGGAAGAGCTGCCGCTGTGGCAACGGCGAACGGGGGTGGTTTCGTTACTAGGACTTCCTCTGCTCTGACTTTGGGTGCGCGCTGCGGGGTGGGGACACGCATTCTTGAGGCAGGAAGTCAAGAGCCCAGGCTATTATTATTATTATTATTATTATTATTATTATTATTATTATTATTATTATTAATTTTATCATTGGTACCCAGGGCCCATCTGACTGGGTCACCCCCAGCCACTCTGGGCGGCTCTCTCTCTCTATATGTATATATAAACATTACGCGTTAAAAGGCTTCCCTATACAGAACTGCCTCTTCGGATGTAAAGGCAGCACAATCCCAAATATATTTATTGAGTCCTAAGCATCATGGGACTGGCTCCCATGCGGGAGCCCCTTCCTGTCCTTGCTTATTTGTCAGTACATCGCAGCGTTCTGGGCATCGTACTCGTTTTGGGGAGGAATTAATGGCAGCACAACTGATATGAAAGTTGGCGGGTGTTTTCCTCGTAGCAAGTTCCTGAGCGTGCACACACACAAAAAAAATATATATCAAAAAATCATTTTCATCCCGACTTTCCTCCAAGGAGGTCGAGGCTTCCCAAATGGTTCCCCCTTCTCTCCCTCGTTTTATTCTCACAACTCTCACGATACCGTGGCTGAATTGGGGTTCACACCTGGGTTGCTCCCATCCTTAGTCTTCTAATCAGACCCTGTCTAACCACTACATCACCACACTGGCAGCGACAAGCAGAAATTCAGCAGGTGAAGTTCTTACTTTCACTGTACTTCCAAGTTGTGAAAAGCGGTCTCTTTCGGGCAGCTGATGGGAATCATTGACATTATGGTGGGGAGCTGTGGCAACCCTATGTAACCCACACATATTTTCCACTCTGCCTATTATTAAACAAGCAAGTTATTAGTATTTAAAAAAACATTTTCTTTTAGAGTTTGGTCAGATTTTAAAAGCAGATTATTGGGGGTGGGTTTGGTGTTCTTAGTTCATTTCTACATCCTCTAGATTTCAGTGGGATATTCTTGAGGCACAAGATCTGATTGCGTAGGAACTGTATGGCTATTGAGTTGAGCTCTAGTTAAATGCTAATTATCACAAAGTATTTATATTTTTAATAGGATGAGGGTGTAATCCTGTACATGCACACTACAATCTAAGGCTGCAGTTGTTTGTATGTTTTCTCAGAAGTCCTGTTGTGTCTGTGGAGATTACTCTCAGGTAAGTGTACACAGGATTACAACCTTAAATTCCTTTGGACATGTTGGAACTTACTCCTAAGTAATCATGCCTAGGATTCTACTATGAAGAGTGTTACATTATTTTATTGCTTGCCCTGAGAAAACCCCCCCAATTTGGTGAGGTTGGCTAATGTTACAAATCCCCACCCAAATTAAGGAACTGAGGTTGAAAGTGACTTATCTAAATGAGTCATTGTCTGAAATGAGATTAGGTCAAAATTTCCCAGGAGCAATACCAATACTTTACCAACTGGTCTCTAAAAGGAAGTAATTCATTCCTTTTAAGCTTTCGTAGTCTCACACCCTGACAGTGTACATGATACAAAGATGCCACCCAGGGCGAGTGCTATGTGATTCCATAAATCCCTATTTTACAGTTGGTTTGCTTTAAAAATATCACAGTTCCAGCAAACATGTTGGATGACCTTAATTACACAGTATATTGCACAGGCACGACGTTCCAAAATGGAATTGTATTTTTAACAGTGTGGGGCCCAATAATGAATGAAATTATAAGGACTCATGACATGGATTGGGTTTTGTGAACGCTTCCCACCATTTCTCCACAATCATGAGGGAAAAATAGATTTTCTGCAAGAGGTCCACACCATTTGCTGCATGTTTATATATGCAAATATATGGACATTTGTATTTGTAGTTGTTCTACTGTGAACTAGACTCTACCTGGCAATATTGTAGCCTACCTTAAATATATCTTAAGGAAAGATTACAACTACCCATCAGAATAAGATATAGAGAAATCTATTTTCATTGAACTTGCCTAACATGGTCCTGATTCTCATGGTACCTCACCATCAAAATCTACTTTCTGTCAACTCATTCTTGTCTTAATGTAAGGAGTCTGAGGTGTCACAAACAAATTAGATGAGGTGGGATATGCATATTGTTTTGAGTTTGGGGTAGAGGAAGTAGGCTGTATGCAAGATCCTTCTAACTCTTGGATCCAGCAAGTGTTAAAATATAACCCAGGCTATCTTCCTGCGTTAAGGTGATATACCAGGTGATGGGCCATTAAAAGAAACAAACGAAAGGCGCTCTATGTGAGGCAGCAAATGGGTGGGACCCCAGCTTGTGGTTAGTTAGAAGAAGGAAGCCAGATTTTGGAGTTGAGAGTTGCAGTGATGTGACCTAGAAGTAAAGCAGCAAGCTGGAGAAAGAGTGAGAGTAATGTTTGATCTCTGTTTGAATCCAAGGCTGCAGCTATGAGAGAAACAAGTCCTTGTTGGGATGCTAATGCTGTGAACCCCTCCATTGTAGGCTCCAATTGTATATATGTGTAAATAAACCATGCATTTTAAAAGTCACCAGTCTCCACTATGCCTTATTCCTGAAGTATAAGGTAAGCCCCTGGGTAAGCCCCTGGAATCTCGCACTGCTCAGAGATTGGGTTGGTGTACAACAATATTAAATGAATGCACTCATGGCAGTGCTTCTACAATCAAAGCGTTGTAGCCAATTAGCAGCAAAATCCAAATCATGTCTACTCAGAGAAGTCCTATTGAAACCAGTGGGGTTCTGGGGGAGGGGGGAGGTGCCAGTACTCATCATGAAGTTGTTACACTAAGTGCCACATTTTAAACCAGTGCTTTTCTTCCAGAAAAAAGGTGCAGGTACTGCATACCCTTGAGTGCCCCCAGGAAAAAAATCACTGAGTTTAGGATTGCGGCCTATGTCACATGCAGAATAGTCTCATTGAAATCAATAGCTTTGACTAACTTAATTAGTGTGTCTAATCTGACTTACCTGGATACAACTCAGAAAGATTGAACGGCTTTGCTGCCCGTATGTAAATGATACAGTAAAAGTGAAAAAACAATATTTCAGATATTTCTTGCCTTACCGAAAGATTCCATGTTTTTCTAAGTGGTATAATCACTTGCTGTCTTAACAGTTGAGAAAACTAACTAGTGAATCCCCTCTTCCACCTCCCATTTTCTTGTTTTGGCTCCTCATCCCATCCTTCTTCTTTATTTGCAAATTTAGATTGTTTATATAGTCACAGTACATTATACCTAATCCAATTCAAGACATTTACATAGTGCATTGAACAGGTTTAAAAAAAATCAGCAAGGCCAGATGTTAAGGATGTGTGATCTGTACAGGCATAATACAATGGTCTTGTGACTACCACACGCATAATAATACAGTAGGTATGGGAGCAGCACAGACATAAGACAGTAGTATTTTGAATATCTTTAAAATTTGACTAATGTGTCAGTCTTTTACAGAGATAGGTTGAGCTGAAGCTGATTTTGCTAGCCTTTAATCTGCAGTCTATAAACTAAAATCATAACTTTGTTTCTAAGATGCATATGCATCAACATAAAGGTTGGTAATCAGCTACGTTTTACTCAGAGCACACCCATTGAAATGAATGAATATGGCTAAGTTGGGTCCATTAATTTTAATGGGCCTACTCTGAGTAAAACTTAGTTGAAAAGCACCCAAAGTCTTCTCAGGGTGCCTCCCAAACAGGCAATATAAGGCTGAAGAATGACCCACAGAATCAATAATAAAAATTGAGCAGTGGGTAAATGTGGCATAAAATTTAACAATGACATTCATTATCATCATAGGCCTCACCGCAGGAGAGAAAGGGAAGTTCTGTTGCGCAATAGGAAATCCTGACGGGACTTGTTAGAATACTGCCCCATGACTTAATCAGTACTTTCTAGTATGAAAAAGACTGTCTACAGATTTGTGGGTGCTTTGTTTGCCCCCACTACACTGTCCTTATAGTACAGTATAAGTATTTTTCCTCCCAGATTAGCATCAAGTATAACTACTGGGATCAGCTGCTACTGTACCCAATTTTGACACCGTATAGACAAACCCTTACATTCTGCAAACCTTTCGTTGGGAGATAACATTCTATGTAGCACCTTGACCTTGTTTTATTGGCCTAAGCTGCTGTTATGCAAGTAGTGGCTTGTGCCAGTGAAGGTGAATTCAATGCTGAGCGAGTTGAGACTGCCCTGCTTCTCTGGAAACTCCAGTCCCTGTGGCTGATGCAGGACTGTGCAGATCTCTACAGCTTCAATGAACCGTAAAAGCCTGTAAGAGTAGATCCTGCCCGTCTCCAACTTCAACGCTACATTGGTGAAATAGTGGGCTGGGATTGGGGATGAAGCAGTATATCAAATATATTTCCTATAGCTTGGCCAATCTGTTCCAGCATGACAAATAGTTCTTAATACACTTCCTAAATGTGTCTTCGTTTTTGGGGGGTAGGGGGTGGGGGTAGAATTATCAAATAATACAAGAGCTACACTGTATGACACCAAGCCTCTTAAGTTGTGCAGAAACTCTTAACTTTGAAATGACTCTTTAAAAAAACACTGCTGCATTTATCTGAAGGTATTCATGGTTTTTTTGCCCCCCTGCTGTCACTGAGAAATATAAGCTTACTGAGATGTTTAAAAGACCTTTGGAGATGTGGAAATGTGGGGTTATATTGGAATATTTCTTACAGTCTCTGCTAACTTTATAACATATAAAATTTTATTGCAACTTTTAATTGAAAGACATTGGAAGGTAGTTACCCATGATCCTTCAATGTGACCTCTGCAGATGTCCATCCGCATTGCTTTGGGGTGAAGTAATGACCACAGTTCTGGGATATATCAGTCATGAAGCAATGATGTGTGGTTTGAAATGTTAATTCTCCAGTCCCATAAAGCAGATTGATAGATGAGGCATAAAATGGTTCCAGATGCTGTGTTTTCCTAACTGTTCAGCTGTGCTCGCTTTCCCTATCTCTATAACCCGGAGCTATGTTATTGTAAGTAGGCCACCTGCAACTTCTGATTTACCTGCATGTGGAAGAATGCCCTTGAATGTATTTGTAAAACAGTATGTCACCACTTCATTTTATTTCTGAGTGGTTGGAAAGCTATGGCAAACTGAACTAGGTAGTAATTATAGAATTATTGCAACACACTTGCATTAATCATATTTATATATGGTATATTCTTTATTACTGTACAAGAAAATCAAGGTGGCATAGATGTCTGTCTCCCCTCTCCGGTGTCTCCTTACAACAACCCTGTGAGGTTGGTTAGGCTGAGAGACAATGGCTGGCCAAAGATTAAGCAGTGAAATTAATGGTTGAGTGGGAATTTGTACCCGGATACCCCCAGATCTGAATTTGACACTGTCTGACCACTACAGTGTACCAGCTAGTTGCAAATTCATATGATATATGCATAGCAAACTCGTTCTCTGAGTGTTGATCCTTGACACCAGGTACAAGAGAGAGGTATCAGCAGACTTCTACAAGCCCCACGATTTGCAGAAATATTCCCCCCCTTATAAAAAAAGACCCTAAGGGGGCAGCCCCCCCCTACCTCAAATATACCAATTCAGTGAGCATGCTCAGTGGCTATGAAATGCTGGTTGTCTGTTGGGTGGGTGGGGAACAGGAAAAGCAGAAGTGTGGGTGGCGGAAGGCACAGCAGATGGGTTTCCTGAGTGGTTTGTGCCCTGAACAGGAGTACTATACACAACAACTTTTGTTGCAGATCCCCTTGTTAGAGCTATGTATTATGTTATGAATATTATGTACAGTATGGGCACAATGCAACCAAAGTTAACTCCCGTTTATTTAAATAGGAGATTTATAGAATGATCCTATGGGGCTTGTGAAGAGGGAGACCCATGAATGAAAACGTTTGTCCTTGGAAATCTCCCTCTTGCATGTTCAGAACTGCCCTTCACTTTTCTTGCTGTCATACTGTAATGGCAAAAAGAGGGAATGCTGGATCCCAGAGTCCTCTCAGTCCTGAGAAGGGGGAACAGGGGGCGGAAGTACCAGCTGATTTACTAATTTTCCCTCTTACTGACCATTGCAGGGAACATTCTGAGTGAAGGGGGCCCACGGATGCAAAGGGGAGGGGGGGGGAGGAAAACCCCGGCCTGCTCCCAATCTATTTCAGATTTGTTACTGCATCCACCATAACTCTTTCCTCCCCATACCAGGTAGGCTTGCTTAACTCTGACCTTGTACTCACGTGACCTGTCTTTTTTTTAACTGAACATATTGGCAGAAATTTGAAGAATCAGAAGGATGGACTGTTAGTTAGTTCGCTTGAGCTGCAGTAAGATGGAGCTTTCTATGGAGTCCACAGTGTAAACTAGGACAAGTACTAGTTAAGCAGCTTTACTAATGAGAGTTGGACCTTGGCCAACTTTTAGTCTCCTCTTTTCCTTCTGGGATAATTTATACACTGCAATTTTGAGTCTTGTGACAGACGTGGAATATATAAAATTTAATTCTGTAATAAGCTCCCACAACCTCCCCAAACCAGAGTAGGATATGAAAATCAAAATAAATAAACTGTCAGGGAACTGACATCTAAAGCGCCGGGGGCGCAAAGGCTCACTGAGGTTGAGAGAGGAGTAGCAGCGGAAGAGGGAACCAGTAGAGGGCGAGCAAGAACTCCAAGGGAAAGTGAGTCGGAGGGATGGCTCAGAGACGCTTCCAGCGAAAACAGTGGGGAGGTCTCAGGACCTCCTATAGGGACACCCACACCTCGCCGGAAACTGTCACGCCGAGAGGCCAGACGACGTGTTTCCGTTAAAGAGCTTTTATGTTGGAAACGATTCCGAAAGCAGCCACTTTCGGATTCTACTAGTGATTGACGCAGCCATGCTGGAGGGGCTCCGTCACAGGCAGAGGTTTGAAAACCTGATCAAACTCTGAGGGACTTGCATTTTACGCACAAGCAGCTCATCGTCCCATCACAGCAATCCGAAAGTCACCGAAAGCCAGCTTGTGCAGGGAAAAGCATCATGAGCAACCCAGCCGGAACCGGAGGAGCAGGAGCAGCTGGAGGGGGTCCAAGCCTGGAAGAAAGGTACAGGGCGTTGGAGATCCAGTTGGCGCTGCAAACGGCGAGGCTTGAGGAGAGGAGGGCTCAGGATGCAGAAAAGGGAAAGGAGAAAACCACCCCGCTCGCCAGAAAGGTGCCAGGATTGGTGCAGAAATTCGGGGGGGATCCCAGGAACTATCATGCCTTTAGAACAGAGATGCAATACGCTCTAAACTTGCAGTTTGATGACTTCCCCGACGAGGAATCGCGAGTGGCTTTTGTGATTGGCCATCTCGAATCCGGGGCGAAAGATTGGGTTAGACCCCTGATGGCAGCGAATAATGAGATCCTAAAGGACACGAGGAAGTCTTTTCGTGCCATGGACCTGATGTTTTCCAGCGATATTGAGCAGGGGGTGGTGCGAAGGCAGTTAATGGCTTGCCAGCAAGGAAGCAGATCTGTCCGTGAGTACTGGACTGAATTTACTATGCTGATTCATAAATTGGGGTGGGACCTATCGGCGGAGCCCATCCAAATGCTTTTCGAAGAGGGGCTTTCTTCAACCGTCAAAGATGAGCTTTCCCGGGGGCCCAGGGCGGAGTCTATGGATCAGTTAACCAAATCTGCGTTGAGCATAGGAGCGCGCCAGGAGGCGAGGGCTTTGGAAAAGCGGGAAGGGAAAGGAGACCGTTGGAGGGAGTTCCGCATTCCAGACATTCCAGAGCCACCTTTCCCGCCGGCAGAGCCGATGGAAGTTGGAACAGCGCGGGCGCGCGCAGTTTCAAATCCCAGTGAAGGGCGGAAGAAGGAGGGAAGGAGCGCCAAGAGATGTTATCTCTGCCAACAGCCAGGGCACTTTGCCAGAGTCTGCCCACAAAGAAAGGAATGGCAAGGGATGGCAGGAGCTGTTGGGGGAAAGGAAGAGGAAGGCAAGGAGCAAGTAAAAGCCAACGCCTGGCTGCCACCGTCGGGGCACAGCAGCCAGGCCAAAGAGCAGTGAAAGTGCCCATGCCGGAACCTCCCAGACCCGCTTTAGTGATAGAGGTGTTACTAGAACTGCCAAACGGACACCCACTAAAGATCAAGGCGCTTTTAGATTCAGGCAGCTCCTGTAATTTCATGAGTAAGGAGTTTGCAGCTGAGCACCAGATACAAACCATCCCTTTAAGTAACCCCTTGCAGGTGACTACGATTGACGGCAGAGAGCTGTTGGGGGGAGAAGTTAGCCAACAGACTGTCCCGATGATAATGAGGGTGGCAAGGCACACCGAACAGATAGCGTTTAATGTGGCCATCCTGGGAGGAGCGCCCATCATTTTGGGGATGAGCTGGCTGGCGCTACACGATCCGCTAGTGGGCTGGCATCAGAGGGTGGTCTCCTTTGGGTCAGCGCATTGCCTAGAACACTGCAAGGAGGGGAAGGTTTCGGGAGGAGACAGAGTCACCCTAGCCGGGCTGGAAGTAATGGACAAAGGGAAGGTGCCCCCGCAATACGCAGATCTGAGCAACGTATTCAGCGAAAGGGAAGCAGACAAACTGCCACCGCATAGACCCTTTGACTGTCAAATCAACCTACTCCCTGGGGCCCAACTCCCAGTAGGCAAACTGTACGCCATGTCAGACAGGGAGATGCAGGAGCTGAGGGAGTTCATTGACAAAAACCTGAAGCGAGGTTTCATCAGAGAGTCCCGAGCGGTGGGGGGCAGCCCAGTGTTTTTTGTGGACAAAAAGAACACAGACAAACCGAGACTGGTGTGTGACTTTAGGGCCCTCAATGCAGTGTCGGAGCCCCTGGCTTTCCCTATGCCCCGAATTGATGACATTTTGACCAGAGTAAGGAAGGGAAAGATTTTTACAAAGCTGGACCTGCGGGGGGCGTACAATCTGATACGCATAAGGAAGGGAGATGAATGGAAGACCACCATGTTTACCCCTTTGGGAGCCTTTGAATACCTCGTTATGCCCTTCGGTCTACAAGGGGGCTCCGCGTGTTTTCAAGCTTTTATAAACCACGTTCTGGGACCTTTGCTCTACAAGAATTGTGTGGCCTTTTTAGACGACGTGTTGGTGTATTCGGAAGATGAGGAACAGCATGTGAGGGACGTTCGAGAAGTGTTGGGCAGGCTGCAAGCCAACCAGCTGTGGGTGAAACTGGAGAAGTGCCAGTTTCATACCAAGGAGGTGGAATTCCTGGGGTACCGCTTGTCAGACAAGGGATTGGCCATGGATCCAGGCAAGGTCCAAGCGGTACTGGAATGGAAGACACCGAAGACCAAGAAGGACGTGCAAAGATTCTTGGGGTTTGGGAACTTTTATCGGAAGTTCATCAAGAACTTTGCCCACTTGACGGCGCCCATCACCGACTGCCTCAGCAGCAAGAAGAAATTTGTTTGGACGGTAGAGGCGGATCGAGCCTTTGAAGAATTGAAAAGGGCTTTCGCCTCGGAAGAACAACTTCTGCATGTGGATTTACGAAAACCCATGAGAGTGGAAACCGATGCATCCGACCGGGCGGTAGGGGCGGTCCTTCTTCAACCGGGGAGGAGTGCGTCGGAGTGGAGACCGTGTGCCTTCTTCTCGCGGAAGCTGAATAAATCCGAGAGGAATTACACGGTGTATGACAGGGAACTACTTGCCATTCACGAAGCATTCCGGAGGTGGAGACATTTATTAATTGGGGCACAACACAAGGTGCAAGTGTGCACCGACCACAAGAATTTAGAGTATTGGAGAACAGCTCGAGTGCTCAACCAACGACAAGTGAGATGGGCACAGGAATTCTCCAAATTCAACTTTGAAATTTGTTATGTGCCAGGCCCAGAAAACGTCAGGGCGGACGTGCTCTCACGCAAACCAGAGTATTGGGAAGGGGAGGGGGTGATCGAAGAGAGACATGTCATCCCTGAGGACCGCTGGGTGTGTGGGGCGGCGCTGGTGGGGCAACGAGAACTGGTAGAGGAAACGGAAAATGATGAATATGCCCAGGATAAGCTCAGAGGTCTCAGGGGGGAGGGCGAGAGCCCCGGAGGTTTTGAGGAAAGAAATGGGGCATTGTATTACAAAGGGGCACTGTATATACCCGAAGGTGAATTGAGGGGGAGAGTACTCAAGCAGTTGCATGATAGCCCCACGGCGGGACATTTTGGACAACACAAGACCATGTGGTTGGTTACCAGGGAATTTTGGTGGCCTAAGGTGAGGGAAGATGTAAGGGAGTATGTAAGAGGGTGTGACCAATGTCAGCGAGCCAAAGGGGAAAGAAGGGCGCCGGCAGGGTTATTAGAACCATTACCCACACCAGAACGGCCTTGGGAAGCGATATCAATAGATTTTATGACGGATCTGCCAAAGTCCAAGGGGAAAACAGCCATCATGGTAGTAGTAGACCTGTTAACTAAGATGTGCCACTTTGTAGCATGCTCACATGCAGTCACAGCGGAAGAAACCGCGAAGTTGTTTGTAGAACACATCTTTAGGTTGCACGGGGCTCCCTTGAGGGTGATCTCAGATCGCGGCAAACAATTTACTTCCAGGTTCTGGAGGAAGCTCATGAGCTTGCTACACGTGGAAGTCAATTTTTCAACTGCCCGGCACCCTGAAACCAACGGGCAGGCGGAAAGAGCAAATGGCATTCTTCAACAATATCTGAGGTGTTATGTCAATGACAGAGAGAACGATTGGGTCGAAAAGTTGGCGTTGGCAGAATTTGCCTACAATAATGCGGAGAATGTGTCCACAGGGATGAGTCCCTTTTTGGCTAATTACGGGTGTCACCCCAGGGCATTTCCAGGGGAAGGAGGGGAGAGATGGAGCGTCCCAGCGGCTGAACATTTTGTAGAAGAGATGGAAGCGATCCATCATCAGCTCCAGCTCAACTTAGAAAGGGCTAAGGCACAATATAAGAAGCAGGCAGACAAGAACAGAAGGGAAGGTGAAACCATAAGGGTGGGGGATCAAGTGTGGTTGTCAACCCAAGGGTTGCCGTTCAAAGGGGGTTGTAAGAAATTGAGGCCCAGAAGATTGGGACCCTTTGAGGTCATTCAGCAGGTCAACCCGGTAGCTTTCAAACTCCGATTACCCAACCACATGAAATTGCACCCAGTGTTCCACAGGTCGTTACTGTCACCATACAGGGGGGGACGTGAAGGGGAGTACGTCAGGGGACCAGCCTTGGAAGAGAGGGAACGCCGCAACCATGTAGCGGAAATCCTCGATTCCAGGTGGAAGGGAAATCAGGTGGAGTATTTGGTGGCGTGGGAAGGGGAACCGGAGTCAGAAAACACCTGGGTGAATGCAGAGGAAGTCAATGACGAGGTTTTAACAGAAACGTTCCACCAAAGGTTCCCGAGGAAACCTCAGCCGATAGCAAGGTTTAGGAGGGAGTATTTCGGCACCACCGATGAGGAAGAGGAAATGGAAGGGTTCGCGGAGTCGGAGTTGGAAGAGGGAGTGGACTCCGATGACGAAGATTACCGAGAGAGTAGGAACAGCAACAAGTGGAGGGAAGTGTTCGCGACGTCGGAAGACGAAGGAGGTTCTTTCAGGGGTTTTACCTCCTCACCGCCAGTAGGGGAGGAGACGGGAGGGGGTGAAGGGGGCCCTGGAGGGGAGGTGGATGTCAGGGAACTGACATCTAAAGCGCCGGGGGCGCAAAGGCTCACTGAGGTTGAGAGAGGAGTAGCAGCGGAAGAGGGAACCAGTAGAGGGCGAGCAAGAACTCCAAGGGAAAGTGAGTCGGAGGGATGGCTCAGAGACGCTTCCAGCGAAAACAGTGGGGAGGTCTCAGGACCTCCTATAGGGACACCCACACCTCGCCGGAAACTGTCACGCCGAGAGGCCAGACGACGTGTTTCCGTTAAAGAGCTTTTATGTTGGAAACGATTCCGAAAGCAGCCACTTTCGGATTCTACTAGTGATTGACGCAGCCATGCTGGAGGGGCTCCGTCACAGGCAGAGGTTTGAAAACCTGATCAAACTCTGAGGGACTTGCATTTTACGCACAAGCAGCTCATCGTCCCATCACATAAACCTTTATGATTTTTCCATGTTTTAAAAACTCCAAACTAGTCACCTTTACCAAATTTTACGTGGAGCTGCCATTGAAAAGCATGAGGTCCAAAAGATTGCTGTCAGGTTTTTGTCTGGGGCTGTTTGGACAGAGCACATTACTATGCCCCTTTGTAATTTCCATTGATTTTCTGCTTGTTTGGGGGCTTAATTCAAGGTGTCTGGAAAAACACTGAATGGCCTAGGGACCATATTCTATACATTCATTCCTGAGAACTCAAGAGATCCTGCAATGGGTTCCACCATTGACTTTGTGAAAGAAGGCCATTTCATTTGCCATGTCAGGATTATGGAATACCCTTCTCAAGTAAGCCTTCCTGTTTTGTTCTGCTGTCTTGTTAAGATGTGGCTTTTATCAGGCAGGCTTTTTACTGTTTTTTGGTAGAGACTGATAGATGTTGTTGGACTACCTACCATCTGACCAAGCCTACATACCACTGGTCTACATCTGCTAGACTACATCCAGAGGGCTACTCCATATTACTCCACTAATAATGAAAACACTAGTTCAACTACAGTGGTCTTACTATTGTATGAAAATTGTCAGCCTTGCAGTTTGCAAATGGCAAGCTAATTTCCATTTAATATAGTTTATTATTATGTAATTTTGCACAGTCTTTAGTCTCTTTTGTTGACATTCCCGAAAAGAGAGTTGTGTGACTCATCTTGTCGTGTTCTGTAAAGTGGGTGGGGGAAAATGATGGGGGAGCTGTTACCAAACCAAACAAAAACTGGCTTGGAGGATTCTATTTCATCCCACTTGAGAGGCAAACAGTTCATTATAAAGCTCATACAGCTTTATTATTCCCGGACATTCCACTTTTACAGGACTTTAAATTTACACTGTGCTTTGCAAACACAGATTAAGATGTGTTCTTTACCCTGAAGAGCTTGCTATATAAATAGCTGCTGCTAAAGGTGACTTGTAAGAGAAAATCCTGAGTTGATACAATTTTGCCCCTAGCAAAGTTAATTTTTTTTAAAGGCAAGTATGTGTAGTAAGTCCCTACACTGTACATCTGATTTAATGTTTGTTCTACTGTTTCATGGTTTTGCACCTAATGTCCAGCACAGGCTGAGCTGTTGGATGATAATATATTTAAACTGAGACAAACATTAAGTAGGCCTAGAAATTAAAGCCATTTGCCTTTGTTAATGTGGGTACTGAGACAGATTTCAAGTGGCGAGCTATATAGCCCATTATAGATCTCTCAAGTATTTGCTTTCTCGCTATACCTCAGTTTTCTTAACTATCAGTTAACGGTCTTCAGCTGCTGGTTTGGAACATGCTACCTAGCATGGCTTGCACTGGTAGCATTGTTCCATCATTTTTGTTTTGGGATTTAGTTTTTATATAGGGAAATAATTGGGAGGTAAAAAGCAGCGAATACAGGTGTACATAGCAATAATTGGGTTACATATTTTGGCCTAACAGTGATTTTGAAAAGGCTGAAAGGCTGAAGCAAGCGCTAGGAGGTTACTCAACTTTTACATCCTCACTGTAGATGTGCTGAGTTTTTGCAAAGAATGAAAAAAATGTAGCACTTACGCAGATGAGCCAAGCACCTAGTATAGGCCAGTTTCATTCTATTGCAGTAATCATATACAACCATTGAGGAGGATGTGGAGTGCATTCCACCTCCCTCTGAAACCAGCTGGTTGTTTGGAGCTAGTTATAAATGATGTACCAGAACTGCCTTGCTTGAGCTGTGATGTCAACATGCAGTGTTGCTGCAAAGAAAATCAGACAGTACGGCTGTGAATAGGGGCTTCCCCTCTTCAAACACTTCAGAAATGTTTGTAGACAAAAATATGCAAATGGGACACCAGAGGCCTCATCTGTGACCAGCTTGTTCTGTTCCTGCCCCCTCCTTAGTTCCTGCCCCGTAACGATTCCTTGTTACCAAGGTGAAGCAATCTCCCCCCTCCCAATCTTTTCTACCCTCGTGCAATCTGAGGCGTGCATTAAATGTGTCTCTAGAGGCTCCTAGATAGGAAATAACCTTGAAAATGCAAAACCATTTTTAATTAAAGCAGGTACAAATGATTTCAATGAATACACAATCGCACAATTCTCACAGTAAGCATCTGGAGGTAGAGAGGATGTAGGAGAACAATAGAGACCAAAGTATACCAACACTCCCTAGGAATAGCTGAAGTTGCCTCAGATAAAACAAAATGTATGTGAGCATGCAATTATTTCCGAAATGCATGGTGATGAAGTTTCCAATTATGTTATGTACAGGCCACAGCAATTTCACACGATATGTTCAAGGCACAGAAGTTGGAGTTGGATCTTCTCTTTGAACCTGTTATTACATGTAGCATCTACATGCAGTTCTCAAGAGCTTAAGTTCGTGGGCTTTCCCAAAAAATATTCTTAGAACTCTACTTACAAGTCCAATAAAGTTGGACTGTGAGCAAACTCAAATGTTATTGTCTAAACAATTCCTTTATAGCAATGATGTTTTGACGACAGTAAGAATGGACTTGGGGTATTAGTGCAATAATAAAGACTGGTGGACTGATACTTAGAATAGCTATTCTCCTCACGAGAGCATAATGCTATGAGTTTGTGGGTGCCAGACATCTATAATACATGGATCCAGGAAGTGTTAGAATTTAATCAGGGCTTGGGATGTTAAACTGGATGCCAGACCTTTTAAATCCCTGTATCCAAAAGTGCTAAAAATATAAACCAGGTAAGCTTCAGGCAATCTCCTAATGATGGGCCATTAAGAAAAGAGCAAAGGAAAAGTGATAGGCCATTAAGAGAGCAAAGGAGAGGGGAGACTCTGTGCTAGACACCAAATGAGTAGGGCCCTTCCTCCAGCTTTTAAATAGTGAAAACAACAAGGTCAGAGTTGAGAGTTGGCTGTAATGTGACCCAAAGGAAAAAAAGGTTGCTGGCTGATGAAGGCAGAGCGCGCTGTGGCTGAATGCAAGGCTGCGGCTATGGGAGAAACAAGACCCTTCTGAGGTGTTAATGCTGTGAACCCCTCCATTGCAGGCTTGGGCTGAATATATATGTAAATAAACCACATAACATATAGACACCAGTCTCCACTATGCCTCATTTCCAAAAGGAAACATGCACCCCGTGTAAGCATGGAACCTGGAATGCCTGGAATCCTGCACCGTTCGGGGATTGGAGTGGTGTGCAGCAATATTGTTGTCATACAAAGCAGTCTCATGGCATGGCATGGCATTCATAAATGGTGTAGCATCAACTTAAATATCTACTGTCCTAAAGGTTTCTCCTTCATTCTAAAGTGAAATAAGTCTGTGAAAGTAGTTAAAATGAGATAGATGCAATTCCACTTGCTTTGTTTAGGAAACCACTGTGCTCTCCCCCTTTTATCGGAGCCCCAAGTGGAGTGGATTCCATAAGCAAACTATTAGCTGGTAGGAAGTTGCAACCATTATTATAAATGAATAAAATACATTTCTACATCTTTTGAAGAAAGGGGAGAAATCACAATCTTCATTACACTCTGATGTGAGTTTAGTAATAAAAATCGTAGGATAGTAATCAGCGTTTAAAAATAGTGCATGTTCTCTAGAGTGTTCTGTGAACCCTTTTAGAAGCACCTTAGCCTTTTTAAAATTCAAGTTAGTTTAAAAGCTTTTTAGGGATGTTTGATGAGGGAGTTCCTGGAAGGGAAGTAGGAAAACTAAAGTGTGCATATTAATGGTTCACAGCCACAGGTTCTAACAGAATAACTAAAACGAGTAAAATCCAAGTGCTCATACTTTCTCATGATAGAAAGATACATTAAAATTCACTAAAGGCAGGAAAATTACCAAAGAACTAGCCAGGCCACCAGAGCACCAAGGCATGAGACAACCACTTAAGACAGGAACGTTGCAGAAAAGCTAATGAATTCTCCCCATCTGTCCTCACAAAGGTGAAGGACCATCAGCTGAAAAATGTTCATCAGCCTGAGGGGGGGGGGGAAGACTGTAAACTGATGCAAAGCAAAGTACTGTACAGTGCTGTAAAAGACACAAGATATAGTTTGCTAAAAAATATCGGTTGGCAACTCTAAATCTGCAGCATGTGCAAGATAAGTTTCCACATAAGACCATGGAATCCTAAGGACTGATAAATATTTTAATGTCTTCTCTAGCCCACATAATGGAGAACATTTTTTAAAGGTTGGGAAAGCAGAGGTGTGTGATCAGTTTTGCTTTTCGCTGTTGTTTGGCTTTGAGTATTACCCCACCCCTTCTCGCTAAGGAGTAGCCCATGTATTTATTTTTTTGACGTGCAAGCACTGAAGCATAGCTTGGGTGCCCTAACAAGAGGTGGGTGGGGCCGACTGGGCCGGTGGCCCTGGGAATTTTGAGGAGGACAGCGGCGGGGTGAGGGCGGGCGTTGCGTGCGCTCATTGCAACTGCGGTTCCCTCTTCCAAGGCAATAGGTGGCGCAGCAGCCCTGGCGACCGCTGCATCCGTTTCTTGCCATGCTTCGCTGTTAAAGACCAAGCTCAGACGGAAGCCATGGAGCGAAGGGTTGCTGCTGATAGTTGGCGCTGCGTTGCAGCCACCTGGGGGCCACCGCGTTCAGGGCTGCTCTTGGCACTTCCCTGTATTCGCCCCGCTGCTTTTGATCACTACTTGCTCTTGCACGATCGCCCCGACTCGCCTGGCCTGGCTTCTCTTTTCCTGCAGCCACTTGTGACCAGGACGACTTTGCTGTCAGTTTTTTGAGCGCCGGGTGACATCAGCAACTAGGCACGCAAGGCCACGAAAGGCAACCCTTCCCTGTTAAAAGTTTACAGGTGTCTACAGGACTGAGAAAGAACACTTTTTTATTTAATTAAAGATCCAGCACCAGGCAGGAGGCTAAGAGCCACATTGCAGGGATCCAACGCTCAGCTTTGCTGAAAGGACGACGCAGCCACCCATTTCGCCCACCGCTTTCTATCGAATAATGCTGCTGAAGGAGCCAGCTTTCCAAGGCCCAATCTGTTAATTTTACCAACATTAAAGCACACACACGCACATATCTGCAGACATTATCAGGCGATAACCGTTGCAAACTTGCACCTGCCGATTTCTACAAAAACCAAACTGCTGCAAAAAGCGCAAGAGCAGGCGAGGTCAGGCTACCCCCCCCCGTCACTTTGGCTACCATATTTGCAAACGCCCCGGACTTCAAGCGACAAGATTTGCAACGGCCAACGTCTAATATCTCCAGTCCCTGTTACTAAAGTACAAAAAACCTGACCACTTAAGAAGGGGGGGGGGGAAGCCCCGTCGCTGCATAGGAGCGCGGTCGAAGCTGGCAGCGGCGGTGGTTAGGGAGACAGGGAAGCGGGAAGTCCCCCCGCTCCTAGCGCTCGTCACGTGACTCCGCAGGGAATCAGCCCGTCATTGCAATGAGGCAATAGTCTATTGTATCCTTCCGCCACTCAGTACGTGTGTGTGTGCGCGCGCGCGCTTGCTCTCCTTGTTCCTCCCGCCCTCCCCCCCCCCTTTGATCGCTTATGTCTCGGCCAGACCCTTCCGTGTGAGAAGAGCCAAACCTCCTCTCGTTAAGCGCTATAAGGAACCTGGACGGCGGCGGTAGGGGGAGGGGGTTGCTACTTGGCCAGAGCGCGCAGCGAGCCCGCTGGAGCCGAGGAGGCGGTGATGTGGCGGTAGAGAACTAATTTTTTCGTACGCGGCGGCAGCAACGGCGGAAGGACCTAAGCGAGGAGTGGTGCCGTAGCTCCGATTCTCTCTTTCTCTCTCTCTGAGTCTCTCCCCCCTCCCATCCGCTTCTTTCTCCCTCTCTCGCTGCCGTTCCCTCTTCTCCCTTCCCCCCTCCCTGCTTCCCTTCCCTCATTCTCCTCCTCCTCCACCCCCCTCCTCTCGGAAACTGCAGCCATGATGGCAGTTTGAAGCTCAGGCGGTTGGCGCTGGGGCTCGGGAGCCACAGCCCAACGGCCAGGGAACGGTCGGACGAACTGACGGCAGTGACGCTCGTGGAAGCCGGGCGCGCGGAGGAGACGGCAGCAGCGGCGACGACGACGCGGGAGCGGCGGTGTGAGGGAGGGGGGGTGGCGCTCGCTCGCTCGCGGTGACAGAGATCTGGCGCTGAGGCGACGAGGGAGCGCGCTCGCCCCGATGGACTGAGGGAGAAGGAACTATAACGTCGGCGGCAGCAGAGAAAAGGAAAATGACACGGGGCAGCCTCCAGCCCCGCGCGCCCCTCAGGACCTGAGCTTGCTCTTTCCCTCTCCGCTTCCCTCCCTCCCTCCCTCTCCCTCCAGGCCCAGCCGCCTCCCCCTCCCTTTCCTCCCCCCCTTTTCCCCGCTTGCTGCCCTCCCCCCCCCCAACCACCGGAGGTGCGAGCCAAAGGAGCACCGAAACTTTAAAGCCGGCCGCCTTCCGCGGAAAAGCCTCAGCCTGCTCGCCCGCCCGCCCGCCCGGCCCCGGTTCACGCGGGGTGCGGTGCTCGGCGGGGGGCGCGGAGAGAAGGAAGCCAGCCGGGGGCCCAGAGCCCCGCCGCGGCCGCGGAGCTGCTGTCACCGTTTGTGCTGGAGCGCCGCCGTTCGAGCGAGAGGGAAAGGGAGCGCGGCGGCGGCGGCGGCGGTTCCTCTTTCTCGCCCAGCAGCAGCAGCGCTAAGGAGACTCGGGGCCCCATTTCTCCCCCGCCGCCGCCGCGCTCAAGGTATAGCCTGCCTGAGCTGAGGGGAGCCGCGCCAGTGGCGGGAGCTGCAGCAGCGGCAGGAGGACTTTCCTTGCAGCAGCAGCAGCCGCCGCCGCCTTCTGGCCAGGGCCCTTGTGCCGCTGCGGGGCCTTCGCCTGAATTGCCGCCGCAACCACCACCAGCAGCGGGCCCTGTCCGCGGTGCCGCCGTCCTCGCAGCGCCCGAAGAAGGAGCAGCAGCAGCAGCATCGCTTTCCAGCCGCCGCCGCGGCCGCCCTCTTCATCACCGGCGGCGGGGAGAGGTGGGGGAACAGCCTCCTCCGCCGAGGCTCCGAGCCATCTGCGCCCTGCAGCCGCCGCCGTGCCTATCCGCGCTGTTCCTGAGCGGCTCCCGGCTCCCAGACATGACCGCCATCATCAAAGAGATCGTCAGCAGGAACAAAAGGCGATACCAGGAGGATGGCTTCGATTTAGACCTGACCTGTATCCCAAATTTTGTGCAGGCCTGGCCTGGCTGGGCCGGGGAGGCTTTTCCTTTTTTCTTCTTCCTTAGGGGAGGTGGAACCCATATGTCTTAAATCCCCCCACCCTCCCTGTACTCCCCACCCCCACCCTCAGTCAAAGGGAGACCTGTGTCCCCCTGTCCCTCATCGCTTTCTCTCTCCCCCTTAGGTAATTTTTTCAAAAAAGCTGCTGTGATTCCCCCCTCGCCTCGCCTCCCCTCCCCCCCTCGCTGATTTGCAGCAGCTAGAATCTGGCAGGCTCAGGCCTAGGCCTGGCACTAAAAGGTAGAGATGAAATTCAAGTGGAAAGCAGTAGTGCACATACAGCTGTTGCATCAGAATTATGCAGCGATTATTTAGCATGTTTCTTTCAGTGTCTTTTGTATAATGCGTTACATGGTGTAGTGCAATCTAGGATTGCAGCTTCGTCTGTTTAAGACTTTACCAGTTACAGTGACAAAGATCTGGTTGGTTAGTTTGTAATGCCTTTTGTCTTCTGGAAAATGCTCCTTTTTGGAGTATAGAAAATGCACACTGAGTCAATTTACAGTACTTAGTGTTGTTCCTTTTCTTGCCTGTAGAATGAGTAGATTGAGGGTTGTTCATAAGTTGCAATTTTTGTGTTTTAACATAGCTATTAAAATAAAACTCCTAAATGATAATGCCACATAGATTAATGCATATTTATATGTTTTAAGCAAAGAGTATTAGTGGTCATTTGGAATAAAATGATTGCGTGGCATTATTTAACATGCATTTAATGTGGGGTGTTACGTCCTACTTATAAGTACCTAATAAGCTTCAGACTATTACTGCAGTAACTATTTTCTGTTAAAGTGTTGGTGTGGTTGATGTACACATGGTTGATGGCAGCATCACTTTAAATACATAGGGATGAGAAGACAATTTTCTTTAACAGTCCTAAAATACTGCATTGATAATATGACCCCAAAGCAGTTAGAACTGGGAAGTTGGTTCTTAACAAAACTTTCATCCAATAGTTTATGTTGCATCTGCAAATGCCTACATTGTTTAACATGGTGAATTCTTTCACCTCCCCCAATAGAAACAGCATGTTATAGGGAAGTGATTCTGTGTTAAATTGTAGCTTAGTAAATTTGAGAAACAATGAAAGTGGGAACACTTTTTCAGTACAGTATACCAGCATTAGGCTAATATCTCTTTAGAAGGAAAACTGATGGGGCGGGAGGCTGTTAAATTTGTAAAGATTTTGTATTGAGAGGCTCTGTGGTCTTACTCTAGATTTCTCTAATTGAAATCTCAAGTGTTCAGAACTGCTTACCAAACAGTTTGTTACATCTGCTTAACCCTTTGGTGGTTTTTCTAATCTTTTGAATGTTAGGTATTCTTAATTGGTGAAAGATACATATTCTTATAATAAAATACTCGTTTAAGCAACAAAACTTATTTTTTTTTATTAGCTCAAATTACATTCCATCTTTCAATTAGTTTACCACATTTGCAGTACTTGTGTATGTTTCCTCAGAAGTATGACTATGTTCAGTGGGCTTACTGCCAGGTAAATATGTATAGTATATTTGTGCTGCTGATATTGTAGCAAGCAATTCACACTGCATGAAAGTGATAACTTAATTATATCACTGATTATTTTAAATATATGAATAATAGAGCTGCTTTTACATGGCAAGATTTTTGATCATAGAGCAAGAAAATTCAAATTATCTTGCTACTGGTGTTTCTGCTAACAGCATTAAAAAATATTTAAAAATGAAAACTAGTTAGTTCTTATTCCAATACATAATTGAAAGACAGCTCTTTTAACTCACTGTTGGACAGTGTGTGTGAAGTTGTAGCACAGAGAATCCAAAGGTTAAATATTTGATACTGGAACAGTAAAGTGTCACCAGTGTATTGGAGAATCCTCCAGCCATTTAATAAGTTGAAATCTCTTCACACATCACAAGGTTAAAATGAATCTCTTAGGCCAGGCACAGGCAGAAGTTAGATCAGAATCTACTGACAGATATTCTTGATCTACTGCAATAATCCAAAGATCTGAGTCTCAAATTGTTTAACAATAAGAACAACAAAGTGCCCCCCTCCCCAAATAAGTTGCTGACATAAGCAAACCTTTGGGTAACCAAGAATAGATTTTTGTAGGAAGTAACTGAACTCATTTTTGGTTCTTTTGATCAGTAGCTGCTCAGAGACATCCTTTTCTTTAATTCTAAGTGAATGTCTTTTGTACCTGGCTTTAGTTGTTGGGTCTTGGAGTTAAGGTAAAAAATAAGTAGATTCTGCAAACCTGAGGTCTGCCCACCACTGTCTTATTCTGCAATATTAGCAACATTTCTTAGATCTTGAGGTTGCAAACTTATCCCTGGGAATAAGCTTCACTGAACACAGATTGCTTCCAAGGAAATATGTATAGTGTTATGTTGCATGTCCCATTGAACTTAGATGGGCTTATTTGTGAGAAAACATACCTATGGCTGTGCTGTTAGACAAACAAAAATAATCCAAACCATTTGTTAAGCCAATAGATTTTAAATTAAATCAACTCATATATAGAAATAACCTATTGGTAAGCATAGAAATATTGTACAAGGCATTTCTTAGTCATATATACAAAAAGCAATAAATGAAAATACCTATTTCAGAATTACTCCTCTGGAATCAATTACGGTACCTAAGGATTGTAGTTGTGCTGTGGCATGGGTATTTCTTCCTTGGATGTAGCCTGGAAATATTTCACTTCTTCCATTTGTAGAAAATTGTACTTCCTACTTAACTTGATGAGACAAGTAATTATATGTCCTGTTCGCTAATATGAAAGACAGTGTACATGATCAAACAGAAGTTAGTTGCAGCTAATTGCAATCCTGTTCATACTTGGTTGAGCTTGTTTAAACTTGGGGAGACTTTACTTTTGAGTATACATGCTTATAATTACGTATTGTAAATCCTCTTCCATTTCTTTCACTGGAATGTAATACCTAATGTAATGGGGCTTACTCCCAGGTAAGTGGGCTTGGGAGACTTCAGTCCTAAACTCATGTACCTGTGAATAAGTCTCATTGAATTAAATAGAGCTTACTTCAGAGTACATAAGATTAAGGCAGTGCTGTAGTTTGGATTTTGTAAATTTAGTTACCTAGCTTTAATGAAAACAGAAAGGGATGTCTTGATTTCTCAGACATGACTTCGTATATTTTAAATTCTGTTTCTGTAGTATATCTGTCTTTTCATCCTTTCTTTTTAGGAGGGGCATTGTTATCAAAATCTAAATTGCTGTACACTTAAAATACCCGATAAATGGAGTAATTGTGGATATTTTCATGGAAGTAAGATCTTCTGTGTTCAATGCAGTTTACATGTTCATGTGTTTAGGACTGCAGCCTAATATAGGTAGAATTTCTCATCTGAAAGATTGCATGCTTTTTAAAAATTAGCTGTTACTCTGTATATGATGACAATGTAAGTCATAGTATGTGAATAAGAGTGGATATTTGATCCTGAAAGAGGTAGTAGAATTTACCTTAATTTCCTTAAGATTTACATTTTATTTGCAAAAGGTGTAATTATTCTATTTTGCCAATTCGAAAGTCATTAAAATAGATAGTTAATAGATTCTCTTATTGTGCGTACATCTGAGATCATATAGTTTTGGTACATAGTGGTAAATTTAAATACCTGATTGATTCTTCTTGTAGTTCCTTTGAGTTTTCCTCAGTTCTTTCAAGTGATGTGGAATGGCATCCCCTTCAGCTGGAATTACTTAACTTGTGTTTTAGAAAGTTGTATATAGAATGTGCAGATTTGTAAAGTTATACAAGTTAAACATGAAGTTAACAATTAACAAGTGTTACTGTGTACACAGTTTAAGTCTCAACTTTTGGTCCTCTTTTCGTCAGTAATAGTTGTAGTACAAGCAGTACCTATATGATCTATGTTTTAGTAGAAACTTTGAAATGGTGGGTAACCTATACATTAATTTGCACTGAAAATGGCATTGTTTTTTCCCTGATTATGACTTTGTGAGTGTGTATAAGTTAGGCCATTGCTCTGTCTAGATTAATATTGCTTGTTTGGACTGGCAGTGGCACTCCATGACCTCAGGAAGGTGTTTCTCAGCCTTACTGTTGAATACACCTTTTAATTGGAGTTCTAGGTTTTGAACTTTGGGCCTTTATGAATGCAAAATGTGTTATATTCTGATGCTTGTGCATCCGTCTTTATAAACTCACTTCAAACTGCTTTTTAAAGTATCTCCTCCCATATTGAGGATAGATTAATCAGAGGCTTTATTTTAGACGTAGGAGACACAATGCATTTTTACAGCAATATTTTAAATCTCTTTAGATTCTGAACTGTGTTACAAATTACACATTTAATATCTGTAATTTACAAGTCAATCTGTGCACTCATAAGCATCTTCAGCATCTGTCAAGTAGCAAGGAAAACACCACTTTCTGTCCTTCCTGGTGGGTAAGGAGTACACTTCCCATGTCCCACTGAAAATATTTTTTTGGCATCTACAGTTTATTTTCACTAATTCTGACACAAAACCACTATTTCAGAGTAATGATGCATATAATGGATACCTATAAATATCATGGTTTTTAGATATTGCATAGAAGTGCTTTAAAGCTGAGTCTTCCCCAGGATTTCCCTATACCCATATTCCTAAGAGTTTAGGAATAAAATAAACATTTTAGTTTGCAAATATCCAGATTATGGTGTGCAGAAGGTAGAATGGCTTACTCTGTCAGTAGCGTCCCTTGTTAACACAAGTGTTTCAAAGATGGAAAATTTGTAGAAATTCAGGGTGTTAACTGCACATTTTCATTTGCTGTCTTGGGTCTCAAATAATGTTTTACCTGCTTTGAGGTGAGCCAAGTACCACACAAAGTAGATGGTAGTCTGCAATGGAGTGTACCTTGTCAGTTGGATTATATAACACAAACATATCATCTCTAGTAATAATCTTTTTCATCCTTTTTTAATTTAGTGAATATAATGCAGGCTTCTGGGAGACTGTTTCTCTATCTGGACTTCTTTCTGCCTCTGGGAATGCTCAGTGGCTTACTGTAGTTTTCCAGAGAGATGGAACTCCCTTCACTTTGTCTCTGTTTTTTCAGCATAGGTTCAACAGGTAGTTACTCCCCTCACCCCCAGTAGCAAAGCTTTCCATTTGAATTGACTGTTGGTCATGCAGTCTTGATAGGTGCATTTTGAGTGGTTGAGTGGTTGATTCCCAGGTTTTTTTTAGCCTTTAGAGACAGATCCTGCTTTTTGTCTTGGGAGTTTAGTTTCTCTCTGCATCATGGTTTAGCCGGTTGCATCCTACCACAAAAGGCAAAATCAAAATGGCAACACTGCTCCTGTGCAGCTATGAACTGCCTTTTGGCTATATTTGGCTAGCTGATTCAATAGGATTTTGTTTAACTTCAATAAGATTGTTTAACTTTTGTATTTGTGAAGATCATGAAATATTATTCTTAGTATGTCAATTTTATCTTGCTTAAAGAGTTCAAAATATTGTAAATCAACCTATAAGTGTTGGTATTGTGGATTTAGGTTGGACCAGCCTAAAATGTAATTCCTGTGTAAAACGGATCCAGAAATAACCTGACTTTTTATTGGACTGGCTAAATTGAATGCATGTTTCTGTGAATACTTGGCTATACTTTAGCAGTATAGAGTAGTATATAATCTGAGATAGATTAGGCTGAGAGAAAGACTTGCCCAAGGTCACCTAGTGACTTCTTTGAGTGAGAGATCTGAAGCTATGTCTTCTCTCCTGTAAGCCAGATGTCCTTGCCACTAACTATACCACAATGACTTTTGTGATTGTAGTATGTCTTTTCTGACAGATAGGGTGCTATACAATCTGTTCCAGAACGAAAGGCAGGGTTTGAATGGAAGCAATGTTTGGAAGACCTTTCCACTTTTGATGCTTATTTCCATGTATGCACTTGCACTTTCTTATGACAGGCACTTAAAATAGAAGACACAAGATTGCAGCATGGAGTGCTCCCATTCAGGGTGTCAGCCAACCACCATGCTCTTTCTAGCCTACCGCTAGGATTTGTAATTCCCCCCCTGCAACAGTCAGTCTGCACTCTATAGAAGCTGAGCATGCTCAGTCGTCCTGATTTTTGAGGACCCCCCACCTTAGGGATTTCCTAATTTGCTTTTACTTCTACACAACTTGGTTTCCCCCCAAGCCTGTTGATGCATCTCTCTGGAGTTTGTATGATCCTGTTTTTGCTATGTAAGGATATTCACTTTGAGAACTGGATTCATTCTGTGTTTATTTGTGCGCACAGAGATATACGCATACATATATGTCTTAAAACAAAATGCTTCAGATTGTAGATTTTTAGCGGCTCCATTTGTAAGATATATCTAACTTAAAATACAGTGTGTTTCTCTCTCTCTCTCTCTCTCTCTGTAGATTGGTTCTGTAGATGAAGTTTCATCCAGAAGGGGTACACTGGTAAAGGCATTAGTTTTGTGGTGCCAAAGAAAATGGGGTGGGGAAGAAGAGTTCTGAATAGCAGAACCTTCCCATTTCTCCAGTGGTTGGGCAAACAAGGCTAAATAGTGTTTCTAATCTGTACACTTCCTCTCAGAAAGGATGCGTCGTTTTCATAAAGTTCGATACTATGTACAATGTGCATTTACTCTTGGCAGCAAAGAAACCAGAAATAATTCTATTGTAAATCTGATATTTATCTCCATTTCCCACTAGTTCCTGAAAACTGCTGAATGCCTTTCCTATGGGCTTTGTACTTAGCAACACTGGTCAGTGCAAATTAAGCACAGTTTCTTTTAATATTATGTGACTTGGCCCCCACTAACATGGTTCTTGCAGAAGAATGTCATGTATTCTTCTAACTGTAAGCTAACATAGCTTACAGAAGCATTGTGTCCCTTGGTATTCCTGCAGTGTATGGGTCCTTTGCTCACATTTTTTGTTGTATATTGTTACTAATACCTAAAAAGCAGTGGGGTTAAATACTTTAAAAAGGTAGTTTCAGTGCTATTTGAACAAAATTATTTAGTTTGTCAGCAGCTGCACTTTGGAACTCCCTGCCTATTGACATAAAGCAGGCACCTTCACCATACTCTTTGGCACCTTAGCATACTTGGCATACTTAGAAAGTTGAGATAATTTTAAACTGTTTTATTACTTTAACTTTTGTAGATTTTAATGTAGGGTTGTAATTTTTTATTTTATTTTACAGTTTTGTTTTCTGTAAAGTGCTTTGAGATTTTTTACAATCATATGGTGTATAAATTTTTATGGAATGAATAAGTAAGTAAAATAAATAAATTGATTCCTTTGGTGCAATGAATACAGTCTTCCCATGCCATATATTGGTATGTGAAAGCTGTTACTCATTTTTTCTGCTTCTAATCCTCCTGGATTTTTATGAATTTGGTAAAGTTCATATTACGCAATATAACAAGTTTCACGTAAAATGGGAATTTTATTCTTCTGCCATAGAAAAACCATTATGGGGGGGCCTCCTCCCTGGACAGGCTTTTTTGATGGGTAGGTAGTAAACGTTTTTTCTGCTATGAAATAAATTAAGTCGGGTCATAAATGTTCTGAAAGTTGCGCCAGATGTTCATTGGGAAAAGAGCAGTATTATAGTTTAAGACCATATATTTGACATCCTCAGTGGATTGTATTTTTTTGGATTAAAAAAAATGCGTCTGTACCTATCTCAAGAACAATAATGATAGAATACAGTAATATTTTAATGCAGAAAAGTTTCCTTGTGGTAGTGCATATTTTTAGGGAAAGTAGCGATGACTCTGAAAAGGAATAATGAGTTATAAAATAGTTCTGGTTTGGCTTAAAAAGTGTATTTTTCCTGGCAGGGATTTTTTTTTTTTTTGCGTGTGTGTGTTATGCACATATATATGAGTTATCAGTGGTTAATAACATCATACTGCTGCTTTGGTAAATATTCTAATGGTACAGTTCAGTAGCTTTAAGAAGACTTGATTGAAAACTCAGAGAAATGCCATTTTTACAGTAAGAATCCATTACTACTTTGCTGTTTGTTTTAACAGGCCATTTGTATGTTCCCCAACTAAATGAAAATGAGTCCTTAGTCTCTAGCAAATTTAAAATCCTTACATTGATAGGGGGACAGTAGAATAAAAACACCTAAAAGGGTGTTTTATTATGTCTTATTCACATGATGTATGCATAGAACTTTCCAACTGAGTGATTTTCAAAACAAGTAATGCCCAGACCTTTTTCCTCCCAGAAGTTGGTGTTTACATGCATGCACTAATGTACTGGAATTTGATCTTTAAGGTTTTTAAGAACTTGGATTGAAATCTATACATGCACACTTGGGTATAAATATCAATGAACTCAGTGAGGTTTACTGCCAAGTAAGTCTGCCATAAGATGTATTAGTTCAGTTAGAAAGTGGTGGTTCCTAACTAGTGCTGTCATTTTAAATTTGAATATAATGTAGGAGGGCCCATGGTCTCCTACTTGCCTTTATCTCTTTACTTGGAAAATATTGCCATCAGAGTAAACTAATAAAGACTAGTTGCTGGGGGATGATGAACAGTAGGGGATGGCTGTTACCTGCATGACCTGGTAGTATGCTTTCTGGATGTATCTGACTAGGCAGTGTTAGAAGCGGGATGCTAAACTAGATTGATCTTTGTTCTCATCCAGCAAAGCTGCTCTTATTATATTATCAATCTTTTGCAGTTTATCTACATCATTGTTGACTTCTGTTGCCCAGAATTGAACACAAATGAGATCTTCATCAGTGCTGAATAGAATGCTATGGTTATTCATTTGTATCTTAAAGACAGTATTGCTCTTAATGTGGTCTATAATGGCATTGTTATTTTGTTCCACTACATCACATTGACTCATTCAGTTTATTCCCTATAAGCTGAAGTTTTTAGAAGTGCAGCTGTTCACCCAGTTAAATTTTTTCTCCATCGTCTCCCCTGCCCACAGTATTGTATGTGTTTATGTATAGTTCTTTGTTTTAAATATACAACTTTTTTTGTTTTTATCATATTGCTGTGTACCTTACTTTTCATAGATACATCTAACGTTTTAGTGTTTGCAATCCCTTTATTTTGGATCCAACATGGTGTATGGTCATCTTCCGCTGTGTTGATTAAGAAATTGAAGAGAGAATTACCAGCACGGCTGGAAATCTCTTTACAATTTGATATTGATCTATTTTATTTCTTTGTGCAGTTTTTCAACAAATTATATTCCTCTTGCAATAGTTTGTTGCTTGTTTGCTACCCTCCCAAATAACCTTTCTGGTGTGGTTGTCATGAAGACGGAGATCAGAAGCCTCGGCATAGCTAAGATATATCAGTGGGTTATTCTCTACCTAATCCAGTCTGGCTTCTTAAAAAAGCAACTTTGTTTGGCTCAGTACAATTTATAACCATTGAATGCTAGTCACTCATATTCTTCTCTGTGCTTCAGTATGTGCTCCAATTTTAAAATGTAGAAGCCAGAATAATTTTTTCTGCTTTCCTTTTAAAATAAAAAAGATGCACTTTACTTTTGCTCTGTAGTCTTTTGGGACTATGCCATTTTCCATGAGTTCACACACATAATTACTAGTGGTTCTGAGAGACCAGCGTAACTCCCATGGGATCCTTGAGTGAATGTCATCAGGACCTGCCGACTTGAATATGCTTACATTCTCCAATATTTCTTTGATTTCCTCTTTGGTTATTTATATACCACTTGATGGTAACCCCCCCCCCTCAAAGCAGGGTGCAAAAAAATAAAACAATAACATTGAGAAAAATTCATAATCATACTTAGAAAAATTAAAATACTAAAACAAATAAAAAATTACCTCAACTATCTAAGTATCTCAGTATGCTTGTCCAGACAAGAGTGTTTTTAGCAGGTGACAAAAAGAGTATGGTGAAGTTATTTATTTCATATATATATATATATATATATATATATATATATATATATACACACACACACACACACACACATATACATACTACCTGATTGTTGAAAAAAACTTCAAAGCAGTTTACAAAAAAGATTAAAAAAATTATTACTTAAAATTATTATCATAATTTAAAACCTAATTTTTTAAAAAAACACAATAGAACAGACTAAAACAAATTAAAACTCGTGATCTGTGACCTTTTCTCTCCCTTGGTCCCCCTCCCCATTGTGAAATATCCTATGTTTTATTACTTTTTATAAATAGCTTTCCTTACATAATTAAGTCACATTGCACTGCATACCTTTTGCTTAATTCATATGACTTGGTACTTGGTTGTTTTGAACCATTCCTTGGTACTTGGGTCTTTTGAATCATTCCTAGTTATTTGAGCAATGCTTTCTAGAAATTCGCTGCTGCTAGATGAGTTTTTCAGTAATTTGCATTCTACTAGAGAAGAAACAATATGGGGGAAACTAGGCTTTTGTTTTTATCAAACCATGAGATACTAAGGAGGCAAGTTTTTAAATTAATGGCTGTACAGAGATGGCTGGTACCTTTGAGGGGGAAAAGCTGTTCCTTGGCCTGCGCCTAGATCAGCATTCTCAGAGGTTAAGTGCACACTGATAATAAATCCTTTGGTGTCTTTTTCTGAAGAATTCTAGGAAGAAAATATCATTGAGTTCAATGGGACCTATTCTGAAATAGGTGTGGATAGGACACAAGTTTGTGTTTTCTGCAGGCCCTATGCTGTACTGTGCAGCTTCAACATAAGAGTATTGGTTTTGTATGTTTTACTTCGGACACCTCCAGCCAGAACGTAACTATATCTTGCTGTCAACTGCAGAGAGGTGGAGTAAGATCTCTCCTAAAATGCCAGGTATTTAAAAGTATGCAATGGCTGAGGCCTTTTACAAAGAGGTTTTTGCAGGGTTGATAAGTGCTAGAGAAAGAAATAGGGCATGTGACTAAGGGTGTGCACATATGATTTCTTCCTGGAGATTAATACTTGCATATTTAAGCTGGTCAGTCAGAACTTGTTGTTCCTGAAAGATGAGTTTATGTTTTCTGATGTCATGTTCCCCTCCTGCTCTGTTCATTGCTCTCCCATTCCATCACTTTGTACTAAAATGTTAGCAAAGAGGAATGCTGGACATCAGGTAGAATAGCAAAACCAAATTCACTGCCAATAGCTAATAAGCCATAAGTCTTCAACTGTAGCTTGCTTCCACTTCTAAAACAAGCTTTTAACCTCTTTGCATTATAGCTGTGCTGAAACAGCATTAAAAAAATGTTAAGGCACACTGAGGTTATGCAGTGACAACTATTTTTTCTTACTCTTCCAGGAGTGCTGATAAAATAATTATTTATTACATTAAACCTCCTAAAATTGATAGTAGTTTATTTGTAAATTGGAGATCAGTCCACATCTATAGGCTATATAAATCAGTGCTTCTCAAGCTATCTGATGTGGTGGACCTGTAAACCCTCTCCATTCAAATAAGCCAGGGACCAGTCCCTGAAGTGTCCCACACAAACTGGGCTGTGGTAGAGTCATCAGGGACCAGTAGCTGATGGCTTGCAAATCGAGACCAGTGTGCAGTCCACCACATTGAGTAGGGCATGCATAAATGATATATAATATTTGGCAGTTGCTGATGTTTAGAGTCTAGGCTTGGGGTTTCCAAACTATGGACCACCAATTGTCTGTTATCTTCATTCAGGTGGTCTGGTATGTCCACCATTAAATATTCATACTGATTTTTAATTGCATTTTTATTGCTTCTTTTAAAAGAAACAAAAAAATAGCAATAAGAAATTATACAGTATATCTCATACACTCTCTACAACAGGCAGAAAAACCATTAAACTGTCCACCAAGACCATCAGCTGTTTTCTAGTGTTCTTAGGGCGAGGGAGGTTGAGAACCACTGGTTTAGACTTCTTATTGCAAAGGTAAGTCTCTGGTAGAAAAGTACAATAGGTTGGAGTGATTCTTGGAAACCATCTACATTTTAGCTTCTTCTTTTTTGTCCTTCCATTTTATACACAGCCCCACCTGGGGAAGAACAGCTGGGCAGCTATTATGACTGAAAAAACCTCCTTCCTGCCCTTGTTGCACTTTTATACCCCCCCCCCCCCGGAAATCAGCAGTGACTAGATTTCTCGGACACTGGTTTGCTGCCATGATGTCTGGTTTGCTCCTTAGTCTATGTAAACATCTTAAGCAGCTTTGCAAATAATTACACAGGGAATGTTTGCCCGCCCTAACTAACCCTGTATACTTTGTGCTGCTGCTCCTTCATCCTACCCCATTCTGCCTCTACTATTGTACCCCTACTATAAATGTGCTATCTTCTTGTTGCTGCGACACTTCACCATGAGCTTAAAAGTCAGGTTAATTGATAACTGGACTTCAGTATCAAATCTACATGGTTAGGATATCTGGATTCGTAAGTCTTTAACACTTGTGGTTGAAAGAGATGGGTGATAGAATGTTGAGGTAGAACTGACAGGTAATAGAGCACTGTGCTGCAGTTTTTCCTAACTTGGTGAAACAGTATAGAACTGTGGTTGTTAGTATGTTTGCATGCCTATGCTCTCTATTGCAGGCTTTTATATTAGTTGGCCCTTAAATATGAAAAAGGTAGAGAAGTGCAGCAATTAACTTTGACACCTGACTCCTAAAATAGCTTTTCAGGAATAGCAGCAATAGTGGATGGGTAGGGTGAGTAAGTATGATGCAACCTAAGACTGGGGACAGTAACTGGTTTTCCCTTGCAAGTTGCAGACTGGATGGCTAGTTAAAGTTTTTTTTTGATTGTAGCCTTTGCTTATCTGTGCTTCCTTGTTAATGCAATTTAGTAAATTTGTTTCACTGGTCTTTCTCCTCATACCCACAGGTATTAACAGTTGTCTCTCGTGGTCATAACTGCACTTTAGGTGTACCTATAGATATAATATTTTTGAGTTCTAGTCTTCAGAAGTGTTTGTGCTGCTCTTTCATGCATATACTCATTGGAAGCTACAATGCTACTGTTAATCTTTCCCCCCACAATTTTTTGGAAAGCTTGATAAGTAGAAATTGGAATAATCTCTAGGAGTGTAATTTACGGTAATAGATTTCACTGCTGAATATCTCATTGTGCAGAGGTGGTGAACACAAGGCATAGTGGGTTATGCTGCCCTCTTGTGCTGAGAGTCAGGAAACACATACCTTTGTCCATTAATAGCTCCCTTCCTCCTCTTGACCAGTCTGTTTCCTGTCTTGACCAGGAGCAGAGGTGTGTGTGTACTCCTCAGTTGCCTACTCCTCAGACTTGTGGTTGGTGTTTTAAATACATTTTGTCGGTGTGTGTATGGTTAGTCTTTGTCTGATCTGTGTTTTGTATTGCTTGCCAGAAGTCCCCCCTCCAGGTTTTACCTTACTGGTGTTTTCCCACAACATCATTTTCCCCCAGCTTTTATTATCTGATTTTCACCATCAGGTCCGAAGGCTGGGTTGCAACAGTTTAAAATTCATCATTAAAACAGTTAAAACAAATGACACCTTTGATAGTACTTAGTTCTTGGTAGAATTTGAGTGACTTGGCTGAGGGTTTACACAGGATGGTAGATGCAAGCTGAGATACTATGTATATATGGACAGTACAATAATAAAGTAAGTATACTTTAAATGTAAGTTAAATTGGCTTTAATCGTTTCTTTGACAGATAGTCTTCTGGATAGTTTTTGAAGATGTCAGTACTTTAGAATCAAAGACAAATAGATGAGTCTTTCTATATTGTATAATTAAACCAAAAATAAGGTTTCTGGGTCTTATACTGCTCCTTTGTGTCCATTTAAATAGCAGTTTAAGATTAAGATGACTAGCACTGAGCAAGTTCTTATTGCATGACAATATTCTGCCATTGCCTGGAGCTTTGAGAAGATACTACTTTCTTTCACTGACTTTAAAGTGGGGCTTTGTTTCTTTTGCCCATTAGTGGTTCTCTTCATCCTCTGATTACAGGATGCTGAGCAGATATATCTATTCCAGTATTCTGGTTGTAGTTCAGGTACTGAGCCAGAAATGTTTTGGAGTATTTATTCCATTTTCTTTGTATGTAAACACATGTGAAGCCTTAAGATAATAATAGAGGCTGTCAAGGAAGGGAACTCCCCACCGTTCGTGGATTCCATGAAGTGTGTTGTCTTTTCTGCCAATGCCAGAAGCTCCACAAGGAACTCTGATAGGCTTCTGAAGACAATTGCGCTAGAACATTACTTTCATTCAAGTGCTCAACTTTCAGAATTTCTTCCAGTGCTGATTGCTTATCTGACTCAAGACTTCATCTGTGCACTTTCAACTTCTAGTTGCCTAAACAGTGCAGTTGGCTTATACTTTCAGTAGAATTCTGAAGTTTTCAGGTGAGCCTGCAGTGCAGTGCTTAATGGGTTCTTCAGCAAGTAGTCAAATATCTGTCAGGTTCCATGCCTCTTTATCAGGGAGAGCTTAGTGCTGATTGCAAAGGAGTGAATCCTATACAGGTGACTCAACTTACACGCGGGTTACATTCCAGGGATAGTGCATAAAGCCAAAATCTCATATAGTCAAAACACATTTTGGGTTCAGTGGTGGGTGGGATTGCCAAAGTAATAGTTTTTTCCTGGACACCTGCCCTCTTTCTGCCTCCTTTTCAATTTTCTAAAAATAAAGAATTGCCTACTGTGTAAAGCTGGATGCGTGCAAGTTAAATGCACGTAAGTTGTGAGTTAGCTGTATAGTTAAGAAAACTTAACACTCTCTAGGCAGGCACCATTCTAGACCACTGCTCTGCACTCACCATAGCCATCAGGTCTCCTTTTCACTTTTCCACCAATGCCACTATTGAGAAGACCATGTCTCAAGGTATGCTTCTGCATTCCAGTCTGCCTTGGCTGAATGTCTCTGCCTGGAAGTTGAATAGAAGGCTCCTAAAGGCCACCCACCTAAAGTGGTAGGTACCATTCTGTCATCCAGGTATCCTTCCGTGCTCTGCATTTATCATTCTGCATGATCAGTCTTCCTAGACAGTGTAAAGAAGGTCAACTGCATTTAAAGAATGCTGAGATTACTGCAGCATCTTCATACTACCTTGTTAGCATTGCAGAAGCTGCCATTTGTGTTGTTAAAATCTGTGTCTCTTTGTTGTTTCTCAGATTGGTTTTTTTTTAACCCCTAGTTGTCATCACTTCAGTCTGTCATGGTGGTGGTTCTTTGCACAAATTTGTCATTCATCTCATAAACATGCTTCCATTTTCAGCAGGAGCAGGAGCTTGTCCTTACAACCTGTTGCTTTCCAGCCTTGGAAAGGGCATGGTATTGTCTGGATGTGTGAAGAGCTTTGAGGTTTGCTTTGGAAGCAAAACAGTTTAGGCAGTCAGAGGCTTTCTTTAACCCTTTTCAGCCAAAATGACAGGGAGAGCGTCCACCAGAGCAAGGTGAATAAAAGGCTATATTTTCCTTGCTTTCATATTCTCTGACATAGCCTTTCCCATCCTTGAGTCCCCCAGATGTTGTTGGACTATGACTCCCATCAGCTTCATCCAGCATGGCTCAGTGGTCAGGGATGATGGGAATTGTAGTCTCAACAACATATGGGGACATAGGGTTGGGAAAGGTTACTCTAAATTACGTGTTCCATCTAACATTATGGCTTACTCTGCAGATTGGTGGTAGTATCTGCAGTTTTTGCAAATAATACCCTACACAAAGTTTGTTGAATCTCTACATGGTCACATCCTAACCTTCTGAGAATGGTGGCGGTCTCTTGATGTGTGCAGGACTTTTTGATATTAATTTATTGTTCCTAACCTTTCAGACAATCTGATTTCTTGTTTGTTTCATTTCACTCAGCTTCTCTGAAGAGAAAGTTGTTTAGCTGTACCCTGTCTCTCCTGCTTCTAGAGTTTAAGATGTATCAGCTCTCAGTAGCAAAACATCTGTATGTATTTTCATTCAGGCAGCGTGGTTCTGAGGACATGCCTAAAATAAATTCAATTTTGCAGCAACAAGAAGAATTGATATTGACAAAGTTTTATCCCACTTCTCCATGAGTAGGCTTGGCATTCTTTAGATGTGGGAAGAGCTATTAGAGCATACGTTAATAGAACAAACTACTGAGGCAAACAAACTCTTTCCACCCTAACACCTTGGGATAGAAAGTAAGAAGCTACACCTTAGTTAGGTGGATTAAAGCATGCATCACATTAGCTTATGAATCACTGAAGTTATTTGTGCCAGAACATCTCAGCATATTCAACCATGACAACTTCAGCAGCTTTTTTCAGCAAATGCGCCTTTTTGCAAGGTATGCAGAGTGGCTATGCAGGCTACACCAACAGCATTCATTAGGCATTACAAAATTGATAAATGTTCTTCAGCAAAGGCAGCTTTGGGGAGGAAGTCCTCCAGCAGGTTATTTAATAGGCAACTGTTGCATGGTTCCCACTGAGAGGTTTTTAGCTTTAGTGCATCTCACCATACCATATATTAGCACCTCTAGAGAAGGAATCCTTGCTCTCACTTGAAAGGGGTTTCTCAGAGGCATTGAACACATGGTAGGTCCTTGAATTTTGGGGATGACTGGCAGGCTGCATAAATGCTTAATTCTGTGAACTGCCCTGAGATCTTATAATGAAGCGTGCTATATAAATTGAATGAATGAATGTAGGGAGGATTGTTCTGCTTTCACAGTTGGAGGCAATATGCTGCTGAATACTAGTTGCTGGAAACTACAAAAGGGGAGAATACTCTTGTGTTCAGGTCCAGCACAGGTTCTGGTTTTCCCCAGGCAAATGATTGGCCACTGTAAGAACAGGATGCTGGATTAGAAGGGCCATTGGCCTGATTCAGCAGACACTTCTTATGTTCTTAGGTTTTCTCCTGTGCTGCATTGCTTTGGTGATTTGTTCTGTATATGAGTAATGAAACAGACTGGTCAAGAGATGAAGGAGCAAGGAACAGAGAAAGGTCTGTGTTTTGTGTCTTTGGGCAAAAATGGGTAGCATAGCCCACCATGCCATCTGAGAAACGTATTTCAGACAAGAAAAATGGTTCCTTTCCTTTTTAGTAGGCTTAAGTGCTTGTGCAAAGGTAATTTGATAGAGTACAGTATATCAGGCTAAATATATGATACTTTGCTTCTTTATTTCAGTACTTACTGACAATCTAATGTTAACGTGAGGCTTCTATTTGTTTGCTGAAATTCTGCTATTTCAATTCCTGGATGAGATGGCTATATAAAAAGATCCAGTATGAGAACCTATAGAAAATTATCTGTAGTTTTACTTAAGAGGAATGTAGGCTGTGTATAGCCCGTGATGGTTGAAATTATGCAAATGAGCCTGACTGGACTCTTGGCCTCATTGCTTTCTCCACCCTCGCTTTATTTTTATATATATATATATATACTATACTTAAATAAAATTCTCAACATGGTTACCGTACTTTTCGCCCTATAGGACGCACTTTTCCCCCTCCAAAAATGAAGGGGAAATCTGGGTGCGTCCTATGGGGCGAATGCAGGCTTTCGCTGAAGCTTGGAGAGTGAGAGGGGTCGGTGCGCACTGACCCCTCTCGCTCTCCAGGCTTCAGGAAGACATCCGCGGCCTAGGCAGCCCTGCGGGAGTTCCCGCAGGGCTGTCTAGGCTGCGGATAGCAGCTTGCCGCCCGGCGCGAGGGGCGTCCTGAAGCAGAGCGCCCCTCGCACCGGGCAGACATCCGTAGCGTGGGGAGTCCTGCAGGAGTTCCCCACAGGGCTCCCCTCGCTGCGGATAGCAGCCTGCCGCCCGGCGCGAAGAGTGCCCTGAAGCAGAGCGCCCCTCGCGCCGGGCAGACATCTGCAGCGTGAGGAGCCCTGCAGGAGTTCCCCACAGGGCTCCCCTCGCTGCGGATAGCAGCCTGCCGCCCGGCGTCGCCATCCCACGGTTCCTTGACCTGGTTTTGGGGGAGAAATAAAGGGGGGAAATTACTTTATTCCCCCCCCCCCAAAAAAAAACTAGGTGCGTCCTATGGGACGGAGCCTCCTATAGGACAAAAAATACGGTAAGTTGTTTTTTTTTTTTTAAAAAAAACACACTTTAAAATTAGATCTTCTTTCCTAGTTAGTAGGGCAAGGGCAAACCATATGTTTGCTGGTTTGGATTAAATGGAACATCATGGCTACCTTACATCAGCAGGGGAGAGAGGAATATCCCATGTCAGCAAGGCTAAGGCCCAAGGATGTTAATGTCAGAACGTAGCTTACTATTATTTTTGAACTATACCTGAACTTAGATCATGTAAATTTCTTCAGTGGAATTAAGATTTCACTTCCTTTTACATAAGTTCCCAATGAAGTGCAGAAATCAGCGAAAGACTGATTTAAAATCATATTATGTAAAATCTGGTGAAAAGTGTGTAATAGAAGAACTTACTCTCTTTCTGGATGTCTTGCAAATTACCCCAACACAAAAGTTACTAGTGTACAAGATAGTGTATAGGTTGTTTTTTTAAAAAAGATAAAATCAGATAATTCTGAATTTACCTTGAAATGAATCTCATTTCTATCAAGCATACGATATGAATTTCTGTGTAGAAGATTTTTTTAAAAAAGAAAATTACTTCTGAGGACAAGGCGTTTGTGTATTTCTTTATTTACATATCACAGTTTGTGTGTGTCTATATGAATTATTGTTGCAAATTTTAAAAAGTAGCATGATCAACCAAACAACATGGATGCTTACCACTTTGATAAGTGCTATTTTGGTTTGTAATCACCTGTTTTGTTTACTTGCAGGTGCAAGTGAAGGTTTTTGCTTTTGTTTGGTTAGACTTGACTATGATTTCGGGAAATAAGCCAACTTCAAAATATGGTTCACGATCCTGGCTTTGTTTCCTACCATGTATAATAATCACAATTCTCTGATTGGGTGAAATGAGTTGCTGTCATCAGTTTAAAATGAGTGGCATGCATGGAAAAGTTTTTTTATTTTGTTACGTTTATATCCTGCCTTTACACCAATGAGCTCAAGGTATCCTACACAGGTCTCTCCCTTTCCATTTTATCTTTGCAACAGCCCTATGCTGTGGGTTAGGCTGTGAGGTAGGTGAGACCATAACTGACCCAAGGTAATCCAGTGAGCACCATGACTCAGTGGATATTACTATACAGAAGGTTCTGGAGATAACAGCTGGTATCTGTTGAGCAGGTGCATTTTGCTGCAGATGATGGAAAGGGAAGTGTCAGTCTAGTTTTGTAATATTTATAACAATGAGAGTTTAACAAATTGTAAAACTTGCAGTACATAAAATAGTGTGAGCTGGATTTGAGTGCATTATTCTGGTGAGAGACAGGATGATGGCTTTTGGAGTAGAGACTAGATCTTAACAAATCGGAACATTTTCTTTTCCCTGTGTTTATATGCAGATTTATATGTACCTTCATGCATACAAAAGAGCTGAAGGACAGCTTTCAAGCTCCCAGGACTTGCATTCTTCTCCCCTGTGTTGTGTGTGAGAAGCTTGGAGCCATATGATGCTGTGGTACAGGAACAGGAGATGTTCTATATCTCTTGGCAGCATATGCAGCTACCCAGTCTCTGAATACTCAGAGCTTGCCGAAGTAGCCCAAATGCTTCTGTTTGTACTCCACAGATGGTCTGACTGGAGCAAGCTTGCAACTTGGGAGGTTCTGGTGAAGGGAAGGAAGCGCCCTGGATGTGGAGATTCTGTAGCTCTTCAGTAATCTGATCCTTGCAAGGCTGTGTCTTGGCAGCTAGGAAACACCAGAGAGCAACTAAGTCAAACTTAGTGGTCAACTATGCATAAATCACTAGATCCATGGTGGCTGTTTTGATGATAGGGGCTGCATGGGTATGAAACAGTTTCTTGACCCTCAAGCTGAAGGGTAGACTGAATAAAATTGTGAATTATATGACATATAATACTGTTGTTACACTGCTTGATCTTTCAGAATGGTAGATATTAATTTCTCTCTATTGAAAACAAGACCATTCTGCTTCCAAGTACTGTAATTGTTAAGATTACATGTGAGCAATCCAAGGCCCTCAAAGACCTTCCCTATGGGATTGGCAAACCACCGCCTGTGCCCCTCTGTACTCCCAGTCCTGTTCTTCTTAGCCTGCCAAACAGTTGTTTCCCTGATGGTGGAATACTAGAACCTTTTTCTCTATAGAAAGTGTCTGAAATGGTTGCTTAAATTCAGTCTCTATAGTTACTTACTTGAAATATTTAACACTTTATGTACTATTTCACAATGTTGCTCTGTAAATATTTCTCTTAACTTGACTATTCAGATATTTATCCAAATATAATTGCAATGGGTTTTCCTGCAGAAAGACTTGAAGGAGTATACAGAAACAATATTGATGACGTTGTGAGGTAAGAATTTGTGTCTGTGCATCTTAATGTCATCTGGGAGTAAATGTATAAATATGAGATTTCTTGGGGACAAAATGTTACATCCCTCTGTATGTTCCCTTCCACAGGTTTCCCCATTTCTGAGATTATCACATATTTTATTCAAATGAGAACTAAAACAATGTTTTGGTATCTTTTACAATGCAGTGTGTTTTTCTCTGCCAAATCTGAAACAAAAGCAAATATTAAGATTTGAAGTTTTAAGGTAATTAACTGAAGTATTACTTTTTTACATGACAATATATCAGCGTTATGTTTAATCTAGCTAGTGCATTCATCATTACTATTTTTATTTTTGTATAATTCTGCAGTTTGGTGTCAGTTCAGCAAATCTAGTACCTCTGAATTCATCTATGCACTTAATAGCCATATTGTGTAAGGCAGAAATTAGTTGACAAGTTTGGCTGTTAATTCTCCAGCTCTTCAATGAACATTTGCCTCTCTAATTTTAATCTCTGCTAGTATGTGAAATCTGCGTATTAGGTGTAACATTAACAGATTCCAATCCCAATCCCCTTCACTTTTTTTTCTAATCCTCTCCTTCCATGCCAGCCCACAGATAGCAGTTCACACACGTACAATAGATGGAAGAAAGGGAGGGGGATGACAGAACAGGAATGACCTCATGATGATTTTATATAGTCTTGTTCCTTTTTTTGTCATTGTTTTGTGAAACTGTAATTCAAGTATTTACCCTCCCAAAATTTTCCACCGTAAATGACTTCTAGGGTGACTATAACAATTTATTTTAGCGTTATAATCTAAAAGCTGCGGGAGGGCAGCTACACAAAGTTCTGGTGATAGAGAAGTATCATATTTTAGTGCTGAAAGGTGAAACTCATCTAAAACCAGGGTAAATAAGATCAATGATTTAATAAAAACATTATTTTAAAAGAAAACCCACTTTTTTTTGGGGGGGAATCATTACATGCTAGACTAATATTAAATATGGATATAAGCATGTAAGTCCTGTTACTAATCTTTAAGCTAAGTAGATGCTTCTACGAGATCAATTGAGTTAAAGGAGAATTTGAAGATTTCTGAAATATGAATGTTCATGCTCTTATCTCCAACATAGGCATTTCATTTTCACCTGTTAAAAATGGGGAGGGGGGCGTTTAGGAAAATGCATCGCACTGGCATATGTATAAGCACCTGGAACTCTTTGGATGTTGCAGTTGCATCTGTACATAAAATTACAACCTTTCACAAAGTAGTTCAGGTGTTTCCACCTTCGTCCAATTTCTCATTACCTACCACAAAAATGTATGGAGCAGAGCATCAGGATAGCTTACTGAGCTTGCATGTCCTCATATTGGTGGCTACTATGCAGTTCCCTAGATTTTTATTAGTTAGTTGTGGTTTGATATGCTGGTTATCTAATAGCTTTACAATGGAGCACTTCTGAATATTTAGAAAGGAATAGACACATATGAGTTAATTCTTTTTAAAAACCATTCTAAAATTTTTTTTTACACAAAAAGTAAAGGTAAGAAAATTGCAAATATTAGCACAAAACCTTTATTAACAACTTTAGTAGACCAACCAAAAAACAGCTCATATTAAAATATTTTGCAAGCTTTCAAGTTCTTCAGAATTCTTCATCAGACTACTTGGTGAACAATGCAGTTGAGCGGGGGAGGGAGAAAATTTGGCTGCTATTGAAACCATAGAGTGAGTTTCTTGTCATATTTTTAACATGAAATGGTCAAGGAAATAGCAGATACTTAAGTGATATGCAGGTATCAGGGCTTAAAAAAAAAGAGTTTGAGAGGTATTGATTCATAAAGGTAGGTGATGTTTTTGCAAGATATACTTGTATCTATCTAAATAAGTTAGTGAATTTTATCAGGGATGTTGGTTTCAGTGGCCTTTATTACCCTGTAAGTGAAAGAGCTACCGCATATCAAAAGTGGCATAATGCCAATAACTAATGCTTTCTGCTTAAGGTTTGGACCAGGGGTCAGCAAACTTTTTCAGCAGGGGGCCAGTCCACTGTCCCTCAGACCTTGTAGGGGCTGAACTATATTTTTTTTGGGGGGGGGAATGAACAAATTCTTGTGCCCCACAAATAACCCAGAGATACATTTTAAATAAAAGGGCACATTCTACTCATGTAGAAACATGCTGATTCTACATGCAGGCCGGATTTAGAAGGCGATTGGGCCTGATCTGGCCCCCGGGCCTTAGTTTGCCTACCCATGGTTTGGACCCTTGCTAAATTCTTGTTTGCTTCCTCACTGTGACCTTGCTTTGTTCCCTGTTTTGTGAGAGCAGAGTACTGGGGAATTGTGCAAAAGTGAAAGTGTGCATAGAACAATAGGCAGTGTTTTTCATTGGTTATGCAATGAGTAGGGATTGATTATATGAGATTAAGGCTTGCACTTTCTCAGCTGCATTTATTTTGCAAGTTATTTGGAATTGGGCAATTAATGTAGTTTGTGATTAACTTTCATTTAGCTGCTTTAGTTTTCCTCATCTAAATTGAGGTTGAATCCCTTATTCTGAGGCAGATTCTATGAAATCTAAAATTAAATGCTAGTATTAAAGAGTACTAATTCTTACCCTTGCATAGAACAATAAGGACATCTTTAGAACAACATCTGCTTCAGTTTATCATTAAAAATGCTTCGTGGAGTAAACTGCAATTTTAATTTCACACACTTTCCCACATTAGTAATTGTGAGGAAACATTTGTGCAAATTAAGGGCAGCAGCAATAGTAGGTACTACATACACCTCAAAATTGATATCAACATTTAGGTGGAGATAGATACGTCTTATCGAGCAACTATGTAAAATAATGATGTCAAATATATGTTTGTGTGACTTGTGTGTGTTTTTCTTTAAGGTTTTTGGATTCAAAACATAAAAACCATTACAAGATATACAATCTGTAAGTATACTTTGCTTCTTACATATACTGACCCAAATATTTCTAACAGAGGAAGTTAAGTTCCTTTTTATTTGAGAGGTAGATCTCAAAGATATTCAACAGACTTAAACATGAAAAAATGCTGAATGTAAGCATTGGGAACTTATTTTGTAAGGGTGGAGGTATCGTGCAGTTTAATGTTACTTGGGCTGCTTTAAATAACATGGTAGAATGCCTACTTTGCAGCTTGTAACCTTATGATAAAGTGAAATTATTCTGGCAGCTTTTGTTGATTTGATGACATCGTCACATTGAAGCAAAATTGTTATGTGTTTCATTAAACTTTTTGTTGAAAGCCTTAGTTTGCTACTCTCAGGCTACATTTTATATATTGAATTCTTTCAGATTTTGCTATATGGTTAAATTTCATGTCAAGGATCCTAGGGCTTATAGTAAACTAGAAAGAAACAGATGTATGAGTAACATTTTTATCAATTGAAAAATATATATAAAGAAAAACATAAGAATGACTACATCCACACATGATACTTATGTTCCAGATTTGATTTTTAATCAACTGAACAGTTGATTTTTTAAAATCCAGAACAGTTTACCATTTTAAAAAAGTTATGTTTTTCAAGCTGTTAAATGTTTAGGATTTTTAATAAAAGAAATGATGTAACATTTCTTGATGTAACAGCTAGAGCAAAGAAAACCAATAAAAAGAGCAGCAGCCATCAGTTGCCCATTAAAAACAACAACATAAATTTACATTCATATGGGAGAAAGTTATCCCTGAAGTACCTAAGGTCAAAATCATTTGAATTGTGCCTGGGAACTCGGTAAGACCCAATAAAACTTTTTCAACCCAGATGTAATATGATCAGACCAACATGTCTCAGTCTTGTTCTAATAGTGTCAAGTGGTTTCCATTGCAACAGCTGGTAAAATAGAGGGGGAAAGCTCAGTTTTAGCAGCAGTTTCAATGCAAACCACTTGGTGCTACTGGAGCAGCAAAGCTCTTATGCTGCAGTTCTCAGGTGCCTGACAAACAGCTGGCTGTCAGGCACTTGAGAAGTACTATCCAGCTACATTATGTGGGCATGACAACCTACCTGTCACCCATCTTTTGTCATAATGAGATCAGATTGACAGGTTGATTGTCATGCCCCTCCGTCAAAGTTAGCTGGCAGTTTGGGGTCAGCTAAAGAGCTGGCCCATTGGGCCAAAAAGGTTTTCTACCCTATGTTACAAGAATAAGCCTACACAAGCCTCAGACTTGTACTGTTCTGTCTGTCTTCCTAGTTTGTGCATGCACAGAGAAAATTGAAAGCTTTCCCTCTAGAACTAATCACAGTGACATCCAAATTCTGCAAAATGATTGGTTTTAACTAAGAATATCAGTAGCAAAGCTTTCTTCCTTTTTTGTGTTACAGGTTCATTTTATTGTTCAAGTCTGTAATATCTGTTACTTCTCCAGAATGTTACTCATTAATAGTAATACAGTTTGGTGGAATAATCTGCTTGGTATTTTGATTTGCTGAGCTTCTTTTTGTTTTAACTTCACCTATTTCTACTGGCTTTAAATGTTTTACCTATGTGGTACTCAGGACTGTCACTTGGATACTGTACATGGTGAACTTTTAAATACCTTTTTAAAAACTCCATGGTAGATTCAAAATGTTGCATTTCATAGGCTTCCTTAAATGTAATATATACAACTTGCAATGGAAGCATTTTTTACAACTCCAACCATATTAGCTTTAGAAGAAATTGCTCACTTTTCAGTAACTGGCTTCATGACAGCTGTGGTATTGATCTAGCACAGGGATCAGCAACCCAGTAGGTGTCCCAGACTCTGAGCTTTCATTTTTTTAAAAAAATGCCTAGCCCTCCTAGAAGAAAAATTGTGGAGCAAAATGTGCAGGTATCTTTAAAGTGATTAGTGTGGCTACCTCATCCCCCCCCCCCGGTAGTGAGAAATGCTCCCTGTTACTAAACAGCAACAGCATCTCTCTCTTTCTCTGTGTATGTGGTCTCCAGAATCAGGAATCAGGACCAGCAGCATACAGCTGACTTCCTGTGATGAGCATGTCGGGGTGGTGTTGTCTCTCTAATGTGCTATGCGATGCTCCTTCCATGACTGCCATAATTGGTGCTCACAGCACTCTCAAAAATGTGCCTTTCACCAGGGCAGATTTCAATCTAAAATTCAGAAATAGCTTGCTGGCCAGTTGAGAATGTTACCATTATAAAGCAGTTTACCAACAGCCTGTTGATTGCGGTTGGAGGACGGAATACAGCATTTAGTTTTTGGGGACCAAATATATACATTGGGTTTTGTAAACCTATGGGGTACTATTAAATTCACAGTACCATTTGTAGTGATCTTAAGGAAACTGAAAAAGTTGTCTATTTTGAAAGTATTGTTTTTACCCTCTATGCTCCTCTTTTACAAGAAATTTAAAGAACTAGTTTTGTGCTAAGTATCTGTAGACATAATGAGTACCTAATACATAGCAGCCTGCAGGGTCACATAGACCCACAGGAACATCTGTGTATGGTTTTCAGTTTTCTCAGTCATTCCAGTAGGGATAGAATTGATCCCCAAAACTGTAGGAAACAAAAAAAGGAAAAATTGACGAAATAAAGGAATCGTCTAAAATGTCATATGGCAATATAATAGAAAGGGAACCTCCATCTAAATCTGTCTTCATAACAACTTTTTGGAGTAGGCTTATTAGGCCAGGAGTTGGTGGTCTGACAGAGCGTGAAGGTCACCCATTGAGCTTCATGAGAGCATGGAAATGTGGATTTGGTTCTCTCTGATCCAGGTCTGATGCCTCACTGTTACAGACTTACCCTCCCTTCCATATCTGTGGACTTACATGCACCACATATTTATTTATATGGCTTGAAGAACATCTGAAACTTCTGGCTCAACATATATATTAAGCTTAATGGAAGTGTTGTTTCTAATATGGATATAGTATTAGTTAAAAATGTATTTGAAAATGATAAATTTTCTCCCTGGTGAGTAGTTTTGTTGAACTTGTAGTTAATGTATTGCAACTTTTATTTCAGATGTGCTGAAAGACATTATGACACCGCCAAATTTAACTGCAGAGGTATGCCTGTTCTTTCATATTATTTCTCCTAAACTAAGAAGCAAAATGGATTGCAAGTGATTAGAGAGGGATGTTGCTAATGTAGCAAGCCACAGATTTCCTGTTAATTTGATATCCATAATTTCTGTGTTGGCCCCAGACAGTAAATAATGATTAGGAAAGGAATTTATCTTTTCAATGAATCAATTTTTCCTGTTCTATATCATTCAAAATTTATTCGGAAGAGACTTGTCTCTCTATAAATTTTTGATAATATAAATTACTGATTTTTGGCTGGCTCTGTTTTATTCCACACCAAATTATGACATACCAAACTCTGTATAGGCCATGAACAGCATATAGTAGCCCACGTGTGACTTAATTTTTTTGCTGCTTTACTGGGATTCCCAAACACTTGGCAGGTCATAATAAATGCCTGATGGGCTGCATTTGCCATAGTATGTGACAAATTACACAAGCCTTTAATAGATGATTGCTTATGTAATTTGTATACTGTAAATCCTATAATGATTAAAACATCTAATATTGATATGTTAGATTTAACAGTAATCTGACTCTTGACTAATCAGTACACTCTGTTTTATAGTTGCACAGTATCCTTTTGAAGACCATAATCCACCACAGCTGGAGCTTATCAAACCTTTTTGTGAAGATCTTGACCAATGGCTTAGTGAAGATGGCAGTCATGTTGCAGCAATCCACTGTAAAGCTGGAAAGGGACGAACTGGTGTAATGATTTGTGCATATTTGTTACATCGAGGAAGATTTCAGAAGGCACAAGAAGCCCTAGATTTCTATGGGGAAGTAAGGACCAGAGATAAAAAGGTAAGAAGCTTGATTTTACTACATATGCATTATGCCTTTATTTGTAAATCAATTGTGTAGGGTATCTTGAAACTGGTGGGTGGTTTGTTTTATGTTTGCTTTTTTGACATGCTTATGTTTGTGCCATGAATGTACAGTATTTGAAAAAATGGTACAATTTTTTAGATTTTTTTCTTCCACAAATGGAGTCAGCAATCTTTGCCAATAAAAGGTTGGGGGAGAGGAAACTCAGTCTTAGGTATGGGCAAAATAAAAAAAATCCTTCCAGTAGCACTTTAGAGACCAACTAAGTTTGTTATTGGTATGAGCTTTCATGTGCATGCACACTTCTTCAGATACTTCTTCAGATACCTCCAGATAGTTGGTCTCTAAGGTGCTACTGGAAGTAATTTTTTTTTTAATTTTTTATTTCCCCCTGACTACGGCAGACCAACATGGCTACCTACCTGTATTAGGTATGGGCAGTCATGGGCAGGAATTCCGTTCCAAGATGGCGGCGCATTCATACGCTGCAGCTCTGAGCTCCCAATACCTCACCTACTCACGCACAAAACTGGTAAACATTGGGCTCACAAGAAAAATAGAGATAACTAGAGAGTTTCAAAGGTCTCACTGCATAGTAAGACCTCCAGGATCTCTATGGATTGTCGACGGGAGGGGGAAGTGCCGAAAGAAGCGAAAGAGAAAAGAGCGAAAGCAAAAATGTGGTTGCAGAGCTGGTCTGTTAACCTGGCTTCGAAAAAAACCCACGAGACCAGCACTGCCAAGCGTCTTCCTTACCAACACCAGATCTCTCGTCCACAAAATTGACCAACTGTAGCTGCTGATGGCAGCAAACAAGCTTCTTCATCAGTACCGGATGCGGCAGTTGAGCTGATAAATAGAATAATTTATCGCTCTGATAGAAATGGTAATTCTGGTAAAGCTAGGGGCGGAGGAGTCTGTATTTACATACACAATGGTTGGTGCGTTAACAGCAAAGTAGCTTACAAGTATTGCTCCCCAGATCTAGAATTGATGGCAGTTACATGTCGGCCATTTTATTTGCCTAGAGAAGGAACTGTCATTATTATAGCTGTTTATATTCTATCCGATGCTAATGTCAGTGCGGCACTTTCTAAGCTATATGACGTCATCTCCGAGCAGCAGCATAGCCACCCAAAGGGTGCCGTTGTTGTGGCAGGGGACATCAATCAAGCCTGCCTAAAGACGGTTTTTCCTAAGTTTGAACAGTTTGTGAAATTTCCCACTAGAGGACAGAATATTCTAGATCTCACGTATTCCAACTTGAAACAGGCATACAGGGCAATCCCCTTCTCCCACTTAGGCTCATTCGACCATTCTTCAGGTTTTCTATGTCCGATATACATCCCTCTCAGGAGAAGAATTCAGTCAGTTATAAAAACAGTTAGAATTTGGCCAGAGGGTGCTCTTAGTCAGCTCCAGGATTGTTTTGAGAGCACTGATTGGAGCGTGTTTGAACATCAAGATCTGCATAGATACACAGATGCTATACTCTCCTATATTAAAGTGTGCATCGATAATGTAACATCACAGAGATGGATTAGACTCTATTGGAACTAGTCGATCATGATCTTTTGGACCACCGCTTCGCTGATGTGGGGATACAGGGCATAGTCCATTAATGGCTGTGCTCTTTTATCTCTGGTTGGGGACAGAGGGTGGCACTAGGGAGGAAGTTGTCGGCGCGCCACCCCTTGGTGTGTGGAGTGCCGCAGGGCGCAGTCCTCTCCCCAATGCTTTTTAACATCTTTATGCGCCCCCTTGCCCAGATTATCTGGAGCTTTGGGCTGGGTTGTCACCAATGTGCTGATGACACTGGGCTCTATCTGCTGATGGATGGCCATACCGACTCGATCCCTGACACACTGACCAGATGTTTGGAAGCTGTGGCTGGATGGTTTCGTGGGAGCCGATTGAAACTAAATCCTTTGAAGACAGAGGTCCTCTGGCTGGGTCGGGATGGTATGGGGATGAGGGACCAACTCCCTTCTCTTGCGGGGTCCCAATTAGTGCCATTGCCTTCCGTTAAGTGTTTGGGTGTAATCCTTGACGCCTCCCTTTCCATGGAGGCGCAGGTTACAACAACCGCCAAGGCGACATTTTTTCACCTTCGCTGCATCAAGCAGTTGGTCCCTTACCTTTCTTGCCCCGACCTGGCCACAGTGATCCATGCGATGGTCACCTCCAGGCTTGACTACTGTAATTCGCTCTACGCAGGGCTGCCCTTGAAGCTGTCTCAGAAACTCCCGCGGGTACAGAATGCTGCAGCGAGGCTCCTCACAGGGTCTCTGCCATGGGAGCATATTCACCCAGTGCTTTTCCAGCTGCATTGGCTCCCGGTGGAGTACAGGGTCAGATTTAAGGTGCTGGTTTTAACTTTTAAAGCCCTTCACGGCCTAGGACCCTCGTACCTACGGGATCGCCTCTCCTGGTGTGCCCCACGGAGGACCTTAAGGTCCATATATAGCAACACCCTAGAGGTCTCTGGCCCTAAGGAAGTTAGATTAGCCTCAACGAGAGCCAGGGCTTTCTCAACACTGGCTCCGGCCTGCGGAAAGAGATCAGATCCCGCAGGGCCTGTAAGACAGAGTTGTTCCACCTGGCCTTTGGCTCAGAATCAGTTTGATTCCCTCCCCCTTTTTCTTTTTCCTTTCTCCTACCCGGTCTTGGCTGGGGAGGGCGGGGTATAAATTATTATTATTATTATTATTATTATTATTATTAATTATTATAGCATCTACACAAGTTCTGCCAAAAGAAGATAGGTCTTCAGTTCACAGATGCCGAGCCTCTTCTTCCTTCCAATAGCAGCTCAAACAGTCAAATGGAGTGTAATATAATTGGTATATGATTACTTATTTCAGAATCTGAATTTGAGCATGAAGCATGAGAAATAAAGTAGTTGCTGGTGCCCATTGGGACTGGTAGGACAGAAGCCTGGCAGTCCCCATAGCAGGTGGAGACAGAGCCAATGAAGGGCAGAGCCAACTAATTCTTCCCCACCCTCCTCCCAGCTGTGTTCTAGAAGGGCAACACTGAGAGTAAGGAGGAGGAAACTGACAGGCAGGGCCACCTTTCTGATTGGAGACAAGTAAGCAGGTAGGCAGGACCAGGAAAGGACCATTAGCCCTAATAGACCAGTCTCCACTAGAGAAATATATAATAAAAACATTACTGATTTGACTACAATAATTTTAAGGGTGTTTTGACATTCTACCTTTTTAAATTGTTACCCTATAGGTTCTGTCATACTATATTTTAATCCAAATACTAATTGGCTTTGTGCAGTCCTATATGTAGAAATACACCTGTACAGATTGCCATTGGAACCTAAAAAGCTCTCGAAAATTAGGAGCATTGCCTACCAATCATGCAGTAAACTCACTCTCTCATGGGGATCGGAGGCTGTAATTTCCGCTTTAGTTTCTTCCTGACCACACAGGAAATAGCATCAGAAAGGGACCTCTCTTTGGGAGCTCTGTAAGTCAGTTGTGGTGTTTGAATCTCTTAGTTCACCTTTTCATCAACATAGTGGCTTTCATCTTGCTTCTGTAATAATTGAAACCTTACTTTAGAAATTATGTATTTTTTATTAATTGTTTTCATCGTTTATACCCTGCCATTTAGCCAGAAGGGCTCTCAAAGCAACTTACAAAATGAGTTCTAAGGCATGCTGAAAATGCAGTAGTAAATTCTCAGAGTCATTTACCATATTTTTCGCCCTATTGGACGCACTTTTTCCCCTCCAAAAATGAAGGTGAAATCTGTGTGCACTGACCTCTCTCGCTCTCCAGGCTTCAGGAAGCTATCAGCAAGCCTGGGGAGCCCGCGGGAGTTCTTTGCTTCAGAGCGCCCCGCGCTTCGGGCAGATATCGGCAGCCTAGGGAGCCTTGCGGGAGTTCCCATAGGGCTCCCTAGGCTGCGGATAGCAGCCTGCTGCCCGGAATGCGGGGCGTGCTGAAGCCGTGGCTGGGGGGGAATAAATCCCCCCTTTATTTCCCCCCAAAAAACTAGGTGCGCCCTATGGGCCGGTGCGTCCAATGGGGCGAAAAATACGGTACATGGCATCTGCTTGGGAGAGGATCCTGTTGTTGACACAAGTAAGAATGGTCAAACCCAGAAAGCTTAATGTTTATTGGACAAATACTTTTAGGCTATCGTGGTCGCACTTTGTGTTCAACACCCTCTGGCACTCTCTTCTGACGGTCATTCATTCTGTGTTGTTCATGCAAGCTACAGGGTCCACTTCTTCAAAGACTTATCATCTGTCCTCAAAGTTGTCATGCAAGCCTTCCACTTTCAAGATGATTAGCTTTAAATTTTTGGCATTGAGATATTTTACTTTTTATATCTTGGCATTGAGATATTTTTTTTCTAGATCGGAAGCTATGGAACCTTCCTTCTTTGTTATTTCTAATTCCATGGCCGCTAAATCTCCCTTGATAGCAAATACAAGGTTACTTTCAAATGATTATGATTTGGGAAATGGCATCTGGCTCTACAGTAGTTGATTGCACTGAGTTTGTAATTTCTTCTTTGAAGATATATCTCATCATATAAAAACAACTGTATTTCTGTCCTATCAGGAACTTATGTTGGAATTTATGATTCTCCTCCTCCACGTGCTATCCTTATGACTGAGACATAGGCTGATAGTGAGTAGCCCAAGGTCACCCAGGGAGCTTCATAGTTGTGTGGTGATTTTAACTCTGGTCTCCTATATCCTAGTCCGCCCATGTTCTGGAAAGGCAAAGAAGTGAATACATTGGGGTGGGGATTATATTATCAGTAGGGTTGAAAGTTTAGGGCATTACCTTTTTTAGCAGTTCAGATTGGCACCTTTAAACAGTTCAGGCTCTGGTCCTATCTGGGAGCCATCCCCATGAAATCTAGTCGGTTTACTTCTGAGCAATATATGGTTATTGTGACATTAACACACACTCAAAATTGTGACAGCAGGGATCCCTTCTAAATGAAGATTGGACACTTTTCAGTTTGGTTAGGCACTAAGTATGTAACTGCAATGCTTTAGTGTCCTCCTCTCTTTGCAAGAGAGGATGGGATAAAACCAAATGGCCCTGCCCATGTGACCTTATTGGCTTCACCTACATGACCTCTTTGGTCATGTCATGTAACCATTGCAGTTAAGCACTTATCTTTCAAGTCCATTATTTTCAATACACCTCACTTCTTATTTGTCCACCTTTCATGTTTGGTGGAGGGGAGTGTGGATATACTTATTAATGCTTGAAAACTTTCCACCCACAAGGTTTGCTTATCTAAGTGCATACGGCTCTCTCTCTCTCTCTGGATTTCTTGATTATTTTCCTCCTAGGGTGCCTCTATGTATTGTACTTAGTAGTGAATCATCTTGATCTTTGATCAAAGTACATGCACTGGCAGGTTGGGCTTCCCATTTGCCTCTGGACAAGATGCTGTGGTTGATATGCCATAGTGAAAAACTTTCTTGTCATATTTAATTTGAGTACCACACCTGGAGTTTGCTCTTCCATCAGTCATAAGTAAACTCTTGGAACCTATAGTTAAGATAGGGTACAAATTGTGATCCTACAATATTGTTGCTTTGGCACTTACTTCAGCCAGTCATATTAGTGAATTTTCAGCTTTGTATGTTAACTCTTAAAGGTAAAGGGACCCCTGACCATTAGGTCCAGTCGTGACTGACTCTGGGGTTGCGGCGCTCATCTCGCTTTATTGGCTGAGGGAGCTGGCGTACAGCTTCCGGGTCATGTGGCCAGCATGAGTAAACCAGAGCAGTGCACGGAAATGCCGTTTACCTTCCCGCCGGAGTGGCACCTATTTATCTACTTGCACTTTGACATGCTTTTGAACTGCTAGGTTGGCAGGACCTGGGACAGAGTAATGGGAGCTCACCCCGTCACGGGGATTCGAACCGCCAACCTTCTGATCGGCAAGTGCTAGGCTCTGTGGTTTAACCCACAGTGCCACCCACGTCCCATGTTAACTCTTACCTGCTTTTAATCCACTAATTTCATGATTTCCACAACAGTTACTCACAACATTTTTCCTCCTCTAAGGTTTCTGGAGAAGAACATGCTGTTGTGCTTGAACTTGCAGAGAGTTTTAGCCATCAGTATTGATAGAATCTTAGAGTACAGAACTTGCATGGTTGCTTCTTGTATCAATTCGGTATTATTTGGACATGGCTACTTTTCATTAGCAAGTTGAGAGACCTAGGCTGGTAGGGGCATGGTCTGGTGTGTGAAATAGCAGTGCTTGATCGTCATAGTATATCAATCTTTATAGAGCTGCTGCGAGGTGGAAAAGCAGTAACTTTTCAGATTCACCTTGAAAAACATGAGGCATCATGGTGCTAGTGTTCTTGTACAAAGTCTTATATTAATTGCACTATCATTATAAAATCCAAGGAGCCGTATTTAATTATCCATGATCTCTGAGCAGGCAAGGGCTTCAGGAGGTAACTGGAGTTCTTTAACTTTCTCTTCTTCCACAGCATTGCAGCCTATGAAGAATACGAGCTTCTCCACTGCAATATATTTCGGAGGATAACAGGGTTAATCCTCTAAGCTACCTTTCTTAATAGGATGCATACCTGGAAGCTCTTTAATTCTCTCCACCTTCCCATCCCCTGGTAGCTCTGAACTTCATAACTATTTCTTTTCACATGGGGTCCAGTAACATTTTTATGCTTTCACTTAGGTCCCTGTTCTCTGTAGTGCTAGTTGAATACATTTCCTGTTGATCTTGCTCATGGGAGGGGAAGGGGGGATGTGATATCTATGTATTCGGTATTGTGACATAAGAAATTTATTGTAAATACAGTGTTTTGCTTGGAGCCTTGAGGTTTTTGCAGAATTGAGCTGCTTTTTAAAGCGCCTAAAAAGGTTCAGAATTAATCTTGCTTTAGTAGGCTGAACATCAAAACAAATGGAAAATCTCTGAATGTACAGGTATCAATATTTTTCTCTTCATTTGGAATGCAGAATTGAGGGTACCTTGCTGGAGTTGGATTCTGTATATACCCTCAGAAGTGCATGATTAACTCAGTGTTATCAGAGTTGAGTTGTCATTTTCAGTACATTAATGTACTGCTATTTAGTGGTTTTCTACAGGTGATACCCCTGGTTCAACATTCTGGCTTGAGGTTTTTTTTTGTCTGAAGTTTTAGTGTTGCATTTATGTTTGGGGACAACAACAATGACTTATAGCTTGAAAAAGAAATCAGTTACATGTGAAGAAGAATCTGGAGGATAGAAATGTTACGAACTGTGAAAGTTAATGAGAGAAATTTTCAAGTGATTTTTGTTTCATTTGGATGCAGTTTGGCAAGAGTGAGTCTGAACACTTTACGTAACTATACCTGAGTGTATTGATGCTCAGCACTGGTTAAGGTCAAAATGATTTTCTAAACATTTATTGAATATATGTAAAATAATTCTTTACAGCTGAAAACGCTGGCAGCATTAAGATAAATTCACCAGTGTAAATAAGACTTGAAGGATGCAATAATGGAATACTGATTGGTATAGTTTTTGTAAAATATGCAGGGATTTAAGATATGTAAAATGAACCATGGAAAGAGAAGAACGGAAGTCACTGATATCTTAAGGATATAAAATGAGTATTTGAAATTGTAAAACAGAAAATTTAATAAAAACAAACAACATGATTTTCTAGTTTCTAATCTCAATAAATACCTTGTTTCATTTTGGGCTGAATAGAATCAACATTTGTTTTGAGTTGTACCATGTAAATGGCTTACAGTATTGAACAAATATGGCATAAATTACGAGAACTACCCCTTGTTTAAAATAAATTGTTTTCAGTATACCAAAATATTTTGTATGTGCTGCAAAGTTCGGTCATTAATATATTTAGCTATATTCCAAACTTCTGAAAAATGACTGGTGTGTTTAGAAATTGGAAAAGAACATGTCTGTGAATAGAAAATTCTGAAAAATAGTTACTTCATTATAGAAGAAAAAGCCTCCATAGTTTACAATGCAGATGCTTTCATGTGCATGCAGATCAAAGTAAAGTGCAGAATGGAAAAATAATGTACAGTCCTGGTTTTGAAAACAGTTTTACGATTCTCAGTATTGGTTTGCAAAGGAAAAGGATAGTGGTTATACTATAACTTTCAGCTCAGCTCTCATGATCAGAATTCGACCTGTACAAATAATCCATCCTATTCTCTGTGTGGAATATATATGAATTTAGGCCCATATTCAGATAAACTATGACAACTCAGCTGTGATTTCCATGACTAAAACAGTTGACTGCACTTTATTTGTTTTAAGGACTAGTACTTATTTCCATACAATAACAGGAGCATGATGACTAGTGATAGTTGGTGATGTGTAGTCTGTTTTGAACAACTGAACTGGAACTTAATCTTCTGTATTAGTATTTTTATACACGATAAAGTAGAGAAAAGCAGAAGATCAGTGGAGTCTAGTAGAATAAATTAGTGTTATCTTGATGCTTTCTGTGGATACTTCCTGCTACCATTTAAAATATCAGAACTACAGGGCCTGCTGAAATTTCTCCTTCTGCCCGTTTCTTCTTATATTTCTACTTCTTATAATGAACTACTTATGTATTTTTGCATGTAACTTTGCTGCAATGGAAGACAGGACCTGGATAATCCACTATTTAATTAACCCCACCCAATGGACTAGAATGTGGTCTAAATCTCCCTTTTAGTCCATCTCAGCCAAAAGAAGGGAACTCACCCTGAACTTCACCTACAGGTGGTACTCAACACTATGGAAACAGGTGCTGATATGCCCAGGAACCTCACCAAAACTTTGGAGAGATTTCACCTCCACAGGCACATACCTCCATATGTGGTGGGAATGCCCCCAAATCCAACTCTTCTGGACAGCAGTCCTACAAGAAATATGCCAAATAGCTAAACCAGTATTAGAACTCAACTCAGAACTGGCACTACAGAACACCTTCCAAGACCATAATGACAACTCACATTATATGGAGCTTATAACCCACCTACTCTCAGCAGCCAGAAGCCTCATAGCCAGACACTGGAGAGACCTGTCAGGGTGAACATGGACCAGTGGTACCAAATCATATGGGAAACAGCCTTGCTAGAAAAGCTAACCTATAAACTGGAACTGACACGGGGACAAATAGAAGAGGGCGCCTTCACCCCGATATGGCTCCACTTCATCACATACACAGCCCAACTAGACAACAAGAACCCACCAACAGCATACAAATCAACCTGGCTTACTTGACCCAGCAAGCTGCCCCCCATGCAAACACACCCCATTGCAACTAATCACAGACAACCAACCACACCCTGGGCCTCCAAACTCTCTCACTACCAAGGAAAAGTAACAAGTGACTAGAAAAATAATCTATCTAGTTGATGCTGACACAAAACCCTGCACGTACACTGTAAAAAATATAAATTTCACCACCACCCCTTCTCTCTCCGCTCTTCTTCCTGACCTTATACTGTACTCAACACTAATATCTCATAATATCTCAAAAATGTGACATTTTTTCACCTTCACCGCATCAAGCAGTTGGTCCCTTACCTTTCCCGCCCCGACCTGGCCACAGTGATCCATGCGACGGTCATCTCCAGGCTTGACTACTGTAATTCGTTCTACGCGGGGCTGCCCTTGAAGCTGTTACAGACACTCCAGCGGGTACAGAATGCTGCAGCGAGGCTCCTCACGGGGTCTCTGCCATGGGAGCATATTCACCCAGTGCTTTTCAAGCTGCACTGGCTCCCGGTGGAGTACAGGGTCAGATTTAAGGTGCTGCTTTTGACCTTTAAAGCCCTTCATGGCCTAGGACCCTCGTACCTGCGGGACCGCCTCTCCTGGTATGCCCCACAGAGAGCCTCAAGGTCCATAAATAGCAACACCCTAGTGGTCCCAGGCCCTAAGGAAGTTAGATTGGCGTCAACCAGAGCCAGGGCCTTTTCAGCTCTGGCTCCGGCCTGGTGGAAGGCTCTGCCTCATGAGACCAGGGCCCTGCAGGATCTGATTTATTTCCACAGGGCCTGTAAGACAGAGTTGTTCTGCCTGGCCTTTGGCTTGGAGCCAATTTGATTCCCTCCCTCCCTCTCTTTCTTTTTTCTTTTCCTTCTCCTCCTGCGATGAGGCTACATTTTAATATTTTAATGTTCCATTATTTTAATGTTGTATTTTATTTTGTTTTTAAGTTGTAATCATTCATTTTGCTTTTATTATTGCTTGTAAGCCGCTCTGAGCCCGGCCTTGGCTGGGGAGGGCGGGGTATAAATAAAAAATTATTATCATTATTATTATAACAAAGGTAAATGATCTGTAGAAAAGACTGTACAACTTGTAAAAAGAGACAAGACGTACTTTTGTAAACCAAGAAATTTTTTAATAATAATAAAAACCAACTATTGTAGGTAACCAGTCTTCTATGCAGCATCATGGAAGTGAGTGACAGAATATGGAATTAAACTGTTATAAAAGAAGAAGTTCAAGAAACATTGAATATACATAGAAAACCATTCCAAGATTTACATAATGGGAAAGCATTTACTGATAGCTTTTGTCTTTTCTTTTTGGTTACAGTTAATTTTATAGCATGCTACAGGCTTGCCAATGTTTAAGTGCTCTCATACTGGCTTTGAAGAGTACATATTAAGGAGCATAGGAATTAATTGAGAGATAAGATTCATATTCAGAAATGTATGAAAGTCAAGTAACAAAGTGTGAAAATGGCATACATGATTAGTATTCTTGATCTTATAGATATTTTTTTATTTATTTAGGGAGTAACTATTCCCAGTCAGAGGCGCTATGTATATTACTATAGCTACCTGTTAAAGAATCATCTGGATTACAGACCAGTGGCCCTCCTGTTTCATAAGATGATGTTTGAAACTATTCCGATGTTTAGTGGCGGCACTTGCAGTAAGTATCTTTTTAAACATTTTTACTTTGAAAGGTTGTCTACTAATATTTGTATTTACATCTGTTCACTGTTGATCTCATTTCATAACCACTTTAATTTTGGCAAAGTTAGCCATGTCTGTAGACTAAGGATCAGAGTCAACTAGCCTGGTGCACAGTGGCAGCTAGTGTAAGGACTCATACTAGCACAATAGGGCTGTCCTCCTCTGTGCCCCCCACCTCCCTCAGATCCTCTCTGGAGGGTCAGGAGACACCTAAAACAGCACATGGGAGGAGAGGAGAGGCCATTTGTCTGGCAAGTAAAAATTCTTGTGTTGATGGAACTATCATATTAGTACAACGTTGAATTCCATTTTCTCTCTTCCCTCCCTGCCTGTTAAAGAAATTGGCTGGAGTATTCATTTGTTCACCTAAATGCTTCATTACATTTTTTTCTGTCGCTTCTCCTTTCTAGTTTAGTTTGTAATTCAGAATGAATTATGAAATTCCGACTCTACATTCCATGTAAGAGGCACGCAGCCTAATCATATGCATGTTTAAGCTGTTCAAAAATAAGTACCAATGAGTTGAATAGAGCTTATTCCCACATATGTATGCATAGGATTGTTGTCTTGGTCAGCAAGCTTATTTTGCTTTTGCCCAAATTCTTGGACAGGCAAGGTAAGACCTTTCCATACTAGCCTTTAGTTCAAGCCATAAATTCTCATTACTGTATTTTCTGGTTTTTTAAAAACTTAACGTCATATCATAATATACATAATTGGTGAGAAGATGCTGAGAAGCTTTAGAGGTGAGAAGATGGGCTTTCAAGAGAGAAGCTTGTAGCTGTTTTGTTACTCCCTGGTCCTTTTTGCTGCTGCACCAAGCCAGGAATTGGCTTAGTGTGTCGTCTGACCCATGGCTTATAGTTAAACTCTGTCCTCAGTAAGCACAAGCTGTGTTAGAAGGGGAAAAGGAATGAGCTCCCCTGCCACATGGATACTTGGCAGCAAGAATACCTAATTTTTAAGAGATTCAGTATCTTTACACGTGTAATTTGACAATTTGACAAGAGCTTAATTTGTTTCAACTCTTATTATATTAACTGTTTGCATTAATTTAAACTTGTATGTGATCAAGTATATAGAACAAACTTTCTTCCCAGTTTAGAAAAGCAGAACTGATATTTAACAATACTTTGCTGCTATGAGTCTGAAGTGAACAAACTAGTTTGGCCTTCACATAGTCCCAGTAAGCCATAGCTTTGCTTGCCATTATGCAAACCAGGCCATTATATTAAATCTGTGGTTCTGTTGAGTAGTTTTGTTCCTTGGTTGGCTAGACGTTTTCTAGCTAATTCAGCTGATTAAATTGCCAGTCACTTGCATTCTAGTTGAGGCTCACTGTATTAACATTCTTCAATAGAAGGGACGCGGGTGGCGCTGTGGGTAAAACCTCAGCGCCTAGGACTTGCCGATCGTCAGGTCGGCGGTTCGAATCCCCGTGGCGGGGTGCGCTCCCACCGTTCGGTCCCAGCGCCTGCCAACCTAGCAGTTCGAAAGCACCCTCGGGTGCAAGTAGATAAATAGGGACCGCTTACCAGCGGGAAGGTAAACGGCGTTCCGTGTGCTGCGCTGGCTCGCCAGATGCAGCTTGTCATGCTGGCCACGTGACCTGGAAGTGTCTGCGGACAGCGCTGGCTCCCGGCCTATAGAGTGAGATGAGCACACAACCCTAGAGTCTGGCAAGACTGGCCCGTACGGGCAGGGGTACCTTTACCTTTATAGAAGGCTCTTAAGTAATCCAGTGCTAGATTGATGTATGTATTGAAAATGTCACTGTTCACAACAGACTTAACTTGGAATGGTTGACTGCTTAGTATAACAACATTCATATTGATAGTCATGACTCAAACGCTTTAAAAATACTTGCTTTAGGTAAGTGTCTTTCTAATTCTGGACTTTAAATTAATTTTAAACTGCTTGGCTATTTTTATCTTGCAGATCCTCAGTTTGTGGTCTACCAACTTAAGGTAAAGATATTCACCTCCTCTTCAGGACCCCCAAGACGTGAAGACAAATACATGTACTTCGAATTCCCTCAGCCATTGCCAGTGTGTGGTGATATCAAGGTGGAATTCTTCCATAAGCAAAACAAGATGTTGAAAAAGGTGTGTTTGTTTTAATCTGAAAAAATATTGATTCCAACCCCCCCCCCCAAAAAAAAATTCCTTGCAGTTCAGTCTGCTATTGGTGGCTTTAGGCATTCTACCAAAGTGATAAGGAAGGAGATATGACTCACTCATGCTTTTCTTGTCATTGCTTCTGGATATTGTGTGAAAGGGGACAATGTATATATGCCATCTGCTCACTTAGTATTGTATCAAATGTTATAGGAAGTCAGTGCAGATGACTGATTTCTGTTTTGTTTTCCATGACTTTACCTTAGAGATGTGGACTACCACATTCTGCACTATCTGAAGTTTCCAAACCATCAGTTGCTGAAGTCTTTAGCTTATATATTCATGAATGGTGGTTGTTGAGCCCAAATCAGAAAGAATGGCAACTTGCTAATTAGGTGGTTAAATGTTTCTAAATGCTTCAGTGGACCCACAAGTGCTTCAAGTCTGAGGGCCAAATCGAATATTATGGCAGGCTGCTGCTCACATGCCTGCCCTATTTATGTGTAAAGAATTAAAGTAGGATAGGTCTAATCTTAGCATAAAAGGGAACATGTTGGTACAGTCTTATCTTCTTTTGCTGTTATCATCTGAGCAACCTTTTGTGAAAAATGAGATTGCAGGGCTGAAGCCCAAACATTGCAAGTGGTACCAGTAGTACTGGGCTTGTAAACTGGGGTTTCCCAGCCTTTTCCCACAGCTACAGTCCATTCCCCTTGCCACAGAAAAGCTGTTCTTTGTAGTCAGAGGATATTGGCATGAGATATTGCAATTTTACAAGCTTCTCTGCAGTAATCTCAAGAGGGACTTTGTTAAAAGTCTTACTGAAATCAAGATACACTGCATCCACAGTGTTCCCCTGATCCACCTAGCTTGTAACTTTATAATTAATAATAATAATAATAATAATAATGAGATTGTTCTGGCATGGCTTGTTTTTGAGAAACTGATGCTGGGTCTTAGTAATCACAGCATCCTTTTCTAAGTGCTCACAGACTGACCATTTAATTATTTGTTCTACAAAATTTCCTAGTATTGATGTCAAGCTGACCGGTTGGTAGTTAGTTTTTCTAACTACCAGTCAGCATTTCTTAACAGAAATGAGCAAAAACACTGAAACATAATTTCGTAGGACGAGGTTGGCTCAACTGTACCCAGTTTTTCAGCCTGTGCTAATTGAGCTGCTTTGAACAAAAGTAACTTTTGTTTTTGAACTGGCTTCAGATGTATTGCATTAGCAGAATGTGTTCTGGGATGGAAGCAGCCCAGTTGCACTAGGTCATTGGGAGCACTTTTGAACTGTGCTTTGGTACAGTCGTACCACCTGCAAAGTAAGCTTTCTTTGCTGCTGATTTTTGCACGATGAGAGTATTTTTTAAAAAGATGTTGCTATAATTGGCTTCAGCACAAATTTGCATTTCTAGTAAGTTTCATTCCTATTTTTAGTAACCTCTTGTATCCTATATACCAGAGTGTCCTCTGCCACTGTAATAATGAGATATAGTTGCAGCCAACATCTTTCACCCAGATCATCAACAGTTATCCAAATTAGTAATTCCTAAATAATTCTGGAATCTAGTTATGTTGGTCTGCCTTTAGAGATTTGTGGATTTACCTGGCTTTATGCCCTGAAAGCACAGATGAGTGTGCATTTAAGACATTAGAAGGTTATGATCCTGACTATCACAATGGTGTCTTAATACACATAACTACTTGGAATGTGGGATGCGGGTGGCGCTGTGGGTAAAACCTCAGTGCCTAGGACTTGCCGATCATATGGTCGGCAGTTTGAATCCCCGCGGCGGGCTGAGCTCCCGTCTTTCGGTCCCAGCTGCTGCCCACCTAGCAGTTCGAAAGCACCCCTAAGTGCAAGTAGATAAATAGGTACTGCTCTATAGCGGGAAGGTAAACGGTGTTTCTGTGTGCTGCACTGGTGCTGGCTCGCCAGAGCAGCTTCGTCACGCTGGCCACGTGACCCGGAAGTGTCTCCGGACAGCGCTGGCCCCCGGCCTCTTAAGTGAGATGGGCGCACAACCCTAGAGTCGGACACGACTGGCCTGTACGGGCAGGGGTACCTTTACCTTTTACTTGGAATGTAATCTGCCCTCTTGCGTACATGACTACCTTGTATATATACAGGTGAAACTCGAAAAATTAGAATATTGTGGAAACGTTCATTTATTTCAGTAATTCAACTTAAAAGGTGAAACTAATATATGAGATAGATTCATGACATGCAAAGCGAGATATGTCAAGCCTTTATTTGTTATAATTGTGATGTTTATGGCGTACAGGTGCTCGGTTTAGCAGCCTTTTCATAGAATCCCCAGACCAGGAAAGTAAATATAGAAGTCTAGAATCATTTCTGTTTTTTCTATGATCCTTTCAGTATAGAACTATGAAACATCTGACTAAAACAATCAGCACAAACTTTTTTGGAGGGACGGGATGGCAATAGCTTTCTAGTGGAGTGTAAGGCAACATATTGTTCTTTATCTTGTTTAACATTACTGTAACAGCAAAATTACTCCTTATAGAAACAATGTTTCTTTAATATGGCAACTTTTTATGCTTTCCTTGCACTGATGAAAAGCAGGTTGTCTCCTTTTTCAACTTAAAAGGCAGAATATACATGTGAGAAAACGAACAGTTTCTTATAGGAAGTATATCATGGAAAACATTTCTTGAAGAGAATTTGACTGTAGCAATGGATAATTTTAGTATCCCCATTGTGGTTAATTTTATTCCTCGGTTAATGAGTACTTTCGTTTCTTACCAATTGCAGCTACCACTAGCAGTGTCTAATTTACCATACAGACTTTCATGGATGTTTAACATCAGTAGATACACATATCAGAGGTTGTGAATGTTTTGTTTTGTACTAGGCCTGTTTTAATTGTACTTGTACAGAGTGGTGGTACTTAGTTGACGTGATCCTTAATTGTTGGAAAGGCCTCTAATGAATTGCATCTGATGCTGCCACATCTTGTAACCTCCAGGCCTGGAATATGAACCCTGGTTTATAGTGCTCACTTTTTTATAAGAGGATGAGCATTACAGTCACTGCATTCTTTTTTAGTGCATGGTTGAATATGAGTGAGAGAACTCAAATCTTTCTCCTTCCCTTCCAACTGCCATCCATACCGTTTTTCTGCATTCACTTGACGTTGGTGGCTGCTGCAGCAGTAGCAGAGGAAGATCTATCTCTTCCTGCTCCTCCAGTGACACTGGTCTGATGCTGTACCTGTAACCTATGTACCAGCACTTGTATAAAGTGGATATACAGCTTACCTTCTGCTGGAAAAGGAAGCTGAGGATGGAGGTGACCCCATCACAACCTCATTGCAATCATCACAAGTTCAACTTATAATTACTCCTGAAATATGTCAAGCCACTTCTCAATTTTTAAGGAAGTGGGAGAGAAGAGGAAGAAAAAGTTCAGTTCCCCAGGCCAATAAAGAGTTGGACTGAGGTGGGGTGGGGTTGTGTTAAAATTCTTGCCATGGTAGTTACAGTTAGGGGGACAGAATGCTCCTAATTCTCATGATTTCGGCTGACCAGATTTCAGGATGTAACAGCTGTGTATACAGGTATATATAAATTCAGAGTGGGAAGAGCATGCAGCGAATTCTAACACATACAGCCTTCTCCCCAAGATTGGAATTAGGGGTAACCTCCCCAATTTTTCATATTTATAGTGTCATCTGCCCTCTTCTCAGAGAAGGCATTATATGCAGCACTGATCATCTGGTCTTTGTGCCAGTTAGAAAGCTACTTATTATTGCAGTCAATTTTCAAATGGTAAAAAAGAGGAGAAAAGATTTTGAAATTAAGCACTCAACAAAATTTTAATGAATAATCATGCTAGGCATTGGGGCAGCTCTACCAGAAAGGAGGGCAGTGGAGGTATATGTGTCAGTGCAGAAATGAAGATGGGGGAAAACTCTCCCCACCATAAAACTTCTTGTGTATCTATTTGTGCAGCCAAATTTCAATAGAATATATTCATATTGTGCCATGTTTATGTTATGTTAAAACAAGTTTTTTCTTTTTGTCTCTAGGACAAAATGTTTCATTTCTGGGTAAATACATTCTTCATACCAGGACCAGAAGAAAATTCTGACAAAGTAGAAAACGGAAGTCTTCTTGGAGATCAGGAACTTGATGGGATTTTCAGTACAGAGCGTTCAGATAATGATAAGGAATATCTAATACTTACACTAACAAAAAATGATTTGGACAAGGCAAATAAAGACAAGGCAAATCGTTACTTTTCTCCAAACTTCAAGGTAGGTATATTCAGAGGCATCAAAGAAACTTGAAGTGTACTCAGAGAGATTGAAAGTATGCCATGCATAGTAAATCCGGGGTCTTATTGTACAGTGGTACCTCTGGTTATGAACTTAATTTGTTGCGGAGGTCCGTTCTTAACCTGAAACCGTTCTTAACATGAGGAGCGCTTTCGCTAATGGGGTTTTCTGCTGCTGCCGCACGACTTCCGCTCGCATCCTGGGACAAAGTTCACAACCAGGAGCATCTAATTCCGGGTTAGCAGAGCTCGTTACCCAAAGCGTTCGTAAGGAAGACGGTACGTATCCTGAGGTTCCACTGTATACCTTAAGGGTAAATGTGTGACAACCCAGCAATGAATTTATTTGTTTAAAATATTTTTAGCCCACTCTTCATCACAAGTGATCCCAGTGTATGGTACAAAAACACAACTTAAAAATAACATCATTCTGCCCAATAAATATAAAATGAGAGTGGCAGCTTCAGAATCAGTATCATAAGATTTTCAGCAGACTGCACTCCTTCCGGGTCATCTTCAAGGGCACCCCTATGTAAAGCATATTATAGTGATCTAACTGGCAGTTACTAGAGCATGAATTACTCTGGCAATCTTACCTTTGAATATCAATAACAGGAAGATGTTGAAATTTGAGAGAATTTTGTGTTAAACTGTTTTATTTGTATGTTAAAACTACTATTACACTGACTTGTTTTCCTCTTTCATTTGTGTTATCCGTACCTGCATACAAATACAGCAAGAGCTGATTTTGGCAGAACCCAAGCTGAATTCTCTTAATTGATGTTTGGTCTATAGTATGTGAGGGTGGGGGATAGCTTCCTTTTATAATTCTATTTCAGAAGCACACATTTAATAAGTACTTTGTTAGACTTTTCTTAAGGTTTCTGGGATCTCGCTAAAATCTTTTGATAGAGTAGACAGTGACCAAATCCTGAGTAGAATAACTGTTAGAATAACTAGGAAGAAGCTAAAAATATGAGGCTTTGCCATATTAATAGAAGATTGGATCAGTCAGTCAGTCTAGAAGAAATGAAAAATGTAAGATACTAATAAATCTTGAAATTACTGGTGCTGCCTTAAAGATCCCCAGTTAATCACATAAAGTACTTGCTATTTGGGTTTCTGTTTAGTGTTAATGCTTAGGTTGTGATAATATTCTGCGTTCGCTTTTCTTGTTCATAACAGTGCTGTGCACAGATGACCACACAAAGAACTACAGATGCAGGGAGCAACCTATTCCTTCTTTTCCAAGCAAATATGGACTGATATCTTTTGTCTTTTTTTCTAGGTGAAGCTATTTTTCACAAAAACAGTAGAAGAGCCATCAAACCCAGAGGCTAGCAGCTCAACTTCAGTAACACCGGATGTTAGTGATAATGAACCTGATCATTATAGGTATTCTGACACCACTGACTCTGATCCAGAGAATGAACCTTTTGACGAAGATCAGCATACGCAAATTACAAAAGTCTGAATATTTTTTTTTATTTGGGAAAAAATACCACAAAGAAGAAAACTTGAATAAACTGAATTATGGACCTTTTGAAATGGCAATAGGACATTGTGTCACAATTATCAGTTGTAGGAACAGTTCTTTTCCTGACCAATCTCATTTTGCCCTATGAAGTCTCTGGGCTTGACACTTCTTGTCCAGTTGAAAAAAAAGGTTACGTAGCTATGTTATGTATATACCTTTTCGTGTCAAGAGAACATTTAAACTTCAATTAGGAAAACACAAAGATGGCACTTTCCCATTTGATTCCAGTTTTATAAAAGTGGAGACAGATCTGATGTGTATACGTAGGGAATTTTCCTTTTGTGTTCTGTCACCAATTGAAGTGGCTGTAAAGCTCTTTCTAATACACAGGTTCACATCCTGCCCCTTTCTTTGCACTTATGTGGCAACAGATAAGTCTGCAGTTGGCTTGGAGAAGTAACGGGTTTTACTACATTCAAATGCATGTAATATGGGTAGGAGAGTGGAAAGAGAAGCTCAGAAAGGATTGTTTTGTGCTGGACCCTGGACTGTGTACCATTTCCAGCTTACTTACATGCACCTCTTTAGCATGCTACAGTAATAAATCCTGGACATTTGAGGAATCGCCGCTGTCACTGCTTGTTTGTGCATTTTATTTTTTTTAAAGCATAATGGTGCTAGAAAAGGCAGCTAGAGGGAGTGGTTCTGTATTAGGGGTACAGGAATGAACCTTCTACAGCATCTTAAAAGATCTACAAATGAAGGGATATGAAAATTTGGTTACATGTGAGACACCGTAACAATGACTTAACCATACAAATGTGGAGGCTGTCTACCAGAAATGGGCTTACACAGTTGTTTGTGTGTTACAGTTGCCATGCCCCCAGCTGTGGATGATAAATGTTGAAGTAATATTTTTTCTAAAAAAAGAAAATAAAAAAAAATCCTTGTCTTTCAAACATTTGGAACTGCTATTTCGAATTTCATGGTGTAAAATCCCATTGGTTTATTGGAGTTAAACTTGTTTATTATTGTCCCATTTGAGTAAAAGAATTTGGAATAATCCATTTTTCCTAGTCCGTTAGCATTGATAACAAGGGTATATATGGTAACTAGTCAAGGCAGAACTCAGGCTGAATACCGAACAAAGGGGCAGCATGCTGCTTCAACATTCATTGGTAAATTTGCTCCCTTTTCTAATCTGTGTAGTTGTGTGCCTATAACTTCATATTATTTTTAGTGGAACTTGCGTGTAACTGCACAGGATCATAGCTTTCATCTATTACGTAAACTTTTTTCAAAGCTAATGTTCAGATGTCCTCAGATTCGATCCAGTTCTACAATACCATAGATGGACCTTATTGGTGAGAGGTGACAACCGTGTCACCATTGACTTTCTCCTGCAACTTACGTTAAGCCTGATTTATGTTAAGACAATTTGAAAGCCACATTAGCCAACTAAAAAGTTTGTGCTTTAAAATGTTTGGATGTTGACAGTGTTCGGTGTCTTGTACAGTTCTACTGTGTAACATGGGAGGGTCAGATTGGAAATATTTCAGTGGCCTTTTGCACTGTTCTTCCTTTGGAATGTGAAGGTCTGAATGAGGGTTTGGATTTTGAATGTGTCAGTGGTTCTGAGAAGCCTTGCTTACGTTTTTATGGTATAGTCATTGGAAAAGGAAAATGGTATTATATATATATTATATATATAATATATATTATGCATACTCTCCTATACTTTATTTCAGCTACCATCCCCATAGAACATGGCAAGAATTACTATGACTGAAAGGTTTGAGTCCTAATTAAAACTTTATTTATGACAGTATTCATCATTTAGCTTGAAAATGCATTCTTGTAGGTAATTTCTTGAGTTTCTGGACTGTGTGCTTAAATTCTTGGATGTGCAGCAGCTTACATGTCTGAAATTACTTGAAGGCATCACTTTGACAGGAGCTTACTCTTAGGCCCTGTGCCATCCCTCATCATCTGTAGCCCCATTTAAAATAGTTTGTCACAGTAGTTAAAGGGCAGTTGTATAAAATAGCACCAAGGTTATATGCTGTGGCACAAATTGTAAACTGAAGGGATGTTTACATGCAGCATCAATTGTTTTCAGCTTTAAGGAAAAAGAGTTTGGGGTGCCAGTGTGCAGTTCCATGTTTAAAATTCTAGCAAACGTGCAATATGTTAACGATGCCTGTGGTTGCCACAAAGTGCCTCGTTTACCTTTTTAAAATACTGTTAAAATGTGTCATGCATGCAGATGGAAGGGGTGGAACTGTGCACTAAAAGGAGGCTTTAACTGCAATGTTTGGTAGAGCTGCCTCTTTACTCCGCCAGTTCAAAATTCTCAGTCTGTTTTCATATAGAATATTATATATATATATACATATATATATACACTAAGAAAAAAAGTCTGTTAAGCAGCCTTATTCTGATTCAGCCTCTTCAGATACTATTGTGCTGTGCAACAGTGGCTCTGTGTGTAATGCTATGCACCGAGGATACACAAAACAAGAAAATGACATGTACAGGATAATGTCTCATACAAATCAGATGTCCGTTTGTTATTGTGTTTAACAGCCCTTTATCGTAGTGTTAAAACTCCACTTAAAACTGATTAAAGTCTCATTCTTGTCACTGTGTTGGGTGTATTATTATATGGAAGCACATGGAATAAAATCACTTATATTTCAGTAAAATAATGAAAAGCACATGTGATTAAAAGCCTGGGCATTGCTTAATAGAGACGAACATGTTGGGGGGGGGGAAATTGGTGGGGTTTTGACAATTTGTGATTAGACTAGTGTAGGAATATGAATATGACTACATAATTTGGTTTTGTATTTTTGAATCTTCTGTAATAACTTCAGTATGGTGAACTTTTTTTCTGGTGCAGGAAAGAGGGTGTAGTTTAGTGGGGTAAAGCTCAAGCATTACATAATAAAGTTCTAGGTTAATATAGAGCATATCCTCAATGGCTGTTTTTAGTACTGTAGTTGCAAGGACAAGAAAAACCTGTTTGAGACCTTAGAGCTAAGAAAGACAGTGCTTTGCTAAATAGGCCATTGGTCTAAAATGGTTATTTGGCAATTCCTTTATATCTGTGCAGATCTAGAGCAATTAAACTATTCCTGTTCATTCTAATATACATCTAGCACAGGGCAATTTGCACACCTAGCTATTTTCATGGTAAACTGTCAGCCTGAATACGTAAATGAAACTTGAACATCCGAGATGGGTTAATTTTGTAGCTTTAAAAATATTACCACCAGAAACAAGTATTTATATCAACCTGTTCCTGTGTAAGAAATCAAATGCTTTGATGCATTGTTTCAGAGGTGACTGCTACTGAACAATCAATTTTTTCCTATTGGTCCAGAATGGTTTTTGATGCTAGTTTTTTGTATTTATTGTGCCCAAAAGAGCCTATTCAGATCTTACAGTGGACACTATATATTGCATTACCATTTTTTATAAAGCGTGAAGAAAGGAAACTATATGCTTTTGTTAAATTAGGCAAGATTGTCTAATTTCTAGCGTTGCCATGTTAGTGTTCATTTAATACCTTAAGTTGTGAAAAGCTGTATGGGGCAAAGATTGCTCCTAATTTTCCTAGACCTTTGTACAATACTTTCAGAATAATACGAATGTATGTCTAAAACCACAGAATAGTGTTAATGGAGGCTCAGAGAAGCCTTGTACTGTAACCGTTCCATGTTTACATGAAATGAAAACTGAAAAGTTGAGCCTTATGATACATTTCATTTCAGATTTTTTCCATTTTGTGATGCATAGTCCCAAAATCATGTTGGAGTGCTTGCTTATCTGTTGGTTTAAAAATCCCTAACCTTTCAGTTCTTTCCTACAAGTAGTCAAGCTTTTGATAGTAACACTTGAAGAAGAGAGAGAAAAGACCCATGTATTGCTCATTATATATTACCTGATTTCCCCTTTCATCATATGGAAACATACATTCTAAATTGAATGAGGACACAACTGTCCTTTTCAGACACTCTGTAAGTTCCACCTTTAAAGTCACACCTCTCCTGCTTCCACTGCCACTGTGATGAATGTAATTCCCAGAGTATGGTCTGAAAGCGCATGAGCCTACCTTCTGCTAAAGCAAAGCAGGCCTTAGTCTGGATGGGTGACCGCCTGGAAGCCACATTTGGTTTGAATTTCATGACAGAAGAAGCGGGATATAAATGTAAGAAAAATTAACAGCTGCAGAATGTTCTATCAAGGTTCTAAACCCTGTAAGAAGCCTCCATCAGAAAAGATCCCCTGCTGCAGAAAGTATGCTTAGCACGGTGATGGGAGCAACAGCAGGAGGAACACAATTCTGGGGGTCTGGGCTAAAAACTCTGCCATTTCCACCATGGTTTTCCTTCTGCATGCACATAATGTGTGAAAAGGGCTACATTGATGACACTTTTATCTGAAGTTCTTGCATACTTTTAAAAAATGTTTTTATTTGTTTTTCGTGGTACAGAAAGTTCATTTTGAGAAAACAATTGTTGCAACAGTAAACAAACAACTTGCCCCGATAAAATTACAGACTTTTCAAGTATAAAATACCGGTATGCAAAATATATGAAATTAACTGGTAGTTAACCCAGTGTTGCTTGGGAATGATAAGAAACCAAAACAACACAACAGCCTCCAAGATTTATTAATGGATTGTTTAATTTGTTGATTTCTGGGCTATACACAAAGCCCAGGTCCGGGGTGTTTCAGAGGGGAGGGATCATGGCAGACTGAAGGTTTCTCATCGGCTTCTTACTGATGGACATAGCAGTGTAGCCTCTGATGATAGCCAGACACATGTTTGTCAAAAGAAGTTGAACCGAAGGAATGGAACTGTTGCTTTAAAAAGTTTGTTCTTTGTGAGATAGGGAGATTGCAAATTTTCCTGCCTTGTGGGTTGAGTGACAGGAGGCCAAGGACTGTCATCTTGCCCAAACCATGCTGCAGTCCTATTATGGACACTGACCGCAAACACGTCCCTTTCTTAATTATCTTCGGAACAAGATAATTTACAACTCGGAAGCGTTTCTGTGTCTGCCAGTGAAAATCGTAGGTTAACAGCTTTCTGGAATAAAGGAGAAGGAAAAAGCTGCTGCTTATAGCGTCAAGTAAAAGTGACGAAAAGTTGGATTTATGGCATGGAATGAGAAAGTTTTGACCTGACAAGGGGAATCTATGGAGCTTGAAGTGGATTATTTTTTATTATTATTTTGGCGAATGTGTGTTTAGGAAATTGAAAGTTACTTTGCCAGCTGACACTTCCTGGGAATGGAATATGCTGCTTTCAAAACGAGGCAGGTGCAAGCTGTGAAATTGTAGTGATGGAAGCTGTTAAGAGACAGAAGTAATATACCGTACTTTTCTGTGTATAAGACTAGGGTTTTTTTTACTTTAAGGTTAAAAATCTGGGGGTGTCTTATACACAGATAGTGCATATGCCCATTTTCTAAATTTGGGGTCCCCCAAAGTAGGGGGCATCTTATACATGGGGGTGTATTATACACGGAAAAATATGGGGTCTATAAAAATGCAGGCAAAGCATTAAAATCCAGAATATCACAAGAATGAAAAGGAAAAAAGGAGGCAAAAGGAAAAATGGTGGAAGAAAGGAGATCTTCAGGGTCCCTTCTTATTGTGGCTATTCTTAAGCAGATACTGACAGAGCAAACAAAGTCTCTTAATGCAAAAATGAAGGTTTTAGAGGGGGAAAATAGATAAAAATTTGAGAAGATTAGACGGAAAAGTCAATGAAATGAGGAATGAAACTAAATTGGAGATGAATGAAATGGAAAAAGGGATCAGAAATGTTATAGATGCTCTAGATGATAAAAAACAGGTAGGACTGAGGGATGAAACTGGCAAAGCTAGAAGGAGCAACTGATCAGGTGGAAGAATTCACTATCCACTATGGAGAAATGAAGAAACTAAATGATAAAGCTGAGATTCTGGAAAAGAAAAACGAAGTTAAAAATGGAGAGATATTTTGATAATCTGACATCTATGGAATTGAGGGAGGAAGCGTTTTATCTATGACTTGGGAGTGATCCCAGGGGATAGAGCTTTAAATCCCTGGTATTCTTTTTGGAAAAAGAATGGAAGAAATGCATATGGAAACTGAAAAGAGAAGGCTGGAAAAACATGGTAGATACAACAGGAAGTGGAAACTGACGATACAGAACTGAGCATGGACCAATGGATATGGAATATTGTCTCGATGTGTTCACAGCAGAGAGACTTATCAGCACAGAGCGGGAAAGATTTATCATAATTTACCATAGAGGCATGGTTGCTGAAATGGTTGGCAGCCAAATTGTTATGTTTAATTAGAAACTATTAGAGGGACAGATCAATATTATTAATTGGGACCCTTTTTGTGCAATATTTGGGTTTGAAGATTGGGCAAATACTTTTTTATTGAAAGTGCAATAGTTGGATGTTGTCATGGAGCAAATGTTTTGAATAATTCTTTTAATGTAACTGACAGATGGAGAATTGGAAGTCCCATTTCTTTTCCCGTCCCCCCCTTTTTATTTTGCTGTATTAAAAAAAAAAGGGACGTGGGTGGCACTGTGGGTAAAACCTCAGTGCCTAGGGCTTGCCGATCGCATGGTCGGCGGTTCGAATCCCCGCGGCGGGGTGAGCTCCCGTCGTTCGGTCCCAGCCCCTGCCCACCTAGCAGTTGGAAAGCACCCCTAAGTGCAAGTAGATAAATAGGTACCGCTTTATGGCGGGAAGGTAAACGGCGTTTCCGTGTGCTGCGCTGGTACTGGCTCACCAGTGCAGCTTCGTCACACTGGCCACGTGACCCGGAAGTGTCTCCGGACAGTGCTGGCCCCCGGCCTCTTAAGTGAGATGGGCGCACAACCCTGGAGTCGGACACGACTGGCCTGTACGGGCAGGGGTACCTTTACCTACCTATCAAAAAAAAGCTTTAATAAAAATTAGCAAAGTAATAATAAAAAAGCCCAGGTTCAGATCAGTTTGGGAATGAGGCTAATGTTTCATTAGGGATTGGGGGACAATGACACTGCAGCTTGTTTCCCCACCTCCTGATGAACCATAGAGAGCATAATGGTTCAATCCTGCTGGATCCTGGTATGCTGGCATGTTCACTGCAGGAACACATCAGCAAAGCAGTTCACTGCAGCCAACAGTCCTGCATAATTGGTGGGTCTCTCCTGCACTGCTGCTGCGTGAGCTTGGCTCTTATGTTAGGTCTGCTTTCCCTTCCCTCTCTGCAACTAAGGTAGTTTCTTTTGTCAACCACAATTTTAGCAAATGCTGCAGTCCTTCCTCTGTCTTGAGTAAACTTCATAATTTACTGACGTTGAGAATGTTCCGTCAGACCTAATGAGAGATGTTGAGTTAAATAAGATGTAGTGAGTGAGTTCTAATGCCATTATTGTTTTACAGATAGCATTATTTTACTATAGAATCCCTTCTGTCTCATCTTAAAAATCCCTTTCTTTAGGTAGGAGTCTTACCTTTATACAATGAAATCCCACACATACCTCAGCATCTTCCAGCCAGTCAAGCAAGGGGCATTGCCACAGTTCAAGGACACATTCCAGCCAGAAAAAAGCACTTGAAGGTACAGAGTAAGACCATGAGGGGCAAAGTCTAGGGATAGAGGGCATGGCCTGGAAAGAGACCAGAGGGACATACTTCTGGGCCTGAAGTTCCCCACCACTCTGGTAAATGATCAACCTGAGTTGCTGTGCCCTCAGTTGATGCATTCAGTTGCATATGGAGGAGGCCATCTTGCCTCTTAAGGATTATATAAGCTACTTTTCTTTTCTGTCCTTTTATATCCCATTCAGCTCTTCTCAGGCCAGTGGAGAAGGAAAACTTAGGCATGCTACCACCAGCTTTGGCAGAAAGCATGTTGTCTTTGTAGTTTTGCTTTATTCATATACTGTTCCTTTACTCCTGGTATTTATTGTTGTTGGATTGGATAGTTTGTACAATCAGCTTTCCTTATTCATTTTAGAGGTTCACCATATTTGACAGATATTTGGGTGTATATCTTGAGCGAAAGAACTGTCCACTCCAAGGTCCATAAATTCAGTCTGATTTAGTTTACATACTTTCGCTCACCCAGCTCTTGAATTTGACTCCAGCATTAAAAGGGTTGAACAAAGCTGCATGAAATTGACTTAAATTCCTCTCATAAGGAAAAAGGGACTAATGAGCTATGCAAAATGAAAGTGATACAGAGGTGAGCAGAACTCCTTTTACTGTCTTCAAAATATTTACTAGCTATAGCCTTCACCTTCATAAAAGTGATTTCTGAAAACACAAAGTTGGGCCGCTGCAGCAGATGTAGAAACCTATGTAAACACATTTATTGCTATCTACCAGTAGCAAACTAAGGCTATGTATAGCCTTTTTGCTGCTTACACGGGTTTCAGCATGCTTCTGCCACTGGTGTTTGATGCAAAAAACACATGATGTACTTGGTCACAGTCCAAAGGTCATAGAACTGTAGAATTGGAAAGGACCCTGAGGCTCATCTACTCCCAACCCCCTGCAATGCAGGAATCTCAACTAAAGCATCCATGGCAGATGACCATCCAACCTCTGCTTAAAAACCTCCAATGAAGGAGAGTCCACCACCTTCTGAGGGAGTCTGTTCCACTATCAAACAGCTCTTCTTGTCAGAAAGTGCTTCCTGGTGCTTAGTCAGAATCTGCTTTCTTGTAACCTGAAGCCATTGGATTGAGTCCTACCCTCCAAAGCAGGAGAAAACAAGCTTGCTCCATCTTCCATGTGACAGCCATCTTCAAATGTCTAAAGGGCTATCATATCTCGTTTCAGCCTCCTCTTATCCAGGCTAAACATGCCAAACTTCCTTAACTGTTCCTCATAAGGCTTGGTTTCCCGACCCTTGATCATCTTGGGCACACGTTTCAGCATGTCAGTATCTTTAAACTGTGGGGCCCAGAATTACACACACTGTTCCAGGTGATGTCTCACTAAGTCAGAATAGAACAGTACTATTACTTCTCTTGATTGGGACACTATACTTCTGTTGATGCAGCCAAGAATAGTATTAGGGCTGTTTTGTGTGTTTTTGCTGCTGTATCATGTTGTAGACTCATGTTAAGCTTGTGATCTACTAAGACCCCTAGATCTTTTACACATGTACTACTAGCAAGTCAGGCTTCCCCCATCTTATATTTGTGCAGCTGTTCTTCCTGTATAAATGTAGAACCTTACATTTGACCCTATTGGGATTCATTTTGTTAGTGTGGGGGGGGGTCACTTCTCCAACCTGTTAAGGTCGTATTGAACCCTGATTCCATATTCTGTGGTGTTAACTACCCCTCCTGTTTCCTGTCATCTAGCAATTGGATGAGCATTCCCCCCAGTTCCTTCATCCAAATTGTTTATAAAGGAACGGAACAACAGGCCCAGGACAGAACCCTACAGCACCTCACTTGTCACTTTTTCCCAGGATGATGAGGAACCATTTGTGAACACTCGTCGGCCAATGAACCAGCTACAAAACCACCTAACAGCAACTTCGTCCTGCCCACATTTTGCCATATTCTCCGCACAAATACCATGGGGGACTTTGTCAAAAAGCCTTACTGAAATCAAGATACACTATGTCCACAGCATTCCTCTGGAGTTCAGTGAGAGAAATAAATCAGGGAATGGGCATTGGGTGAAGGCCTCCCCACCTATGCTCTGGTGTGAAGGTAAAGGTAAAGGGACCCCTGACCATTAGGTCCAGTCGTGACTGACTCTGGGGTTGCGGCGCTCATCTCGCTTTATTGGCCGAGGGAGCCGGCGTACAGCTTCTGGGTCATGTGGCCAGCATGACTAAGCCGCTTCTGGTGAACCAGAGCAGCGCATGGAAATGCCGTTTACCTTCCTGCCGGAGTGGTACCTATTTATCTACTCGCACTTTGACGTGCTTTCGAACTGCTAGGTTGGCAGGAGACTCTGGTGTGAACATCAGCATAAAAATGCAACTTGAAATGCAATGGGTGCCCTCGCTGCAGTTCAAGCTGCTAATGTGTACATAGTCAAACTGTCTGAAGAATCTCTTTCAAAGAGAAGCTGTGGAGAGAACAATATAATGCATTGTGGAACAATCATTTCCAATCCTCTGACTGCAAATGCACAAATGCCAGCTTACAGGTATTTTAGCATATCTCCCCTGTGGGCATAGTTTGGAGTTTCAAAGCTGTAAATGCTTTCCCCACCGCATAAGCAGATAATTCAGAAAAGTAATCTGAAAGACCATAATCATATTTCTGAGAATAATAAAATGATGAAAATTGCATCGCTTGAAGATCACATCTAGTTAGCAAGAGATCCTACTCTTTAACCTTATTTTTAAATCACTGCTTTTGCTATTGGAGTTGCAACCTTAAGGAGGTTGGGAAACAGTCCATGCTGAGTTAAGAGGGTTTGACATTTATTAACCCAGCTTTGTGCACATCTATTAGCAATTTGCTCTAAATAGCGTTTTTTTGGGGCAACTTTGTACCTTGCATATGCTGAAATTTCCAACCAGTACAAAAGCAAGGCAGTATAACTCTGCGCAATCTAGAAGAAACCTCAGATCTCATCATGGCACATGGTAGGTTCAAAAGCAGCCTCAAATAAATTTTGAATGGTTTCTTGCTTGGCAATATTAGTCCAGCCCCCAAAAGAGTGACGGTAGTGCTTTTTATGAGTGGCTAAACATGCTTTGGAAACTGAAAAGCGCTTTTATTTTACACTTCTCAAATGATTACATTGTCTCACAAGCTCTTATTATCAATTAAGAACATGCAAAAGAAGTGATAAACTTCTGTTTGTGGAGAGACTTTCATTTTAAAACATTTGAGTAGCTTTTTGACAGCATCTAAAATGATTCACCAGCAACAAAGTAAATCACAAATCAGTAAGAGGTATAGGAAGCCTAGGAAGCTATATCAGAGTTGGGGTGCCATCCATGAAAAGCCCCCTTCCCCGCTTAATCTCCAAAAGAGGAAGGCCTTAGTGCACTGGGTTCTGCACTAGATGTGCTGCTCTTCAGACTGTATCACTTCAAGAAAACTGAGTTTGCATTTCCCCCCATGTTGACAGGAGGGAGTATTTCCTGAATAGCATGTGTTGATAGCTGATTTGGTTTTTGAGACAGGGCCAGCCCCTAACATTGGGCAGAGTAAAGTGCCATAAACTGGAGGGTGGGGATGCCAAAAGCTATATGTACCCCATGGCCTTCCCTGTGCCCTGTAAGGTAGTGTCTCCCTTAGGTATGATGGATGGTGTCACTTCAACACCGCTAATGGAAAATTCAGCTGCCAGTCCAGATGTGGAATGGGAAAGGTGGCATCTGTCCCTTTGCCTCAGGTGGCAGAATGTATTTCTCTGAGGCCAAGTGTGTTGTCTAAGAGACCTTTCAATACCACATGTACATTTTCTTTCGGGTTACTTCTCACAAAAGAGGAAAGGCACTAACCCTTTGAGAATATTGATGTATTTTAGGATTCAGGCAGGGTTTACGCTCGAGTGACAAGTTTTTGTTTTTTTAAATAATAATAATAAAAAAGCCAAGAAAAATGGCAATGGCGGTGACCCTGACCTAACCCGCTCTAGTATCCCAGCTCACTCACTGAAGACACTTCATGGAATGCATCTGTTCCCAAGATCTTCCTTGTCCTTGTCCCTATTTTTGTTGCTGCTCAGAATAGATAATGTTCTGCTTCCTCAGTACTGCGAACTTGCTTGTCTGGCAAGAGGATTCAAGTATGGCAAGCTTTCCATACTTTTAAATTAGCTGTTGTTTGTTTTGTTTTTTAAGTTGAAAGTGGTTATTTGAGATGGGCCTAGCCAATGTATGCAGGCAATTTCGGACAAGATATTAGAGTTACGACCTGTAAATTAGATTTAAGGGTGTGGGAGGGGGAAAGAGCAAAAATTGACTGGAATGAATGCTAGCAGGCAGGTTTTTATTGGAGGCAGATTGGGGTATGTGGGAAAATGCCTTTTTGACCAGGAAAGATGAAAACAAATGAATAAACAAAACAAATGCCTCAAAACCAAATAGTACACAGTAGATCAAAGGCACAGTCATTTAGGAATGCAAGTGAGTCCTTACCCAGCCTTTAATGGAGAGAGAAGTGCTGGCTTGACATTGGTCAGCGTGGATTTCCCCCCATCATCTTTGATGTTGTGCTTAGAGTGGATTCAGCACTCCTAAGTCATTCTAAAACCATTCTTTATTATTAAGATATTGAGAAATATCCTCTTACTAGCCAACATATTTAAAGATCTCATTGATCTGTACCAAGGGCAAATGTGCCTACATACACATACAGAGAAATCACAAATACATGGATATTAGATCAGAAAGATTAAAATAGTTAAAAGCCAAGTAAATAAGGGAAAATAAAGTATATAGGTAGACATCATGATTTTGCTTCATCTATAAATGTACAAAATTTCTCTGTTAAGCTGTCTGTACACTGTGCATCTATTTTAAAATATGCAAGTTTATTTAGAAAAGACCCCAAGTATGAGTATGAAGTATGAGTAGTTCTGACCAATTTCCAGTGAGCACCAATGGACTGTCTAGTTGAGATTAGCAAATCTGCAAACAGTTCTAAGCACTTCTGAGGCTGGGTCTGTTAAAAAGTCACATGAAGACAAGCCATTCTTGACCCTTGAAGAATTGCCCTTGTGTTTTGAGAACAGCATTGTTTGCTTACAAAGTTGGGGAATGCTATTAAAACAGGGTCCCCCAACCATTCGGGGCCCATGGGCACATTTGTGCACTGGAGAAACATTTGGGCATACTTCACGCACCACAAGCTACACTTATTGGCTACAACAGAATGTTTCTTTCAATTTCAGTAGGGGGAGGTACCCTTTGGGTGCCATGGAAGACCTGCTATGTATTGCAAACCCTGTATTAAAAGTAATGTGTCTACCTCAGTCACATGGGTTGGAACCTCAAACCTTATATGGTAGGGCTGCTACCTTGACACTGGATGCAAATCTTCCATTTTTTCTTGGAGAGTGTTTGTGGATCTTTCCAACCACCTCATCTCCTGGCCCTGTAGTTTCCCCCCAACAGTATGCAGAAGGTCCCTTCTTCAATCCCTGGCATCTCCAGTTACAAGGATCAGTTAGTAGGTTTATGGACCAAACAGTCAAACCTGGTATAAGGCAGCTTCTGATGCACCTACAGAAGTGAGGGGAATTTTGAGCATCTGGTAGGGGGAGAGTCATAGCTAGCTGGGCGCATTTGTCCACAATGGCTCACAAGTGGCGTGCATTGCCCTCTTTGGAAATATACCTCATCAACTAAAAATATCTAAAGGGCAGACTCGAATGACCTTTCATCCCCTTTTCCTTTTTTGCTTTATGGCATGATTTTATTTCTCGTAAGAATATTGAGGCACAAGGTCTCTCAGTGTCACCATAATATTCAAACGCCTGGCTCATCCAAACCTTAATTGTTTGCTCTCAATAATGATGTCACTCACAGGTGGAGGATACTTTTATTTTTATATAACTTTGTTACTTGTAAAGGGAATCTTTCTATGAATCAGACTACTTCTTTGGAGCTGCCCTGTACCTTTCTACTTTTGTCCTTCCAAGAATTTTTTATTCTTTGCTTTTCTTCTTTTTGTTATGTTTGCACTTCTTAACAAAATCAGTAAAATGTTAAGTGGAAAACACAGACACACAAGAGGTGTGTGTTACATTTGTGGGCATCCTTCACTGAGTACAGCAGCCATGCATATTGTTTTCGTTAGGAAAGTGAATTGCTAAGGATTCCTTGTGGGAAAGTACCTTGTAAGACACTGTGAAACTTGCACACATGCAAGTAACGTGGTCTGATAAATCGTGGTGCCATTATTTGCAAGGCTGTGGTAGTGTGGTAAAAAGTAAAGAGTTTTGTTCTGCTGTCATGGAATCCAGAAGAGCTGAGCTGTCGTTTGTCACGGCAGAAGTTTTTTGGAAGCATACTATTTCCCCACCCCTGCCCAAGTAGGAGAGAAAAATAAAGGCAACTCTGCCTTAAAGGAATGGAGTTTTCTCTGTTTTTGTCATACTCTTAATATGTACTGTTCTTTGTCTAATATTCTAATTAACTAGACCCATGTTTTTATTACTACATTTTGAGTCTTCCCTTGGGTTATGACTTATGTTGAGTTCAGGTCTTGTGGGCTGCAGTAAAATGAGTTGTTAGGATTGCATAATAACACATTTTGCACACTGTGTGTTCAGATCAGTTTACGTGGGTGGTGAGGAAAGAAGAATGGAGGGGAAAGTGGCGGAGTGAGGGAGAGGAAATAAGGTGATGGAGATAAAGGGAACGGCCTCCTCCCTTTGGGCTTTGGCCCCACCTACTTTTGGGTTAGGCCTGACTCACACCAGCACACTACCCCCAGAGAGTGTGGGCCAGATGAGAAAAAAAGAAAGAAAGCCAAAAGAGAGTTTGCAAGAAGCAAAGCGAAGAAGCCATAAATGTGAGCAAAAGCAATTTTGTGGATTTAGATGCGTGCATATAAATAAATTCTGGAGTGGTGCTTGTTCATACCTCTGTTCAAGCCCAGCTATGGCCCTGTGTGTTCCACTGAACTTCCCTAAGACTTCCTGCATTTTGGAACCAACCCGTAGACCCTCTGGGCAAACCTGGGATTTATAACAGTCATGTGGGGAAAACCATGACCTCAATCCACAGGATTATTGTAGGGACAAATTTTCACATGGTGGAAGTATATTGTTTGAAATTAAATCCCATGGAAATGACTAAGATCTCCCAAATAACTTTTTTAGGATGGGAGTGTAAAGAGTGCCATGGCAATGGCTAGTAATGCATAGACTTGTGCTGGAGCAGAGATAGGGAACATGTGGCCCTCCAAATAGTGTTACACTCCATTGCCGATCAGGTCCAGCCGCCGGGACCAGTGATGCTTAGAGATAAGGAGAGCTGCAGTCTAACAATAACAGGAGGGCTACATGTTCCTCACCTCTGCGTTAGGAGGGTGATGAATGCACAGGAGGTCCTCCTTCTAGGCACATCAACCAAGTTGGCATTGTTGTGCTTGCACTACAACTTTTTGCAGTATGTCCACTGACATTAGAGAGCCAAGCCTTCCATCCTTTCTAGTCATCCTATCTGATCATGCTTCACATCAAAGGACTCCTTATACAAAGTACTACTTTTTTTAAAAAACAAAAACAAAACAAAGCAGGCTTCTCTGTTTTCTCCAAGCAGTTCTTGGCTCTTAGCCTGCCTAACTTTTGCAATGAGTTTAAGCAACATCTGCTCTGCCCATTAAAGTGATTTTTCCTTGCACTGGCCTCAAGCCTATGTCTTTGCTGCAACTCATTAACAGCAATTTCCTTCCCAAACCTAAGAGTTCACTGAACTCCAAATTGGATTGTAGTCCCACACATCTATATCATGAAATGTATGAGATTTCTGTATAACCAATCCTGGCTCCATGTTTCTATGTGCCTTGGCCAGCGGAGCATTAGGGGGCCCACATGACATGCCTGGCATTTGGCAAAGGCGCTGGTGCTTCAGAAGTGGTAGCAGGCAATTATGCAGCATGGACCTCTTCTCCTGTGGCACAGCTGGCATTAATTACTAGCGAAGGGACTGCCAGTCAGTGGGCTACGTTTATGTTCTTCCATTTTAAAAAAAGGGTCATGTTTCTGGTGCCATTTGAAAAGGCCAGTGTCATCTAAGAGTGACTGATCACACTGATGAATCAGCAGAGAGATTTCAAAGTCCCTCTTGTTGCCATTGGCTTAGCTGCTCTGATGTCACAGATGCATGGTAAGCTAGGCTGGAACCAAGGAGCTTGCTCTCTGGAGGGTGTTTGACAGGGACAGATGTTTCTGTGATTCTCCAAGTTAGTGTGTGCTGCATGCCAATTCCAGATTTAGGGCTAGTTTCCATGTGTGCATGCTTGGTGTCCTAATTTCTCTGACACTGAGCCTATACTGGCTTAGGAGCTGTGTGTTAACATAGCAGGAGTGGACAGAAGACTGGCTACTACCAATTATCCAAGCATAGTGCTGCCTGACACTTTAAACTATGGAGCTAGAACAACAAGTGCCCTGCCTGTGTCCTGAACTCATGGATCATGGCAGGACCCCTAATTTAGAACCAGCCTTCAAGCTGTGGCTACCACAACACTGAATTTCCTGGTTTTGCTCATGCTGTCGTTATGTGCTGCTCACTTCCTATATTCTGGTATCTTAGGTTGATGGTACAGTCACAGAGGTGCAACTGGAATTTGGCAGCTACTGTAGGAGCAGATGAGTTTCTCTTAATAGTTTGCATGTGTGAGGCAGAACTCTACCCCAGAAGCTCATTTGCCTCTCAGTATTCCCCCCACCAACTGAATATCTGGCTCTGGAGCACAGTTTTTAACTTGAAGCATTCTATGTTAACATCTCTTATGTCTGGGGCACTTTTTTAGCATTGTGTCTCAATTGCTCGATCCTGGCGACAGCTCGTCCCGTGCTGACCACTTAAAAGTTCACTGAGAGGCGACTGGTATTGTAAGAGGAGCCAGTCATCAGCTGGAGGCTCCAGGCACAAAGTGGGTCAGATTTTACAAATTCCCCACTATCCTCCTTATCAGTTCATCAGTTTTACAGCTAACCACATGTGGTTGCAGTTACTTTGCAAGAAGCAACTGCAGGACAAATGCTCACATGAAACTGCCTTATACTGAGTCAGAGTGTGCAGTCATTAAGCTCAGCACCATCTACTCCGATGGGGAGGAGGCCTGCTAAGTCTCCAGCCCTGCAGATGCTGGATATGTAGACCAGATCCAGGTGCTTTTGGAAGAAACTGATTTTCTGGATCCATTTCAATCCGGGTTTAGGTCCGGTGTTGGCACAGAAACTCCTTTGGTCGCCCTGTATGATGACCTCTGTTGAGAGAGAGACAAGAGAAACATGTCCCTGTTAATTCTACTCAACCCTGCTAATTATTCTCTGTACCATTGACCATGATATCCTTCTGGAGTGACTGTCCAAACTAGGGGTGGGTGGCACCCCTTTGCGGTGGTTCCAGTCCTACTTGGATGGTCATTCCCAGAGAGTGTTGCTTGAGGAATGCTTTTCAGCCCCATGGAACCTTCAATGTGGGGTTCTACAAGTCTCAATCTTATCCCCTATCCGGAGGTTTGAAGTATGTTGTCAGCAGTATGCTGATGACACTCAGCTCTATTTCTCCTTTACATCTGCAGGTGAGGCAGTGGAAGTGCTGGACCAGTGTCTTGCCTCGGTAATGGACTGAATGAGAGCCAACAAACTGAAACTCAATCCAGATTAAGACTGAGACACTGTTAGTGGGTGCGAGAAGATGGGTGGGAGATTGCCTGCTCTTGATGGGGTTACACTTCCTCTGAAGGTGCATGTTCGTAGCTTGGGGGTACTTCTGGATCCTTTGTTGTCGCTCAAGGCTCAGGTGGCCTCAGTGGCCTGGAGTGCCTTCCATCAGCTTTGGTTGGTGGCCCAGCTACGCCCCTATCTGGCCAGGGATAGCCTAACTACTGTTGTCTATGCTCTGGTAACCTCAGGGTTAGATTACTGCAATGTGTTATTCATAGGGCTGCCTCTGAAGACGGTTTGGAATCTTCAGTGCAGAATTCAGTGGCCAGGTTGCTCACTGGAGCAAGACGGTTTGAGCATATAACACTGATCCTGGTCTGACTGCACCGGCTATCAATTAGATTCTAGGCCTAGTGCTGGTCTTGACCTATAAAGCCTTAAACAGCTCAGGACCACAATACCTCAAGGACTGCCTCTTTCCATACGATCCTTGAGATCATCTTCTAAGGCCCTTCTTCGTGTGCCTCCTCCTTGAGAGGTCAGGAGGGTGGTAACATGAGAATGGGCCTTCTCTGCAGTGACTCTCCATCTACAGAATGCTCTCCCCAGGGAAGTTCGCCTGCCGCCTTCATTATACACCTTTAGGTGCCAGGCAAAAACATTCCTTTTTAACCAGGTCTTTGGTTGATTTGATTGACATCCTATGCCCTTTTAAAATGTGGATTTTTTGAGGGGGGTTATTGGGTTGTTGTTTTTATTTTGATTATGTATTTTGTGGTTTTATATTTTGATTTTATTCTGTGAACTGCCCTGAGACCTCTGGGTGTAGGGTGGTATATAAATTCTAATTCTAATAATAATAATAATACCCTGAGCTTTCTGCATACAAAGCATATGCTTTTCTATTAGTATTTGGGTCATCTCTGTTTAGCAAGCAGTGAAAAGTGAGTAAAGAGCTGCAGCCGACAAGCCCCAGGTGATGAATCTGTTGTTGGGCTCTACGAGGCTTCAACCCAATCAATCAGAAGAGGTTTAGTTGATTAACCTATTGATTTAAATTTTGCATATGGGTATAAGTATTTCTGATGCATACTTCTTTCTTAGTTTGTAGCACCAGGTTATCGCAAAAGAGGCATTCTTTTGGTCTGCGAGAGATGTGCGAATAATGCCTCTTTCAACATGTTGTCACATTCTTTCCTTTGTACCTTTCAGGATCCAAAAAGGAGGCAAACCAACTGTAAAACCTTCTTAACTATTTACATTATTAATAAGGAGTCATTAATTAAGGTTAAAAATAGACAGGACTGCTGCAGGGGGTTGGATTAGATAACCCTCTGGGGTCCCTTCCAGCTCTAAGATTCTATGATGTTTGATCACACAACTAACAGGCTGCAAGTAAAATTACACAGCAATAGTATTTAGGCACAACCCTCTTAAAATGATAGTGTCTTCACAGAGACTATTAATTGAAAAATCAAACAAACCAATTCATGAGGGACATCTATTTTGTTAATTAAATGTTTTGGATCAACTGGATCCCAGCATTTAATTGATTAAGCTATGGTTCACCACCCTTTTTTTGGACAAGTGGATATATCTGGAATTTTGAGAAAGTACTGTGGGTGCTAGTCACAAAATGGCTGCCATGGGGATGAGCCACAACATAAAATGTCTGCCATGGGGTGTGTGTGTCATAACCCCAAATGTCTGCTATGGGGGACAGCAGAATAACACAAAACGGCCGCCACGTTTCAAAAGAAAAGTAAAAAGAGCAGAGACTCAAAAAGGTGTGAATAATCGTGTCCTCTTCATGGTGGGCATGTGTTGTGGTGAGATCACTAAGACTGATCTAACTGTCTGGGGGGGGGATCGTTTGGATATCACAACAACCCGATTGGGTCCCTTGGTTGCTGGGATAATTCTGGCCAATAGGGTTGAGAGAATTGGCAGACGGGGACCTATTTATACTGCTGCACGTTGCGTCCAGCTTCCTGTTTTTGCATTGTGCATTGGATCACCTGCCCACCCTCCCTATATTTAGGGTTCATTATGACCTTGCTATGCCGTTGTGGGTTGTCTGCTTTTGGGGCAGGGCCCCAGTAGGAATTTTCCCATTTGGCTGATTGGCTGGTGCCACTTGGGTTTCTCCTGCCGCGTAGTAAATCTTCACAACTTTGTAAGGTTTGGCGGTTAGGCATTGGTTCAAGGTGTGGTGAGGGAAGGTTGTCACACCTGTCCCTCCCAATGTGTGATAGGGTATTCCGTTAAAGGAATCCAGGTGCTTGCCACGCTTTTGTCCGATTCCTTTCCAGGGGTTAGGGTAACACCAGAGCACCTGGGAGCATTTTGAGGTGAGGTTGCGTCTGTGGTAGGGCCAATGCTCCCCCAGTATGTTTACCCTTACTGACTTCTGCCAGTTGTCAGTGCTGCCCTGCCGGCAGTGTAGGTGCAGCTAGTCGAACCAATGCCTAACCCTAACCACTCACATTCTGTAATCAATAAAGTTGTGGCCAACATTATGCCAATAACCTTAAACTAATATTGGTGTCAACTGTGTCTTTCTTTGCGAGGTCTTGGGGGTCTTTATATGCAATGCATACACCCACCCATGTAAAAAAGGCATCTATATCAGTCATCTCTATGGTCACTTGCAGAAAGAAGTTCTTTGCAACTCTCCTCTGTTCAGAACAGCAGGGAGAGTATTTGTCAAGTCCTGGCATCCAGTGAAATATGGACATGCTTAAGGGGCACGTTTAATGAAAGAAAGGCCATGCCAGAACAAACAGGAAGTGAGAAGGAGGAGCAAACAGCCTCTTGTGCATGGGGGGTTATTGAGGTGATAGTTACTGAAACCAGTGCCACGTTTCTAGGAAAAGAGGTGCCGGCAATCACCACAAACTCCTCCCTTGATGTCACGAACTGGCAGGAGAATGGGGAGGAGGAAGAGAATCCCAGCCATGGGTGTAGCCAGGTCTGGGACATCCCAGAGCAAGCTGGGGATGGGGAAGGAGAGGTTGGTGTAGGAAGTACAGGGTGATGGAGGATGATAAGGGGTGTCAGTGCACAGGAACTGGAGCAGCAGGACCCATCACAAGAGCCAGAGGGGCTCTGAGGCATAGGGAGCAGCAGACAGGGCAGTCCAGTAGATTGAGGCAGGCAAGGGCCCACAGCCCAGCTCCCTAGCTGGCCAGGTGGGTCTTGCTAGCTCTGGGAGGAAGTGTGTGATTCCTCAGTTGGAGTAGGCTTGAAACAGGTGAGGGTCATAAGCCTCGTCAAGCTCAGATACTGCAATCAGCAGGCAAAGTGCAAAAGGGAAGCAGAGCTGAGGTGCTGTGTCTGCTCAATAGCCCATGCCGAAGGACTTCAGCTTGGGTGTGCCAGGATCTCTGCAGGACTTTGGACATGTGGATTTAACCCTGGACTGGACCTACTGACTTGCTGCCAGGTAGGCTAGAGGTTCTGGACACTTTTAGAATGGCAATGGTGCCCACCTGAGAGGTGCTGGAACTGGAAAAATAAGCCCTTTTGTGGGTACCATAGGACAGGGGTGGCCAACTTCCAATAGACTGCGATCTACTCACAAAATTAAAAACTGGCAGTGATCTACCCCTGTTTTTTAGGGGTTCAGGCCAAAGTTGTTGAGCTTTTTAGGGAGAGGGGAAAAGCCCCGCTTTTAGGGGGTTTGGGAGGCATACGTTCCTTAGCCAAACCCAAACAATGTGATCTGAGGCTTTGCCGTTTCATACTGAATGCGAAGGGCAGGCAGTTTGGATGTTCTTACCAAACTAGCACAATGGGGGGAGTTTCTAATGTAACCCTTTCCAGGCCATTGGGCAGAGTGAGACAGTTGCCTCAGGCAGCAGGAGTGAGGACTTGTGGGATAGAGCAGTCTGTACCCCTTATTTCAGCCTGCATCCCTCAAATGCAATGGAGGAGAACAGTCCCCGCACACCAGATACAAGTTCCAGACTCGTCTCCTTCTAAAGGGGAAGGAGGAGGATCCCATTTTGCCCTTCTCCCCAGGCATCTTGGGTGAGCCTAGGTGGAAAGGATTTATGTGGGGGACAATTTACACTTGATCCTCCACCAGTGGCAGCATGAAATGACATGACTCAGCCAAGAAATATAACATGAAGCTTTTGCTTCTCAGTTTTTAGATCTTGGAGTCCGCAAGAAACCCAAGGTGCATGGAAGTCCATGCTTTTTATCCCCCTCCCCCTCTGTTCTATAAAATCTTACGCATGTTATTTTGTTCTGCCCACGCTTTGCTTGCGGACAGGGATGTTTTCAAGCCTATTATGTGTTAATGTTTACGAACCTTCCAGTGCTGTAAGCTTTTGGCATGGGTCTGATAACAGGAATAAAACTTTGTTAAAGTGACAGTGTTCATCTTAAACCTTTTGCCCTGAGTTTCTAAGGGGTCGTGCATTTGCTCTACCATCTGCTGTTGGGATTCTTACTTTGCAGTTTGTTTGTAGGGGGTGGGGGGTTGGGGGAATTCATAATTATGAATGAGCTGGCAAGTCACAATTTTGGAAGGACAGATAAATGTTCTGAAGGCTCCTGCCATATTCACTGGAGAGGGTGGGGGGAATGGGAAGGAATAGACAATTCAATAGGGCACAATAATCTGGACTCTTGGTAAGCTTGTGGAAGCCCCATGGGTAGGGCTGAAGCCACCCCAGCAGCCAGCTGTGGAGCCAAACAACAAGCATGGGAAGATGCCAAACAGATGCTGCTTTCAGAAAAATGCATGCCAGAATCTGACATCTGTTTGTGGTCTTGGTGGCTTGCTCTTGCGCTAGAACAGACCCGGTGAGGAAAAATTGAGGGCAGAATGTTCCTCCCGACAGCTTATAAGGCACCGTGGACTGTCTTGAGTTGTGCCACTGGGTTTTAGGGGCATACTTCTGTGGGGTTTGATGCCAGTTTTTGCTGGGAGCTGCTGGAGTGGTTAGAGAAACGCACAAGTTCTCGCTGTCCTTTCTCCCTCTCTCTCTCTCTGGATGCGGTGTGTTGTTTTTAGCTTTTGCAAAAAGAGGAACAGGGAAGGGAGGGAAAGATACGCATGATATAAATTAGGTAGGCTTTAAGGAGTGACTGGGGACTACATAAAACTTTGCAAATACTGTGCTATCTGTATCTTGGCCTAGTTGAGGAATAATCTTGCCAGCACACCTCGGCTGTGTGTTAAGGTCTCGGAGTCCTTTGCTGAACTTTCAAATGCGATCTTAAGCAATGAGTGTAAAAGAAATAAGAACAATGGGATTTTCACGCTGTGCAGTAGGGACCACGTATTTATCTAAGAAGGCTGTGAATGTGATGCCAAAGCAACAACTATTACCTGGTTGCCCTCTGTATGGAGGTGGCAGTGGAATGTGCTGCTCTATGCTGGCCACGCAAAGTCACTTCTGCCATTAAGACTATAAGCCACAGAGTGATTTGCACACTCATTCACCATCCATAAAGGATTAGACTTGTACAAGCTGGATCTCCAAACGTGCTTGTATGTTTTATGTGTGTGTGTTTTATTATGTTTTTATTATCTTTGCTTGTCTGTCAAAATCTGTTTGCTCATTTGTTTTTTCCCCTCCCCTCCCCCCTTTTTGGCTATAACTTGAACTTGGTTGACCAATAAACTTTGGAATTGAGATCTTCAAATGCACAGCTGTGCACATGGAGTCCTCATCTCCTCACATTTACTCTTAAAAAAAAAAGAATGCACTAAAGAGAACTTAACAAGGTAGGAAAATTCCCAGGAAACAGAAAATATAGACTGTAAGACAACATCTCCAATATTAAACAGGTTTAGAGAAAAAGACTTATTTGCATATGTGGATCCAATTTATTCTTCACCTTCATAAAATGAATGGAACCCTGCAAAAAGTCCGTTTGCTTCTTACCATCTATTAATAGCACAATCCTATATGTGTCTACTCAGAAGTAAGTCTTATTGAGTTCAGTAGGGTTTACTCCCAGGTAAGAAGGTAAGCATTGCCACATAAATGTGTATATTTTATTACTTTTTCTACATTTTGGCAATACACCGTGTTATGACTGAGCAATGTTTCAACCAAGGAAGTTATTTTATGTATTTTATTTCATTTAAAATACTCCTGAACTACCCCTTCATCAAAATATTTCAGAGCATAATACTTTAAAAGCTTCAAATAAATTTAATCCACACAATCAGAATTTGGCTTTTTACTCGCTATGGTGACCTTTGTGACAAATTCCAGACCATTTTAAGATGCTTGGAATACACAGATCCATGCGTATCGTCCTGAAGAAAAAATAAAGGGTCTAGGACAGATAAATGGAACCTGTGGCCCTTCAGCTGTTGTTGAACTACAAATCCCATCAGCCAATAGTCAGGGATCATGAGAGTTGCAACCCAACTATATCTGGGGCAGGGGGGGGTCAGAGGTTCCCAAACCTCCCCTGCTAGAAGCATTTTCTACCATTGGACTAACAATGAATAAAACCTTTCCCCCCCTCTGGATCATGTACACTAATGTGGAAAGTCTGTATTTGATCCACTGTCACTTACATTATTACTCTGATATTCATACATGGTGCTGGTTTTGGCCTCTTTTGTCAAAATGCACTGCCAAATACTTTTAGGGATTAATATCTCTAATATTTCCACTCCCCTCACCCCCACCCCGGCCGCCATTTGACTGTGAAATAGTTGTTATTACGGAGATGAATACTCTGCCTCTGTATTTAAATGATCCCCAAGGCAGTTTAAAGCAGATTATGCCATTCAATATAAAGCTATTAACTTGTCTTGATGGAGGACAGTTAAGGGAGATGGTGAAGGAACATGACATTAAAACTCCCCCACCAACCTTCTGCTGTTCCTGGCCTTATGGAGCTTTCTACAAGTCCAGGGCAAATGGCCGCAAACACACCCCGTCATAAAACAACCCGATGAATTAATCCCAAAGCACTGATATATGATGACAAGATATTTATATATTTCAGTGCACAGCCCCTTTCCTGTTTCAGTGTAAGATTCCAATTGTTTCAAAGCTGTCGGAGTCTCTTAAACACTTCACATGTAATATTATGCAAGTGTTGCCTATAAAATGTCAGCTCTTCAGCAGGGCTGGATTAACCACATTGCTGAATAAACTATAGCTGAGGGCCCAAGTCTTCAGGAAGAGAGAGGCACATAAATTAGTATCCCTGGGAATTTAGCATTTCAATTTGAGGCTTAAAAGAAAGAGAAAACCCTCTTCACATTCTTAAAAACTACAAGCCCGATACTTTTAAAAGAAGGCTAGTATCCCCAGGATGCTGAAAGCAATGTCCAGTGCTGGTTAGTGCACTTGTGAGGTGCAAGTGCAGAATTTCAAACCCCACGACCGCCTCACGTGAGGATTGCTGTGGACAGCACAATTTCCCTTCTCACTCCTCATAACATGAACAACTAACTGCCGCAGCATATCCCACACCTTGCTTGTAACAATCATCCTGGTGGTCACAATTCTCTCAATGGATATTTATCTAATCACAATTAAAACTGTGCTCCAGCATTGTTTAGCTAATGTCCTGAAAGGTACACAGATCAGTACTTTCATCTGCAGCATGACTAGGGAGTGCCCCATTGGGAGCATCTCTTTTCCCACCCCTCCAAAAAATGGTTACAGAGGTGGGGGGATTTGGACTGGGGCAATGGCATAAGGGAAAGGAGAGTCTAACTTTTATTCCCCACAGTCCAAACCTACCCCAAGTATTGCTATTAGCTGTAGAGGTGGGATGTATGAGCTGAAAAGCTGAAGGACGGTGCAAACAGCTGCACCTCCCATTTTTCACAATGAAGGAGGAGCCAATCATTACACACACACACACACACACACACTATCCCACCCCCCTTCTCATTTGTACATCACCCTGATAACCCTAGTAACGCCACAAATAAATAAGGAAGCTGCAGAGTGTTTTGCATGAGACTGATGAAAAAAGGATAAGGTTGAGTAGTATCATCACACAATGGGAAACTCTCCCACAATTATGCCACAGCAGAAACTTGGATTGGGCTTGGGCCTTCCGCTATAGCTTATTCAGCATTGTGGTTAATCCAACCCCTTTGAGGAGTAGACATTATGAAACACATCTTGCGTTTTCCTTAGCTGTGGGTTGCCAAGGCTCTAGTCACTACAAGCCCTAATCGCTTGGAACGGTCTACTTAATTATAATCAAGATCAAATGTAGCCCCTTCAAAATTATGTTTACTTACAGATTCAGTCATTTGGCAAGCATTTATTTGGTGTTAGATGAGCAGCGCGTGCAAATTAAACATGTTATTTGGGATAATAGATGCTGCATGGCTGCAATAGACTAGGATTGTGTTTCTGCTGCAGCTATGTGCTTAGGCACGTAGTGTCTAGGTTTACACTTGCAGAACTAGAGCCCAAATAAGCAATAAAACAATTTTTTCTGTTGTGGAAAGGAAACGGACATACTTGCGTAGATAATTTGAATGAAATCTGTGCTGTAATGGAGATGAATGGGCAATTTCAAACAGATGCAGAAGGATAGCAGAGGTTGGTTTTGTCTGTCATTGGCAACCAAAACAAAAAAAATTCCTTCCAGTAGCACCTTAAAGACCAACTAAGTTAGTTCTTGGTATGAGCTTTCGTGTGCATGCACACTTCTTCAGATACACTGAAACAGAAGTTTCCAGACCCTTCTATATAGTGAGAAGGTGGGGAGGGGTATTACTCAAAAGGGTGGTGGGAATGGGTGATTGGCAACCAACTTATTCTGGATGACTCCTGAAGCTTTAGGATGAATGAATACCTTGTTTTGAAATGCTGATCCTAAAGCAGTGGTTTCTGAACTACTTCTAGAGGTACACGCTGAAAGTGGAAGGAAAAGAATAGGGCACATGAAGAAAAAGACACAGAGATGAAGAGCAGGAGGAATAGGCAGTGTCACGAAAGCCTATTGGTGTGAGGAGATGTGATTAATTTTTTTAAGAAGTTTTTAGTATGTTGCTATTTACTTTCTAATAGCCTTTTGCTCCTCCTGACTTTGAAAATGATGGAGGATCAGGGCAAATGTCCTATTCTCTGGGAGCACTTTAAACACACGCCAAGGAAGCCTGAGTATTACAGAGAACTTTGGTAAACACTGTAGGGCACACTCTGCAATTACACATGGCAGAAGCCAGAAAGCGATACTATTGCCATGAACTGAGAGTTCACTCTAAAAGGCGCAACACATTCTCTCGTGACTGTGCATCCCTGAGGAGGACAAGTAATGACGGGCACTGGTCAAGCTGACGCTCAGGGCAGCTTTCTGCTGCTCTTGATCTTCTCCTCAGGGGAACTTGAATAAGGTTCAGTGGCGCCCCAATGTTCCCTGAACTACTGCTGTGTGCATGACTTGCCCTTCAAGTTCGTGTTTTGGACGGCTTGAAGCCTACAGTTATTCTTGGCCACGATCCCTCAAAAGACTGTCTACACTGTGTGTCTTTCAAATAGTAGACCGGATCTGCTTGTGAATGATACTTCCCTTGTGTTTGTTGACATTTGTGCCAGATTTAGGTTGTGGTATCATACTATGTTCTTCTCAAATCCCCTCCTGCCTATATAGGTCAGCCAAATTATTATTCCATCCAAGGCAAGATCTGTTTTAGTTTTAAAGCTGCTTCTGCAGGTCATGGAAAGTTTGCAAAAAGATAAAAATAAGAATGATTTAAAATGTATTTTGATTTCCTTTGTGCTTTCGTAGCACCTATTTTATTATGGCACTTCTCTTCCGTGTGCAGCTTTATATTATGGAATGGTATTGAAAACTTTAAAATCTCTAGGCTGCTTATAATGCTGTCGAGCAAAGATGAATTTTCTGATTTGGTTTCCATTTGAAAATATACATACGTATATCATTTATCCTCATTTTTATCGGAGCAACTGATAAAGGTGAAAGCCAAAACATTTTGCTATAAGATTTTAAAATTTCTGTTTGGTTAGTCACTGCAACAAATACATGGTTTTAGTGATCAACTGCATGCTACTAAGATGCAGAACCAACTTGTCTGATGCTTTCACCACTATCTGTCTAAGAAAAGGAGGGGAGGTGACAGCATGGGTTGTAGTCTGCCTAGTAAGAAGGACAGGAGGCAAGCTAGCCAGCTAATCCAGGAATATCCAATGCGGTGGTGCCCTACAGATGTTTTGAACTATACCTTCCACTGGTCCCAGCCAGCATAGGCCATAGTCAGAGATTATGGGAGTTGTGGTCCACCACATCTGAAGAGCACCATGTTGGCTACTGGAGAGCTAACTTAGCACCATCTATGATTCTCACTGGATGTCACCAACTGGATGTTGCTAGTTCTTGTATGCCTCCACTAAAGTCAGGATGGGCAATAGGTTTCTATTTGCTAGCCTTCACTGGAAGGGAGGCACAGCACCAGTGAATGGCTTTCTCTGCAGCAGAGACCAAAATGAGTGGTAAGCTTCTGCTGGTGGTTCTCCCACAGGCAACAGAGTCCAGACAGTATAGTCATCTGTAGTCCCACTGGTTCTCCAAAGGGTTTGATCCTTGGGCCCCTTGGCTATGCTAGCCTGGAGTTGGCACAGCAGATATTTTTTAAAAAACAACACTGCCACTTTCCTCCCTGGCTGATAGATGCAGTGCTGGTTCTGTCATTTGGTCTCTCCCAGGCCCCCCCGGTTTGGATTGCTATGCTTCTGTATTAGTGTGCTAAGACAATTAGGCTGAGGTGAAGAAGAAGAAAAAAGGCATCCGGCCAAGGGAAAACAAACCCAAGTTTTTATTAAATTTTTTGAAAAGCAGCAATTAAACTGATTACTATTAAAGTTGCAGTTAAGATATTTCTGGGTGGAGAAGTCAAAAGCAGTTCTAGCAATTAACCATAAACACAGTTGGGATATGGAAAAATGCATCCCCTGAAACCTGGGCTAGTGTTTTCATATTTAAGCCAAGGTTTAGCAATGTCAGCCCATCCCACTCCACTGATATAGTGCAGCTTCCAGCTTCTTTTTGTTCCTGGAGTCCAGTTTTTCTGCAGCACTCACCATTTTGACATCTTCTGATTTCTAGTTCATTTTCTCTCCCAAATTCCCCAGCAACAGATTGGAGAACTGGGCCAAAACTAACAAAATGATTTCAGTAGGGACAAATTTAGGTTTGTTAGGTACACAAGCAGGAATCACTAGTTGCACAAATATAAGCTGGGGGATACCTGGCTTTGTCAGCAGTCCATGTGAAAATGATACATATTGGTAAAATTATATATGACTTTATTACCAGCTGTCCACATGCACACTGTAGCAAGTAAATCGTAGCCTGGCTGAGAGGACAAGCTAACTTCTGTTCTGTCCAGATTCTTCCTTCTGCCACAGAGAGAAGCACCACAAAGAACCTGCTGCTGACTGTTTTCCTCCAGAGTTTATTTTCTCCAGTTGCTCATCTTTTACTTGACCTTTATTCTTTCTCTATTTTCCCTCCTTTTGAGGGTTTTAGTTGATCCTGTCTCTTCTTTCCTGTACATCTCTGATGCTGTCTGTTGCTGCAATTTCTATAATTCATTTTTTTGGATGGGTGGCAATTAAATGGATATAAAACTTTTATAAGTGTGTGGTGTAGATATGAGGTCTTGGATGTTCAGTCAGCGTAATGTTGTCTGTTCATCACAGCCACACGTACAGCTGCCTTCTCTCTCTTATCTCTTGTATTAAGATCCCACACACCTTGTCATCAAATCATGATGCTATTCAGTTGAACTTGCTTCCAAGTTAGAAAACCCCAAGACTGCGGACTTAGTTGACAAACATTGATCTGATCTGTATCATAAACTTTAGCCAAACGAATTATTCTTGAGTTGGGGATTTAAAGCCAAATAGAAATAGGTGCCATCAGAGGGACCATAAAGCAACCTTAATCAATTGAAGTAATGGTATAATCTGCATTATGGATGTTTTGAGTTTTGCTCTTGACTCCCTTTTTATTTTCCTTCTAATGTCCTAAAGCTCCCTAACCAGTAGTGGCTATAATCACATTTTCTACTGCTTACACCAGGGTTCCTACTGCTGCAGCTACTGCTCCCAAATCAGTGCCATTGGCCTCAGTCCCACCCGAAGGATGAAGGCAATGCTCTTGAATCCTCTAGCTGCCTGATGTGAGAAAAGCCCTACTGGATCCCTAGCTAACAGGACCAGTGGTCAGGGATGATGGGAGTTGTAGTCCCCAAACACCTGGAGGGCCGAGTTTGCCTATGCCTGGTCTAATCCCTTTCAGGCTGACGAATAATGAGTAGTCCAAGGTCACTCAGTGAGTTTCATGGCTATGTGGATATTTTAACCCAGGTCAGTCTGCTCATAGCTTAACAAACTAGTCTCTAATTAAAGTAGTGCTGATGTTTTTTGTCCTTGCTACTTGCTAAAAAGTAGCACTAGGAAAGCTTTGAGAGCTGCCACGTCTGGTTTCAGTTCTCTCCAGTGCTGACCAGTCATGTCTCCATGTCTCCAGCTGTATGTCCAGTAACTAGTAAAGGTAAAGGGACCCCTGACCATTAGGTCCAGTTGTGACCGACTCTGGGGTTGCGGCGCTCATCTCGCTTTATTGGCCGAGGAAGCCGGTGTACAGCTTCCAGGTCATGTGGCCAGCATGACTAAGCCGCTTCTGGCGAACCTTCCCACCGGAGTGGTACCTATTTATCTACTTGCACTCTGATGTGCTTTTGAACTGCTAGGTTGGCAGGAGCAGGGACGGAGCAACGGGAGATCGCCCCGTCACAGGGATTCAAACCGCCGACCTTCTGATCAGCAAGTCCTAGGCTCTGTGGTTTAACCCACAGCGCCACCGGCGTCCCTGTCCAGTAACTAGTAGGTGTCAAAGTCTACAAAGATGGCATTCTCTAGCCATTAACGCCCATGTTTAGTTATTACCTAAACAAGGGCCTGATGATCTCTTCTTCACTTGGCACTATGCAACAGGATTATCTTTACAACACTTTAGTCTTAGTTCCAAGTATAGCTAAGGCTCTAGTTCGAAATTAATATGTAGTGGATGCATTGCTTCCAGAAGAAAAGCTGTTTTGCTTTAGGAGCATACAACAAGTTCTGTCATTGTAAGGATAAAAATTCTATAGATTATGGGAGTTGCATCTGTTGGGCTAATAACTTGAAACTTGGCAGACATGATCCACCTGTTAAAATCTACAAAAGTGCCAATTTTCAAACCCAATCCAGCAAATCAAGTGCTGAAAATGACAGCCTCCCCCCCCCCCCAGTTTTTAAGAAAGTATATTCTGCATTTCTTTTCAGTTTTGGTGAAAACTAATAATGTGCTTTATTCGGGCTTGAACCAACGTGAGATAGTTTTAACTCCGATCTTAAGCTAGGAGTTTCTTTTTTTAAAATCAACAAATAGAATATTCAAACTTAATTTTTTAAAAAAGTTTGCTATTTGGGTGTGTATAGTGAGCTGCTCTCTCCCTGGAAAAGTTTTAAATCCAAAGGCTTATAGGTAAGAGGTTTTTTACCTGATGTATTCGCCCCACAGTCCTACTCTGATCTTTCTCCATCCATCACTCTGTTGGCTCTCTCTGTTGCAGTTCAGATATGCCCAAACAAAGTTTGGTTTCTGGCGGCGGCTGGGGGTGGGGGGCTGGATTCAGAAACAGCAATTCAGTTCTTTGATTTTAAAAAAACACTAAGGAAGTGCTGATTCTAAACCCCCCAAAATATAATATGCTCTAGCTTGTTTAAAGACCTGCCAGGATGCTCAAGGGAGAACCATATACACAATACAGAGCATGCGCACACCAATTAACTGCTTATCCAAGATGCATCTGCATATATACACTAAGGGCCCAGGCCCAGATTAGAATCTCTCACAGCTGCTTATGCAGAAGACAGGTTCGGTCTATTCTTTTTCCATTTGACAGTACATAATTTCTTGCGAGATTCCATCCAGCCGAGAACATTAGTGACTCCTTAGGCTATTTGAAAACCAATGTTTTGCATCAATGTTTAGATTGAGTTTGATGTTATCATTCCCACTGGATAGCTATGTACAACTCTTCATTTTTAAAACAGCTTGTCGCGATCAAATGCATGCAAAGGAGGGAGATGAAAAAACTACAGAGTCTCCTCCCCTTCAAACAAAAATTAGCAGAAATGAAATATTATTGCTATAAAAGAAACTGCAGAATCTCCTGCAAACAAACAAACAAACAAAATGAGTAGAAATGAAATATTAGTGCTTTTAAAGCTCTTAAACCTGTTCTTTCTCTCTCTTTCTCAATAAACTTCAACTTAGTTGCACTGCATTATAAGGCAGTGAGAGATTTTACTTTCTTGGGCTCCATGATCACTGCAGATGGTGACAGCAGTCACGAAATTAAAAGACGCCTGCTCCTTGGGATAAAGGCGATGGCAAACCTAGACAGCATATTAAAAAGCAGAGACATCACCTTGCCAACAAAGGTCCGTATAGTTAAAGCAATGGTTTTCCCAGTAGCGATGTATGGAAGTGAGAGCTGGACCATAAAGAAGACTGATCACCAAAGAATTGGTGCTTTTGAATTATGGTGCTGGAGGAGACTCTTGAGAGTCCCATGGACTGCAAGAAGATCAAACCTATCCGTTCTTAAGGAAATCAGCCCTGAGTGCTCACTGGAAGGACAGCTCCCGAAACTGAGGCTCCAATACTTTGGCTACCTCATGAGAAGAGAAGACTCCCTGGAAAAGACCCTGATGTTGGGAAAGATGGAGGGCACAAGGAGAAGGGGACGACAGAGGACGAGATGATTGGACAGTGTTCTCGAAGCTACAAACATGAGTCTGACCAAACTGTGGGAGGCAGTGGAAGACAGGAGTGCCTGGTGTGCTCTGGTCCAGGGGGTCACAAGGAGTCGGACACGACTAAACAACATAATACGTTAAGAGACAGAAACAAGCTGCATGTTGTGTCTCAAACCAATATATAAGAACAGGCCAACACCACCTTGTCACTAGACAAGGTGTGGGGAACCAGTGGCCCCCTAGATGTGTTCGATTCCAACACCCATTATCCCCAGCCAACAAGCCAGTGGACAGGATGATGGGAATTGCAGTCCAACACCACGTGGAAGGCTTCCCATCGCTGCTCTAGAACAACAAAATTTATTCAGGCTTCTGGTACCGTACTTTCTTTTCAGCAGTGTGGAGTAACTATATCACTCTCTCTGGTATCCTGCAAGAACATATACATTGTGTGTTCTAGATAGTACACAACAGATACAGTGGTACCTCTGGTTACGTACTTAATTCGTTCTGGAGGTCCGTTCTTAACCTGAAACTGTTCTTAACCTGAAGCACCACTTAAGCTAATGGGGCCTCCCGCTGCTGCCGCGCCGCCGCCGCGTGATTTCTGTTCTCATCCTGAATCAAAGTTCTTAACCCAAGGTAATATTTCTGGGTTAGCGGAGTCTGTAACCTGAAGCATATGTAACCTGAGGTACCACTGTAGTATATATGACTAAATCAAGAAATATATTTTCCCCTTATTGTTTTGAACATCCAGCTTGTGGAACAGTTTTGTGTAACCTAAAAGCTCACATTCAGCATACTTTGATTTAAGAGCCAAAGCTGGAAACCCCCAATTTCAATGAGGAAAGATGCGCCTCTCTCTCCCTTTGAATCCAGTAGGAGCTAAATATGCTTATTTAACTTTATAATTAAAACACTGAACTTTGGGTTGTTCTAATAAATATATCATTTTACTATACCTTTTGTTGATCTGTATGAAAACTGAGACTTCTGGTGAACTGGAAATTTTCTTGAATGATAAAAGCACTTTTAAAACAACAACGAGTTAAGCAAAATAATTGATTTCAGTAGGATTATGCTGGATTAAACTGAAGCATCTCAGCTGAGTGTTTAGTTGGCTGGGCTGTGTCACACTTCAGTGTTAGGTTATCTTGACCTCTTCATTTTTGAATCTTAACTCTTTGGGCTTGATTATATATAAAAATAGCTAAATAGTGACTGGCGCCACAGTCCTGTGCAACTTCATTAGCAGATAGGCTTACAACCATCTGCTCGCAAGCTTGCAACGATGTCGTAATAACAAGGAAAGTTTCCAGAGCAGAGAAATCTCATATCAGTTGCAAATATTTTTTTAAAAAACCATAACTTAATGTTGTGTTTGTATCTATTTCTATTGCGGCTATATACATGTATTAAATTATTAGTACTACTACTAGTATTCCCGCTTTCGGGACACAGGAAGCTAGCTTATACCAAATCAGTCCATTATTCCATCTAGCTCACTATCCCCCCCCCATTGACTGGCAGTGCCCCTCCAGGGTTGCAGTCAGGGTTCTCTCCTAACCTTGGCTGGAGATGCTAGGGGTTGAACCTGACAAAGCAGATATTTGGCCACTGAGCCAATGCCTTTCCTAGAGGGAAGTCAGTCATTTGCACTGCATACTGGTTTCATATTGTTCTCTCTCAACCACATGGGCAGAAGTGGCGTACTCAAGTGTAGCATGGGGGTTCAGAGCCTATATATATCTTTAAAAGGTTGGTTCATATATATATATATATATATATGAATGAACCAACCATATATATATATATATATATATATATATATATATATATATATATATATATATATATATATATATATATATATATATATATATTAAAAGGTTGGTTCAGACACACAGCCTGCAAGGAATCTTACAGCAAAACAAAAGGGGCAGGTGCCTCTCATCAGGGCAGGATGCTGTGGGTATTTTGCATGTACATCTACACATGAGTAGTGCCAATTCAGGCAATCCGCTCCATCATACAGACAACTCTCAACTCATCCTGGGCACACACACACACACATACACACACACACACACACCCCTCCTTTCTGGACCCTTTTTAATTGTTTACTTTTTTTTTTGCCAAGCGTGTAAAGTTGAATGTGTGTTAAGCTGCAAGTTACCTACACTCCCAGAGTTTTGGTTCTCCCTGTGGAGGCATGGCTTTAGAGGCTCCATACAGGAATCCTAACTGATTGAAAAGCAATATATAATGGTAGAAATGGCTCAAATGGCTCCTGTTGCAATGTAAGGATACTGTATTTTGCACTTCAACAAGTGGAGCCTGCAGCGAAATGCTGCAGTGGGAATTGGCGTTCCAGCAAATGGAATGGCGTATTAGACAGTCCCATCTACTCCAACATCTACTCCAACATCCTACATTCCACCCCTTTTATTCCCTTCAAGGATCTGCTGAGAAATGGGCCACTTAATTTGACTTCTTAGCAAACCATAGCTCATGAGAAAGTCTGTTTAAGGAGGGTTCTTAAGGAGGGAACTGGTTAACTGACTAATCATGGGTGTTGTTTTACCACACAGAGCCTTTCAACACACTTGCAGGTAACATGTACTTAGTCCCTGAGTTAATATGGCCTCCATATGAGCCTGCCTGCTTACTCAGCTCCTCAATTAGCTTTATGCTCCCCTTCCTCTCATCTGATGGAAGGCAGGAGATCACACAGGCTAGGTAGGGACTTTTCGGTGATTGCTCCCACACAGCCATGAGACCAAAGAAGATGTTCACTTAGGTATGTAGCATGAAGCTTCATATCTATCTGTTATTTAATAAGTGCCTTTGGAATGGAGAGAGCCATTGGCACCAATGGGGAATCCCACTGGCAAGGCTCCTCGTCTCATGGTGTGTGTGAGAAATCTCCAGTTCCCTTGAAATAAGGCTTCACCCCTATATGCTGCCTTTCCAGTAAGAGTCACCCTCCATGCCAGCAATTAAGTAACAGCACAAAACCTAGATATGTACTTAAATGCTGCATATCTAAGAAATGTCTAGTTTGTCCCTGAAACTCCCTTTTCCTGGAAAGGTTGTCTGGCTCTGTGACTCATCACTTAGTTCTTGGGTCTTGATGTGTCATGAAGATAATTCTGCCCTGCTGCCCCCTGGGCATTTAGACTGAGTTATGATGAACTGAAAATACCCCGATGCTGCTTGATTTAATTTATCTGCTTATTCGAAGTACACACACACCACTTTTCAGGTGCACAGCTTCCAAAACAGTCTAAAAACTGTGAAATGGTGTTGTCTCAAAGTACAACTAAACATAATTGCAACAGAAGTCCATTTTAAAAGCCAGATAAACCTATCCGTCGTAATAAACATTCTGGGCAAATGAAGGGTTTCAGCTTACTGCTGAAAAGATAACTGCATACCCTCCAACATCTCTCCAATGAACATAGGGACACCTTAAGGAAAAGAGGGGCATTCCAGGATCAAATCAGAAACCAGGATGGCTTCTGTAAATCCAGGACTGTCCCTGAAAAATAGGGACACTTGGGGGTTCTGTAACTGAGGAGGTTCCAGTTGAACTTAGTTGGGGTGTAAATTCCAAAGGTGGAGCCCCACATCAGGAAAGGCCTGACTTTGTATCTAATTATCAAGATTTTGGCTGTATTTAGTATTACATTTGTGTTATGTTCTAGTTGTGGTGTTTCTCTCTATATATAGTAACCTTGAATATGTGTGTCTGTAAGCTTATATCCAGTTACCTGGAAATAACTCCATCAATATCAGTAAGACACACTTCTGAGTAGAAGCATGTAGGCTTGCACGGGAAGTGATCAAAGCTAGGATATAAAATCGTAAACAAAAAGCAATGTAGGGTGGGGATTGGACGAGGGACAGGACAGGTAGCCTGCCTAGTTTCATTTCAAAGGGAAGTACAATCATCATGCCAGGGAGGAAAGCTATTTGCAGAAGACTTTTTACTTGACTGAAGTGAAGACATAGGATAAACATGAAGGCCAATGAGTGGGTGTACTAATCAAAGTGGAAAAGGGATTGGGATGAGAAATGGTAGGGGCTCACACACTTCAATTCTCTGAGCAGTGAAAACTCCAGGGGTCCAGTGGGTGCTCAGGGTTTTGTTTCCCTTTGAAATAAGGTTGTGGAAGGTTTTTGGCATTTTCTGATACAGGATTGATTTACACACAAATATAGGCAGGTTTCACAACATTAAGCCCCCAACATGTACTGCTGCCCCATCAGATTTCTAGGAAATGCTAGCCCTGTCATATTTCTTACAGAGAGCAGCTCAGCTGTCTCTCTCCTTTCCTCTGCCTCAACTCAGTCTACTCCCCCAAACAACTGCAGGTTGCTTGCTTTGATCTTTCTCACAGGTATATCTCCTCTCCCTAGGACAGTGGGAAGGAGTTTTCTCTTTGTACCACCTATTATGTATTCAGCTATCTTCTGGCTCTCTATAGTACCAGGCCTTGAGAGGTATTGTCTTAGAGATACCCATACTGAAATCAGAGAGTTGGAAGGGATCGCCTAGAACAATCTTTTAAGAATAGATACATACAACAAAGGGTGAATTTTTGACATGCTCTGAAGCAAGAGGACTTGGCAATGATCTGGTTGTTGGATGAAAGGAAGGAGAAGGAACTGAAGACTCTGAGAAAGATGAAATCTCTAATGGTGTGAGGAAGCATATTTACAGACCTGAGATGAAGGCTGCAATGTGATGCACATCTACTTGGGTATAAGCCCCACTGAAATCCCCTAAACAGGAGTAGAGATTTCTACTGGAGAGCTCCCAGCACCTCACAAACTCACAAACCATTCTTGGAGACAAAGCCATGACAATTAAAACATGTATACTGTTTTAAGTTTTTGAGGGGCCAAGGATCTCCTAAGCTTCTGGGTGCCAGATCTTCCTCATAATTCCTGTATTTAGTAAAAGAGTTAATCAAGGTTTGATTAAACTGCACCAAGCACTGAAAACCCTGGGCTCTGTTTATGCTAATGAGCAGGCCAGCCTGGTAGAGCTCCCTGAGTATGGATTGTTAGGAGGACAAAAGAAGATAATGGTCAGTCATTAACCCATCAGTGAAAGCCACCAACAAAGCAAGAGACTCCCTGACACAGAGCAGGGAGACCCTGTCCTGAGACCTGGGTAATTAGCAAAAGATAATACCAGAGTCAGGAGAGGGAAGTTTCCAGAACTGCAGTGGGTAATAAAGTAAACGAACAGGAAAAAAGAGCCCCTTTTGCAAGCTGGAGGGAGGGGGGCAGAGCACAAGGCAATCAGTCAGTTTTATGCTTCAGGGAGGGTCTCTTGGAATCTGAGGCTGTGGCAACAGGAGGAACAGGACGCTCTTGGGATGTGAATGCTCCGCACTCTCTCTATCTTGTTGTTGTTGTTGTTTAGTTGTTTAGTCATGTCTGACTCTTCGTGACCCCATGGACCAGAGCACGCTAGGCACTCCTGTCTTCCACTACCTCCCGCAGTTTGGTCAGACTCATGTTTGTAGCTTCGAGAACACTGTCCAACCATCTTGTCCTCTGTCGTCCCCTTCTCCTTGTGCCCTCCATCTTTCCCAACATCAGGGTCTTTTCCAGGGAGTCTTCTCATCTCATGAGGTGGCCAAAGTATTGGAGTCTCAGCTTCACGATTTGTCCTTCCAGTGACAACTCAGGGCTGATTTCCTTAAGAATGGAGAGGTTTCATCTTGCAGTCCATGGGACTCTCAAGAGTCTCCTCCAGCACCATAAACCATATATCATAAAGAGACCAAAGTCTCTGCTGGACCCCTGGAATCTCGCACTGCTGTGGAGATAGGGGTGGCATGTAACAATACAATTAATGCCGCTTTGTAGTGCAGCTACAAATGAGCGATTTGGGTTCAGAGGAAAGGTTCAAAGCCCCACATCAAAACTTATGTGGGAACCCAATCATTCATTAGTTACGTTCAGATCCCCAAACTATTCATTCTGGAATAGCCCCACTGAGATCCAGCCTGTTTGCTTTCTCCTGCCCCCCTACAATCCCTGCTTCTTTTGTTGAAAATATCTCTCACAAATGCAGCATTTGACTTCATTATGTCAAACTTGCTTTAATTTGGCCAGGGTGTAGGAGGCTGTAATGGTGGTTTTGGAAGGGCCAGGGGCGTTTTCCTTGCCATCTGTTATTTTTAATCCACTTGTTTATTATTGTCAGGCTCATCTTTCTCCCCCTCTCCTTTTCGCCACCACTTTTCTTCCTTATTTTTCTGTTCCCTCATGTATAAACTTTTAAATAAAAAAACCCCTCACACTATTAAAATGTGTTAATCTCTCACATTCTGAACTGAACACAAGCACCTGAAAGATTCACATCTTGTATCCAAAGGCATGCAACCCCCCCATACTTTTCTCCAAAGCCCCTTGGCTAAACCTATCCTTGCAAAACCCAGAAAAGTTAAGAGGTTCCGGCAGAGCAAACTGCCTCTCGTGAGTTTGCAGAGCCTGTTCACATGTGGTTGTAGAAAAGTTTAGTCATGTGACTGTGCAAAAGGAATTTACACTTTAACCTTCAGATTTCTAGCTGGCATGTTTCGCCCTGACTCGTAAGGCACAAGAGCGCTTTTGTTTACCATGAAATTTCATGGATCTGCTTTAGACGAAAGAAGGATATCCCTATGTTTGGGAGGCTGCAGGAAAGGCCAAATTCTATGTATAAAAGTCTACTCCAGTTGGGCTGTTGGGGGCTTTAGAAACCATTCTCATGACTCCAGAGGGCCATGCATTTAAATGTGGGGGGATGGGGGATCTCCTGCAGGTATTTCAGCTTGATTTATTTCTATTATTATTATTATTAGTAGTATGGCATTTATATCTCAACTTCCCACAAAGTCCTGCATATGATTCTCTCCCCGCACCCTCATCTTCACAACCACCCTGTGAGGCAACTGGCTCAAAGCCACCCAGGAAGCTTCATGCCCTATGCTCCAACCACTGCACCACACTGGCTCTCTGTTTTGATCTCTGTTATACATTTGAACTGGCATGCAGCCTTCTACCTCAATGTGCATTGCTGCTCTTTCCTTTGCTGCTGTGCCTGGGCAACAGAAGACATTCTGGACCACATGGGAACAGTGCCTCCTTAAACAGAAGCCACATTTCACTAACTTGGGTTACCACTGGCTTCTGAAATGAGCAGCTTTGGATGTGACTTCAGGCACAGGAAGGTGCAGTATATACCCTCCAACATTTCTCCGATAAAAATAGGGATATCCTAAGGAAACACGGGATATTCTGGGATCAAATTAGAAACCAGGCTGGCTTCTGTAAAGCTGGGACTGTCCCTGGAAAATGGGGACACTTGGAGGGTCTTGGCAGTGATGCTGCAACTCCTGTGCACATGAAATAACATATTTGAATCCGCAGTCACAATTCTCTTAGCATCCACAATTCTGTAGTAATTACTAGTTTCACATATTTGTGTTATGCAATTAAAGTACTCTGTTTTGAACCAATCATTCCTGATAATTGATCGTGCTGGCTGGGGCTGATGGGAGTTGGTAGTCCAACAATATCTGAGGACCTAAGGTTAGAAAAAGCTGTTCTGGGCTATGCACTGATGACTCCAACCAGATCTTAGAGAGAATTCTGTAAGGAAAAACACCAGTCTGCATGTAGCTGTGAGCAAAGACAGTACTCTAAAATAAACCTCTTCAGACAACAACCATAGCTTTAGTCCTGGTTCTTATTTCGAAGAGTCTACCCACTCACCCCAGGCCTCTAAACAGCACAGCAGCAAGTCCTCTTTTTCAGTTTCAGGTACAATGCTTGGGGTTCATCTCTCAGTTTACACATTGTGTCCTTGGCACCACCCTCCATTTGGGTGACACTAGCAGCCTTTGGGCTTATTGTCCAGTTGGCTTGCCTCTTACCAGTTTGGATCTTGTTTTACTCAGGGGCCTTTGTAACGACAGAAGTGTATCTGTCGACGTTTGACATTCCAGAGAGGAAAATTCCCATGACCTTGAGGTTGCTGCCATATATCAAACTCACCCCTCCCTGATCCATAACAGGATTATTGTAAGACTCACTAGGGTAATGTATATAAAACACTTCTACTATGTAAGTGCTATGTATTATTAGTATCTGTTGCCTCTGCACTTGTAAACTAAGCCATGAGCTCAATAAACAAGCTCTTCGGGCTGGAACCGTCCTTGTACTTTTCCTTTGCCACCACATTTTCTTTAGTTCTAATGAGCTCGCACGCTATACTCAGTCAAATCCATCATTCTCGCATTTTCTTTTTCAAGCAGTGTAACACCGAGAAGTTCTACACATCACGTTTTGTGTGCGTATCGGTTTCATTATGGACTCTCTGCACTCTTTAGATTTCCTTTGCTTTCCAAACCGCACTCATCGTGAGCCAGTACTCGCCAATCCTTGCCAAGACTTTTGATGGTGTCTACTGTGACTAATGTATCTTCCTGCTGTTCCATGTACCGGTAGTATCTTCCTCAAAGCATTTGCAACCGGCTTTGATAGGTTATCAGTCTGCTGCATAGATAACCACTTGTAACATGGACATTTCATCTAACTTCCTGACCCTTCTCATTGTAATACTTGTTCGTGAGTGTGTCTACCTATCTTTCTATCACGGCAACTCCAAAAATTATGGATGGGGAAGGCTGCAGATAAGGGGAGTGAAAGGTTAGCAAATTTGGGGAGTAAGGATGTGCTCTGCACATTAAATATACATATGCCGTGACTCGCACCTGGGAGGGCAAATTGGGTAATGGGAAATATTTGGGGGGTGGAGGGCTCAGTAACCCCTTGTTACTTCTTGGTGTTCCCCCACTGATCTAAGTGCTGTTGAAGACAATAATTACCTGCAGGATATCTGCAGGATTGCCGCTGCTCATAGAAATGTACATGCTCAGACCAACACCTGAGACCTTACTGTACCTGTGGCCCACCTCCCCAGGCCACTTATCATAACACGAGCGGGCAATAGTGAGATGTCCTTTTCAGCTGCTGCTTTCAATGGGGAGGTCCATTTTGACCTTTTCACTTCTTGCACTTTTCACATTAGGCAGGCACCTTCACAATACTGTTATAGATGCTTGTGTAAAACCTCTAGGTTTCAGCAGGCCTATGCAGACACATTTGGTTTCATCTGCTTTTACACTTGTTGTAATGTTTTATTGTTTGGAAATATTTTTAAGATTCTTTCAAATTCTTCCTAAATATGTGCTTACTGCCCTACACTCCTTTGGGCGGAAGGGCAAATACATTCAGTATTCAATACAGTCTCAAGGGGACTTCCATACAAATTATTTTTCTACACAGGAGTAAGAAGACATGAATAAGAAATCAATAATTGGGCATCACCTTCCTTCTTGGGGACTACCCATCTCAGGGAATATATTTTTCATGTCATAATCTTTTCTTTTCTTTTCTTTTTGGAAAAAAATATCCAATTGTTTTGAAAAATATCCAATTGTTTTCTGTTTGCGTGCTGAGATCCCCATTTTCCAGTAGACCTTGCACTAATAAAATACTATGTACTGAATGCTGTTGCCTCACATTCTTTCCATTCTTTCTTTTTCTTTCTTTTTGGGAGTGAGTCAGAGTGCAAAGATTCTTGGACAAGCTGAAAAGAAAGAGATCTGTCTAATTTCCATGGGCACACAGAGTACCCGCATCTGGACAAAGTTAGCAGCAGGCAGAAACTGCATGCAGCATTTAAATATCAGCACATGAAGTCTCCATTTCTTGACCATATGAGGCCTTTGGGTACTTGTGTCAGACCAAATTTTTAAAAAGTTCAACCTATTATTAAAAGAGGCTCCTTGGCCACTAAAAGTCTAGTCACCTTCAGAGAGATTGATAAAAGAAAAAGAAGCAAAGGGTGGAATCCATTCACCTGGCAATTACAGTAGCTGGAGTTTTTGTTGTCGTTAAACTGACATGTTCACATCTGGGCAATGAAGATTTGTCCAGTATAATCCAGACCAGGTCTCCAGAAAGCAAGGGATCATTTCTCCCATTTTTTGAGACACTTTGGATCTGAGTGATTTATACAATTATGTTGCAATGGGAAATGTATCACGGATGATCTTCAAGTTTTTCTTTGACAGATCTTAGACTTCACTTTATGCAGCTAGATCAATAACATCCACCATTAAGAACCAGAACTGTGAGAAAGTGCCAGGTCCAGATGGATCCCCTGCAGAGGGGGATGAAAGATGTGGTTAAATTATTATTCCGTGCTGCTCCTCAACGTATGTTGAAGCCCTGGCGTGTAAGCTCTTGCCACCTACACTTTGTGAAGTCTACATGCCAATGAATCACACTGAAGACCTCCCAGCCCTGCTTCTTACAGATCAATGTCCCTCTAGAAAAAGAAGCTAATGAAAAGAAAGGCCATCTTATCTCTGGATGTTTCAAAACTGAGCAAGGGATCTTTAGGAATGGCCAGATTTGTGTTTCTATCACCCCTCCTGCCATTTTTAAACTGGGTGCACCATATGGAGATACACCTGGTGCCAAAGAGCTCGAGGAATACGCAGGATGCCGTTGCTTCTGGTGGGGGAGAATACTAAGGTATGTGGCAAAAGCATTGCCAAAATGCCATTTCCCTACCACACAAAGACACCATTTGATTCCCTGGAAGGAAGTTCAGCAGTACCTTTAAGCAACTGGGAGGAGGAAACTCAGGGAAGCAGAGAAATGCAGGAGGGAGGGAGCTGAAGCAGGGTTTGTATGAATGGGGAGGATGGAGCTCGGAACTCAATTTCCCACCCAATAGAATACTTCCTGCAGCGAGGAGAACTACAGTGGTACCTCAGGTTATGAACTTAATTCGTTCTGGAGGTCTGTTCTTAACTGAAACTGTTCTCAACCTGAGGTACCACTTCAGCTAATGGGGCCTCCCGCTGCCGCCGTGCCCCCAGCGCGCGATTTCTGTTCTCATCCTGGGGCAAAGTTATTAACCTGAGGTACTGCTTCCGGGTTAGAGGAGCCTGTAACCCAGAGTGTTTGTAACCTGAGGTACCGCTGTATCTCCTAGCAGTTGAAAGGTAAGGAGAATTGTCTGTGGCAGCCAATCCATTCTTCCAAGCCAAATCCCCCCTATAAGAGACTTCTCAGAGCTCCTACAACTAGGAACTTCTGGTCTGAGTAAAGAAGGTATAGGACCAACCCAGATTGATTTTTCTTTTCTTTTCCTGGGAGTGCAGCAGCATAGGCACAATCGTAGCACATTAGTGGTGAATTTAGTGGACTGGCCACACCTCATTCCACTTTGAGTTGTCCTGTTATGTTTTCCCAACGTTACTGCTTTATTGCCATCTGGAGAGGCACTCTTGCACATATCTGTGGTGTAGAAAGTTACAGGATGTCAGCAGACGGTTATAGGATGTGCACCGACTGGAAACGAAGCAGCATCTCTGATACTTTTGCGCATATACAGAGTTTTGAAAGTGCGATCCTGTATGACTGCCTGATTCTATAAAAGCACAAATAATAATGAATGCACCATAAAGATGACATCTGGGGCATGGAGGAGGGCTGTATTGATTTATTCTTGGAGCACTGAGCCATGAGCCTGGCTAAGAGAGTGGAGTGGAAGGTTGGAAAATGCCTTCCTCTTTGCCCAGCACCTTTTTGCAAACCAGTAGCATTTTGGCAGCTGCTTAATGCTTGCTACCATCATTGCCGAGAAGCATATTCCAGTTCCCCACCCACCCACCCAAGTAGTCACATGGGGATTTAGCCAATGGTTTTTATTAATTGGCGACTACTTTGCACCAGCAGAAATAAACTCAGGAAAAGCATTTGTATACACACACCAGGTCTTTTTTTTTAAAGTGAAAACAGAGTCAAAGTATGATTTGAGTAAACTCTAAAAGTGAAAGCCTATAGTCCATTTATGCAGCCAATTATCCTGTTTATAATAATGTATAAATAAAAAAACCTCTTTGATTGCATTTCACTTTTCAAGCAGTATCAGAGGCAGGGATAGGCTTGAAAAGAAGCTAGTCCAGGTGGTTGAAAAGTTTTGTTTTGTTGCTTTAGCGGTTAAAACACATATGCACCCCCAGCTCTTCACCAATGGATTAATAACTCCCGAGACCTGCTTTGCAGAAGAAAACTTCCTTAACCATCATTATTAGGATGTTAACATTTTGGATCAGCTTATGCAAGACATTTTTAACAGAGTTGGAGAGGAAGTTTATGTTAGATGTTTATAGTGGAGGCATACTATTAAGGACACCCAGTGATTAATGTTATTACTTAGGCACTGACATAGGGGTTCAGTGCCGTGATCGGTTTTCTAGCCTGTTAGAAGATGACAAAATGGCTGCCATCCTTCACCAAATCCATGGCAATCCAGGATCCTGGGAAGGACTTATTCAGCCTGCAGTCTCCATCTTGGAACTGAGTCTACAAGTTGACTTTGTGGCTACAACATGTTTCTTACCTTGAACTCCCCACCTTTAATTATTTAATTTAATTAAATAAGACTAAAAAAGGGCTGGTTCTCTTCTGGAAAACCCACTGGAACTCCCGGTCCTCTTATAGATGGCTTCTTGAGCAAGGCCTCCCCTTCAGAGCAGGACTGCAGAGCTGCTCCTTAGCATTTGGGACACTTCACCACAAGCACTCATGTAGGAGGCAAGGCAGAGAGTCCTCAAATGCATCCAGTCTTGTGAGATCCTAATCCACTTCTCTGACTTTATCAGAACATTTTCTTGAGAGATACTTAACCTTTCTAAGAAACAGATCATAAAACGTCTGGTAAGTCTTGCTCAACTCTGCCTCTTTAAAATAGCCGTGGTACAAATCATAGCCTATAAAGAACACAGGAGATAAGAAGTAAACTGCAGAGGCTTCCAAGAAACTGAGCTGGTGAGATGTGAAAACACGAAGGGAGAATAGTTAAAGCAAGGGAATGAAAGATGTGTGTATTAAGAACAACCTTATTTTACCCTTTCGACCGTGCATTTAGTGCATGTCATGTTGGGACAGTGTCCGTTACCATTTGTGGAACAGATCTGAGGTAGGATTAGCAGTACCCAGGATGTGATTTGTAGAGCAGACTAATGAACATACAAGGAAAGAAGGGAGCCAAAGGAAGAAGGGGAAGCAGAGAGGAGAAAGAAACATTGCGCCTCGTTGGCATGATGTTCAGTATTGTTGCAGACCAGACTCAGAACACTAACATACAGCATCAAAATTGATTAGAAAGCTGGGCTTGGGAGCCTATATCAGGGCCTAGGTAAGCCCATAAAGGAAAGGGACACGTAAAGAAAAGGTTGCACCAGAATTTCTCCAAAGGCCATTGGGAAGAGCAATGCAACCTTCATCCTTTATGCTGGGCTGTGGGAGATAGGGTAGGCTAGTGAGGTCTCTTCACCCAACTGTACTGGGCTCCATTGGCCTCCAGCTGGCTGCCAGCTATGATGTGATGTTTCCAGAAATGTTTCCAGCAGATCTTGACGTGGCATCCAGTAGAAAGCCCCACCACCACAAAAAAAACCCCAAAACAAAAAAAAAAAAAACAGGCTTTCTGGGGCCAGGGAGGAGAAATGCCCTAGTTCTCACTGGATCCCAAATTTGCCCCACTGTCATCTATTTAGGCCTGGTCACTGCACCAGCTCCAGTCTGGCACAAAGAGCTGCCTGCTCCCAACTTTTGTCTCAGTTGCCATGTGTGACGGGCCAGTGGCCTTGCCGCTTTGTAAAATCCCACCAAGCCGGTATGATAAATTAGGATTGCTCCCTCAAGCTTTACTACTGTGAACCTACTTTCTCTATATAAGCTTGCACCTGTCATTTTATTCTTTGGATATGCTGTCTTCCACTATTGGGGGAAAAAATGGTCTTAAGCTGTCTCAATGAGAGCAGCAGGGACTGGTGGAGGCTAGAGCACTGTGTGCAACACATAGCCGGGCTGTGGTATCTAAATAAGCCGCCTGCTCTCTGATGCTGTGGAGGATGCTGCTCCTGTGGCAGTGGTGAAGTAAAATCTGCTTGCCTGTCTAGTTGGCTTCTGTATGTGGAAATGGGAGGGGGCACCATGTTTGTTCTTCCTCTCCCTCACATGGCAAAATGCTTTCAGATGGCCATGGAGACCTAAGGTGCTGTGAGCTATTCAAGGAATTCAAAGTGTGAGAAACAAATAAATGAAGTTGATTTTACACATTATTTATCATTTCATTTATGCATCTCTTCCTATGAAGCACCTCAATGCAATTTTTGAACACACTTAACGCATACAGAAAAACACTTAAAACAATTACGTGCACACACATAGAAAACAAATCCAGCACATATCCTGCTTGGGACACAAAAAATAAAAAAAAATCTCCTTTTTGAAAACTTGTTGGAAGAGGTAAGTCTTCAGCAGATGCCAGGAAAAGAATACAGCAGACATGGGGCTTGTCTGATATGTAATGGGGAAGAGTTCAAAAGGCTCAGGTAATGCCACACTCAAGACCCAATTCTGACATTGTGTGGGACGGACTTCTCGAGAAGGTGGAATCTGCAGGGCACAGAGAATTGTTTTGTATTTTAGGGATAAGATAATACCATGTGGAACAGGTATAAGTTCAGCTCCTGAGCCACAATGTGAATGGAAGTCCTTAAAAAACAGTACTAATTCCACAAACACCAGTAGAACAAGAGTTGAGAACTTCAGTTACACCCAGAGAAAGAATCTTCGGGTTCCTGCCTGAGCACAACTAACAACCACACTAACAAACAGGCTTGAAACTTAAACTGAACTAAAGCAATTGCTTTGCCCTAAGGGGCCGTGTCAGAATTCCAAACAGTACAGTTAAGGAATATCCCCAAATTCCAAATGCCAACAACAGATATTCCTCACGTTGTGATGCAAGCAATCCCTGAATGGTCTTTTCCAAGTGGTGGTGTTTATCCAGAGATGAATAATTTCCTACAGGCTGCAGCCATTTGGCACAAGGTGCTCTCATTGACATGGGCTACTCTGAAAATCTGTGTCCAAAACAAGTTTATGAGTAAAATGCTCAAGCTGCTGCCAGATCCTTTGTAGCTGTTTGAAATATTGGGAAGGTGATGATGCCTTGCTTTATATGGTCCTATCCATACTGTGGAATAGGAATACTGTATTGTAAGCAAATGCGCCGTTATTACTTAATGGTGGCTACAGATAAAATTATTTTAGTTGATTAATTACCTGCCTTTTATTTCAGAGAATTGTTTCAAATCACATTTAAATAAATCACTGTACTATACAAATCTCAATATAGGTGATTTTTATGTAGAGTAAAGAAAATATGAGATCCTAAGCCTCATTTATTAGAGGGAAAGGCAATCTTTAGTATTTCATCCCCTCTCATAATAAAACACCAGAGATAAATTAGCCTCTGATTTTAATAATAATAAAGTGCTCTTGGCTCCAGTTTAAAATTTGACCTCACCAAATAAACAAATAACAGCACAATCCTTTGCATGTTTATTTAGAAATAAGTTCCAGTGTATTCAGTGTGGTTGATTCCTAGGTAAGCATGATTAATCCAGCTTTACTTAATTAATCTACCAATTCCAATTGATTAACATTTGGGATTTCAAACCCTCTTTATTAAACATTAACTGGGATGTAGAAGAACACAGTTTCTTTTACAAAGGAGTAATACATAGGAGGCAGATAGGAACCATCTCTACTGTTAGAGAGCTTTGTTTTTCAACAAGCCTTTAAACGGATTTCCCCTGCCCCCCCCCCGACAGTATTTGTATTGGATTTGAAATTGTTGGTGTTTTTATTGTTAATTGCTTCAAGATGCTTTCATGGGAAACAATGTGTGCTTGTGTGCGTGCGTGTGTGTGTGTGTGTGTGCGCGCGCGCACACACACACACACTGAAATCAAGCAACTCCCACAGGCTCAATGAAATATTTCACCAGATCTTTAACATTTTCATGAGAGGCCCTTCTCTACTTCCAGATATGGGGAGACATTTGTAATGCTATGAAACAAAAAGGGCCTCCTTTGTGGTGGCACCCCACTGTTTCTGAACTCCTTTCCCCTCTGTTGGCACTCGTTCTTTTTCCAGGTCGAGATACATTTATCTGCTCAGGGCTTTGAGGACTGTTAACCTATGGAAACTGGTGCAATTGTGTACTGTTGTGGAAACGTTAGGGATTGTTTAATAAATGTTGTGTCAGTGATGCTGTCACAGCCAGACCTTGGGTGAGCTTCCTGGCGACCCAGAAACCAATCGGGGCTGGGTGTAGTGATCTTCCAATCAGAAGATGGTAGGGAGTTAGTTCTTCTACCAAATAGGGCTTGTCGATCACTGAGTGTTTTCCAAGTTAGGGCTGATGGGGATCAGTTTTGAACCTGACTAGGGCTGAATTAGGGGTTTGCTAGACTGGGCAAATCAGATTGTTTCTCTCAGGGGAAAGTAAAGACCCTAGAAGTGGCTGGGGGTGTTCTAATTGTGGTGTAAGACCAATAGTCATTCTATGAGAAATTCGTCTAATTAGAGACAGGTTTCAAGTGTGAATTTTAAGAAAGTTATTAGCTATCTCTGTAAAGAGTGTTTTCTTGAAATGAAGTGTTGTGCCCTTTCAATGTAACCATGAAGCTATAACCCTCTTGGAGTGTAAATAAAGTGAAGTTCTAGTTTAGTTTCAAAAGTGCCAAAGCATAGCCTCTGAGTCAAGGATAAGTGGTCACAAGTTTCCCTTTCACACAATTGCCATACCTTGCTGCTGATTATCAAGAAATGCTACCACATACAGTTAATAACAGACTTCTCAAGTGTTCTGACAGGGAGGGTCCATTTTTTAAAAACCACTCAAAAATCTATTACCTCACTCCCATCTTTATGAAGGGAGGATGCCACAGAAGCTCCTGTCTGTTGTAACTGATTTTTTTGTTTTATGTTGTGATTTCATGCTGTTAAGCCCATCCTGGTATTGACAGCAATGAAGGGTAGGCTAGAAATTTATTAAATAACAAATAAATAAACACATAACAGCCATGTTAGAGCTATAGAGCAAAAGCAAGAACTCTTAATAATAGGAATGCAACATAACCACATGAATACACACTGGCAACAGAAATGTAGTTATAAAATGCCATTAAACAGGAGGCATGAAAGAAAGTCAAATGCAAATTAATTCCAGGCAGTCAAAACATTATTATATAACTTCATCCCAATAAGGTCTTGAGAATCCAAATGTGGAATGCATTATATCAAGAAATGAAATACTCCAAATATAACTCCAAGAGCACTATCTAGCCAAAATTAGGCATTTTTGAAGTCCCATTGACTTTGGTGGGAGACTTAAGCATTGAACACAGTTGACATTTGATTGGCTTGTGGGGCAGATATGCCAGGATCACCCTCAGCATCACGCACAGAAACACGTGCCCATATCAGGGACATAAAACAACAAGAAGAAATCCAGCAGGTGTCAAATACTAGCAAGTCATAGCTGAACATAATCCTTTAAACTTTCAGATGGCTGGTGACTTCTGACTCACACAAAATTAGTCAATTTTATCATCTCTACAATTTGCCAAATTCTTTTAAAGCAATCATAAAAATGATGGTATCATTTTACTTCTCTCTAGCTAGCTGAACTTGCCGTTCTGGTTGCACAACATAGTTCAGATCATGTCATTCCAGGACAGTAACCTGGTTGAGTAGAAACCAGCCAAAATTCTGTTTTTCATATGTATGTATTCTTGTTGATGTCTTCCCACCCCTAATTTCCCATTTATAAAATCATATTTCATGCTATATTGGAGTTTTCCATTTCTGACAGAAGCTCTTTCAAATACTTTTAGGATGACACAAAAATTGCAGGTGACCCTGTGGTCCATTTAAGAAAAACAATAGCAATCTAAATGTGACGGAGGGTAATACCTTGATTATGACTATTCAAATATCTCAAATTAGCGAGCAAGCTCTTGGTATGTCTTCACCCAGCATGATTTAGTTAAGTTTGCATAACTCCTCTTGCATTCTAGCTTGAGATTGTTACAATTGTCCAAGAGGCTGATTTTGAAAAAGCTAGAAAGACAATAACAGGTTGAGATATGGATCGTTGGTCTCATGGGGGAGGAATTTGTTCACATTTAAATGCAAATGTATCTATTGCGCACTTCCTGAAACCATATATGAACCAAAACATAGCTAGTCTCTCAAATCCACATTTTCCCCAATTTTGCACCAAAAATAAAAAAGTGTACAAAAAGTATGTTACAGAAAGGTCTGTACAAATATGCCCGTGTTAGTGAAAACAGCATGCAAAAATGCATTTTACTGGGGAAATTGCTTAAAAAATGTGTATATTAGAAGAAACGTACTCAAAAATACTTACACATTTTAATGCAAACTTTAAGAAAAGTTTTTAAACTGCCGAGGGCAAGCTGAACTTAAGGATGAAAAAGTTAGAAATGGAGAGGAACCAAAACTGACATTTTTTTTTTGTCAGGTCTTAGCCCTTGCAGTCAATGAGATACTGATTTACATGAAACGGGAGAAACTAGCTATATCTGAAGATACTTGGCAGGGCTTTCTTGGCCTCTTCAGGAATTAAGAGGGCGTGTTGGTCTTCTGCTTACACTGAGTGCCTAACTGAGAATATCAGACATCCCCTTCTCCCTTTTTTGGTGCTGTTACTATTATTTTATCATAATTATATTTCTCTCTTCCCTCTTGCTTCTCTTTCACTATTTGTTTGCTAATTTAGTCAGTTGTGCCTTTTGAGGCTTGAGCATTCTAGGATAGGACTTTCAGAGGGTGGAAGAATACTTAAAGGTCTTTACCGGGATAGCCAACATGGTCTCCTCCAGACATTTTGAACTACAGCTTCCACCAACCTCTACTGTTGGCCATGCTTGCTGAGGCTGATGGGAGTTGTAGTTCAAACATATGGAGGGCACCATGTTAGCTCTTCTCTAAAGAAGGCATGGGTGCACTTGGGGTGGGAAAAGTTGAAATTTCCATGTGGACCAAACACCTTTGGAATAGAAGTTATTTTATTGTACTGCTACATTTCAGATAATAAAAAGGCCATAGTTGATGGGAAGCTTCATGGGGAAAGATGTGGTCCTTAGATTTCCTGGCCCCAAGTTGTTTAACATCCAGCCTGAAGAAGCATTATGGGGAACTTCAAAACTTGCTCAGTACTTTAAGACATTTATTTGGCCCTGATAAATGTACTTTATTTATTCAGGTACCTTTGGATATGGGCGTCATATGTTAACAAGTTTCTGCTAGTCCCAGGGAAATTATGCTTGGGCAGTGATGTTCAGTCAGATTGCATGATACTTGAAATCCATATAGAAGCCAGGAGCTCTACTACTATCGGATTTGAAGTAGGTTGAATTATGCGTCTCCACTAATTATCAACTGAAGCATCTTTATTTACATATTTTGCACACGTGGTCTGATTTCAACATATCTTCCTTTTTAACATTTGTTTCTTGGAGGAAAATAAAAGTGGGTTTTCCTATGTTTGGTAAATAGGCCACATTTTAGTTACCCCAATTATGTTAATCTCTTACGGGAAGCAATTCGTTTGAAGCTGTGGTTTGAAAATTGTAAGATTGCATTAGATAATATCAAATGCCCTTTAAAAAGCATGTGCCCTGCTTTGACTTGTAATCCTGAAGATGAGCAAGCAAACTCAACAGTGTGGGCATGAAATGCAAATAATAGGGTTGCTGCTTCCCTGCCAAAGGAGCTGGCTGGGAGTATGGTGCCTGCCCATCTGTGGCTCACAAACAACATGTAGCTTATGGTCCTTCTGATTCAACTTGCACTCCCTTGACTTTGAATTTGAGCTGGTGCTCTTTGGAAATTGGTGCCAGTCCCATGGAGAAAGGACTAGTGGTTTTCTGAGTCTGTAAAGAGGCAAACTGGAAGAGGGCAATAGTTATTGTTTGTACTCAGATAGGAATGTGTGTTTGCTTTCTCGGTCCTAGGCAGTGCTTGGAAAGTTCATTTTAAAAAGGAAGTAGTTCCATTTCCAGTTCACCTTCTTCAAAAAGGAATTAGTTTCACTTTAATTCACCTCCTCCAAAGGGGAACTAGTTAAATTCACAGTCTTGGTGCTTGGCAATCTTTGTCAGCCGTCAGAATTTTACAAATTGCCCTGCTAAAGTATAAAAAATACAGGAAGAAGAAGAAGAAACCAACACACACAGTGTTAGGTGAATAATTGGGCCGCACAGTGGTTTTGGGGTGTGTTGCTGAGTTTGGAATAAGAGGTATTGGTGGTGGCCAAATTTTCTTCCAGACTCCAGATACAGGCCACTAGTTATTTATTTGTGGTCTTTAAATCCCACCCTTTTCCTCCAAGGAGCTCAGGGTGGTGTATGTGGCTATCCCTTTCCATATTTAATCCCCACTACAACCCTCTGAGGGAGGTTAGGCTGAGCAGCAGTGACTGGGCCAAGATCCCCCACTGAGCTCCATGGCCTTGTGGGGATTTGAACCCTGGTCTCCCAGGTCCTAGTCTGACACTCCAACCACTACACCACGCTGGATCTCTTCCTGCAATGGGTGGGTGGTTTGTGACCTATCTATGCCAGTAGCACCGCCATTTGCTGCTGCTTGAACTCACTGGTGCACTGCCACTCTCTGCCCGGCTACAATTCCCACACATGCAACACTAACAACAATAAAAATTCCCACCCACATGGCATACAGGCACAGGCTTGCTGGCCTTACCACCTACTGCTGCTCAGTTGCCTCACCACCACATGTATCCTCCCTGCTGCTGCTGCTTCTGTGAGCTTCAAGTTGCTGCAGGAAGCAGATGCAATAGGATGCGCCTCCTTCAGGCATGGTGCTTATCTCGCCAATATCACATCCCCTTCATTCCAAGTACTGGAGAACATTCCACAGACAGGGAGCCACTGCTGAAAAGGCCCATTTCCCCCATAGCTACCCTCTGCACTTCATTGGGAGGGACCATTCAGAGCAAGGCCTCCAAAGACCACCCAAGGGCACAGTTAGAGATACATATGGGAAGAGGTGTTCCTTTAGATAGGAATGGCTAACTTATGGCGCTCCAGATGTTGTTGAACTCCCATCTTCCCTGAATGTTGACTATGCTATCTGGGGCTGATGGGTGTTGGAAGAATAAGAGGGGGTAACTGGCATTGTGGCTGATTGCATCTCCAGTGACAATGATGGATCCACGAGCTGAAGACCCCCCGACCATGAACACGATCCTTTAAGGTGGGTGAACTAGATCCAACTGGCAGATTGGATCTTTTTCTTGCTCTGCCCTAAATAGGTGAAGTTTGACAGATGGGTGGGGTCATCCACCTGTCAGTCACTAGTGTCACAATGTCATGAAGTGACCTGTTTTTGGACATGTGGCCACTCAGCTGAAGCTGGTGGAGGAAGCAGCTACCCCATCTGGGTGGAGGAGCCCCTCCTAACAGTGCCTTTGTCTTATGTGGATTGAGCTTCAGTTTGCACTTCATGGCATCTGTGTACAAGATCAAAATTAAACAAAATACCCCCCCCCCAAATTGAAAGAACCATTTAAACCATTTCTAGAGATTTACAGTGCTATGTCATAAATGGTTGGATCGCACCTTCGTCTAGTCCCGTGACCTCAGCCAGGCACTGGTCTAGCATATTCTTCCACTTCACCAGAGCCAGATGAATAAGAGAAATAGAATTGCTTCCATGCCATCTGCATGCTGATGGCAAAGCACTTCAAACACCTGGAGAACCTTGCTCAGCAATTTCTAGTAGATATTGTACAGCACAGGGTACAGCGTCCAACCCTACAGAATCCCAAAGCACAAATCCCACCTCCTCCTGACTATTCACAACAAAGAACAACATCCACATTTTAAAGAGCTCTGTTATTCCTATTTTTAAAAATTCATTTAATAACAAAGGCCTCTGTTAAACCTGAAAGACGTTCTCCTCTGCTTTGCATAAGCCCCCAGAATGACCCAGACCTTGCTTTCAAGTTGCCAGCATCACACTGAATTTTGACACCAGTTCCACAGTTCCACCCAGTTGTGCAAGAGCCCCCTTCTGTGTGTGTGAAGTCAAAAGTGGCTTGGAAACATTCATGGGAAAGTCTATTGACTCTATATTTCAGAATAATGAATCCTTGGAGGCAACACCAAAAAAGAAGAAAGGAAAAAATCCCCAGCAGACTTCATGTCCTTGGCTACATGACTGCAAGCAAGCTGTAATAAAGCTAAACAAACAAACAATACTACATGGGATGATCCAAAGGCAGCGTTCTTGACTGAATGGCAGATTAGTAGTTGGCTTTTGGAACTCCTATTTGCGTTCTTATTGGATTAATTGCATTAGTGCTTCTTGAAATTCTTGCCTACCCAACCAATTACCCAGTTCGACAACTTTGCTCCCAAGGCTGGAACTAGATATTATGAGAGGCTTGTGGTGCTGATGCCAAAAGCAGCAGCCCTGCATCTCCTCCCTCTCTCCCACCATAAATAAACCTAATAAAAAAGATATATGCATGACTCAATGTCATTGCACTGAGTTTCTTTGTTCCTGCAAGTGGCAGAGAATGTATTGCTCACCCAGTATCCTTTCAGCTGCCTTCTGGACCAGCGAAAGCTTCCAAGGATTTTCTAAAAGTAGCCTAATGTAGAGCGTGTGGCAACCAAGGCATGACCAAAGCTGACCTCAGGAATGGGTGCGGCAGGCTCACTAGCTTTAGGCACCCCTGACCCACAGCCACCACTGATCATGCAACTTTAAATCCAAACCCAGTAGCAACACCCCCCACCCAATGGTGAAGCTGCTGCTTCATGTGGAGTTCTATGCCATTCAGAGCAGGTTACATTCCTACTCCAGGGTCCAAATGCTTTGTGACCAATGACACTTCTGTCTTGTCCTGGATTAAGTTTGCCCATATCCAATCCATTACTGATTCCAAGCATTGATTCATAAGATTTACAGCTTCCTTGATATTGTTTACTGTTTGCTTGTATTGGCAATTGGTATATTGCTTAGCCACAGGAGATCAAACACAATAAAAACAAAAACAAGAGAAAACTATAAAATATGAATTCTATTAAAAGGCCTGCTATATTATTATTTTTTATGTCTTCAGTAAGTATCAGAAGTTCAGTTGAGAGGGGTCCTGTCAACTGGAAGGAAATTCCACAATTACAAGTTGAAAAGGAGAGAGATGTCCCTAATAAGCAGATGGAACGCAGCACACCCCAAATCCCCAGATGATCTCTCCCAGCAATTCCATGCAAATATTAAATATCATGGGGATGTGATTGAGCCCTGTGGGACACAAGAAGCCAATGGCCTTAGGCACTTGGGCCGGCCAGCCCAGGAGGCAAGCTGAGGCAACCACCTTGGGTAGTAGGAACCACAGGGGTAGCAGATCCAGCCTCCAAGGAATGCGTCACCAGCAACAGCTGTGGCACACTCCCTGGACGAAAGATTTGCTGCCTCCTCGGCAGCCCCCCCAAGTGCTGTCCCCACAATGGCCTTTCAGCAAATAGGGGTTGCTGCTGGTCTCCTCCCAACCCTAGGAAGGAAACGGCAGGGGATGCCATCTGGGGTTCCCTGGGCTCTGTAATTTAGAGCACCTCCTTATTGGCTTTAGATTTCTGCTTCAACTGTCAGCTAATATTGAATTAAACCCTGATGTAAATCTTTGCTCATGCGTTCTTCCCTGGGCAGGGAGGGCGCCATTTTGTGTATCGCCTCAGGTATCAAAATGTCTTGGGCTGGCTCTGCTAGGGGGTGAGCAAGAAACCCACCCAATGCTATATCCTGGAACCGACCCTCAAGAGAGGCCTGAATGTCAGAAAGCAGCTCCTTCTAACCCCATCCTTGTAAGATGGTCTGGAAAAATATCACAGTCAATGTTTTCTGTAATGCCCTTTACCCAACCAGGTGGGAGCCATTGGCTTGTGGTGGGATCCCATGCAGCTTCGGTAGTGTGTTTTTTCTTGATCGCAGGACAGAAACTCATTGAAGCATAGTGACACTTACGCTACTTAATGGTGATGCTGTGAAGCTAAGCAAGAACCAGGAGTTATTTTGTTGTCAGACGAAGGACTCTGTGTGCATCTGTGTAGTCAGAACAGAATGTAAACTTCCAGCACCGCCACATGTTATGTATCATTTTGGGCAGTAATAGTATCTGAAATGAAGGAGCATGATAACACACACACACACACACACACACACACACACACACACACACGGCTGGCCTTGGGAATGGTGATCTGTTCCATATGGTCACCACATATGAAAAGCTAAAAATAATACGGAAAACCTCACTGCTGACTCATCTGAATTATGCTCCACGAAGGATGGGAACCAGACAGAAGAGATAGCCTTGCTTGTGTAGCTCAGGGGGCAAAATGGGTGAAATGTTTGTTGTAAGCAGGTCCCTCTAACGAGGCTTAGTGAGTTGCCTCCTGACCCTCCTGACCAGCTGCAGGCAGACTCTTTAAGCTCCTGGCTGTGGATTTCCCCCAGTTACTTATGGTAGCCAACTGGGAGAATGGCTATGTAGGGAAAGTGACAAATCATGTTTGGTTTTTATCAGCTAGCCTTTTAAATTGGGGGTGTTTGTTTGCACAGCTTTAGTCTCCTGAGATCTCTGGGAAGAGGAAGTAAAGCTGCAGTAATGGGACAGGGGTAAGGGAGAAACAAAGAGATAATATTTTTCAGTGATAGTATACCAAAAAGATATTTCTGACCTTTGAACAAGTTTTAGAAGCTGGGGGTGCTGGATTTCTTCCAGTAACACCCATGTTCTATAAACAGCTTCATCCAGAAATTTACTTTTTGAAGCAAAGCTAATTCAGAGAGATCAAATCCCACTTCCCTTTATGCCTCCTTCCAAAAGGGCTCTCATTAGGCTATAATATAATTTTCTGCTATTTGATTTTTTCAGCATCTGATTTTTTTAGGTGTCTCTTTTTGAAAGAAAACTAAGGCATCCCATTCTTGCCAAGGCATTGCACTCGTTTTGCACAGGTGACAATAAATATTTAAGGTGACACAAATGCAGCTTTATTTTTGGGGAGGAGGGGAGAGTCAATGCTGGTTTATTCTTCTCAGCAGACAGCTGAATGACAAAGCACACCTTCCTTTCTCCTTAATAACAAAATATCACATTGGTGAAATGACATGAACAAGTTGTGGGGTAAAGCAAAATGGTATCATCACATCCACATTCTGATGCCTGTTTCTTTGAAGAATTATGGTGTCTTGCTGTGGAACTCTGACCTTTTCCATTTGCAGACTGGCTAACACGGCTGTCCCTCTCCCACAAGGCTGACACAGCTAGAAATGCACCCAGAATAGAACAATCGTAACATTCTACTTGTTTTCTGTTAAGGGCCATATCAGCCATGGCTTTAGGTGGCTTGTGGAACCCGGGGCCTTGGTTTAATAGATTGTGGTGGGGTGATGCTTTCTATTTTTGTTTGTTGTCCTTGTTCATATCAAGGAAATATGACCAAGCACACATGTGGAAACAATCACTTTTGAGCTATCAGCTTGACCTTCCAAAACACTCCTCTTCCTGCTTTCTCTCTTTCTGAGAGGCCTTGTAAGACAAAAATATTTCAGTCCCAGAGGGGGCAGCAAGAAATGTTTGCTGTAGGTGGCTTCTGGACTAGATATAGGCTTGAAGCTGATCCAAAAGAAGGATCCCTAAATAGTAAAAAGAGGAAGTGTTTCTGTATTTGATGAAGCTGCTACTTCCAATAATTTTTGCTATTGGATATATATATATATATATATATATATATATATATATATATATATATATATATGAGAGATAGGTAAAGGTAAAGGTAAAGAGACCCCTGACCATTAGGTCCAGTCGTGACCAACTCTGGGGTTGCGGTGCTCATCTTGCTTTATTGGCCAAGGGAGCCGGCGTACAGCTTCCGGGTCATGTGGCCAGCATGACTAAGCCGCTTCTGGTGAACCAGAGCAGTGCACGGAAACGTCGTTTACCTTCCTGCCAGAGTGGTACCTATTTATCTATTTGCACTTTGACGTGCTTCCGAACTGCTAGGTTGGCAGGAGCAGGGACCGAGCAACGGGAGCTCACCCTATTACGGGAATTCGAACCGCCAACCTTCTGATCGGCAAGCCCTAGGCTCTGTGGTTTAACCCACAGCACCATCTGCCTCCCCATATATATGAGATACTCATTGGCAATCACTGCATCCAGACTTGTCTGCAGACCAACCATGCCTTATGTCATACCATGTATATAGATATAAATGCATTATGCTGTGCTGCTAGGACATTTCTGAGCTTCAGCCCTATGTTCTGCAGTGGCATATACTGGTGTCAGTGTTGGCCCTCCTGAGGTCTTGTAGGAACATTTCTGATCTTGTAGGAAGATTTATGATAAAGGCATGTGTGTGCCCGTGCCAACAGTCATTTGACTCATCGCTGTATGTGAAAACATTTGAGAAAACGCTGACCCCTGTGTTAACTCCAGCCACGCCTGCAGCTCATGACAAGCTTGTCATGTGCACATTCCGCCACATGTGGGATTCCGTTTTTGTCATACCATTGCAAACCACCCTAAATGTGGGTTACCGGTAGCATGACCAAAGCTGAATCCCGAATACAGTTACAGGTTAGAAGTGGTTGAAATCATGCGGCAATTTTTATGAAACTGGGTCACCCACAGCACGCTCATAAAAGAATCCCATGGACTTGGGAAGCTGCCTCCTACAGCAAGAGCCACTAGCCGTTGTTTGTTTTAAACCAAGTTTGCACGAAGCCAAGATTCTTTGAAATGGAAAGTCCTCTGCAGGAGTCTGAGGTCTGATGTTTTTCCAAGGCAGCTTCCTATGTTCCTATCTTCCTCAGGCTGAAGACTGGGGGTGCAGCGGTGTGGGGCACACACGTGACATCACACTTGCACCATGAACCGTGTGCTTGTGATGTCACATCACGCAGCCTCGTCAGGGGAGGAGTGTCATTGGGAGGAGGCCTTGCAGCCATTGAAGCTGTGTGGTGCTGGGCGACTCCTCCTGTCTCATGCTCAAGAGCAGCCTGCCTTTGATGCTGTGCCGCACTAAGCTCAGTGGTTCAGCTTTCTCCACCCACTCAATATTGTGGGGGCTGGCGACACCTCTGCCCCCTAGAGTTGACACATCTGTTGTGTATTTTGTGTTCTCATTTTGTATTTTTATGTTGTGAACTGCCCTGGGACCTTTGGATGAAGGGCAGTATGCAAGTTGTCTGTCTGTCTATCCATCTATTGTCGCCAGCTATGATGACTGCTTTTTAGAAGTTTGTCTGTATCAGCTTAGACCCATGGATTCCCTGCTTTCTCCTTGATGTAGCTGAGAAGATATACAAGTGCAACATGCTAGACACGTGACTAGTCGGAGCATACCTAAAACTATTAAAAAGCATTACTGAGGAGGCAGTAAGGGAGGCGAGAGAAGCTTATGCTCTTAATAAGTTTGATTTTGTTTTTTAATGAACCATTTCTGGGAGGTAAAATGAATCGATCCTCTGTTAGCGGATTTAAAAGCTAGTTGTGGGGATGAGGACAATTGTGGACAAACTGACCTGGTTGCTGAAGAAATACATGACTTACGTTTACATGTAAAATCCATGACTTCTCCCTCTGCCTAAGTTTACTTCTAGTAAAGCGGAGGATGCATGGGCTCTTGATGGTGCCTGGATGCAGGACTTCTCATGCGAGGAGAGGCACACCCACTACCCCTTTGCACACCGGCCTCCAAGTGCAAATAAAAGGGCAAGAGTGATTCACTTTTTCACTACTCTCTGGTGATGTCTAGAAACAAGTTATAAACAAATAACAAAGGACAGATGATGGCACCACCACCTACTCATCACCACACTTGCTTTTTCGTGTCATGCTTTGATGGCACTTAGCACATTAATAAATCATAGCCATCTGTAAAACTGTTCTTGGGAAAGGAGGCTGCAGTTTTGTTCTAAGTTCAGTTTTGTTCTAAGGTTTCTCTCTTGGGTTGGCAGGGCTGCAACTTCCTTTCTTCTTCCTGTGGCAGCACGCAACTCACCTGAGAAATATGCCTTTTTGTGTTGGTTTTAAAAGTACTGTTCCTTCTCCAGCCTAGGAGTAGAGACTAGCAGCAGAAGCCGCAGAGAGAAGCCTGCTTTTCAGGTGTAGCAAAAGTAGAAATTTCCAAGGGGAAAGTGCCTTGGGTTCTCCCTTTAGAATATAAGATGGGTTACATCTCAAAGCTGCAGGGCTGACTACAATTAGCAAGTCCATTCTCTAGGCTGGTGGTTTTGCCAGCCCTTTCTTAAGGAAGCCCTGAAACTCATTGTGATACCCTACAAAACCGCAGCCCTCTCTCCCTGTCCTGGTCCCACCCCACAAGGTAAAACGGATAACAAGTAATCTGATTAACAACTGGATCCAAGGAACATCGGACGTGGCCTATACTGAGATAGGCCACTGGTTCGCCAACATCAGTATTGTCTACAAGGACTGGCAGCGGTTCTCCAGGGCTGCAAGTCAACGGTCTCTCCCAGCCCGATGTGGAGATGCCAGAGATTGAACATGCAAAGCAGATGCTCAGCCACTGAGCCACGTGGCAGTTCCCCAGAGCAATTTGCATAATGCAAAGACAACATCAATAATTATATCTTGGGTATGCTTCCAATATCATGAACCAAATGTAAACTCAAGGCATGGTGGGCACTAACATTTTGGCCACTCCTGGGGGATGCTAGTGGAGCCCAGAAGCATAGCTGGAAAACATTGCTCTAGGCATAGAGAATACCTTGCTGGAAAAGTTGCCACATATACCAGTGTGGCTGGCAAGTCTTTGTGTCTCCCCCTTTCAAATCCCCATTACCAGGCCATTACAGTATATAAACCATTAGACTAATGTATGCTGCCGTCATTGCCGTTCATGGAAAGTGAGAAAGGGCTCTTTATTGTATAGTTTTACTCAAGAAGGCTGCTGGATTGCTGGCATTTAAATTTGAGAGGAGAGAGGGATAGGGAACAATGAAGCTTTTTACAGAGTCAAGATTTATATGAATACAAGTAGACATTTAAGAAGTGCTCCAGATATGAGGTCTGGCTTGCTACCTCCTCCAACTGCATTTCTAGGCTGTTATCACACACGTGTCACTTAAGAGCCTTGCGGACAATAGAAATTAACCCAAAAATAAACCTCCAATGTGGCAGAGTTAAGGTTGCTCTCTGCATTATCTTTCAGAACTGAGATGGATGATAAGCAAAATAAACCCAAGTTAAGTAAGGGGGAATGATTTGCATGCTCATCCTTGCCACGGGTTGGAGACGTTCTTGTAAGTTTAATGCATGCTGATTGGCCTCCGAGTGCAGTGTCACAGAGCCCCCTTTGACGCATAACACTTTAAGATGTGTTGCGATGGCAGCTTCTTGAGCTTGCTGCTTGGCGGTGCCAAATCAATAATTAGGCTAGGTATGCTGTGGTGTGGTGCAGTGATGGTTCAGTCCCCAATAAGGTAGAACTTCCTATGAGTGTAGCTACATAGCAGTTTCCTATGTTCTCAGTTCATGGGAGAATTTGTATAAAGCTATTCATACCCTGAAAAAGGAGGCACATTTCACAAACTGCCCACAAAGTTGTCGTCATCTGTACCTCTTGGGTCTAAGGGACTGGACTGAAGGGGGAAAGACTGAGGAATGGTGGAGGTTGCCTCCCCCCTTCTCCTGGAGCTTCCAGAGGAGAGGAAGACAGCCTTGAACTACAGCAGTGGTTTGAGGAAGGTCACAGCTCAGAGACAGGTGAACAGAAGAGTTGGGAGGTGTTGGAAGAAGGGAGGGGGGAAGACAGAGACAGGGAAGACAGAGACAGAGCAGCCAGCTGACAGGTTATCACTGGAGAGTATTTCTGACCCTCCTTCTCCCAGAACTCAGCGTTCATTGAGGGTGCAAGAGCAAAGGTCTCAGAGACAATTAGCCCCTGATGGACACCGTAAACAGAAGTGCTGTTGGTAGGAAGGGAGGCAGGAGGAGCTCAGTTGGAGCAACAACGTCAAGGGAGGCAGCCGGCACTCTTTGTCTCCTGCTGTGATGATTGAATAAACTCATTAGTAAGAACTCTTTGTTTTTATCTGCTCCTTGCGGCCACCAGGGGAGGGAGAGAATTCCCCAGAGTCTGACAGATATTTTAGGGGGTAAAGCAACAAGACAACCATCAAGGTATTAGGGGCATCGGCACTGTTTGCAATGCAGTTAGTTAGTGCAATCCTAGCTTTTGATAGCTAAGGCTGAGCCAACGTATCTATTTCACTTGATAAATATTAGAAAATATGCTTTATTTTCCTACTCATCACCAAATAAGTTACCAGCCCACTGTTACCACATACTCCTAATGAAACCCTTTATCCTGGAACCTGTCATTTAAATGGCAGGTGCGTTTTGTTTCGGTACTCTTCGACTTCCTAGAATGCACAGCGCAAGTTCTCTCTGTCCCTTCTTCTTTATTCTGCAGGTCTATTCTTGTTCCGTCCACTTTCTTCCCCACCGCACCTCTCCCACTCTCTTCACAGGATGGGAGCTGGCACTCCAATGGCAGCCACAGTTTAAATCTGTGGTGCTAGATCTTCCACCTAGCGGCATCTGACAAACTGCAGAGACGCCTGCGACACGAGAGCAATCATCGCACAAAAATACCCATCTCTGCAGCGTCCACCCCTCTAGGCAAGTCTAGGCAAGGCTGTTAATCAGCGAAGTTTTGGTAAATGTTAATTTGGCATTTTCCTCCTAATTGCAATGTTGTACCGAGAAATAATGCAACATCTGAAGCCTCTGTGGCGCTTGAGGAGCGCCCATCAACCCAACACCGCTTTTCACTCAGTTTTATTACAGCAGCTTGAGTCACCATCTGTCATCATGGCTGTTGGAAGTGTATATGTTGCTGTACTAACACAACCTGCTTATATACACAAATCGAGACCTGTGAAAATCTTTCCACCGTTTGTGTGTTTTGCCCCTTCTCTCTCTCTCTCTCTCTCTCTCTCTCTCTCTCTCTCTCTCTCTCTCTCTGTAGTTTACATTTTACCCACCCTCTTTTTTTTTTGGAGTATGAATTACAAAGAACACTCTTTTGATTTTTAAAATCGCTTCTCTGATTTTCAGCAAAGCTTCCTTTTCTTTGAAAATAAAGACAACATCTTTTTGGTTTTTTTAAATTGCTTTTCAATTTTTTAAAATAAAAAAGTAAATACATACATAAAGGTAAGCATAAGAATCTACTTCTACATATGTGATTCACTTCTAAAAAATTCCTTACTGAACTGTAAGAAGTATCAACAATTGCTAATCAGTTTGATTTCTTTTCCATTTTTAAAGCTTTTCTCTGGTTTCTACCTTTGGGCAGAGCAGGGCAGCTGGAGGAGAGGGAAGTTGAAGGAAAGAGCTGTGTGCATGCCAGGCAATCTGTTATGTGCCCCCAAAGCTCACCTGTTGCCCTCAGGTGCTGTGTAGGCAGCCACTGTTGAAGTCTGATTCAATATCAGCCTGGTTGGCTCCTTCATGTAGAATTGGGGGTGGGTGACATCTTATCAGCAAATGTCTTCGGCGCAGCTCTGTCAGCTGTTGCTGCAGCCCTTCTGTTCAATCTGGAACCACTCATATGATGGTGAACAGCAACTCTGGAGTGCCTTTTCAGACATGGGTCTATTGAGCCAACATGAAAGATACCTGATACTTCTGCACATCTTCTGACCGTTGGCTTGAGCAGAGGGGCAATTGGGGAAGTAGGCGTGTTCTCTGCACCCAACTCTAGGACGATTCACAGCACAGAGATGGAAGGATCTGTCCATTTCAGTTCCATGCCAAGGCCCCATGACCCACAGTTCCCTAGTAGTTAATAAACACATGGACCTGAGTATTTAGGTTTATGGGTTCAAATAGGCCACAACTTAATTGGTTACAGAAGTGAGCGGTTTGGCTTAGGCATTGGGTGAAGCCAGGCTATATCTCGACTCCCTCCCATCTGCAGGGAGTCCAACTAAGGGTAAACCACCAATAGGGGGAGCCCTATGACTTGCATCAAATAGGGGCACCCTGAGGGGTTCCCGTTGGGGTCGTGGCAACCACAAACTGAGTGCAGCTCAGCACTGTCTGCGTCGAATGGCAGCGACCACAAACTGAGTGTAGCTCAATATTATCTACACTAATGGGCAGGACACCCCAAAAGTTGTTGAGCTTTTTTTTAGACCAATCCCAAAGTTTTTTTTACAAAAATGCCAAAATTGAAGTGATATTTTGATTGACTTGCCTAAGATCCAGGACAAAGCACTGCCTTTTGGAAATTCCCCCTGGATGTCAATGCCACCTTTGAAAGTCCCTAGGTAAGGCTGGCCTTTGTAATCTTAGGAGATAGTTTTTCTCTCCACCAGGATTGGAACCCATCAAATATGAACCTAGCCTTTAAACTATTGAGCAGAGGCCATCAAATCAGTTTTTTAAAAATCATAAATCACATCCAATCAGTCTGGGAGATGTTTCTTTAAACCGTTTCTTTAAAAGAGATACACAAAGAGGAGGCATGTCAGTGCTCTTTGCAGTAAGCGAGAATATCTGAGTTGAACTCGTATCACTTGAGCCTTTAGTCTCTGTCCCAATCATTTCATCGAAACCAAATTAAAGGCAAGAGCATTGGCAGGGGGCCAGAAGGACAGAATTTGCAAGAAAGTGAAAAGCTATTCCTGAAAGATTAGGTGACTATCAATCATTTCCTGCAACAATTTCCCCAAGACACTTAATGTTAATTCATACACGAAGCAGCAACATCAAGCAACAGAGCCCCGAGGAAAGTCTTTGCACGATGTCATTTGCACATCTGCAATAAGCAACTGATCCCTCCCCCCCCCACTCCCTCGCTTCATAGTCATTTTCTCTTTCTTTCGTTCCAAAGGGTAATGCTGGATAATGGTCAACTGTTCACCTTTTGCAAAATGAGAGCCTGGGCTCCCATTTGTCAAATGAAAAGAATAAAACTTGTGGATGCATTTTAATGAGGTGTATAAATAGCAACTAACAATCTATTATGCCTGTAAGGCTGAAGTACATTGATACACACACACACACACACACACACACACACACACACACTAAAGCATGGATGAACTCCGAGTCTTCTGCTAGTAATGGCCAATTGGGAATAAGAGTTATTTCTCTATAACAGATGTGGAGATTAAAGTTCACTGGAAGAGCATTCTCACAGCGAGCTCAGCATGTATTATTCTGTAAGAAGACCAAGACTAGTCCTTCAAGAGACTGTGGAACAACTAATTTCATTATTCAGAGGAAATGAGAGGGAGGGGGAACAGGGAAAGGAGGGGATTAACTCTTTCATATTCATTTTTTCCCCTTTTTTGTTTCTCTCTGTTTCCCTCCTTTTTGAGATCTGCTGTACATGTTTCTCATTAGAGGCAAGAAAGAGTGTGGTGCTCATATGGACACAACACACATGTAGGGGTCTGCTCATCAACTTTTGTCATCAGCATAAAAATTCATTTCAAACAGATGTTCTTTCTAAAATTACCAGTTTTACTGGGCACAAAGCTTGGCTTCCCGGGGATTGAATCCTGTGGGCCGATAATAAATCAAGCCATGCCACTTGGGTTGCTGTCTGTAAACAATTACCGCCAATCCCATCCCGCTATTTCTCCCAACCTTTTGAGCAATAGAATAGACAGCAGTCACAGAGGCTGCAAGACCTTTTCTTTTTTTCTTTTTGCTAACGGGTGATGAGGGAAATGATGCAGATTTGAAGAAAGGAGGATATATAAAGATTTTAAGTAAGCTGTTTGCCCCAAAGGGCCAAACTAGAGGTGAAGGTTTGTCATAAAGCTCGCCTTTGTGCAGCTTTCTTCCAAACTAGAAATAGTGCAATTTTCTATCCTCCCACATTCTAACTGGTGCACCCACATTCTAACTGGGCACCACAGTTCAAGAAGGACACTGACAAACTGGAATGTGTCCAGAGGAGGGCAACCAAAATGGTCAGAGGCCTTGGAAATGATGCCTTATGAGGAACGGCTAAGGGAGCTGGGCATGTTTAGCCTGGAGAAGAGGAGGTTAAGGGGTGATATGATAGCCATGTTCAAATATATAAAAGGATGTCACATAGAGGAGGGAGAAAGGTTGTTTTCTGCTGCTCCAGAGAAGTGAACATGGAACAATGGTTCCAAACTACAAGAAAGAAGATTCCACCTAAACATTAGGAAGAACTTCCTGACAGTAAGAGCTGTTTGACAGTGGAATTTGCTGCCAAGGAGTGTGGTGGAGTCTCCTTCTTTGGAGGTCTTTAAGCAGAGGCTTGACAACCATATGTCAGGAGTGCTCTGATGGTGTTTCCTGCTTGGCAGGGGGTTGGACTCGATGGCCCTTGTGGTCTCTTCCAACTCTATGATTCTATGATTCTAACTGGAACCATGGAAAGAGTCAATGGTTAATGGTTCTGACCCAATTCTGCCCCCCGCTCCCCGGCTATTTTAAAAATCAGCTGTGTGAGGGCAAACATTTTGGTCATCAGTTTAATTCTGTACTTGGCCAGGGAACTATGAAGCATCAGTTTAAAAGCGGGTCTCTGTTAAAGCCAGCTCTTAAAACGCCAACAACATGGTTATCTTTTCTATGCAGCTGCTTCCCATATCACATGGGAAACATGAGGAATGGGCAAACCTCATAGAAGTTGGCACAACTACCCATGCCAAATGCCATGACTTTTTGAGGAGGGGTGGCACTGGTGCAGGAAGTAAAACCACTCTTATTAATTAACTCAAATGTGCATATCTAATCTTTCAGTTGCAGATACCCACCCAAGGTGGCCCACAACACCACAATATCTTGCAACACCTTGATATTCAACTACAAAAAGCAGAAGACACCATTTATTTAAAATATTCATCAGAAAATCTCAAAGTGATCAAAAAACAGATAGCACTGTGCGTGATCAAAAGTGATCAAAAAAATAGATAGCACAACTGTTCTGGAGAGCCTGGGCATTCCAGTGGGGAAATCCCTCTCCCATGTCCCTGCCAACTGAGTGTTTTTTGGATCACAATGGGATCTGGAGGCCTCCTTGGATGGCCTGCATGGATGGCCCTTTAAGTAACCTGGCCCCAAGCCATTTAAAATAATAGCCAGTATTTTGAACTGAACCTGAACATGGACTGGAAGCCAGTATACTTTGACCAACAACAAATTACATGCTCTAACTCCCCATGCTTAGCTCTGGTCAACTGAAAGTTTTCAAACACTTTTCAAAGCCAGTTCCAGAATAATAATAATAAAATGGCATGCATCCAATTATGATGTGTCTAAGGCATGTGTTGTTGCCATGACCAACATGGCTTCAGAGTATGGGTCACAACAATATGGAAATGTCAACCAAACTACACAAGTGCCTCTTATTTTGAGAATCTAACAATATATTTGGAGATGGACCATAGAGTGATAATACTCGAATACTCAAGCCTAGGATTCAGTTACATTTGCTGGCTTCCAAATGAGCACATAGCAGTCTGAACAGCAGTTTTACCTATCCTTTTCAATGTCATGGAAAGCTCCATATGTGACTTGAGTTCTGAATCATGGCCTTTCTGTTCTAAAGGGACATCAACTAGCATCTCTTTAATATTTCTGGTTTACACTTGCATTTGGTTTTCTGGCACTTGATGACCAGCAGCTGAAGGTGTGTCTGAGCTGAATTAGTTGGAAAGTGATAGAAACATTTTCTGGTTATACAGTAGTATTTTGACTTACCTGAACATGCATGGCATCAATTGGTACATCTGTTATCAAGTGTTGAACATACATGCATGAATCAGCCCTAGGACATAAAGTTACACCCCAAAAGGATAACAGCCCTGTTGACCAACATCATTGCCAGTCAAACTCAGGGTTCCAGAAATGTTTCTGCTTGCTAGTTTTCTAAAATGATTTTGTCCATTTTTGTTTTGAAATTAAAAGCTAAAAAATAAAATAAAAAATAAATCACCGGTTTAATCCAAAACGAAAGGAATAATGGATGAACTTATGGTACTGCTCTGTGTCAGAAAACCACCTGGCTATCAATAGTGCCACATAGCATCAGCAAGTGACTAATGTATTGACATTACTAGTGACAGTTCGTTGTCTGAATGCAGGTCCAACTAGTTTTTTCTGGTGGAAGCACAGCCTGAAAGGAAGTCACCCTTATCCTTTGCAGTAAAAAAAGTCCCAGGGGTGCCCAATACACACATACATCATCTACAGATGTTCAAAGAAACTTTTGCTCCTGTCCTTCCCCCCTCTCTTGCTCTCTATGTCTTTGCACATGAGAAAAATGTAGGAATTATCTGGATGCAAAATGCATACATTGCAGTTAGATGTACTATTAATCTCTTGCTGGTGGATGGAGGGGAGGAGTCCTCATCTCCTCCTTTCATCAGTGGAGTCTACTAGATTTGCTTTGATTTGCTGTACGGAGCACATTTTCTCAAATGCATGAAATAATTAGAGGGGAAAGGTGTTGCTATGGCAGCTGTATGCTTTTCTGCTGGGAGAGAACCCATGAGAAATTCTAACTGAGTCAGCAGCAAGAATTCTTCCCTCCTGGGGCTTCTGAAGCTGCAGACGGCCTCCTACTTCCTGTTTTCTGCTTGTTGAGAACGTGCCACTTGTGGCTGTTTCTGAAATGTCCCAGCATTTCCCAGCCTTCCAGGTTACTGACTTCCAATTACATTCCTTTTATTTCCCTTTTGCCGCTGCTGCAATTGTAATCGCCGCTGCTGAAATTGTGGCGAGGGGTCCCAACTTTGGCAACAAAAGGCGTTTCAAAATCACATGCGAAACTGTGTGCAGCTCAGCAATAGGAATAGTAAAGGTAAAGGTAAAGGGATCCCTGACCATTAGCTCCAGTCGTGACCGACTCTGGGGTTGTGGCACTCATCTCGCTTTATTAGCCGAGGGAGCCGGCATACAGCTTCCGGGTCATGTGGCCAGCATGACTAAGCCACTTCTGGCAAACCAGAGCAGCGCACGGAAATGCCGTTTACCTTCCTGCCGGAGCGGTACCTATTGATCTACTTGCACTTTGACGTGCTTTCGAACTGCTAGGTTGGCAGAAGCAGGGACAGAACAACAGGAGCTCACCCCGTCGCGGGGATTCGAACCGCCGACCTTCTGATCGGCAAGTCCTAGGCTCTGGGAGTAAAGTCCAAAATTGTAACTTTGTTATTCTGTCATATTAGAAAGACCAATGAAGCCTGATCTCTACTAGGCATTCAAAGCAGTATCATACCATGTTAAGCAGTCATAGTGGGATTGCTAAACTGCCTTGGGCATTTTAGCTCTATGAGGGAAACAGGGGTCTCTAACTATTGCTAACTATCATGCCTGTAGCAGTATTAACCATGGTTAACACACACAAACAATGGACACCACTTAATTCAGGATGTGAAATTTTGGCTTGTTTCAGATTCTGCTTTGAGAAGGATCCTGATCTAGCTTAGGAACATAGCTTATGCTGAGTCAGACCCTTGGTTTACGCCCCCCCCATTTTATTTGCTTCAGACTTTTGCAAACGCAAAGCATGTTAAAGATACAGCCCTCTCCTTAAACACAGCGTAGCACTAGCTACAACGAGTGTCTTTGTAGATATAATAGTTATAGTGTATGGTTTATTGTGGTGTTAATGGTGAAACCTTGTTGGGGCAATTCATGTTCCAGAAGTGAAGGAGGCTGGGTGTAATCTTCCTTAATTATGTTTATATAATTAGAAATGTCACACCATCTACACTGAGTATCGCAGCATAGAAAGACTGAAAGCGTATTCACAGTGGAGGTCAGTAAATATGTTTGTTTTATACCCAGCAACTTTCCCCCAATTTAAGGACGTGGTATTCTCATTCCAGCTCCTGCTCTGTTAATTCTGTTGGACTTAAGTTTGGTCGCAACTGGACTTACCTCCAAGTGTGTGGCATCAACAACAGCTTCTCTTATCAGGCCATATTGCCGTTTCAAATCAGTGTGTGTGAGAGTACCGATTCGAAACTGCAAGTGGGGTAGGGAGATTTAACACCCCTTCTGCTGCTATTTGAATTTTAGAAAAGCACAACAGATCGGTGAGATGCAATGACACGTTTCACATACAGTCTTGTTTAGCCTTCAGCACCACCCACAGAGAAGGCCCCTCAGCCCTTGCTAAATTCAGAATGCGGCCCCTGATCAAAATGAGTTCCTGAGCAGCAGTTTCACCACCTGAGCATACACTTGAAATTTGTGTGCAATGTGTGTGTATGTGGACAGCAACGAAGAGAAAAACAACAGGGCTTTCTTATCTTGCGACCCTGCCAAGGGGTGGTGGGTTCATTAGGGCTGATCCTCAGCTCCCATAAAGCTGTGCATTATTTGTCCTCTCCCACCCAGAGAAGGAGGCAGTCCAGCCTCTGAGCCAAAGCAGTGGGAGTCGAAGAGATACGTGGAATATGTCAGCTGCACAGCGACGTGGTGGGAATTTACAGAACACTCATGCTCGGCTAACAAAAATAACAGACAGCTTCTTCCCAGACGTTATGAAAACAACAAGAATAGCAATAATTGAGAGCCCTAGGAGTGAGGAATGACATCACTCGGCTGCAGTTGGAGAAATGCACGCAGGAGCAGGTTGTACTGCCGGGATGTCTGCTCTACAGCTGTAATTTTAGGAGCAGCTTCAAATCTGGGTTATGTGACTGTTTACTGATACCCAAAGCCTGCGTTTTCTCTTATTAAGAACCAACATTGCTGGCTTGCACTGCTAGCCTGGGGTGGGGTGTGGGGGGAGAGAGAGACAGGGACCCAATGACTGCCCCCCACCCCACTTATTTGGTCAGGGTTTCCTGCAGCCTCGGCGACGATTCGACTCATTGTGGGGCAAGCACTCATATTTTTCTTTTCCTTAAATGACTTGAAAAGGTTGGCTCCGCTGCGGTTAACCCATCCGAGGCCTCTTCCTGTAAACTCAGAGGACAGCAAGATTCAACATGTGCTGGCCGTTTGAAGAACAGATTTGTGCTGAAACTGATACAGCCATTTGGAAGGCTAGGGTGTGTCTCCGCCCCCCCTTTAAAAAGGCAAGCATCTGAAAACAGTGCAGCATTTGATTGTTTCAGATTGACACATAGGGACAAAAAAAAAACCACATTAGTGAAATTTGAGGCAACCTGGATTAAAGGACATAAACTGGCTGGGTTCAATAGAAGGCATTATCTCAGTGCTGTAAAGTTGGCTTTTACTGGATCAGGTGAATGGTCTATGTGCCTATGGTAACTTTCCAGATTTCAGTAGTAGGGGATATGCGAGGCCAGCCCTACCATTAGGCATGCTGGATGTGCATAAGATAGCCCAGGCTGCAGACTCTAGCAGGTGCGTCATGACCTGCTCATGTGACAAAAGCTGGCTGCATTTCTGCATTTGTCTTGAGTGCAGGGCCTGCACGAGAAATATTGCAGCCTAAGACGAAAGACAAGATGGTGCCTCTCCTTGCCATGTACGTAAGTTGACCAAACTGGAAGCTGAATGTTACATGGACTCTGGTGGTGTCCTGCTCTGCAACAGAGGGCGGCAGGCTAATTTGGGGGGCACCATGCCACATCTCCCAGCAACTGCCGCCTGAGGTGCCTCTCTCACTCTGCCTCATGGTAGGGCCAGTCCTGCTTGAGTGGATAGTGAACAGGTATTGAGCAGAGCAGTGAGCGAGCCGCAGCAAGGCACTGGAGGACGGAGCTGCATAAGCCACATGATCTGTCCTGCACCCCCAAATACAGTCCACTGCCCTCAGGTGTAGGGGAGGACCCTGCAGGTGCAACGGAAAGGGGATGTCATCTTGAGCTTCACCTCAGGCAGCCAAGTGGCATGGATTCTGAGCAAGGCATAAAAGGCCTTCTCTTTCATCTATCCAAGATTTGGACTGTACACTCACCAGGGAGGAGAGGCGTCACTGGTCACAGTGAGACTTACCTTGGAGCAAACACGCAGAGGACTGCGGTACAAATCGCAAAGCAAAACCCCCAAATGAAACAACCACTAGCTTGCATGTTGAAAGCATTTGCCTGGGCTGCTTTTTAAAAAAAATTTACATCCCAGAATAACTATAGCAGGGGGAGCCAATATGGTGCCCTCCAGATGTTGCTGGACTCCAATCCCCATCAGCCCCAGCCCGTGGCCAGGAATGATGGGAGTTCAATAACGTCTGGATGGCGCAGAATTACAGAAATGCTATTAGCATGGGTAACAAAAACATTGGGGGACGGCTATAGCTCATCTTTGTGTGTAGCATCTGCTTTGTGTGTCAGAAAGTCCCAGGTTCCATCCACAGCATCTCTGGGCAGATGTGGGAATGTCCCCCATCTGAAACCATGGAAAGCTGTTGCTGGTCAAACGTAGGCAGCCCTGAGCTGTATGGACCAATGGCCTGACTTGGTATAAAGCAGATGCCTATGAAAGCTGGCCTAGAAGGATTAGTTCTTTTACGGTTCTGCAATTGGTTAAGGAAGCAAAGACAAGGAATAATCGGGCTGTTCTTACAGTGCAGGAGGTGGGGGAGCAAGCGGCAGGCTCACCCAAGGGCACTGGGGCCAGTGCTTTCCAATTCTGCCATAGACAGCCTCAGCCCTTACACACAATTGCACTCTCAAAGGAGCCCCCGAGAGCTAAACGTTTCAAAGCTGCAGTTTCTCCATGCCCATGCATGCAGGGTTGTCTCTGATTCTGCAGAGCTGTACTCCCTCCCCTGGGATAGCCAGAGCCGTGCACGACTGAAGGACATATCATTATTATTTTTGCTGAATTGTATTTCTTTGTACTTTTGTAGACTGTCTCTAACTTCCCTCTGCTCTTTTTAAAACTTCTTGTCCCCTCTGAATTTCTGCTTTTGACGTTGCCAATGACAATATGCATCACCACATCCTCTGACTGCAGCATACAGTGACACCGACTCTGCCTTCAAAAGTTTGGTTATTGTGCGTGTATAGAGACTCCACATACATCCTCTGCCATTTAACCCATATTTTCACCATATGTCATTGGCAAATAAAGCCACTCCCTATGCAGTAGAAGGGTCTGATTCGCTTGACTTCCCTCCCTTCCCCATCACATCTCTCCATTCTCACCTTTTCAGGGTTGTAGGTTTCCCGGAATTTTACAGGCACACCCAATTTTCATCTTCCTGGCCAGTTTCCAGAATAAGAAAGAAATTTTTTTGCTGAGCTGTTTTTGCTGTCGTAACTATATGCACGCACCGTGTAGGAATGTTGCCTCAGATTGCAATGTGAATTCTGTATGCTGTGCAACATAAAATCTCTAGAAATATCTGGATAAGGATTCTGCGCATGCTCAGGAGTTATCAGTCAAAGATGCCAACGTTTTTGTTCCCCTTTCTTTCTGCTCTCCTGGCCAAGTTGCAGCAGCAGTAGTACTAACCACATGAAGCTGTTCCCTACTTCAGTAACTTTTTCAGAACAGGTAGGCAGGCATTTGCTTGCCCAGTGAATATTGCCTCCCATCCTATGGTAGCGAATATGTGAACAGTACTGTTAGCAAGTCGGTAGTTAATATGTAGAAGAGGAGTTGTCTATCTTCTAGAGTAGTGTGTAAAGAAGAAGCTGTTTTTTGTTGTAGTTGTTAAGATGGCTGTTAAGATGCTGGTTAGTGGTTCTTGGCCTTGCTCATTTCCCCTTCAAAAATAAGAAGTGCAAGGCTTTTTTTGTGTCCCTCTTGCAATTCACATGTCCTGGCACACAGTTGTGTTGAAAGTAGAGATGGGCAAATCTGTAAATTTCAGTGTCTCTCCGTTCCTCATTTTTCTAACCTGAAATTCAGTTCTCCCCATTTCCAACAATGGTCCATGGCTCCCCTCCCCCGTAGTCCTCATGAAAACACACCAGCATTTCTGTGCGAATTTCTTGTTACAAGTTTTTCCATGCACTTTAGCCTAGTTTACATGTTTTAGCAAAACGATTTCCCCTGCTATAATGCATTTCCCCCCATATCCTTTTCACTAATATATGCATTTCTGTACACATTACTTGGCTGTATAAGTGCATTGCAAAATTTAGAGAAGTGCCAAGTTCGAAGGATGGCTGAGGTTCAGTTCAAGTACTGTTTTGAAAAATGCAAATTGGGTGGGGTGGGGGGGGTTGCCTTTAAGTGTGAACTGACTCAAATGTTTTCCCCCATTCCCTGGTTGAAAGGGAATATGACATAGCGTATGGGTGCTATGCTTGATTCAGGACGTGTGCTTCCGACATGCAAATAGTTCTGTTCTGCCTTGCTTTTTCAGATGGGAATCCTATGCACATTTGCTTGGGAGGAACTCTGATTGAACTCCCATAGTTGAAGACACAGGCATAGGAACTAGGCTGGAAGTACTCATGTGTTTTTGTGAAGCTCTCATTCTTGTAAGAGGGCTTTCTGCTGGATCGTGTCCTCTGCCAATTAGTTTTTATGGGCCATTTCGGTTTTCCAATTCAAGCTCCAAAGTGACATGGATGGACTGGACGGATCTGAGCAGTTTTAATTTATGCGAATTAGTTCTCCTTTTACCATCATGTTTAGAATCTAAGCAGATTTAGAGCCAGTCATTGTAAGCTCACTTACTGAGGGCCAAACAAGATGTGACACTATTTGAACAATTGGAGCCGGCCCTACTACTGGGCAGAGTGAGCTAGCTGCCTCAGGCAACAGATTGTGGGCAGTAAATTGTTAGTTATTATTTTTATATTCCCTACTCCCTGGGGGACTTTCTGCCTCAAGTGTCCAAATAACCCAACCAGCCAAAACTTGACCACAATCAGCAAATTGACCCTGCAAGCAATTAGCAGTATCATGAAAGCATTTTTTTAAAAGCATTTTTTTAAAAAAGAAGTAAATAATAGGGGTCCCTAGTCCAGATGGAGACTCTGGTGGGAGGGTTTAAAGGGACTTCATCCCTTTGACCATAACCCACTGTGGTCCTGATATGGGACCTCGTGCCTCATCTTTAATTTTATTTTTAATGTAATTGCTAATTGTACGAATGGTGTCACATCTAGTTTGTCCTTGGAAGCAAGTGGACATGGAAATATGTCAAAGATTCGGATGTTAGTTACATTATGACAAATTCAACTTCATGCTATTATGTTTGTGCCATAAGCTCAAGTGTTTGAGCTTGCCAGGTGGAATGATCTCCCCTCTCCTCCCACCCATGGCCATTCTTAGGGCTCTCCTTCCCAGAAACTTGTTTTGTTGGATCTGGGCCATAAACCACAGACCCAAGCATTGGGGGTGCAGATTGGGTTGTACAGCTTTGTTCTGGGGCTAGCCCTATAAGGCAGAGGACTCCAGCAGAAGCTGACCTATATGTTCTGTAAGGCATGTTAAGAGAGCTAAGCATTGCATTGCATTAAGTTGGTTAAGCTGGAAATGGAGGAGTATAGCCGGCTTTGTACAGCCGTCTTGTCTCTATCCTGGATGAGCAGTGCTTTGCATCAGCAGAGCATGTAACAGCATAAAGTAATGCTAGGAGAAAAGCTCTCAGATACTCATATCTAATATCACAATTTGTTTTTGTATGCAATTTTGGCTAATGTACATATTTTTGCAAAGCAATTTCCCCTGGTGTAATGGCTCACCCAGTGGAGTGAAGCTACAGCAAAACCCTCCTGGCAGTGGCATCTCTGTTGTTTACTGGGAGTGGGCAGTGAGGTCAGTGTTGTGTGGGTGCACCAGCAGAGCCAATCCAGTACTCCTGCTGGTGCATCTGTGCAGCCCCAGCCTTGCCATCACCTCACATAAGCAGCAGTGGGACCTCTGCCCCATTGAGGGAGCTGCCCCGGTCCTGGGAGAGGGTTGTGTCCTAGAGGGAGTTTTGAGGTCCCAATAAGAGATGACTGAGTGGGCTGTATTTGGATTCTAGGCCTGAAATTTCCCACCTATACAGTATCATAAAATCATAACATACACCTGTACATTTTTATCTTATTTTTTCATGGGCACCAAATTCTTAAATTGTGAATCCCTATTATTTTAATTCATTACTACTTACATTACCCTCATTTATTTATTTACAGCAGCATCGTTATATCTGAACATAAGCATTTTGTGTAGTTTACATGGTAAGATCTTGCAAGAGCTGAGAAATCATGTATCTCAGTCTTGTTTGTTTGGATGCTCTTGTGTGATGCTGTTGCTTAAATCCTACTCAACTTGCAACACCGTTTTCCTCTTTATTTAATCAGCGTACTGTCTTTTTGTTTTCAAACCTTCCGTTGTTGTTAGTTAAGCTGCAGATTGTGTACTTGGCTGCATCCTTTGTCGTGCACACGACAACTAACCCGAGAAGCTATTGGTCTGCTAATCAGACAAAGATTTGATGTGTGTTTGTTGTAATGGTGTTATCAAGGAGTATGCAACCATGTTCAGAAAAGATAAAAGATGAGGAAGGAAGGCCATCTCGGTGCAGGAGCAGGTGATGCAAGAGGTACCATCCAGTTCTACCGGAACTATGTTCTTAAAAAGATCTCTGAAGCTTAGCTGTGGTTTACCACAATGCTCTACTGATCAGCTAAGTGGTCAGATGCATAAGGCGACTGAAAGCAAGTTCATTTTCCCACAGTAAGAGAAATGCAGACATGTGCACATATGGGTGTGCCCATGCACAAAACCTCTCTGCATGCATGCAGAGGTCATTTGTGCATTACAGATGCTGGCTGCAGCAAGGCTTAAGACATCCCCCTCAACCCTTGTGACTTAGGCTTAAGCAGAACATTCACAATACAAACAAACTTCTGTCCTTTAATTGCATCAGCTTAACCCATTCTTCCTTTAAAATTTTCACTTATAAACATAAGTAGCCTTTTGAGTGCATTATGGATGTACGTGCTCCCACAGTTCAAGAAAGCATGAGAGTCAAGCACGATCTCTTTCTCTATAAAAGAACGGAGGCCAGAAATGAACAAAGACTCTTCCATCTCCAGGTCTAAGGACAATGGAACATTGTCGTCTCTCAATACTTGAGGAAGCCAGATCCTTATATAACCATAGGAATCAAAGAAGCTCTGTTGATGTCCTGTTAGTGGTTCCTTGCCCTCGGTGTTGGTTGATGTGTACCTAAAACGAAGCCTTCTCAGTAGTGGCACCAAAACTCCAGGGTTCTCTTTTTCTGGGCATGTGGCAGGATGCATTCCTGTATAGCTGTAGACACTTCATTAAATACTTGCATAGCCCTAGTCTTTTGTTACTTAGCATTCTCCTTATCCTTCGTATGTTAAGGTTGCTTTTAGTGTGTGCGAGTATATGCTCAGCTGCCTATATGGCTGGTTGTGTTCGTGCATTAGGATTATATTATTATTATTGGAATGACTTTTATTGATTTATTATACACCACTTTTTAATCTATCAGTTGGACTTATGCCCTTCCTTTCCTTCAATATGGAGTCCAAGGCACCATACAAAAAAGGAAACACATGTGTCTATAGTTATATCTCTCTGTGTGTAGACACACACACACGCACACGTACACACAAATAAAGGCACAATTAAAACGTCATAAGCTACAGAGATACTTTGTGCACCGCTTGTAAAACAAAAATAACCTTATAAACCAGTAAATAAATCTAAAATGGCAATTTAAGATGCCATGTGAGGACTACACACTATTTCTCTGGTGTATTCTGTGAATCACTGACAAGAACAGGAGGATGTTTAAAATGTGTGGGATGCACGTAGTGTACAAAGGGTTAAGATATCGTCTGTGATTGCAGAAATGGCTTTTAGCACTAATCCTCCCAGACTGAAGGCTGGGTGGGGGTGGCTGGATGGGTCGTTTTAATGCAGTTCAATTTTCTTTTATGATTATATGCACTCTCGTCGTTCCACTTGTAATTTAATGATAACCCTGAATGGCTTATCAAACGGGACAGTTATCTCCTCTCCCCCAATAAGATGTTTGTAGATGGCGAACACAGCAGGGAGCTCAAAATATAATGTTGGGAATGTTTAATTTTTTGCAGGCTTTACTCTGGCATGAGATGGATAGCACCAGCCTTACTCAGCAGATAACCTTTTCTTCAGAGCCCTTGCTTATTTTTTTTTTGACATAGTGGCTGCAAGCCTGCTTGTTCTTGCATGTCCTGCTACCCAAATCTCACTTATCCAAACTTGAGGAATTAGGACCCAAACCTCACTATACACACTGCAGATTCAAATATCCAAACAACTGGACCTGTGTGCAGCACTTAAGCAACCTTAAACAAGTCTTACTTTTTGTGTTTTGTTGGTCCGTGATAGCTGTTTTGCCAGAAACCATGGAGAGAAAGAGGGAGGAGGTAGGAAGGGGGAGGGAATGGTCATATTAGAGAATTTTTCATTTCCACATTTGCCCTTTGCAAGGTTTCACAGGGTTTTCTTGTCCCCACCCCCTTTCCAGAGTCAAAATTCTGTGGTCAGGAACGCATTAGAAATTTCCCCATAGAGATCAATGGAAAATGTTACCTCGTCATGCAAATGCTTGCCTAACAATATCCTGTGAATGCATTGTTTTCGACAGTGAGACCTTCATGTATACCATTTCAGAAAGACTCACACATATTGTCAAGGAGCCAAGATGTCAAATTTGACCATTAGTACCTTTGGTACCACCTAGGCGAGCGTGTGAGTCATACTGAAACAGTGTGTTCATAGGCATGCAGGATTGCAACGGCTGCATCAGGAAAATAGTCAAGAACTCAGGAGGGATAGGAAACAGGTGATAGCAGATCATAACACTTGACTTCTCTGTGTTGTCAACCATTCATCTGAGCTTGCCTGTGGCTAGATTTCTGAAGCTGCACTGCAGGGCCTCCCTATCAATTTCTAACAACAGCAAAGAATTATGCATTTCTAGCAGCAATTTTCAATCTCCAGTGGTCCAGACTTAAATTATAATAAGCATTTATCTCCCTGTGTGGTCATCAACCAACCTCGCTGGCTCAGGGACTATATAACTATTCCAAAGCTGGCACTGGGCAGTGTGATGTAGGGCTGCTTTATCAACCAGTTTAATATCTACTTTCCCAAATAGTATACTGGTACCATTCTGGATACAGATTGATTTGACTGAAAGTGCAACCCATAACAAACCACTATTATCCAACTAATACAATGCCTGGGGCAGTGGCTGAAGGTGACATCATCAATGTCTCTGGATTTTAGCAAAGCAGCTTACCAACTGCACATCAGAACCAGGATTAGAAAGGGGGGTGGGGAGGAAATCACATCCCCCCGATTTTTCCTAAATGTCTGCTCACCAGCTCAAGAGTAAACAGGCTCAGGAAGAAGATCCCTTATTCTCTCTCAAACAGATCATCTGATCCGCCAGACACAATCACTGTTGTCTAGCCCACTCATAACTGCGCCTTAATGACAGGCATTTGAGCCTCACTCTTCATTATTTCACTTCTGGTTTGTGAAGTTAAATCTGGTGGGTGGGAGGGAGCATGCAGTTCTACGATGCGACGAGCAAAACCTAATGCCACAGAGCTGTGCCGCATCAGCCTTCTAGTTCTGCATTTTTCAAACAGGAACTTGCCAGTTTGTAACCATCTGCAATTTTAGGAACAACTGTTACAAAATCTGTGTGCTTCTGCTAACCGAGGTTGAGCTAATGTTTAAGAAAGGTATTGTCCCTGAAATTTCACCTAAAGCAGAAGAAAAAATGGGGTGGCCCTCCTTAGGCGAAACATTAGAATAATTTCAAGGGAAACCAAAAGGATTTCAGTAAGAGTAGTGAAATGGCTCAGTGTGTCAATTCTATCCTCACATCCCTGACTGGAGCAACCACCACACAGATGTTTTAATTCACTTCCACCTGACCAGGTATAGACCGTTCTCAGGCTGGGAATAGTAACTTTGTGAGGCATAAACTACAGTGCCTGGAATTCTTTGAGGGAAATAATGTATTTTGAATGTGCTTTACAGGCAGTGCTTCCCCCCCCCCCAAAGTACTTAAGGGTACGCAGTACTGGTACCTCCTTTTGTTGGTTGTTAAAAAGTGTGGCACTTACTGTAACAACTTCTTGGTGAGTAGCTGCACCTCTTTTTCTAGAAAAAAAGCACTGTTTACAGGTATAGTGTGTACACAGCCTAAGTGAGTGGTGGGGGGCTAGCTTGAAGTTTGGTGGCTTGCTTACACAATGTACATCACTTAATTTTTCTTTGCTTGAGGACTAGGAGCTGAGTGTGTGACTTGACTCCTTTGAAAAACATTGCTTTTGAGTCTATGCAAGGTGTTAAGGAGATTCCATATGTGGTGTATAGTATTTCTGTTATGATGATGCAATATACTGAACTGAGGGTATACAGTGGTACCTCGGGTTAAGTACTTAATTCGTTCCGGAGGTCTGTACTTAACCTTAAACTGTTCTTAATCTGAAGCACTACTTTAGCTAATGGGGCCTCCTGCTGCCGCTGTGCCGCCAGAGCCCAATTTCTGTTCTTATTCTGAAGCAAAGTTCTTAACCTGAAGCACTATTTATAGGTTAGCGGAGTGTGTAACCTGAAGCGTATGTAACCTGAAGCGTATGTAACCCAAGGTACCACTGTACTTTGAACCAGTGCTATATATAACCCAAGTTGCCTGCAAAAGACTATAGTCTGTTGCAGGCAATTTGGAATAATTTATTAGCTTAAATGGAGAGGACATACCAGGAAGTTGTACCTAGCAGAGATACAAGGCAGTGAACAGAAGAAGACAGTGTGGATGAGCACTGCTTTTAAACACATAATTAAACCACATCCGTAGATAGAGACTGTAAGCTTGATGGAACCCTAAGCAGGATTTTTTAAGCTTCTTTTTTATACTAGAAACCCACTTACAACATTTATATTATTATTACTACATTTATATTCTACCTTTGATACAAGGAGCTCAAGGTGGTTTTGCATACTTCTTCTCTTCCTCTTCATTTTATCCTCATGACCACCTGTGAGGTTAGGTGAGGTTGAGAGAGACTGGCTGGTCCAAGGTCACACAGCAGACTTTATGGCTGAATAGGGCTTTGAACCCCAGCAGTCTAGCCACAACACCCCAGTGGCTCTATTCAGTGATGCTGGTTACCACATGTAACACATTTGAGATGCTGTGAAATGTCTCAAGTTTCAAGGCTGGAGTAGAATTCACAGGCCTGCTCAAGACACCACATATGTAGACTAGACACATGACATGCACCCTCAACCTGGATGAAGCTAGTAAGTCACTGTGTACGCATTGTGTGCTTCAAGGGCCTCTTCTTGCTTGCCCTTTTTTAAAAAGAAAAAGAAAGGCAGCAAGGGAAGATCTCTCTTCAACAAGACTTTAGGGAACAAGATTTTCAGTGGCCAAATCCATTGTGAGGCCTATGTTGGTTTTCATCTCCCCTCACAAAGCCTTGTTTAGGACCTAAAAACCAACTATCTTTCATCTTTTTTCGTCTTCTATTTTTACCCTCTCTGACATTTCTCATCTTTCCCAGTTGGTTTCTCTGAACATTTTTGAAAGTTGGGCAGATTTATGATGACAAGTTGATGCAGCTCTGATGCACAACTGATAAACACCCCTCTATAATAGTGAATATGAGCTTTTGCATCCCTCCAAAATACATTGCGAATGGCCTTAGCAGAAAAGAAGCCTACAGTCCATACATTACAGCTTTCCTTGTTCATTTGCAGAATAACAAACATCCACAGCTTAAGTCTGACTTAGTTTACTTTTTCTCTCTAATAGCTAGATGAAACTCCTATGTCACAGTGTAGAGATGGTAAATCCATCTATATTTTCAACAATTAAGAGTAAACAAATAATATGAAAGTTAACAAATAATAGGAGCAGAGGTAATTTTAGACACTGGATTTCAAAGTCTTACCTGGGTGGCTTTTTAGATGGTTCTGAGTATTATTTCACTTACAGTACTTTAAAATGTATTAAGCCAGCCTTGCTGTTTTTCGGAACCTGTAGCTCATTCAGCTGAGTGGGGCCCTGGACTTCTGCTCTGAAGTCATGACTGATGACACCAGTGAATTTGATCTTCCACAAATATCTTGGAAGCAAATCTATGCTAGGATGTTAGTTAAGACCACAAGTTTCTGGATCTGTGGAAATTCTATTCCTCTGCTTTGATCTTAAATGTGTACCACACCAAGAACCATATTTTTTCCTTCTACCACCCTGATTTTTTTTGGGTAATCTCTTTTTTAACCCTCCCAAACCCAAATTCTTTGAAGTTTCATAGCTCAAATATATTAGATTACATACAAACAGAACTAAACATACAAACCATAACCTAAATACATGCAAATAAAACAATGGTCAGGGGTTCCTTTACCTTTACCTTTACACTAGTACCAATGCCTGAAAGGGGACCTGAAAGGTCACTGGCAGCCAACACAGAACTCTCAAAATTCGAGTGATGTGCTCTTCTCTAACAGCTCCACTCCACATGTAATATCTTCATGTAAATGCAGATGAGTAGATTAATTTTCCTTTCCCTGTGAGGATCACCCCCCCCCGCCCCCAAATTCTCTGATCAAAATGTCAATGCTGGTCTCAACAACACATTTATTTTTCAAAGGATTTTAACAATGTTAAAATAGCTTCTCTACACCCCCCCTTCTTTTTTGGCAAGGTAATTTCCTGCTTGCAGAAAACATTCAAGGTGGAAAAAAATTACTGCTCACTTGTGATCATTTGTCATCCTCAGCTCCTGAACAGGACATGTGGGCTGACAGTTTGTTAATTAAGCTTTTCCAACACAGCATCGTAAAGTTTTATTTCGGCAAAGGCTGTGCTTACTAGCCAACATGCATTATATCACGCAGCTACTAACCCCATTTCCCAGCTGAACACACATATGCTTAAAAATAAAAATAAAAATGATTAGCTTCTGTCAATTTCCTAAAGTTTTTTTTTTTTTAAAGGAAATGGGCTGACGGGTTCTCAATAAAAGACAAATACACACTTATAAGTTGTCAGGGAACTGCCATCAGGGCAGAGGGAGAGAGCGGGCTCCAGAGGGATTCCAGAGAGCGTCCCGGGATGGGGAGAGGCAGCCCATCTTCTGTGGAAGGGAATCAGTGTAGCGCCAGTGGAGAAGGGGGGCAGATGGGGGAATCGGCGAGGCAGTCCCATGACTCCTCGCCAGGGACCAGCGGGGAGAGTAAGGGTCCTCTGCTGCCCACACCCTCCTTGCGCAGAAGGCTTCCGCACAGGGAGAGTAGGCGGAGACTAGGCGTCAAAGAGCTTCTTTGCTGGAAGAAGTTCAAGAAACGCCCACTGATGGATTCTGCCAGCAACTGAGACACCCACGGGCAAGTGGCTGTCCGGACAGAAAAGGTTCACTCAGGCAACCCAGCCAGGTGTGGTGCCGGTTTACGCACGAGCAACCCCTAGAACCATTACATAAGTGTTTCTGGGAAGGGCCAGAGAAGTGCTTAATGGGGCCAAACTCAAATGGTCTCCAAATTCTGAATTTCTGTTCACTAGTGATAAATTTGGGGGACAATTTTTTCAAGGTTTAATGTCAACATTGTGTGTTATGTGTCAGTCACAGTGGGAATCCTTCACCTCACTTCTGAACACAGTGTGTGGAAGAGGCGGCTATCATGGCTGCCATTTTTTCCTCACAACGCACTGGACGCAAGGAACTGTGTTCTTCCTACCCTACCTCACCGGTCAGATTACCGAGGAGAACCAGGCACACGGCCTGAAGTTTTATTGAGGTTTCTGTTGTAGCCACTTGTACTGCTGAAGAGTCAAGCTGCTTTTCAACTTCACATTTTCAACACCATCAACAACAAAACTAATTGTTTTTTCCCCATCATACAAGCAGATACCATATTTCAAATAACCTGCTGGCTTTTCAGCATTTCCCTCTATTTCCATTGTGATCTTAGAGGCAACCTCCAAGTTGCCCTGGACTGTGCAACAGTTTAAGAATCACAGACTCATCTAGCAAACAACTGAGCTATTGCAACTGTCTCCCGGTTTTGTTTTTGTCTGCTACACTGAAAGTTGTAGCAGCCCAAATGCAAGCGGGTATATGTTAGCGGACACTTCAAGATAACAATTTGAGTAAAATGTGATTGCTGGAAGAAACATAAATCGACTTAAGTTTCTTTCAAATCCTCTTAATTCTTTCCTTATTGTGCACGGTCAGATTGTTTGTTGGCCAGACAACATTCAGGATAAGAGAAAGCAAAGCATTTTCATTCACTATCAAAGAGGAAATGGGGTAACAGTGCTCTACTCTTCATGTCTATGATTGAGTAAGTCCCACTACGTTTAATGGACTCACTCCCAGGTAAATGAGTATAGAATTGCCGCCTGAATAGCTCTGCCATTCTAGTAGATTCCTTAGATACTGTGCACACAAAGCCACTGCCTGTATATGACAAAGAACTGTGGTAAATAAGTCAGGGTAATGGCTTTTAAAAAATCACAAACTGTTAATTGTTTTAGGACACATTATTATAATCTCATTCAGTGATTCTCAAACTATATTCCAGCAAGCAATACGTTGAGGGAAATAATTGGTGAAGTTTGCAATGAAAACTCAAGCCACAAAATATTCTGATATATGCTCCTCAGTGAAACCATGCAATTCCACAATTCTCTCACTGATTTTAGGTGGCCATTTTAGGCAATAGTGATTTTAGGTGGCCATTTTAAAAGGTGGAATAATCCCCATGAGGTGACATTCCTTTGCATTAACATGGTAAAACGGTTCTGTAAAAAAGTGCAAGGCCATGAGGTACTATGAGAGACTTTGGGTGCTACCTTGCTGCACAGGAAAAGGTTTCATCAGTTCCCCTGCACTTCCTGTTCTGTCACCACACCACCTTCCCATTTTGCATTGACATCACTGCGTAGAGAACTGGTTCGTGTCATTTCTGTGCAACAGAGAAACATCCAAAGCATGTTTTGAAATAGAAGCTGTGTCATGGCTTCCCCAGGATTTGGCAACTTGAACATTTTGCAAGACCGTTTTAGCGTGTGAACATGGGCAGGAAAGCCACACCACTATGGCTTGTATATCCCAACTTTGTTCCATTGTGGAACTCAATCTAGTGTCCACTGGTTTTCCAGGCGGCCTCCCATCTAGGCCCTCACTGCATCCAGCATAGTGGTTGCATCATGTGACTTCATAAGATGCTAAAACTGGTGAATACAGATGACTGATCCCAGTTAGACTCACACAACTACCCATTTCCCACACTGGCTTGCTGTTCTTTGGTGGTTGGTCCCTATAATAATACTGGAGGTAGTCTAAGGTTTCTTCCCCCTTACCCATCTAAAACTGGTGGAAATGTTTTGCCCAGAGCTGGGGAATTTGGGTGAAGACAGAAGGCATACAACCATTTTGATGTATGTCTGACACTCTGTGAAGCCAGAAAAGTTATCACAGCGAGTGTCTTCAAGGCAGAGCAAATAAATAAGCAACATTTCCAGCTATTGCAATAAATCTGTGAAACGTCTGAAGACTTCTCATGATTTATTTCCTTAAAATAGAGGTCAAGTAGGTCAAGTATATCAAGCTTTAGTATATTGTATAATTCGTCATAGAAATAAGATGGCATGGGGTGGGACAGGAAACAAACAAACAAATGATGAAAAATCCTACAAACTGGACTTCAAAGCCTGCACAATACTCATTGCTGAATCTATGCACCCATCAAAGTTGGAATGAATAAATCCATCACCTCCACAGACAAGAAACGGTTTCGTATGGAGAGTTATTTGTCCTGGACTGCCAGGGAAAGCTTTGGTAACCTGGAAAAAAAAACAAAACACAGAGGGGATTAGAAAAATAAGTAGCTATTCATTATATTGCATGACATATGAGTAACTCATATCTCAAGGAAAGACGTGTGTTAATTGGAAGAAACAGTCCCTTCGTTTTAATAATAATTGACACCTATCACAACAAACATGCTTAGTGCTCTTTCATTCTATGGTAAAATGCTTTATGACATGAGAAGGGAAAAGGAACTGAAACCTCTATAAAATTCATGAAGGCCATCTGCCCAAAATACATTTGCACTACTGACGTTGCCGAGTTTTGGAACGTCGGCAATACGAATCTTAGCAGCACACAATACTTGTCTCAAAGAAATTACAAAGTACCGAAGCCTGCTTTTTCTGGTTCCAAAGCCATTTCCACTCACTCATAAATTTACCTTCCTCGCTGGATCTCATGGGGAAATCGAAGGAGGTCTTTCATTCTCCTCTCTTGCACATGGCATGCTGCCGCACACGTGAGCAAACTGCACTGGGAAAAGTATTTCCCCCAGTATGGCACCTGCCAAGCCAAGTTGGCTTGGTGTGCCTCCCCTGCACCCGCCAACATGGGTGCCAACTTGAATAAAATATTGGGGGGAGGGAAGGTAAGTCCCATTCGATCAAATGACATGGCATACCATTTGAATGGGAATTCCCTTCAACTTTTGGGGAGAGTGGGCCCTTCAAATATTTTATGAGGTGGGGACAAAGGGACCTCAGCTCCTAGGAGTTGGCTTCTATGCCCACCAATTTCAGCATAGTCTGAAGCTGCATGATACAACACCCATGATTGCTAGAGTTAAGCAGGTCTGGGTGCAAAAAGATTCTGGATGGGAGTCCCCCTGGGAAAATCAATCGACGCTGCCTTGAGTTTCAGGTTGGAACAAAGGTGGGATATAAATGTAAATAAATGGATGTATGAGTAGAGAGATAGATAGATAAATAAATAAATAAATAAATAGATTTAAACTTGGAAAGATTGAATCCCCATGTCTTATATAGGCTACGACTCCAATTAAGAGATTTCTTACGACAGCTAGTACTACTACAACAACAACACCATCATCATTTAATATAGCTACCCACCAAAAATATCCCTTGTTTGACTTGTAACAAAATAAAGTTAAAAAGACAAAATATAGCAATTAAAAGCAACCACAACAATAAGAGGTAGCAAAAACCTCCTTACAACTGAGAGCGAATGAATCAAGTTAAGAGTCTGGATTTTAAGTACAATTTGCAAGTCTGGGTAAATAAAAAGGTTTTCAGCTGGCTCCAAAAAGACGATAAAGAAGGCATCCAGGTAGGCCTCTCTGGACAGAGCATGCCTAAGCCTCTGCCCAGAAGCCATGTTATCACTGTGCAGGTTTGCATTATGGCTGTGAATGCCCCTAATCTGATTCAGGGCCTCATTTGGCCCTTTTGAGTGGCCCTAACCTGTTCCTGACCTTGATCCAGGGCCCAAAATGGATTGGGGCCTTGCAGAGTTTTTAATTAGGGCTTAAAACCACAATTGAACATTGGGTGGGTAGGTAGGGGAGGGAGAAGGAGACAGTGTGCATATGTTTCCTTCTACTCCTTTCTCACCTCACCTCCTGACCGACCCTTTAAACAAGCACAGATTGTTCTGGGAGAACTGGGGCTGCCTCAACCCACTCTGGCTAAATCCTGGGTCAACCAGAATCAGTTCAGGATTTGGGATTTGGCTGGAGCAATGGTTTGCCTATATTCAGCATTATTAAAATGAAAAACAAAACAAAAACACCTCTCCATTTGAAGAGAGCACAGAAGCAGTGGTCCGAATCCAGTACATTAAAACACAATGTATGTTGAGCCTATGATATTGCTAATGGTCAAGGAATTCTCTAAACAGTGAGAAACGGCATTACATTTCTCTGGGCAAAGTAAACACTGCATGCGTGGTCCCCCACCCCCTTGACTTTGTTAGGAGAGGAGTGGAATAGATTCCTTTTAGCATCAATAGACCTGTTTACAGAAAGAGAGTACAATATAAATAAAAAGGAACATAGACTGTGATTACTGCTGATGCAAATGGAAATAGCTGTTTATATGTTTACAGATATGGAATTTGCCTGGGCTTTATAAAAGGGACACATCCACAGATTAATGTCAACAGGGCAAAACAGCAACGACTGCTTATCGAAACCTCTGACTCAGATGAAAGAAGTGATATGGAAATACTTTATCTTGAATTAAAGCGATGCCTGCCATATGGCCGTATGGCTATAAAGATGAGCCACAGCTGAGTCAGCAAGCTAATGTCAGCCCCTTCTTCCTTCCTCTTGGCCTCGCTTTCTGTCCTCCTGCACTCTGAGCCTTCTCCTGCTTCCCGCCTTTTCCTGCACATCTTGCCTCATCCGTCCTGTTCACCCCCATCCCTTCTCCATTTGGCTGTCACTTCTACCATATGCCTTTTCCTAGGTTGCCTATTGCCTCCCTCTTTTAACCCCCATGTTTACCTTCTTGCCTACTCATCTGACCTTTCTGCATTTGCCCCCTCTTCCATAGCTCAGTGGTAAAGCATCTGCTTCATATAGAAGGTCCCAGGTTTAACCCCCAGCCTGACACCACGGAGAGCTCCTGACAGGCAGTGTGGACAGCACTGAGCCTGATGGAGGAAGGGTCTGCTTCAGTACAAGATATCTTCCTATGCCGCCTTGTTTCCATATATAGCAAAGTTCACCCTTGAGATGGCTGAATCCTTCTTCTTTTTTTTTATAAATATTTATTAGGGTTTTTACAGAAAAAAGAATACAATAATAATAAACAGTGTTGCTTTGTTTTAACAAGGTTTCATATAATCCTTGAACTTCCTCACGTCTCCCGCTCCCATTTACAACATTAATAAATTTTGTCAAGCAAATTATCATCTTATTTCCAAATTTTGTGACCGCTTAATTAATTACGATAAAATAATTCTCCTGCAAATTTGTTTCTCTTAATCTCTCTTATCATCAATTCCTGATCTATTTTAGTGATGGTCAATTATTTATAACCGAGCATCCTTCTTAACATTCCATTAAATCACAATATTTTTGTAAATAAATCTTAAATTTCTTCCAATCATCTTCCATCCTTTCTTCTCCCAGGTCTCGGATTCTGCCAGTCATCTCCGCTAGTTGCATATAGTCCATCAGTTGCATCTGCCATTCTTCCAGTGTGGGTAGATCTTGAGTTTTCCAATTCTTAGCAAGTAGTATCCTTGCTGCTGTTGTCGCATACATGAAAAATGTTCTATCTTTCTTTAGCACCTTCTGGTCGACAATGCCCAGGAGGAAGGCCTCTGGTTTCTTGGTGAAGGTATACTTAAATACCTTTTTCAACTCATTATATATCATTTCCCAGAAGGCCTTCACCTTAGGGCAAGTCCACCAGAGGTGGTAGAATGTTCCTTCATTTTCCTTACATTTCCAGCATTTGTTATCTGACGAATGGTATATTTTGGCAAGTTTAACTGGGGTCATGTACCATCTGTATATCATTTTCATTACATTTTCTTTCAAAGCATTACATGCAGTAAAATTCAGCCCAGTGGTCCACAACCTTTCCCAGTCCTCAAACATAATGTTATGCCCAATATCCTGTGCCCATTTTATCATAGCCGACTTAACCATTTCGTCTTGTGTATTCCATTTCAACAGCAAGTTATACATTCTTGAAAGTACCTTAGTCTTAGGTTCTAACAGTTCTGTTTCCAACTTCGATTTCTCCACCTGGAATCCTAACTTTTTGTCACTTTTAAAAATTTCCTTAATCTGAGCGTAGTGTAACCAGTCTCGCACTTTATCCTTCATTTTCTCCATACTCTGCAATTTCCAATTATCTCCGTCTTTTTCTAGCAGTTCCCAATATTTTGGCCAGTAGGCTTCCATATTGGTTCCTTTTCGGGCCTTAGCTTCCAAAGGTGAAAGCCACCTTGGTGTTTTATTTTCCAGTAAGTCTTTATATTTTGTCCAGACATTAAACACTGCTTTTCTGACAATATGGTTCTTAAAGGCCTTATTGATCTTAACTTTATCATACCACAAATATGCATGCCAACCAAAAGCATTGTTATAACCTTCCAGATCTAGCACATCAGTGTCCTCAAGAAGTAGCCAATCTTTTAGCCAGCAGAAAGCTGCGGCTTCATAGTACAACCTTAAGTCTGGCAGGGCAAAGCCCCCTCTTTCCTTTGCGTCTGTTAATATCTTAAACTTGATTCTGGGCTTTTTGCCCTGCCAGACAAATTTAGAAATGTCTCTCTGCCACCTCCGGAAACACTCTGTTTTGTCCACAATTTGCAATGTTTGAAACAAGAACAACATCTTTGGCAGCACATTCATCTTAATTGCAGCAATTCGGCCTAACAAAGAAATCTTCAGCTTTGCCCAACTTTCCAAGTCTCTCTTAATTTCAGACCAACATTTTTCATAATTATCTTTAAATAGACTCAGATTTTTGGCTGTTATATTAACCCCTAGGTATTTTACCCTTTTCACCAGTGATAATTCTGTTTCTCTCTGAAACCGTTCTGACTCTGTGTCTGTCATATTTTTCCCTAACACCTTCGTTTTTTGTTTATTTAACTTAAATCCTGCAACCTGACCAAAATCATGTATCAGTTGTAATACTCTTTTCGTGCTAGATTCTGGCTCCTGCAATGTCAAAACTAGGTCATCTGCGAAAGCTTTAAGTTTATATTGTTTCGCTCCGACATGGATCCCCTGCACCAACCGGTCACCTCTAATCAAATTCAGGAGCACCTCCAGAACTGAAATAAATAGCAGAGGGGAAATCGGGCAGCCTTGTCGTGTTCCTTTTTCGATTTTAAATTCTTCCGTTACCACATTGTTAACTATCAATTTAGCTTTTTGTTCTGAATATATTGCATCAATCCCATTTTCAAAACCCCGTCCCACTCCCATTTCTTTTAAATTTCCCTTCATAAATTTCCAAGAAATGTTGTCAAAGGCCTTCTCCGCGTCTATAAATATCAGCGCTGCTTTAGTGTTTATGTCTGTTTGCAAAAGTTCCAAAATGTCAATAATGTTCCTTGTGTTTGCAAACATATGTCTACCTGGGAGAAAGCCAGCCTGATCCTTGTGAATTATTTCATTCAAAACTTTTTTAAGTCTACCTGCTAGAACATCAGCAAATATTTTGTAATCCACATTTAAAAGGGAGATGGGGCGATAGTTCTTAAGTTGTGTCTTTTCAGTTTCTGATTTTGGTATCAACGTGATAAAAGCTTCCTTCCACGATTCTGGCGCCTTCTTTCCCTCCAGAATTTCATTGCTGACCTCCATCAAAGGTTGAATCAAATAATCACTCATTGTCTTATAATACTTGGAGGTCAGACCATCTGGTCCTGGAGATTTGCCCAGCTTCATGTTCTGAATGGCATGTTCAATTTCTTGTCGTGTTATTTGACAGTTCAGGAGTAGTCTATTTTCTTGTGTACATTTTTTAAGACTTTTTTTTCAAAAATTGTTCAATCTCAACCTCATTTTGCGGCCCTTGAGAATATAGTTTCTTGAAATATTTCTGGAAAGATTTCCTGATTTCCACAGGGTTCTGAATATTTTTTCCTTCAATTTCTAAATTTGTTACTGTGTTCAGCTTTTGTCTCTTCTTCAACTGCCAGGCCAGCAGTTTCCCACATTTATTAGCCGATTCAAACGTTTTTTGTTTCATTGACTTAATCTTCCATTCTATTTCCTGATTCATCAGTCTAGAATATTGTGCCTGGTGGAGTTTAATTTCTCTCAGAATCGGCTGCGACTTCGGATTTCCTCTTAGTTTCTTTTCTAATTCTTTTATTTTTCCCAAGATCTTATCTTTCTTTTCATTTTGTTTCCTCTTCTTAATAGCATTCTGTTGTATTAAGAACCCTCTCATCACAGCTTTACTCGCGTCCCAAATTGTTCTTTTTTCCACCGTTGTGTTCAAATTTATTTCGAAATAGTCCTTCAAAACTTTTGGGGCCTTTTTAATAATCTCCTGATCTCTAAGAGATGGCTGAATCCTTCTAACAACAAGCAGAATTTATTATTATTATTATTAAAGGTAAAGGGACCCCTGACCATTAGGTCCAGTCGTGGCCGACTCTGGAGTTGTGGCGCTCGTCTCGCTTTATTGGCCAAGGGAGCCGGTGTACAGCTTCCGGGTCATGTGGCCAGCATGACTAAACTGCTTCTGGCGAACTAGAGCAGCACACAGAAACGCCATTTCCCTTCCCGCCGGAGCGGTACCTATTTATCTACTTGCACTTTGACGTGCTTTCGAACTGCTAGGTTGGCAGGAGCAGGGACCGAGCAATGGGAGCTCACCCCGTCGCAGGGATTTGAACCGCCGACCTTCTGATCGGCAAGTCCTAGACTCTGTGGTTTAACCCACAGCGCCATCCGCGTCCTATTATTAATATTATTATTCACTCCCGCAAACCTGTAAAGACTGCTTTTAGAAATCCTGCATTGTCATGTAGCAGTCTATATTACTAGACAATGTCTGTGCACTGGGCTGCTTGCTTCTGTAGGTTTGAATTCCTTCTTTGACAATTATTGTCCAAAAAAAAAAAAAAAAGCATTGGTAATGTTTACAAATATGCTTAGTTAATGTTAGACTTAATCAGCGCTATTTTTTTTTATAGAAAAAGAGGTGCCGGAATTCACCATGAACACCTCCCTCGTTCTCTTAGAATGGCAATGGCACCCACCTGAGAGGTGCTGGAACTGATGTCCAGCGAGTTCTGAGTGAACAAAAGCACTGGACTTAATAGTCTAATAGCAGCCCTCACCCCCAATGGTAATGTGTATTATTCTACCTATGGGACCGCCTCTCCCGGTATGCCGCACAGAGAGCCTCAAGGTCCATAAATAGCAACACCCTAGTGGTCCCGGGCCCTAAGGAAGTTAGATTAGCTTCAACCAGAGCCAGGGCCTTCTCAACACTGGCTCCAGCCTGGTGGAACGCTCTGCCTCATGAGACCAGGGCCCTGCAGGATCTGATTTCTTTCTGCAGGGCCTGTAAGACAGAGTTGTTCTGCCTGGCCTTTGGATTGGAGCCAATTTGATTCCCTCCCTCTCTTTCTTTTTTCTTTTCCTTCTCCTCCTGTGAGGAGGCTACATTTTAATATTTTAATGTTTCAATATTTTAATGTTGTATTTTAATCTTGTTTTTAAGTTGTATTCATTCAACTTGTTTTTATTATTGCTTGTAAGCCGCTCCGAGCCCGGCCTTGGCTGGGGAGGGCGGGGTATAAATAAAAATTATTATTATTATTATTACATCCTTCTCAAAATGTGGTTAGCTGCTTGCTCTACTGCATTTGATGGCCCACTTCCACATTCTGCTGAGAGGGGCCATTTGACTTTTGCCCCAAAGTCCTGCTCCGGCGGCACCAACAATTTCTAACCTTGAACCCTTTTCAACTCTGAACTGAATTTAGCTTGCAGATAAAAGGCATATTTTATTTATTTCATGTGTTAAAATCCGTACCCAGTTTTCTACCAAATGGTGCTCAAGACGGCTAACAGCCACAATGTAAATACAATATGAGAAAGCATCAATAAAACATACTGTAAAAAAGAACTAAAGTAAGGCAGGCAAAACATTACTAACAACTCTTAAAGCCAATCCAACATCAAGTCTTAAACCTCAGGATTCTTCTTTCGTATTCAAATTAACAACTAAAGAAATTCACAGGAACATAATGCTCAGCCTGACTGATGGAGGAGACATTCCTCCTTAATCAGTTTTATTTTACTCATTTATGGCTTTATCTTATACATGTTTATCACCAAGCGTTGCAACACCAACTTTTGCAAAACTTTTATTTAGAAGGCAGTTGTTAACAAAGAGCATCAGCCTTTGTATCATAATAATTGACAAGATGTGTGAACTGAAACATCCCAAGTGGCTTTTGCTGAAGTCTGCTGAAAATCTCAAGGGAATGAATAACGTGGGTGATGCTAATGGCTGCATCTGACGACAAAGCAATCAACATGGCTGAAAAAAGGTCCAGTTTTATGCTCTCCCTGGTTAAGTTTTTCACTGCGATGGATGCCAATATTTATGAATGTTGCCGTCTAATATTTATTGAATCAGAGATACGCTTGTAATATTGACTGAAATGTCCATCTTCTGGCAAGACTAAGAGAAGGGATTGTGCATCATGTTAACTGAGATCAATGAATAATTTAGAGTGGCCTGCATTTTCCTTTTCCTTTATGCATGTAATATAAAGCCCAATATCCACCCTCACCATTGACAGAGCCATGTAAAGCCAGGGCTTTACATTACATGCACTTCATGCCAAGTAGCATGGTTGGCTATTGACACCAATTGCAACATCCACTGGGGTGTGTGTGTGTGTGTGTGTGTGTGTGTTGAGTGTTGATGGAGTTAGGGAACAGACAGAACCCAGGCCCTTTTCTTTCCTCTGGAGAAAGGTGGGGTGTTAGGGCTCACCATGATATTTGACCGAGGGAACTTCTAAGCTGTCAACAATCTATGGGAAGGGCTGAAGTGCATACTGGGAAATTGAGCCTTGCATAGCTGAAGTGGGTTAAAGCACTCCGCCATCCTAGCACAACAAATACACTTTTAAAAAAATAAACAGGCTTTTTGCAGTTAGGAAGGTGATGGGGGAAATGCACTGAAAAGCGTGGAATGGATGAATGATTAACCAGAAGTACAAATGCCCTGAAAGCATATCAGAATGCTCATTGTTGTATCCAGGCAGAGACTGAGTACAATCCAACCTCCTTGTAAGCTTAGTGCAAGCAAATCAGGGTGCTCAATAGACTGTCTGGAGGAGCCATGAAACTGAAAATACAGTGAGAGAAGGCTGAGCGTCTCTTACCCTGCTGCTCCATGAGCATAGTTTAAAAACCATCTAAGTATACAGTGCCTTGAACTTTCTAAATTTAACATTGGATTTTGTTTTTAGATACTTTTGTCCAATTTTCCTTCCATTCTGGGGGTGGGGGGAGCAGCCCCTTGGAAATTCCCAACTGACCCATTACAGAGAACAAATAGCTGAGCCTGCAGGATGAGAGAAAGAAAGGGAAAGAAATTATTTAGTACAAGGATGAAAAGGGGAAGATAGGGTGTGAAAACAAAGCAGAGCAGGGGCCAACAGGAAAGTGATGTGACCAAATTAAGCCATGGCCGAAGAAGAGCCCAGCAGGCCCATCTAATCCAACATCCTGTTATCAGGGGCCAGACACATTCCTATGGGAAAGAGGACTTTTGGATATCTCTCTCTCTTTCTCTCCTCTCCTCCTGCATCAGCCTTTCCAACACAGTCAATGGATATTCCCCCTACACATTCTACCACTGCGGTTAAGGATCTGCAGCCAAGAACCAACTGCGCAGTAAACCCAGCAAAGTTTCTCCTCCCCATGTGTATCAGCTCCCTTTAACATTTAGCATGCCCAGTGGCCTTTTTTTGTTTAAAGGGCGGTGGGGGGGGGGGGGAGAAGAAAGAACTGTCTCCAGCCATTGCAAGCCAGCTGTCATATGTGGGCCACTGAGCTTTCTTTAATAATGGAAGGGATGTGCTTTTAGGAAGCAGTTCGAGACTTGACAGCTCGCGGTGGCCTGTTTGGCCTGCCTGATTCCACCTTTTGCAAACGAGCCCATATAAAAAAGCAGGGCTCTCTAGAGAGCGCAGAGTACAGTAGATGAGTCATGCAGAGCACTACTGTGACATCTGCTACCACGGCTATCGTTATGGATCCGTAAGCCTGCCTGTTCAGGCTGACGGTGTATGTGTGTGGGAGGAGTTAATGGGAGAGAGAGAGAGAGAATTTCTCTTTCCCGAACTCTGTAACGCAGTGCCAGACTGCAGTTTTCAAAGCTGCAGCTGCTCAAGGGACATGCGGAGGGGCACGGCATCTATGGCAGTGCCTAGGAGCAATCTGTCTGCAGAGAACATACGTGCAGGAGGAATCCAGGCGCACGCTTCTGGGACCGGCTTTCGCCGCTCCACATTGTCACGGAAAGGAGCATGCCCCAGTGAAATGGCAGTTGTATCCAGGAATGAATAGAACAAGGGGGAAGGAAGGAAAGGAAAAGAATGACCAAACTCAGCGGGGCCTTGTAGACATCTAGTGCAACCCCCTCCTCGGTACAAGAAACCCATAGCTAGATGATTTGACTCTGCTTAAAGACCTCCACCTCTCCCTTAGATAACTGGTTCGACTATAGGCTTGTTCTTACTAAGACGTTTCTCCAGCTGAAATCCACCCTCCTATACCGATTTAAGCCCAATAGTTCTCGTCCTATCCTCTGGGGCAGCAGAGAACAAATCTTTGCTGTCTTCTGTGTGAGAATCTTTGAGCCAGTGTGGTGTAGTGGTTAAGAGCGGTAGTCTCGTAATCTGGGGAACCGGTTCGCGTCTCCGCTCCTCCACATGCAGCTGCTGGGTGACCTTGGGCCAGTCACACATCTTTGAAGTCTCTCAGCCCCACTCACCTCACAGAGTGTTTGTTGTGGGGGAGGAAGGGAAAGGAGAATGTTAGCCACTTTGAGACTCCTGAAGGGGAGTGAAAGGCGGGATATCAAATCCAAACTCTTTTTCTTCTCTTCTTATCTGCCTCAGAATTCACCAGACCCAAATCGCCCATTTTTTCCAAGCTTTCCTCATAGGCCTTATTTTCCAGATTCTCAATGATCTTTGTTGCCTTTCTCTGAACCTGTTTTGGTTTGTCTATTTCCTTCTTAAAGTGTGAAGGCAGAACTGTGCACAGTGCTTCCAGATGAGCTCTGAACTGTGCAGAATAAAGTGGTGCCTTTACTTCTTACATATTGGAAACCATGGCTCTATTAACTGCAGGTTAAAACTGCATTAGCCTGTATTGATGCTGCATCACACAGCTGACTCATGTTCACATTGTGCAGGACTGTGATCCAGACATCACAGCCAGGTATTCCCCCCAAATCCTATACTTGTACAATTGATTTCCTTCCCTCTAACTGAAGAACTCTGCAATTTTCTCTGTTGAATTCAGTTTCTTTTTGTTTCAGACCAGTTTTCTATTCCTTTTCATTTTGCCAGAAATATTGATCAACAATGGGAAAACATCCAGAAATTTAAAACGCTATGAAAATTGTATTATATTTATCAGGACACCTAATGTCCATTATTACTTCGATTATTATGTGGCTTACATTATTAAGATTCACTTGTAATTATCACTCTTTTTAGAGAAGCTAATCAGTGCCATGCTTTACTCAAATCCTGTATTGTGATGTATAGTTGCTTCTGAAGAGTTCTTGTGAACAATTAGTACTAAATGTGGCCACCAAACTGCAGGATGGACCACAGAGAATATACAGCTGTACCTTGGAATTCGAACAGAATCTGTTCTGGAAGTCTGTTTGGCTTCCAAAACATTCAAAAACCAAATCATGGCTTCTGATTGGCTGCAGGAAGCTCCTGCAGCCAACCAGAAGCCGCAGAAGCCCCGTCGGACGTTCGGATTCCAAAAGAACATTTGGAAAGTGGAACAATCACTTCCATGTTTGCAGCATTCGGGAATCAAAATGTCCAGGGCATTTGGGATCCAAGGTATGACTGTATGTCAATTCTGATGAAATCTAGTGGTTGCCAGTTCATTTTCTGGGCCGAATTCATTAATCTTTGACTGCCATTCAGAGTAGTTAAAGGACCATCTTCTCCACTATAAACCTACCTATTCTTCAAAATATTCCTTGGAGGCCTTCTTTCACTTCAAGTATGGGAGAGAATTGCCCTGGGCAGGGTCTTTACTGTGGTGGCTTTAAGGCTTTGGAACTCCGAGACAAAAAGTGTGTTTGCAAGGCACCTTTTGCTGTCTATGGTACTGAGCTTTTTAGAGGGAAGGTTCTGCTGCTTTTTTGCTTTTGTTGTTGCTGTTTCAAATAACTGTATTTGGTTTTGATGCTGTTTAGCTGCCTTAGAGTGTCAGTGTTGTGAAATGGAAAAAGATAGAGTTTTTAAAACTAGATGAAATAGAATAGAGTGGCAACTGAAATAACAACTGGACCAAAAGTCATCTGAACAACCAAACCCCATTTTAACACACAGTAGAAATGAACATTATTAATGTTTTTGGTGGTGGTGGTGGTGGGGAAGGGGACATAGATCTACGCTTGGTTCAGAGTAAAGGTTCTTTTAGGTAGATCAAAAGATGTACATCCCTCTGGCAGTGAGACCAAAGGATATACTGTAGAAATGAAAGACAACAAAACAAATGAGAAGGTTTTAAAAAATAACAAACAACAGCTTAAGAAGAAGAATGCAACCCCCCCTTCAAATCTTCCCAGTAAAATTTCCCACTTGACTCTTCCTTGGAATCTGTTGTTGTTTAGTTTGGGTTTGCTTCTTCCGGATCAAAGATTTGTTTAGAAGTGCAGCTGAACTACAAATGTCAAGTTTACTGCTCTACTTCCCTTGTGTTATTGTATGCCACTAGGTACAGGGCAGCACAAAGCATCAACCTTAGTAAGAAACCGATGGTACCGAGCAACAACAGCTCCGATCATTCGTAAGAAAAATAATTGTCTACAAGATAATAAGTCTCATTTGCCTCAGGTGTTTAACTGGGACTTGGGAAATCCAGCCCCTCTGCTGTTAATAATTTAACTGGCACTCTAAGCCAGTTAAAACTAGGGAGCCTAGCTCACCTGTTCCTGGACTGTAACGGGGAGGAGAATGGACAAAGCAAAAGAGGGCCACCTGAAAGGGAGCAGGGCGCAACAGGAGTGAACAACGGTGTGCAGAAGCAACTGGGCAAGACACAAGCCTCTGGACCTACAATTCTTGATTCAAACAATGGACAGAAGAGAACCCTATCCTATGGAGGGGAAGAGAGTTAAAAGAGGTCTTCTGTCCTTTGGCCACATTGGATCTTCTAGTCAGTATGTACATAGAATAATAGCATTGTGGAGTTGGATAAGATGCTGAGGGTAATCTAGTCCAGCCCCACTGTAATCCAGCAATCACGCAAGTATGCATACATATACACGCACACAGGGAAGAAATGCCCATGTAGGATTATTATTAGCTGACAGTGCTGTACTTCCAAATTCAAAATCCCCTTCCATAGGGTCGTTTGGGCTGTACGATACCTGTGGCAGAGATGCCCTTCCAATTCAGCAGGAGAGACCAAGCCAACGTGCCTCTTGACCCTTTGCGCTTGGGAATGGGAGGCAGGTCTGCTTTTAAATGGTGCTACCTCTTTTCTTTAGGAATGTGGGCTCCTTTAACATATAATTTCAATGATACAGCAAATGCGCTGCTTATAAAAAAGTATGAAATGGCCATATTGCTCAGGCTATGCTCCCCCCCCCCCGCCCGAGTCCTACCACAATGCAACATGATGGCTGAAAAGACTTTCTGGCTCAGGAATCCTTGATTGCTGATGCTAATGTTGTCTTATCATAATTAAACCATGGGATAGAGCACGGCAGCTGTGCTGCTAAGTAGTATCAATAGAAGTTTGGGAGGACTAATCCCACATCTTCCATGGATAATTGTAATGTCTGCATTTTAATCCTGGGATTGTATTTGGCCCATATGAAGGGCATAATGGCTGTACTGAATTAACAAAAAGAATAAATCCCGCTTGAAAGCCTCGGGGGGTTGGGGGGACCACGTCCACCCTTCATTTTCTCCTTTTGCTGCTGTGTCAATAGTTGATTGGAATGTTAAAGCAGAAATAGCTGTAAGGTAATTAGCGAGCACCACTGTATAGCACTTAAGCGTAGTCAGTTCTTGTAGGGAGCTTCCTTTCTTAGAATGCATTCTTCATTTACATTCACTTAATGCCATCTATGGGGACAGATCTATGGCTGACAAATAAGCTTCTTATGAATCAGCCACATCTAATATATAAGCATGTGTGAATTAATGGGGCAGGCAAAGACCTCTTTGTCACTGTCATCACCACCACCACCATTGTTATTTATTAAATTTCTATACCACCTTTTACTTGAAGATTACAGGGTGGTTTACAATATAAAAACAGAAGAAATACATACCATAATAACAAACCAAAACAATAGAGTGGTACCTTGGTTCTCAAATGTAATCCGTTCCGGAAGTCCGTTCGACTTCCGAAACGTTCAAAATCTAAGCCGCGTTGGACGTTTGGCTTCCGAAAAACATTCAAAACCCGGAACACTTACTTCCGGGTTTTTGACATTCAGGAGCAGATTTGTTCGTCAACTATGCTGTTTGAGAACCAAGGTTCCACTGTATCTCTTTCCCCCTCCCCAGATTAAAAGGTCACAGTTTAATTATCTTAAGGCCTGGGAAAAGAGGTATGGTTTAGCCTGACACCTAAAGATATGCAAGACTCCCCAGGGATAGAATTCCACAATTGGGGAGTCACTGCAGAAAAGGCCCATTCTCATGTTGCAGTCCTTGAGGTACTGCAGTCCTAAGCTGTTAGGTCAAAACCAGCAGTCTGAAATGGGCCCAGAAACTAATTGGCAGCCTGTGCAGTTGGGCCAAGATTGGCATTATATGCTCAAAGCGACTTGCCTCAGAGAGCAACCTGGCCACTAAATTCTGCACCAGCTAAAGTTTCCGAACTGTCATCAGAGGCTGCTCCACGTATAACGCATTGCTGTAATCTAACCTAGAAGTTACCAGAGCATACACAACAGCAGTTAAACTGTCCCTGTCCTGATATGGGTGCAGCTGGGCCACCAGCCAAACTAATGGAAGGAACTCCACGGCACCGAGGCCACGTGAACCTCAAGTGACAGCAAAGTACCCCTGAGCTATGTACCTGCTCCTTCAGAAGAAGTGTAACCCCATGAAGAGCAGACAACCTCCCAGCCATTCAGTCTAGGGAACCACACACTAACAATGCCTCATTCTTATATGGATTGAGCTTCAGTTTATTGGCTCTCATGCAGTCCATTACCAAAGCAAGAAAATGGTCCAGCACATACACTGCCTCACCTGCAAATGTAAAGGAGAAGTGGAGCTATGTGCCATCAGCATATTGCTGACAATGCTCTCCAAAACACTAGGTGATTTATGATTTCATGTGCAGAGGACATTATCTGGCATGTGGGTTATTATGTGCATTATAAGGTTTGCATAAATGTTAAATGCAAAGATTCATGTCCCATTTACTTTGGCCCTGAGCCCCATATGCCTAGCCCTAAAGTACCATGCCACACAACCCTATGCTTGGTTCTTGGCTAACCTGTAGTGGACACAGAAGGCCACCTCCATCATTCTGCCCGGACTCTGAGGTCCAGCGCCAAGGGCCTTCTGGCGGTTCCCTTGCTGCAAGAAGCCAAGTTACAGGGAACCAGACAGAGGGCCTTCTCGGTAGTGGCACCCACCCTGTGGAACGCCCTCCCACCAAATGTCAAAGAGAAAAATAACTACCAAACTTTTAGAAGACATCTGAAGGCAGCCCTGTTTAGGGAAGCTTTTAACGTTTAATAAGTTACTGTATTTTAGTGTTTTGTTGGAAGCCGCCCAGAGCGGCTGGGGAAACCCAGCCAGATGGGAGGGGGAAAATAATAAACTATTATTATTATTAGTGGCTAGAGAATATCTAGGTCCAAGGAAAGATCTGTTCAAAACACCCTTATTATTTTTGATGTAGACAGGTGGTGTAATCTTGCTACATTCATAGTACTGAAATGTTGTTGTCTTTTGCATGCTCTTATGTTCCTTGTATGTTGCTGTTTTATTATTGCTGTTGGTGTGAAATTATTCTTACAATTGTTGATTACGTGATGTATTGTTATTCTTGTTGTGGACAACACAACATCTTTTTTGCGTGGAAAGGCGGTGTACGCTGTGATGACGCTGATGATGTTTGTTAGGGAAGCTAACTCCTAGGGCAAGGGTGCATAGGATTGAAACCTTAGATGCCTACCTAAAAGATGAAATGTGGCAAACAGATAATTGCAAACACATTTACAAGACACACACTTGTCAAGCCCTGGCTGCCTCAGTGGTGCCCTCTGCTTTTGCTCCATGGCAGCCCTAAGATCCATGAATCGTGTTCAGAGTTGTGCATCTCTCTTCCTCTCTCTGGGCTCCAGGAATTAAATACCATGTCCCTAATTTCAACCAGCTATTACAGTGCAGGCATTGTGGGCATTACAGTAGCACGAGTGATGAATTATAATAACCACAATAAACCTAATTAACAACCTGGTGTTTTTATCTTTGTAATTAAATCTAGCTGCCATAATGATAACCACTCTGGAAATCCTGCTGCTGCTGCTATTATATTATGATCAAAACAGATTACCTTATGGTAGTATTTTTAACCTCTGGTCCTCAGACGGCCTCTTGCTGGTTCAGAGGCTGCTTCCTGCCACTCTGGAGCAAGAGTGGCATTTGAGCCTCCTGCTGCTGAGGCAGAAGCTCAATTTGCCCCTTCCTTCGACAGAAAGGGAGTTCCAGAGCCAGATCACTCTGCAGCTAGATGAAAGTGGGGAGATGAGCGAGTGATAAAACTCAAGTTTCCGCACAGGCTATGCTCACCTCCTAAGAGGCTGTTGCACATGTGTTGTGGTCGCAACATTTAAGAACAAGGGACAAACCCACGCTACAAGATGAGTATGAATCATGTGCTTCGGCCAAAAACCATGGCTTCAAATTTACTTTTTTTAAAAAAAAAAATCAAAAACACAGGCTGCAGAGCCATGGCAAAAATGGAAAGGTGACAGACTATTCAGCGGCTAAGTTTATATGGCTTCTTTCTACCAATGCATACAAAATGATTGGCAATTTAAAATAATGGCTTATAAGGCACAGTACAAAATGAAAACAAAGCAGAGAAATAAGAAAACAAGCAAATGGAGTTATCCAGGGGAATTTATTTTTCATGTTCATCATAGTTTTGATTTTTAAAGCTGAGCAGCCTAAGGCCAGGGTGTGTAAAGGACCACTACTTTCAACATGAACTTATCTTCAGAGTCCCTTCAGTCTTCTGGGGGCAGGGAGGGTCCCTTCAGTCTTCTGGGGGCAGGGAGGGTCCAAGCAAGGGGGTCCTTTTAGTGGTGGTGCCAAATTATGAAATCCTGTTCCTAGATATGCTTTCTGGGGTGCCAGGCAAATATTATACTGTTCTTTCATGCTTTTAATGTATCTAAGATCCGCTCTTTGTCTTTTTTCGTTTTTTTAAGCCGCTGTTTAATTTGCTGTTTGGTATTGTTTATTCTTCTACTGGTTACTTGAGGGTACTGTCTTTAAAAAATGGACTTTTTATAAAACAAACAGGGGCAGTGTGATGAACATACCTAATAGCAAACAGCGTACTATGAGTGTTAACAGGTCTATCTCCATGTCTGGTCCTGTCCTGTAACATCTTGTGAAATTCATTATGTGATGTGATGTCCTCTGTCGAAAACCTTGGTTATGGGGGATAATGGAAGAACCATAACTAACTGCTAACTATATCTATATCTATCTATACTCATACACACACACCATTTTGAGTTGCACTAAGTGGTTAGGCTGCTAAATTTCATTTAGAAAGGAAAAAAAGAATTTTGAAAAGCCTGGCCTGAATTAGACACTTCAGATATGTGTCCATCTTTATTTTTACAACTGGTAACTATCAGCATCTTCTGGTAATTATCTGCACACACATACAGTATATACACACATTACAGTTGCTTAATATACCATATTTTTCGTTCTATAAGATGCACTTTTTCCCTCCTAAAAAGTAAGGGGAAATGTGTGTGCGTCTTATGGAGCAAATGCAGGATGCGCGGCTATCCCAGAAGCCAGAACAGCAAGAGGGATCACTGTGCAGTGATCTCTCTTGCTGTTCTGGCTTCTGGGATAGCCGCGCGAAGCCTCTTCAGGGCAGGGGGAGCATTATGGCTCCATTTGTTTATGTGAAGGCATAAAAGAAGAGAAGGAGCTATGCCAAAAGAGAAACGTACATGAAGAAAACAGCCATTTCAGCCACCAGAGCAAGGTGTCTCATATTTGACAGTCAGCTATATACTATTTCCCTTTATCTTCTTTTATCCAGAGATAGGAAAACAGCTAACCAGGATTGCATCAGAGGCACCATTTTTTTGTTCCCAGCATCTGGCTAGCTGGAGGCCCAGCCTGGGATGGGGGGCATGTATCTCCAGAAGGGACTCACACGGGGAACCACGATAGCAATAGCTTCTCTGCTCCATTTCACACATTTGATAAGTAACTGTCCTGCAACGCTCAGTTGTCCTGTTGCAAGACAACAGGGTCAGAAAGAATATAGCAGAATAAAGAATAGACTTCAGGCCCTGCGACCAGGTTTTCACACCACAGTGGTGCATGGATATAGGATCTCTCTCTGTGATACGCTTGACCACCATGATTGCTGCTGATGCCATTGCAGCACGGAATCGCAGCCATGCAGGGTGGTTTTCTAAAAAAGGTTGGTATGAACCTACCTTAGAATGGGTCAACCTCACGGAATGCTTAGCCCAATTCTGCACATTTTCCATAGTTGGCGGCAGGCATAATTCTTAACTGGAGATGCCAATAATTCAACTAAACCCAGACATACAGAACTCAAAGTGCTGAAATGGTGTTGGTAGGTGGTCTCCCTTCTGTCTGGATCTAGACCTGCTTAGCTTCAATGAGGTGACTGCATCATGTGCCCTTATAACAAAGCCCTGGCTCTTTGTGCTCTACCACAGAGCTTCAGCAAGGAGCCACATCCTGATACAATTGAACTATGTAGGTGGCTTGCATTCAGATGTCTCACAAAATGCTGAACAAACTACAGCGAGTCAGTGTTCAGAAGCCAGTGCAATGCTTGAATAAAAAGCCTGTGCGCCTCTCACATTCCTGAACAAGCTATCATTGGACTTGAGGATTTTGCTATCATCCTTTATTATAGATTACCTGAGAATACCTCCACCTATGGCACTTGATGCTGGCTGGTTTAGGCAAACTAGGTACAACATCTTTCAGCTGGTCTAGGATCAACTGCTGAACCTTTTCCTTGTCTGACTCCAAGTGGCTAGTTCCAAAGGGAACGCTGGTGTGAACAACAACAGATGGAGCGACATCAGGTGATTCTGCAAGTGACACAAAGAAATATATATATTATTTGGCGTACAAATAATTATGTTCAAGATTCAGCACTGTTTTGTACCTTAAACACAGCTTCAATTGGAATCCAAAAGCAACTAACGGCATAGTAGCTCCCTAAGAGTTAAGATGGATAGCACAAAGTAAGCATTATAATCTGTTTTCTCTCTGAACAACATTTAATTCAGGGGTGGGGAACCTTTTTCAGCCTGAAGACTGCATCCCCTTCTGAGGGCCACATGCCAGAGGGAATAAATGTATTTTTTACTTTTGTACAATGGGCTAGTATCTTTACATATTCACAAGCCCCTCTCTGTCATCTATCTGCGCAAGCAGGAGACATTATTGGAGTTCAAGGACACAATATCTAAACACTAAAGTTGTGGCTTGGGGACAGGGGGTATAGCTTAGAGAGAGAGTGGGACCATATAGAGAGGAATGTACCACCTAGTAACTAAAGTATATAAAAGCTAAAAAGTAAATGACCCCTGGATGGTTAAGTCCAGTCAAAGGTGACTATGGGGTTGCAGTGCTCATCTCGCTTTCAGGCCGAGGGAGCCAGTGTTTGTCCACAGACAGCTTTCCGGGTCACGTGGCCAGCATGACTAAACCACTTCTGGTACAACGGAACATTGTGACGTAAGCCAGAGCATACAGAAACACCGTTTCCCTTCCTGCCGCAGCAGTACCTATTTATCTACTTGCACTGGCGTGCTTTCAAACTGCTAGGTTGGCAGGAGCTGGGACAGAGCAACGGGAGCTCACCCCGTCGTGGGGATTCGGACCGCTGACCTTCTGATTGGCAAGCCGAAGAGGCTCAGCACTAGGCACACAGTGTGCCAAGGATGCAGAACCTGTGGTCCTCCAGATGTTGCTGAACTCCATTTCCCATCAACCCCACCTAATATGATCAATGGTCAGTGATGAAGGAAGTTGTAGTCCAGCAATATGTTGTAGTAGGTAAAGGGTTAGACTAGGACCAGGGCGTTCCAGGTTTAAATGCCTACTCAGCCACAAAGCTCATTGGTAAACACTTGTACTGGTCGTATTCTCTTCACTTAACCTATTTTCCAGAGTTGGCGTGAGGCTAAAACAGGTTAGCGGACAGCCATGTGCACCACACTGAGTTGCTTGGAGAAATAATTGTAGTAAGACAATAAATCAAAGTGTGTTGCCACCAGTGAGACGGTGGTAGATCCTGCTGCCTGGTCCTGTCAGCTGCTTTCTCCCTTCCCTCACTATTCAGACAAACCATGTCCCTACTAACCAGATTGGGTGAATGCATTAGCAGGATGAATTAGGGATGTTTTACAGTGGAAAATTTAATGCCATGAATCTGATTGCAAGGTGGCAACCCTGAGATACTTCCAGGGGTAGAGGCAGTTCTTACTAGACCTCCTTTAAGTCTCTGTCTAGCTTCAGATATTCTTTCTTTCTTACATCTTTTGCAGGTCACACCTAACCCCCCCAAGCCACCTGAGGCTGCTTTGGGCCTAACTTTGTGCAATGTGTAAATGATTTATCTGCCAACACAAGCTCTTCTCAGCTTGTCCCCAAAGGGGTGCTGTGAGGGTTGTGTTGCCCAGGAGCAATGAACCACAGAGGAGATGGGAAGCTTCCTAGTAAAAGTAGAGAGGGACGCTGTGCTCACTCAGCAATAAGAAACGGCAACCGAGAAGCTGTTTTTTGTTGGGATGGCAGCAGAGAACTGTGTGTGACTGAGGCTGAAACCCAAACTGCAATGGATTTAACGCTGAGGTTACTGGAGCAAGATCGTTCTTAAAATTAAGGGTTATTCTTAGAAGCTGACATTCGAAAACACACGAAGCGAAATCGGATTCTGAAGGTGACGGGCTATGTTTTTATGGGGGCGGGGGGGAATCACAGTTAAGTTCCATGAAAAAGGTGGTGTGGTGAAATGCAGAAGCTGAACAAAACTAAAAGTGATACAATAGGAGTGCATCTTCCTGTATTTTGCGTATTTGCTGCTCTTCCTACACTTTGCTCAGCATGTGCCTCATCTGATTTCAGGCACAGAACTCATTTATCACTCAGAAATGTCAAACATGCTTGTGTTTGGAGCCAAAATGTAAACAGGGCTCAAGCACTTGGTACAGCCCCAGTTCTGTTGCGTATGACCACCAGGATAGTCTCGAAACAAACCTAAAAAACTTGTTACCGCTCAAAGCCTAGGGGAGGATTATTTATTGGGAACTAGAAGCTTGCTACGGTGAAGTATCACTGCCCACTCCAAAAAGATGGCCGATACCTCATAGAAAATAAACAAATAGCAGTGGCGAGTCTAACTCAGAGAAACAAGATATCACGACAGTGAGGAAAGAGAGGGAGAGAAAGAGAGAGTGGCCAATAAGAAGAAAGTACCATATTTGTGATTTTAGCTATAGGAAGGATCTTTGTACCAATGGCCCTCCGGCTTATTGCCAACTACCATCCATTCACTCATTATTGCCAACTAAGGAATGAATCAGTAACATTCTAGGAACTGGACTAACACAACTAAATTTGGTTAGATGCTTCCAAAACAAGTTAGGGAGCAATCGTAACCCTACCTACCTGGGAATAAGCCCCACTTAACTCAATAGGACTTACTACTCAGTTAGGATTGCCAACTACATGCAAAGGCATTTGGGTCATATTGATGCTCCTGTTCATCCTTCTCTCCCACTGTGTCTTTTTTCATGACTCTCCTGCATATGTTTATAGGCATACATTTCCTGCTTTGTCTCCTGTTAATTTGATTCTTTCCCTTTTCTTGACTGAATTATCTGGAGCTATTTCTTCTTCTTTCGCATGGTGTACCTGCACTCCAGTGGAGGAACATTATGATTTGAGGTGTATGAGTTGATTGGTTTCTGCTGTAATTATTGATTGTTATTGTATGCTAATGTTTTATTGTTGTAGATGGCTAGAGAACATTGCTATGGGGAAACAGATAAATATTGCAAAAAAGAAAAAAAAAAGTCTGCTCTTCCTTTCCTCCTTTTCCTTCAGCAGTTACCATATTCACCCCATGGGCTGTGAGCAGTAGATATCTTTGATGTTTTCCAGCTCTGCTGTATCCATGCTAGGCTGTTTCCCCACACCCCTCTTCTTGGTATAGTTAAAATGGAAGAGAATAAGGCATTCTTTTTTCCCTTTTGCTTTTAAAAAGAGTCCTTTCATCCCTTCTTCAGAAGGCAGAAAATAACCTAAGGAGAAAAACTGCAGTTGATCCCCCAATTTCTGATGCAAATTATTCAGAGTGTTAGAGATTTTGCAGAAGTCTTTCCCCTGTAACTATCAAACAAACAGCCCTTTCACTGCATTTATAGTCGTCTTTCTGCCAGGGGACCATCATACTACTTGCATTCTGCATAGAGGAAAGTTCTTGGGATAATGAAGCCTCATGAAGATTTTGCACTGGACTGTTCTAAGTATTTTTGCTGGTACCCCTGCCACCCGCTTCCCTCCCAGCCCATAGCGTCCTTATCCCTTTGCCTTTCTATCTAGTCAATTCCTTAAACTAGACCTGCTCGAGACAGTTTTCTCAGTTTGCACCCTGGCTTGCAGGTGATTATTCCACATGAACCTTCCTGTGGATCTGTTTCAAGAGCTCCATTGCAATTCTGATCCCAGTCCTACTAGAGCTCACCTTTCAAATAATTGACAGCCTATGGGACCGATGCTGGTGGAAAGGCAAACAGAAATAAGCAAGTCAGAATTTGCTTAGGAAATAACACCAGAACATGCTGAGTCACTATATGGAAATATATTTCAATGTGCTGTGGCTCCTCGCTCCATACACAATGACACTGGGAAAAGTCAACTTTGTTGACTTCCAGCACATAAAAAGGACTTCTCCAATCTGGCTGTCTCAACTCCATAATACAGCTGGAGAGGTGGAGCCTGTAGTGCCTGGGTGCTACTCTGTCCTCAAAGCTGCTGTCATCACGAATATTGGCAACAGAGTTTTAGGTTGTCCCTAAAACAATCACCTGTTAGCTTGTATTGACTGCTGCTTGCATAGCCAACATGGGCAAGAAGACTGCAAACCCTTTTGTGACAGTTTACAAATACTGTCACTTGATTCTAACCAGAAATCCCTCTGGTCAGAAGTCCAGGGTGTATTTAGTAGGGTTGTAGCATTTGGTTAATTAATTGTTTCAGTTGGTATATTCATGTTTTAACTGGCTAGAAACTTGCTACCCGATGAATTGGGAGGCTGATATTTTAAAATAACTTACAAAAAACTGTTGGTATTAGCTGCTATCTTAGTAGAAAAATTCCCTCTTGAGCAAAGGATATGTTTTTTTCTACGTGGCTTCTGCTGTGACAAATGCTTGAATTGTCCAAAAACAAAACATGTTTTCTATTCTATGATTTGTTTTATTCACACGAAAAACCATGCAGCTTTGATCAATCAACTAACTATTCAGCTAAAACTCATATAGTTAATCAGCTAGGGTTTATCATTTTTATTGTGTTGTATTTAGGACTCATGTGATGAAATAAAAAAAGCAAAGAGACAGGTCAAATAAATTTGAAGAAAGATACAAGGCAAAACAACAACAACAACAAGTTGGTTTCCCAAAAGTTCTGATTCTAGCACTTTTGTAGCTACACTGACTGTTTTCAAACCATCCCATTCAAAAATTATGAATATGATATTATGTAATGGGGGCTATGAATCTTAAGTTAGGGAAAAAATATATTAGCACTGTTGATGTCATACATCTTAAAATATTAATTGCTTTCCATTTTCATTTTATCAGCTGAAACACAGAAGGATTACAGCACATCAATGAAATCATTTAATCTAATCTCAGTTGAACAGTATTTTTGTTCTGCGCTAATTCGCATTTACAGGTGAACCCACCTAATTTACACTTTCTGAAACAATACATGAACCAAACAAAACATGCCTATTTCTTTAAAATTCTCCAAATTTTCAAGTGCAGTTCTTTGCAGCAGTGATGTGTACTTAACAATGTACATATTAGTGAAAATGATATAAAAAAAGGTTACAGTGGTTCCATGGTTGTCAAACTCCTTGGAACTCAGACGTTCTGGCTCCCAAACATTCGAAACCCAGAAGTGACTTTTCCAGTCCAACGGGGCTTCCAATTGGCTTCCTGCAGCCAATCGGAAGCCACTATTTGGAAGTCAAACGGACTTCCGGAACGGATTTTGTTTGACTTCCAAGGTACGACTGTATCTTAGGGAATTTATATTATATTTGCTTTGCAAATATGGCAGTACTGAATTAAAAATGTGTATATTATGAGAAACTTGCATTAAATGCTGAATTTTCATGAACACCTTTTTGGAAAATTGCAAACTGATCTGGAAATGTAGAGAACTGAAGGCTAGAAAAATGGGGAACTGGGATAAACTGAAAGTGATAACATAGCTAACAAGTAGCTATGTTATTGCTACTTGTTTCTGATAAAAGAAGGACTTTGGGATGGACAGATATGGATATTGCATGCTTTCCCACATATTTTCAAGAAACAATTTTGTTCACATGTATTTTGCCTATGGGAAAATGGATTTTTTTAAAAAAGAATTAAAGAAAAATAAGGAGTTTAAGATAACTAACTGCCAGAAAGGGGTCTGGGAGTATCACGATAAACAAAAGTTCATGTTAAAGAGACATTAAATGTTTAAGAAGTTATAGTGATTTAACTTTTTAATCTTAATGATTAAAAGTGCTCATGACATCCATGAAGTTTGAAGGAAAGAAGTATCAGTGAAAATGGTTCTACAGTATTCTTAGCTAAACTACAAACCTGAGCTCAGTAATGTCTTAGCTATCTTAGCAGATTGTAAATCATGAAGAATTAAAGGTTTTGCTTGAGTAAATGTCTCTCTTAATACACTTCACAACGTGAGAACTTTTCCCGTGGAGACTGGAGAAGGTAGAAATTATACATAGTCTATGAAAGTGGGAAACAATACAGCAATTCAGGAAGGTTTTAGAAAGTGGTGAGGTCTGAAAACAACAGTTTAAAGTCAAGCAGGCATGGATGCCTGGTCTGTTCAACCAAGAAACTTCTTTTTGCAAAATTTGCTACTGTGTTTGCCAGCTACCTTTTCATTTACATTACAGTATTTCTTACACATGCCGTTTACCTTCCTGCCGGAGCGGTACCTATTTATCTACTTGCACTTTGACATGCTTCCGAACTGCTAGGTGGGCAGGAGCAGGGACTGAGCAACGGGAGCTCACCCCATCACGGGGATTCGAACCGCCAACCTTCTGATCAGCAAGTCCTAGGCTCTGTGGTTTAACCCACAGCGCCACCCGCGTCCCACACATGTGAAATAGGGAAGGAATAAACCACTGACAGCCAATGCGGCATTTTCCAGGTGCTGTGGGACTCTTATTCCCATCAGCCCAAGTTAGCATTAGACAACGGTCAGGGATGATGCAGCTTCTGAAGGGCACCACATACCATACCCCCATAAATAAGTGTCTCTGCTCTTATTCATTTTTTAGTTAACCCCACAGAAAGCCACAGAATTAGAATAATTCTGCTGTTGTTTTAAAATGCTGTTTTGACAAGTTATCAAGCAAGTTCTCACAGAAACTGACATTTCTTATAATAAAAAAAGAAAGCTCTAAAATCTTTGATTTTTCTTTAATATAAAAAACACAAACAAACTGTATTTGCCCAAGTATAATCGCATTCTGTGCAAATTGAATCGGTGATTGTTACCCAGTTCTGAACTTAAAAAAGGATTTGATGCCAAAAGTCCCTACCACAATCAACACTTTTGTTCACGGTCTCCACAGGGATACAGAGAACAGAATGTGCTGAGAAACTAAACCACATTTGCTTTTAGAAGTGGTAGTTCCTCTCGTTTGTGAATGAAGTGGTATTTCTAGGGCAAACTGAGGAAGCATGTGCTAGTTTCCATATGCATCTCTGCCCCGTGGTTCATAGTGTTTTATTTTATTGATGTGTAAGTGAGAGAAAAAAGGAGAACAGTATGACTATAAAAAACCCCTTTTTAAAAGAACCATAGGTATTTGTTTCAGGCCTGGTTGAGATAGTCAGTCCATACGATGACCTAGAATCAGAGCTTGGTCACTTTGTGAAAGGTCGATATAAAAATGTTGGGTGTAAACATGCAAATAAATCAATAATCTCCCTTTAAAGCCATCTGAACTCACGTGAGAGGCGGGAGGTTGCATGTAATGTATGTGCAATGTGCCTAACCCTTCTCCCTCCCAAAACAGCCCTTCCCCCAACACCATAATTTATGTGATCCTGGGCAATTAGGTTTCTCAAGTCTCATCCTTATTCTCACCATATGAATGCTGTTGCCCAAGGGCAAAATGACCAAACCACATCCTCAGGTTTCCTTTAAAAAGATATTTCAGTTAGCCACTTGATTTTATGGTACAGTAGACATTTTATGGTATGGTGTGCACATAGCATATGTTCAGTACTTTTAAGTGGTAAGAGGCAACACTGTCTTTTAGTGTAAATAGAATCCGCTGTGCCACGCATGTTTTGCCCTGAAATATTGCTAAAACAACGGCAATTAGTCTGCCTACTGAAGCGGGGTTTGTGCTCACTATTTTTTAAATGTTGCATTTGTGTCCTGATCTAACGATCCGTTCCAGGTGCGCAAATTCTGACGCATGCCATTCCTTGCAATGGTTTTGCCATTCGTGTCCTGTTTAATGGGAAGTTAAGACTTGCTTATTCAGGAAGATCGCTGGCTTGCCTTTTCTTTTTTTAGTTTTAATTAATACTGCTTATTTTGTTGTGTTTTTTTAATCTTGTTTTATTTTACAGGATCGATTTAGCTCAATCAGCAAAATCTCTAAGTGGTTTACATAAAATGCACATTAAAATTACCAATAAAGTCAGATGCTAAAGAAAGTTAGTCTGAACTTTTTCAAAATAAACCCAGCATGTTAAAATACATATCAAATGTGTAAGTCTAGGTAAGCTTGCATAAACAAAAACGTTTTTAGCAGGCATCAAAAGCAGTAGTCTCAATGGGCAGGGAGTTCCACAGTGTAGGTGCTGCCATGGTGAAGGACTGATTCCTTGCAAGTGCTGAACGAATATTATGTGGCACTTTGTATTTTATAAGCTATTAGCTTTCACAGTCCAGTGTGCTGAGACTGCACGATTAGAATTTTTGAAATAAATAAGAAAGCATTTGTATAAGAGGTTAGCCTCCAGTGCAATTTATTTTAATTATATAGAGAGAATGGCAGGAAAAAATGCCATTTCTGACTACTCCCCTTTCCTTCTACCTAAAGAACAAAGCAGAGGTCTCCAACCCAGTGCCCATGGGCACCATTGGGCAAGTTCCCTAGACCCCGAGTGTTCATTTAAAAAATAAATAAAATCTCTAACTCTCCTATAAAGAAAGCTGCAGGACAAATATGTGAGAAACTTTTATGCCATTTTCTGTGAAATGAGACTGGTGGTGTGGCTACCTTGTATATTTTTTCTAGTGCTTAGGAATGAGCTCTCTCTCTCTCTCTCTCTCTGTGTGTGTGTGTGTGTGTGTTTGTGTGTGTGTGTGTGTGTGTGAGTGAGAGAAAGAGAGAGAGAGAGAGATCTCCATAATCAGGACCAGTAGGACATAGCTAACTTCCCATGGAAAGCATAAGGATGTCAGGGGTGCCCGTCTCTCTAATTCTGAATTATGCCATGCTCCCTGTGGCAGCCATTTTGTAATATGCCATGCCTCCTCCATGGTAGCCATTTTGTGACTGGCACTTCCAGCCCTCTTTCAGAATTTGAAATGCTCCCCAAAGGGCTGGCAACCCCTGAATTAAAGTCTGAATGGCAATCTGGAAGGGAAAATGACACACACAAATAGACATCTAATGACAAGCAGAGTGAGAAGAAAAAAACCTGGAAAGTAGGTAATCCGTTATTTGAGCGGACTGGGTGCCTCTAAAATATCTATCGAGAAAAATCATTTTGGATTTAATAAGATGTATCTAGCTATGAATAATGAATAAAAATAAATTCCTTCGAATCTAAAAATAAACTTGGAATTTCCTCTGAAATGTCAGTACTGACGTTAATGTACTACTTTGCAAACGGATGGGCTGTTCTTGGTTTTTCTATTAAAAATTCACATGGCTTGTCGAGTTTCTTCTATTCCTCCTGGAATCGCCTTAATGTATAGAGCACATATCAGAGGGAGTCCTGCAAAGAGAATGCTGGATAACCTATTCCGTCTTTCGTTATCTTCGTGAATAATTTCTTAGTGGCCTTGAAAGGAGCTACAAAAGGGGCTATAAAGCAAACCGATAAAGCAAAAAGGAGTCAAATGTATTGGTGGAGTGACCTGCTGAGGGAGGCAAAGTAAATAAAGGCCTTTTTGCAACAGGAGGAGGAGAAGAAACTGTATATGCGGAGGCTAGAGCAAGCTTGAAAAAGCTGAAAACGTTTTCCTGCAAATTTCTTAACTGGAAAGCAAGCCACAAGAGAGGCAGTATGCAGCATGTCTAGTGGTTAAGGATGATGATCACTGTAGTTCAGTAACTTCTGGAGGGCCACAGGTTCCCCATCCCTGATCTACTGAGTCTCACCAGGCGAGAATGAGCCTTGCAAGGAACACTGTTTTCTGCTCTGTCTGATGCATATTGGCATGACACAACTGGCACCATGTCAAGAAGCCTACACGAAGCTTGTAGACAGGACAAAGAAGAATGACACCGTCTGTCTGCACCCTATGGCTTGCTTCTTCTTTTGGCAAAGCCCACTCTTTGTGGGTTTCGTGCACCAGAGTTGGCCAAACATGTTATGCACTGAGGACTGAGAACAATGTGTATGAGTTCAGTTTTAAGCACTTATTTATGATCTTGTACTTATCTTCCTTCCAATGGGAGCACAGGGCAGCTAACATGCCTGTGCATGTGAAGCATCTATAATATCTACGCAATGACTTGTGAGCATTATAGTTTTGATGAATCTATATCTATCTATCTATCTATCATCTATCTATCTATCTATCTATCTATCTATCTATCTATCTATCTATCATCTATCTATCTATCTATCTATCTATCATCTATCTATCTATCTATCTATCTATCTATCTATCTATCATCTATCTATCTATCTATCTATCATCTATCTATCTAATCTATCAATCTATCAATCTAATCTATCATCTATCTATCTATCATCTATCTATCTATCTATCAATCATCTATCTATCTATCTATCTATCTATCTATCTATCTATCATCTATCTATCATCTATCATCTATCTATCATTTATCATCTATCTATTTATCATCTATCTATCTATCTATCTATCTATCTATCTATCATCTATCTATTTATCATCTATCATCTCTCTCATCTATCTATCTAATCTATCTATCTATCTATCTATCTATCTATCTATCTATCATCTATCTATCTATCTATCATCTATCTCTATCATCTATCTATCTATCTATCTATCTATCTATCTATCTATCATCTATCTATCTATCTATCTATCTATCTATCTATCTATCTATCATCTATCTATCTATCTATCTATCTATCTATCTATCTATCATCTATCTATCTATCATCTATCTAATCTATCTATCCCTGGCTAGATAGTCTTCATCATAAGCATCCTGGCTTGCAGTAATGTTCATTAAACATGGCAAAAGACGTATTTCCTTAAGGACAAAAATCCCCTTCGCTCTTACTGTTCTTGTTCAGCTATTTCATTGCTATTTTTTAAAATTAAAGAAAACCCAGAGAATATGGAACCATCTCATAAAACCCCTGAGATTAAATAGAGCCCTTGCCATCACAACTATTTCTGTTTTGCTGCTAATAAGCACATTGTCCTACTACTACTTTTCTTGGAACGGAGTTGCAATTTGCAAAATTCAACCGAGTTAACAAGGGGCAACAGAGTACAAAAGAGAAGGAGGACCATATGTCATAATGAGGTCTTGTGGGAAGAAATTCATCTGCAACTGCTGGTCTTCAGCATTTTTTTTTAAAAAAAGCTTATAACAGTTATATAGTTCACTCCCTCTGAGAAAGCTGGTTATCTTAGACAAATTACTGCCAACAAATATTTCTCCCCCACCCCCACCCCCACCCCCATCTCACTCCCAACTCTCAATTTATAAATCTGTGTCATGAAGGATGAGCATGCTTTGATACACTGTGGCTTTCTCTTAATCCACCAGGAGCAGCTGGTTAAATCAGGCTTACATGTATACAGGCACAATGGCATGATATTTCAATCAACGGAGGCTGACATTTAATTCCCCCTTCCCGTCTTGTTTTGTTTATTATTAATTAAACACAATAGAAACAATAATGGAGTTGGCACTTCATTGGGCAATACAAGTTTCCTAACAGGCACCTGCCCATCCCATTACTGTAGCTATTAGCTCCAAATATTTCTCCCCAATGTTCCAGAAGTGGCTAGCTGCTTCTGCTGTGCGTTTTCTCAGTTTGCAGAAGAGAAATATCCATTTGCAGGTGTGGTCTGAATCCAAACTGCACCTGCAAGAACGTTGTCAGGTGGGTGGGGCTGTCCACCTGTCAATGTTGGCCACAGGAGGTGGGCCCTTGCAGGATTATGGTTGATCTGGGCAAGCACAGCTGCCACAATTGCAGGACCCACAAGTTGGCTAATGGCAAGATGGCAATGGATGAGAAAAAGAAGAAGAGAAGATGGGGAAAAGAAGCAACTAGCCAAGCCAGATTCTCTGACAAACCATGCAGAGAATTCAGGTGAAAAGTTACATCTTTCCCCTCTGCTAAAAAAGAGAGATGTCCTTAAATATCAATTCTTAACCTATACTTTAATATAACTAATATATTTTCATGTTTCAGATGTTTTAAATGTGAGAATCCTCACAGCACACATGATTTTGTGCAGAATATAATAGATGGAAGGTTAAAATTCCTCTCCCACATCACAAACATAAACCATAAGCCAACTGGGAGAGCAGAGCAAGATTTGGGGAACAGTCCAAGGGATGCTGATTGAAGTGAAAACTGGGAAGATGCCCTGGGAATTTTATGGAAGGGTACGATATGAATCTCTAAAATAAATAAAACAAAGACAGTATGACTGTTGTTGACAATGAGGACAGATAAAAGTAGTTATTAATAACTGTATTTTTCTGGTTATAAACTGAGGTGTGGGGGTGTTACTGGCTTGTTTTGGTTTTGTCCTTGTTTTTATAATATATTTAGTGCTTTTATCTTGTATTTTTATGCTGTGAACCACCCTGAGATCTACAGATGAAGGGTGGGATACAAATTTATAAATACTACTTCTATATTTTTTTTAAAAAAGTATGTCTTATATATGGTTCTTACACTGTTGGAAGTCAGGGCTTGCCTAATAATAATAATAATAATAATATCCTGCACAACCAAACTAAATCTGTGCAATTTTTATTTAGTGATCTGAGCAGAGAAATGAAGGCTGGGAAATATATAAAGTCATCTATATCTGGGTCTTTACATACATAGACATAGATGCTATGTATATATAACCATCTTTGAATGAAGACCAACTTAAAAAGCCATCTACGAAACAGGCAGGCTGCAACTGAAAGCACATCACTCTAGTACTTCTCATGCTTCATTGCCCTGTGTTCAATATTGGATTTAGGTCAAGGTCCAGATCTTGACCTTCTATGCCCTTGGTGGGCTGCACCTCCCATGGCCTCCTGATATGACCTACATGACAGCTGCATTCATTAGGGATGCTGCAGTTACAGGGACAAGGGTGAAACGGGTAGGAGCAGAGGGCAGCCTTTCCTGGCAGATGGCCCACAGCAGTGCCCTTAAAGAGCAGAGGCTCGAGTGTCTACAGATTCTACCCAATTGGTGCAAATTGCCACTGAACTTGCACCTTTGCAACAGCCCCTCTGCTGAAAGAGCTTGGCATAGTTTCCCCTGAAAGAATACAGTCTTAAGACACAATATGAGGACTGTGTGCCTTGGAAAAAGGCAAGTCTCACTTCATTTTGAGAAGACACCTTTGAAAATATACAATCTAGAGGGACTTCTAAGGAAGGGGTGCTGGAAATAGGACTTCACTTTCAGGGGCCCATGCCACAGATAGATGCCGACAACCATTTGCATATCATTAGAACCTGTGGCAAAATGCAGAATTCTGGAGACTTTAGAGCCAAAGTACACATTAAATGTGTGGTTTGTTAACTGCGTCTTGGAAACTGCAATGCTGGAGCAGCTGAAGTTGGGGGGAAGCACATCCTAACTGCGACAGGAGAAACGAGGTGGAGGGTGGGTGTTAAAACGTTTCTTCCCATGCCACAGTCCTGATGAACATCTCTCCTCCTCCAAAGAAGACATTTGCCTTAGAAGGGGGGGAAATAAAAGTGGCACCCAATGCCTTTTCCACAGCCATTTTCAACAACGTATCCCGAAACACTGACAAAAGCAGCACTTTGGGGGGGGGGGAAGGTCTTCTTGAATAATTTATGGAATTACAGAAATGTCATGGTCCTTCCATGCTAACACCCCCCTCCCAGCACTGCCACAGGACTGGGCTCAGCAGCCATGCCTACACATTTCATTTCTGGAGCCAAGCATACTCAGCGGGGAAGAGTGACGAAGGGTAGTAAAATTCTGGACGGACGGTAGAATAAATTGTGCAAAAATCAAAGCTTTAAACAGCAGAACCAGGGCATTTCTTGGAATAGCCAGGTTTTGATGTTTTCCTTTGTTCTTCCTCTTTCTCTTTTTAACCCATCTCTGACACTGCTTTCATAAAATGCTATAATATAAACCATGTGTCGGGTGATGATGATGATGATTTTTAAAAATCCTTCTTAATTTCATTGTGCATTTTATTACAGGCCAAATGTGACATTACTTTTTTTTTTTTTGTTAATCCCCTACGGCATGGAGTTAAATACTTGCTCTGTTCAGAATAGCAACACTCAATTAAGTCGCTTCTCCCCCCGCCCTTCATGATCTACACCCTCCTTTGTTACTGTGCTTAAAGGGAATAATGGGAGCACTGACCTATATTGCGCTTCTTATTATCAATGGAGATGAAGCGTATGCAGGGATTATCGGAGATGTACCGTACTGCCCAAGGGACATCAATCTGTGTGCCGGCTTCATAAAAAAGGCCCAGAGCGTAACGAGAGGAGTAGCTCACAGATTCCAGTTGCTGCCTTTGACTTTTGTTAATTACTGTGGAAAAGAAAAAAAAAAGACAAATAAAGGAATTAGACAATTACTTTTCTCTCAGAGCATTAAACCTGCAAATAATGCTATAGTTAAGCTGCTTAGACTTTTCCTAAAACAGCACTCATATGTGCCTAGAAATAAAAGGAAGGGGGGTTGCGGGTGGCAGAAGTCATGCGCCGCTGCATAGTTTCAAATGACAGAACACGAATGTAGTCCTGGGTCTTTGTTACTGTCACACAGAGGGTCATCAGACAGTTTTAAGGATACTTAAAGAAGCCACGTTTTATGAAACATGGGATATATCCTTGTGCATAAAATGGAAAAGGTAGATGCGAGCAGAGGTGAGCGGAGGGTGGGGAGGTGATATAAGCCACTTGCACACACAAAAAAAAGGGGGGTGGAGAGCTTTGCCACAACAGAATCTTGAGAACACATTACGGCTAAGAGGAAAGTCCTGCAAGATAAAATCGTATCATCCACAAAATATATGTAATCGGATTACTAGCTAATGGCTATAACGAGGAGAAGAGGAAGAAGAAGAAGAAGAATTACATCTCACAAAGGGTATCATATCACATATTAATACATTTAATTTGGGACATTTCATAACTTACAGTAAATTCTAAAAGCCCACTCAAGAACAGAGACGTGGTACTCCATTCAGAAACCCGTTCCAAAAATGTTATTAGGCAAATAGGAATCCATTTCCTCCCAAGGAATAAAACTCAAAGGAAGTCCCAAGAGGCCGTGTCCCTGAGTGTACTTTCAAATTTTTGTTATTATTGCTATTACATTTCTACCCCACCTTCCCTTCAAGGACCTCAAGGTGGCATATGTGGTTCTCTATTATATCCTCACAACAATCCTGTGGGGTAGGTTAGGATGCGCGATAGTGGCTGGCCCAAGGTTGCCCAACGGCTGAGTGGGCTTTCGAACCTGGGTTTCCCCAGTCCTACTCTGACACTGACCACTACAACACCGTGTGTTAACCGTGAGGACCCTACATTATTATTCATGCCCTAAGAACTAATTTCAGATTTGCTGGTAGAAGTACAGTGGTACCTCAGGTTACAGACGCTTCAGGTTACAGATGCTTCAGTTTACAGACTCCAGAAATAGTACTATTTCTGGGTTAGCGGAGTCTGTAACCTGAAGCGTCTGTAACCCGAGGTACCACTGTATCCCCCTGCTGTGGTGGGCCGCTGTGGTGGTCTGGGCTGGTGACCTTGTCCTCTTATTATAATGCAGACATAAATTCAAGAATGTGAGTCTTATTTTAGTCTCTTTCTCTTTAAAAGTAGTCAAGGAGAATACTTCCAAGCTTCCATAATAAATAACAATACATACGTAATATTGTACTCAGTAGAATTACCCGCATAGATAGATTTCCTTTGCGTGCAAAAAATTACCAGAAAGTCATGCAACCACACGTGTGCATCTGCATGTTTGGAATTTAGAACAAGGACTCCAGAAAATATCAATCTTAAACACCAAATAATCTTTTCATTACTAATCAGCAACATTCTTGACAATGCAGACTCAGTTCTTGGTGACCTCTAGATCTGGGAGTTCATGAGTACAAAAATATATATGTCTATGCTGCTGTGAGTATAGATAAGATTGTGAGTCGTGGACAAGAACCAGTGCATTCACGATTAGAGATTAAAAGTGCTGTTTCATTTCAACATGGCTCCAGAGTAATTTCCCTGGACTAAACACACATGGAGACATTCATTCATTTATTTATTCCACTTTCACGCCTGCTAAGGACCCTCAAAGCAGTTGTACCATAAAACTAACCCGCCCCCGTCAGGGGGGAAAGGATCCACCAGAACGTTGTGTAAGGCAAAGACAAATACAGTGGTGCCTCAGAAGTCAAATGGAATCCGTTCCAGAAGTCCGTTCGACTTCCAAAATGTTTGGAAACCAAGGCGCAGCTTCTGATTGGCTGCAGGGAGCTCTTGCAGCCAACTGGAAGCCGTGGAAGCCCCATCGGACGTTCAGCTTCTAAAGAACGATCACAAACAGAACACTCACTTGCGGGCTTGCAGCGTTCGGGAGCCAAAATGGACAAGTACCAAGGCGTTTGACAACCAAGGTATGACTGTATGTTCTAAATGAAGGTGATGCTTCCTTGAAACTGCAGAAATCACCAGTGCCATCTGCAGGTAGTCACAGCTGTCACTGCTTCGCGTCACCCAGCAGTGGTTGTGAAGCAAACTCCAGAGCCGCAAGCCCCACAGGGCAATAGGAAGGGCTGCTAATCCATAGCTGTCATGCACTTCAGCTGTATTCACAGCCTCCGCCCTGACTACTTGACTCACCCTTTCATTGGTGCCTCGTTCACCCCACGGGCATTGAAGTTTAATGACTCTTTAAAACACTTTATATACACCAATGAAGTGGGAGGCGACACAATCCAGCCTGCCCTCCCCACCCCCATTTCATTCAGCTGAATGCAAGAAATCTGTAGCTAAAGCATCCCCAACAGTTATTAATTTTATTATAGAGGTGAGAAAACCTCCCCCCCCCCCAGTCTGAGGGAAGTATTCCCTAATGAGAAACCTACAAGGCAATGATGGGCAGGGCCCGTTGTGAAAGCTGGTGAAGCAACGGCTGTGATTCGTATATTTGCACAGCAGGATGCATTCAAGCTATGCAAACGTCACAAGGTTTCCATACAGACATCTGTCTATCCTCCATCCATTATTGCAGTTAAATAACACATTTTAGCCAGGCAAAAGCAATAAGAGAGGGTGTAGGTATGTGGCTCTGTGTGTGTCTTTTATTGGGGGGGGGGCAGATTGGAGAACAGCTAGGCGAGGCCAGGAGGCCTGAGGTCCTGGGCACTATGTTTTATTATAATGCAGGGGTGGTGAAGGGATGCGGGTGGTGCTGTGGGTTAAACCACAGAGCCTAGGACTTGCCGATCAGAAGGTCGGCGGTTTGAATCCCCATGACGGGGTGAGCCTCCGTTGTTCGGTCCCTGCTCCTGCCAACCTAGCAGTTTGAAAGCACGTCAAAGTGCAAGTAGATAAATAGGTACCGCTCCGGCAGGAAGGTAAATGACATTTCCGTGTGCTGCTCTGGTTCACCAGAAGCGGCTTAGTCATGCTGGCCATGTGACCCAGAAGCTGTACGCCGGCTCCCTCGGCCAATAAAGCGAGATGAGCGCCGCAACCCCAGAGTCGGTCACAACTGGACCTGACGGTTAGGGGTCCCTTTACCTTTAGGGGTGGTGAACTGGTTGGTTGGGTGGAACCAAATGCCAAGGGTGGCCAGGGCCAGAGGCAAAATTGAGTGGGGCAGCAAATGTAAATGTTAGCTTTGTACTATATGTTAGCTGGTTTCTACACATACCTCTATCTATCCTCCATCCAGGCAAGGAAATGCCATTATCAGAGCTACAGGACACATTTCAACATGAAAAGAGGGACTAAAGCAGGGTAGATGAGGAGCATGGCCTGGGGAGAGGTTCTGTGGCATGAGGAGAGTCCAGAAGGTCAGATAGGAATGCCTGGAAGACTGCATCTGGCCCCCAGATCTGAGATTCCCCACCCCTGATATGAAGATTTATGCCTCACATTTTTAATACAGGCAGCAACCATTTTAGGAGTATCCAATATGTGCTCAACCATGCACACGGGCATCGTGTCGAACCTAGAAGTGACCCAAAAACATCACCAAAATGTCACCAAAAAGGCGACGGAATGGGGTAGGCTGACATGGTCCCCACCGATACGCACGGGAGTCCGGAACTGATTGTTGCCTGTATATATGAGCTATTCAAGGCACCCTGCAATAATTAAAATCACAAGAAGAAAATGCAGCAAGAAGAAGAAATATATATAACAGACACGGGCATGGCAGATAAAACACCTCAGTGTGGAAAATTAAAAGATTGATAAAAGAAAAGGATGTCTTCACAAGTCAGCAGAAGGCCATCAGAGAGGAGGCTCCCCAAACCTCATAGAATGAAGCATTCCACCATCCTAGTTGCTGTGGCTGTTGTCCTGCCCCTCATCACAACTGACCATTCTCCCAAAGTGGGACATAGATAAGGGCTCTGTGGTGGCTACCCACTCCTGCTTAGAGACACCCCATGAAGATACAACCTGGTGCCACCATAAATAACTGGTTCCAAAGTAAAATCACTCTTACCATCAATAGTCCCCCCCCCCAAAGAAACTTCAATGCAAATCTATCCTCCTGTAAATTAAGCCCATGAGGTCTAGGCATGCCATCTGAGGCAGCCAAGGACAAGTCTTTGCCTTCTTGCACAGGGCAGCCATCCAGGTTTTTGTAGACTTCCATCATATCCCCCCTCAATATTCCTTTAACCTAGTTCATAGGACTTTGTTTCAAACGCCCACCAGGTTCCTTGCTCTCCTCTTAAAGGTAAAGGTAAAGGTACCCCTGCCCGTACGGGCCAGTCTTGACAGACTCTGGGGTTGTGCGCCCATCTCACTTAAGAGGCCAGGGGCCAGCGCTGTCCGGAGACACTTCCGGGTCACGTGGCCAGTGTGACAAAGCTGCATCTGGCGAGCCAGAGCCGCACACGGAAACGCCATTTACCTTCCCGCTGGTAAGCGGTCCCTATTTATCTACTTGCACCCGGAGGTGCTTTCGAACTGCTAGGTTGGCAGGCGCTGGGACCGAGCAACAGGAGCGCACCCCGCCGCAGGGATTCGAACCGCCGACCTATTGATCGGCAAGTCCTAGGCGCTGAGGCTTTAACCCACAGCGCCACCTGCGTCCCGCTCTCCTCTTAATTTGCCCCAATTTGGCTATATATTCCTTAATATGTGGTGCACAGTTCTGGGCACAGTACTCTAGATGAGGTGTGACGACTGCAGGATAAAATGGGACTATTACTTATTGCTACTTGGAAACGATGTCTCTATTAATGTAGCCTAAAACTGCATTTTCCTTTATTGCAGTCATGTTATACTACTGACTTACGATCAACTCAAGATTGCCCACAATCCTGAGGTCTTTTCACTACAGCTAAGCCACTATACCCGTGCATTTAATTTTACCCCTTCGCGCCAGCCTATACCTGTGTATCCGATTTCCCTCACCAAGCGCAGCACTTCAAAATATGAAACCCACCAAAGTAGTCCAACTACATTCAATTCTACAAGTAAGGGATGACTAACCTTTTCAGGCCTGTGGGCACACTTTAACCCTCTAGCCACTTATCTCCCCCTCCTCTGGATCAACCTCACTGAGAGGCAGAGGGAGATAAGGGGGCACGCACACAAACACACTTCACTTTTCCAAGAGATCTATGTCAAAGTCGGATCTTGTGGAGTTAATCTGACCTTTGAAAAACACTTAAGATAGGAAAGAGGAAGTGGGAAAGAATGCGGCACCTCCAGCTTCAGCTCCATGTATTTTTCAACAGAGAAAAATGTAACCATCCTCACCACTTCATGAGCGGTCAGTTGTGTGTGCGTGTCTCAGAAGACTTGTGGGTGCTAGGGAAAGACCTCATGGGTGCCATGTTTGTGACTTCTTCTACAAGTTGTGTTAAGAAGTCCTGCTTCCTTAGTTGTGGCTCTTGTGAACTACTGAGTGACAGTATTCCATGTGCCAGACATTTCAGGTGAAGGCTAAGCTGAAATTAATACCATTTTACATTCACATGGGATAGCTGATCATCTGTGAACAGGCACAATCTGGATCTTATAGAGTCCCCCCCCCCCCGTGTGCTCAGACTTCTGAATGAAGCACCCTCCCCATGGTGCCCTTCACCTTTTGTTAGCTATCTCAGTAATAACCGTGACTGAATAGTCACTGGAAACATGGCTTAAATCTCAAGGTGAAACACCAGTTAAATGGTTAATGTGACAAAAAAGGATATAAAGCAGACGCTTCCCTTAAAAGAGCCTGTACCAAACTAACCAATCCTCTACTAGGTTTATCTTTTAAAGTTTATATGATTACCAATGCACTTGCACCAACTTTCTCCTTTAATTGGAACAGATGGATATATATATATACACACAAAATATGCAATATCCTCCCCATGGATCTACACTACTGTGCTGTTTCATTATTAAGAAGCCATTTGGCAGGTGAAAGTGTACATGTATGGTCGTGTTTGAGGGCCTATTAGCATCTAGTCTGAGCAAATAAAAGCCTTTGTGAACTGAACGTCAACGTAACATTCAAGTTTCGAATGAAAGACAAAAAATGTTCACGTTAAGCGTTGTCTTTCACCCATTGCCTAGATCAGATTAACAGAAATATTGCATAACAATGCACAGTTATATGCCTGGCATTGTGAAGATTTCTACTAAGGACAGTGAGGTGAGTCAAGTTCAATCAAGGTGAGAGTTTCAGTTCTGGGAATTCTGTGTGTGTTGGTTTGAATTTGAACAAGGTAGATGATTTGACATGGTTTCTAAAATAATATATATATCTCCTTCCTTCCCAAAGCAGGTATGATTTAATAGCAACTCTAGAGTGTGGGTGTTGGGGGCAGAGTTGCGCTCTTGCTTTTAGAATGCACTCATACAGAGTACAAGATGCTGGAGCTCTCTGAGAGTTCTAAAAAGCCAAGCTAATTAAGTCATGGATAGAAGGTTTGCAACAGACCACCACAACTGGAGCATAAACGGAAGACTTGGTCATAACTGTCCCACTGGCAATTTAATTACAAAGAAACAGAGATGGTTATTTCCTCCTGAAACAAACTAAAAACAAAACTGTATTATCATTCAGATGTAGCAACACCTCTTCCATTATGACTTAGAAAGAAAAACCGCTATCCTGATGCTACAACATTCAAACAAAGATGCTAGTGCTCCATCCTAATATGGACAAGTGATAAATTAAGGACTCCAATGTGCAGAAGCCAGAAGACACTCCCATGTACCATGAGAGCTGGGAGATAACCACGTTGAGCACTTATAAATTAAGAAATGAGAACCAACAAACTCTCTATAGAGAGTGAAGGAATTGACCTGAATACCCAATATTGACTTGGAAGTGGTAGAGCAGTGGGACAATGCCCAGCAAGAGTCATCTGCTGGGTCAAGGACAGTGATGACTTGTGTGTAGGCTCTAGGTTGGTGCAACTGGATGAAAGCAAAGGGCAGATGGGTCCTGTAAAGAGGATAGCAGAAAACACATGGCGGGGGTTCAAGGTATGCCTCACCTTGCTAAGGCTCCCAGATGCAGGGGAAGGGCTGTAGCTCAGTATTAAGAGTACATATTGTGCATGGGAAAGGTCCCAAGTTCAATAAATGGCATCTCCAAGTAGGGTTGGGAAAGAGTCCTGTCTAAAACCCTGGAGAATTGTTGGGTAGCCAACACTGTGCCCTCTAGATTAACTGGACTGTAAATCCCACCATCCCTACCCATTGGCTATGCTAGAGATGATGGGAGCTGGAGTTCAATAGCAATTAGAGGGCCACAGGTTCGCCCACTTTTGCTGTAGACAATACTGAGTGAGATGGACCCACAGATTGATGTGCTGTAAGGCAGCATCCTGTATTTCTTATAAGAGTGGTGGTACCCAAGATGAAGCTGGATGGGGGAATGAGCTAGGAAGGAGAAAAAAGAGACCCATGTCCTTAATCTGGAGGGAAAACCCCTCATAAGCAGTAGTATGTGTGGGAATTAAGGACCATTTATGAGCAAGGAAAGGGAGATTGTAGGAAGTGGGATCAGTTGAATGAGATATATTAAATGGCAAGGATAAAGGAAACTAGGGATAAAGGAGCTCATGATAGTAAAAGAAAAGAACAAACAGGCTCCTTGTATGAATCTTCTTTATACTAGGTCAGGTCATTTTGCAATGTACTCTCTATTGATTCATCTATTTGGAAAAAATCATAGACAGTTAAAAATTAGTGGTGTGCAATAATAAAAACACAACAAATAAGGCAGATTAAAAACAGTTTCCCAAAAGAAATCTGATTTCTGATATTGAGTCGACAGAACCTTTTGGGAAGGTCTGTAGAAATAGTTTCTTGCATCTGATGAAATGTGTATGATGTTGGTACTTGTCTAACTTTAGTGGACAGGCGTGCTTAAGGACCTGATCTGAGTAACCATGAAACAAACCTCTCGTGCCCATGGAACCATGAGGTGGGCCTATACAGTGAGCAGACAGGTATATAGGGAGTAAACTGATCTCTCAAACGTGTTTAGGGCTTTATACACTACCGGTAAACTTTAAATTTGGCCCGGGAGCATATTGGCAACCAGCATAGCTCTCAGCGCACTAGTGTTATGAGTTGACTCTAATGTCCTATACACAGAGATAGGCTGCAAACCAGGTGAGGCTGTTTATCCACCTTGCCCAATGTTCACTACCCAGGAGGGTTTAAATATTAGGTGGCTGAAAGTCTTTCTTTCTTTCTTTCTTTCTTTCTTTCTTTCTTTCTTTCTTTCTTTCTTTCTTTCTTTCTTTCTTTCTTTCTCAAACACTTATCCCATCCTTCCTCAGGTACAGTGTGCAGTCCTCCTTTCTCCTCATATGATCATCAGAACAACCCCCAGTGACCTTCATGAGAATTTGAACCTAGATGTCCCCAGTTCTCTAGCTCTGATACTTTAAGCACTGAATTATGCTGGATCTATTCACACAAGGAAAGGTTAAGTGAGACTGGCAGATCTGGACTGCTCAGTAGAGGAGCATAGAATTGTACTGTTCACCTTTTATTTTGTTACTTTCCTTTTGTATGTATATACATATGCTTGGGGTTGTGTGAACACACACACACACACACACACACACTGTTCAATGCAGTGCAAAAAATATATTATTTCTTCCTTCAACAGACTGTTTTGTTTAAGATGATTTTATTTGTAGTGTCTGACTAAATCATACTTTGGCCAAGAATTTAAAACTAGTCAATTAGATACAGATTGCCTGAACAAGCTGTAGTATTTGGAGCTGCTGCTGATTGCTGTTTTAAGTTAAAAAGGAAATTGTGGTTAAACTGTAACATAGGTATTTTTAGCGTGGGCATTCTGTTTAACAGAATTCAGAAGAACATTTGCCCTGACAGATTATGCAGCCTGACCTTTTTTTTACCTTGGAGCTGATGGTTGCCAAGACCAAATTCCACGAAGAAGGGATACAAGAAAAGATGTGGTGTTAGTTCCGTGGAGTTGGAATGTTCCAAAAAACAAGGAACATCGATTGTGCCATAACTAGCAATAGGATTGTTGAAGTGGTGCCCAATTAAATGTTCTTTTGGGATGACTCACTGGAGGAGATCTGACTGATCCAACAGACTCCAGGCTGCGAAGGAATCCTCCTCTTCCCACCCCCCCTGGCTAAATTGGCTGGAGACCCTGGGAATTTTATGCCTTCTCCTTGCATTGTGTGGTTGGGCTCTTTGCCTGAATCATCTACAGCTATTCATAAGTATCTTGTTGCTGTGCTGCACCTGCTCCCTTGCTTGTTGGCCAACATAGACTGGACTGTGAAGGCTGCCGGGTGGACGGATACAGCCCTTGCTTGTTTCAGGGGGTTAAACCAGAACACATGTAGTCCCTTTCTCCATTCCATGAGACTGATGGCGAAGCAATGAATGTCTAGAATAAGGGGGTGGGGTGGGAAATGGAAAGAAAGGCAACTTCCTGAAATGTTTTGATCAAGGAGATTCATTTACTCATGAGACTAAAAGCCATGTCTGAACATGCATAGGAAGATACGGGGGGGGGGGGATTAATACATGAACAACAATAGCTAAGAGAAGAACAATACAAATCAAAGTTCAAGCATTCTGCAGTTCCCACTATACTTGGGAGATGGATCCAGATTTAGTCATCCTTTAGAGAATACTCATAGAAATAAATGGGACTTCAGCTAGTGATGATTAACATAATCTCCATTGATTTCAGTGGATGTGCTATAAACCTGAATTTGACTCTCAGAAATCACAGAATCATAGAGTTCGTGCCACAAGATTCCTGAAGCGAAAGCACTTCCACATAGGAAATATTTGGTATATTTATAACCCTGGCTTTCTTCCCATTATGGAACTCAAGGAGATGTACATGGGTTTCCCAGAATGTCTCACATCTAGGCACTGACGAAACCCAAACCTGCTTCACTTCAACTAGATTGCTCCTTCATGTGCCTTGTACACCACGCACTGTGGCACAGTACCTTGAATCCTTAATATGGGTTGGCATATGAAAGCAGCACAAATGTGGTAAAGATAAACAACGATTAGTTGCAGCCAGATTACATGAACGTGCATTTTTTAAATGGGTATCGCATACCTATCTTGGCAATCCTATACATGTCTCCTCAGACATAGGCCCCACTGAGTTCAGTGGGAGTTACTCCTACGCAAGTCAGTATAGGATTTCAGCCTAAATCCGTTGAGTATGCTTCCTGTGCACCAACCAAATTAATTTCAAACTAGGTAAAACTCAAGTTAAACATTAGCACTGAACAGACATATAAGCAAAGCTTCCACATGTTACAATAAATATGCTATTATGGTGTGCCATTAAGGGTGTAAACAGTAACAATAATATTTGATAACTGACACCACAATCCTAGGCATGTCTGCTCAAAAGTAAGGCCCATTGAACGGGAAAGTATGTACTGTATTGTAGCCTAAATTTTATTCAGAACTGTTGGTAACTGGGAGCTCATGCACAGTAATTGCATAATTTTATGTGTGAGTTCGAGACGGTTGCTCTGATACCAGTTGTCCGAAGCCCCACATGCTATGGTGACATGCAAGTCTAGAGATAGGTAAGTTTTTTTGATTCTGTTTGATTCTATAAAGCCAAACCTACCTAATTTGTATTTTCCGAAAGAATACATGAACCAAAACACAGCCATCTTTCAAAATTACGCTTCTCTGAATTTTGCAATGCAATTCTCCAGCCAATGTGTATACCAATGAAAGCAACACACACCATTTGATTATATTAGGGTACATTGCTTTCAAAGAATGTGTACATTAGGCAAAACTGCACACAAACATCTTTATTACAACACACTAAAATTTCCATGATATTTTTTTCCTTAATGCAATCTAGAAATAGAACTGTGGTGAACTGAATTTAAGGCTGGAGAAACAGAGAGAAATCAAAATTAACAGATCCACCCTTGTCTATAAGCAACTTTGGACATTTGTCTTACAAGTAAAAAGTTTATTTATTTAGGCAATTTAAATTCTGCTTATCCATAAAAAAAGCAGGGGAAGTTTAAAAACATACTCTTTATGTAAGACTATAAAGAATTACTGTTTGCGTTATGGAGAAAACTTTTAGAAGCACTTCTGAGAACGAAACCTTAACATAGGAAACCGCCCTTGAACACTGTTGCGACTTGTAAGGGTAGAGCTGTATTTTTAAAACGCAATGTGAGAATGAGCCTGAAATACTTTCTTTCCCTTTAGAATAAAGGACATTTTGCAATCAGAAGCGACACTGTTTCAACCTGACAGGCCTTAAACTCTATACAGCATTATGTCTGAGGTCTTGAATTATACAAAATTACACATTACATTAAAAGTTGATGAAGTCAGCAAGCAAGAAAACCATTCCTTCCTTTGTGGGATTTCTCTACCAGAGAATCAGAAGCTGCTTATTAAGATACTATCTGTGAGGAGGCTATAAAGAAGAGACTTTAAAAAGAAAAAAAAGAAGCCATTTGTTAATCATTAAGGTTTTTTTTTTAACTGTCACAGTGAAAGGATGCTGGCTTCTTGCCACCGCATAGGCCATTTCCAGCTGCAGAGCATTTGACTGCTTTTATACTTACGTAGGAGGTAGCAAAGGTTATGAGAAAGACATGGTCCTCGAGCTGCGTTTCCTTATCATGTCTTCAGATTTTAAAGGGCAGCACTGCAGATAAATTCAGCCATATTAAGGCTTGCACAATAATGGCAATTTAAAAAAAGAGATATGCAAAAATGTAAGTGCACTTCGAATATGCTGAACTTCCATTTTGGTGTTTCTACTGAGAGCCGCAGCATAATAGTTATCTTTGCAAGAGCACAGTGCTTAGGAACATTACGGCAATTGTCTATTAATGAGCGGCATTTCTAAATCACTGTCGTCACGAATGGTTTCCTATAAAGTTTATTGCCTGAAGTTTGTGACACGTGAAAGATGTGTAAAGGGTACATTTATGGAGTTATATAATCAAAGCAGGGGAAAAGACACGAAGAATTACGTCGCAATGAGTTTTATGAAGTAACATAATGAGTTACGACAACTTTTCAGGTGTGTGTATCAGTTCAGTGAAACAACTGAAAAACAGAATTGTTATAAGAAACTCAAGCAGCTACAGTGGTACCTCAGGTTACATACACTTCAGGTTACAGACTCCGTTAACCCAGAAATAGTGATTCAGGTTAAGAACTTTGCTTCAGGATGAGAAAAGTAATCGTGCTCCAGTGGCGTGGCGGCAGATTAGCTAAAGTGGTGCTTCAGGTTAAGAACAGTTTCAGGTTAAGTACGGACCTCCAGAACGAATTAAGTACTTAACCTGAGGTACCACTGTATTCACATAAAATCCTAAATTACTCAGCTAGAACGCTGTTCTGATACAGACCAACTTAAGTGGAACACCCTGCTTCTAAAAATATTACGTAGGCATATGCCTCTCAGTGATATCATTGCCACATATTTCCAGATCAAATGTGCTATCTGGCTAAGGCAAAACACCCGAGTCCCACGGTTCTCTTTGGGAAGGAGTTAAGTACATCCTCTAAAAAGTGCAGCAAAAAGAGCTATAGCTGGGTAAACTTTCATGTATTGAGATTCTGAATCATCTTTCTAAATACAGAAACTGCACGGAGAAAACAAGGACACCCAATAGTAGTTTCTTGTAAGCTCATGCTTAACCAGAAAAACCTTCCTCCAAATCCGATCATAATGATTTGGAGGGCCCTGCTCATAAATATGCTGTTTCATTATGCAAAGGGGAGAAATGGCTCTTCTGTTAGCCTAGGCATTGTACTGGTGGGTGGTGAGAGCCACCCTGCATGCCTGCCTGTGCCAAAAGATTGGAACGTAAATTATACCCATCTGACAGGCTGCACCTTCCAACTATTGAAAGGTTTGCTTCATAGAATCATATGCACACGTCTCCCAAAAGGGATAGATATATAGATTTTTTGGTTCATTTATTTCCCACCTTTCTTCCAAGGAGCTTAAGGTGGCGTACGTGGCTACCCGCTCCCAGTTTCAGTCCAAATTTGCCCATTGAGCTTCATGACCAATGGAAGATTTGAACCCTGGTCTCCCAGGTCCTAGCCTAACATTCTAACCACTACACCACACAGGCTCTCCTTATGATTGTGACCTAGGTTTTAATGTGTTCATAGACACTTCCTAGAGTGTTACAGGACTAAACAGCTAGAACAAGTGGGGTTAACAGAACAAGGGTACAGCGGGCATGACTAACCCCTAGTTCTATAAGCAAATTGAGTCACTAGGCAGTTCCTGAGCTTAGCTAAGCACCACACGGGTTAGAATTGCAGATCTTGTTGCAATCATGCCAATAAAAATTGTGGTCCAGGCTATCCAATACTCTGATGTCTTATTTCTTTCTTCTAGTAAGTACCTGCAACAGCATTACAAGTGAGATCTGTAAAAAAAGTTTCAGTATATTGCCGCCTAATAATAAGAATACTTCTGTTCTAGGTGCCAGCCAGCCAGCCAGCCAGCCAGCCAGCCAGCTGTGCCCTCCTTTAGGTTGCCAGAAATCAGGAAATGGTAGCTTGTGGCCACCCAGATGTTGTAAAATTCCAATGTCCACCCGTCTCAGTTAGCATGGTCAGTGTTCAGGTATGATGAGAGCACTACAGTATCTGCTATAAGGCATTAAGAGGTCAAACTGGGCATTTCACACCACACAACTTTCTTCCCTTTCTAACACTCAATCTTCTGTAGGTAAACACTAAACTCCGTTCTTATTGGGGTTTTGTTTTAGGAATTTGGGTTATATTTAATGTTAATCTTACTCAGAGTAGACCCACTGATGTTAATAGACATGACTAACTTAGGTTCCTTAATTTCAGCGGGCCTACTTTGAACAGAACTTAGTTGAACACAGTCCTCGCCTCCTTAGGGTGGTTTTTTGTGTGTGTTTTTTTTTGCTAAAAATTTGTTGTGCTTCGGTAAAACTCAGGGTTCCCTTCAGCATACTGATACCTCTCTCTTCTTTCTCAGTAACCCCATTTTGGCTACAATCCTGTTCGTACCTTGCATGCAAGTTCACTATTAGAAGAAGTGATATTTAGCTTAGGGGGTTCAGTAGTTCATATTTTAGCAAACCCAGCTTCTCCTCTGGGGATGGGTCATAGAGCATCTGCTTTGCATGCAGAAAGTTGCAAGTTCAAATCTCTAGGTATCTCTAGGTAGGGCTGGGACAAAATTCTATAATATCACTAGCAGTCAGTGCAGACAATACTGAGTAGATGGGCTAGTGCTCCAACTTATTATAAGGCAACTTTCTATGTTCCTGAAGTGCACGCATACTGTATTCTGTTTTGTGCATTTTGAAAACAGGGTAACTGGTTCACTTTTATCAAGTGATAAAATTATGAATTCCAATTGTCTGACTTTAAGATCATGTGCTGGCAAAAGGGTGCGTGGCATAGCAACAGCCTCCCCCCCCCCCATGGATGTATTTATTAATTAAGCTGGAATTACTCCATGGTCTTTGTAATCATTTGGACCACGCCATGGCAGCTTTGTTTCCTACCTTGAAGTGCGGAGATTTAGACAATGAACCTTTTCACGGTACATGCCATAAATATAAAACTCTCATTGCTTATATAATCTTAATTACAAAGCACTTAGCAAATAACTTTTGCATAAAGCATAGCATGCCTCAAGCAGTTGAGGTGAACAATGAAATAAGAGCATTCATTTTCTTCGTGCATGACACTATTTGCAGAAATGGCACTAAAAGCCTTTTAAGTCACACAAAAGAGAATCTGGGTTTCTGAGGTGGCCCCTCCCTCGTCAGAGAACAAAGGCATGTCTAGTGATCTTGACCGACCTGTTTATCTCCTCCACACTCATGATGGATCAAAATAATATTTGGTTTAGGAGAATTCACTCATGCACCTAGCTCTAGCAGGTAGATCTCAGGTTTTACACACCTGTGCTAAGGCACCTGGCTTAACCTCTGAACCACGTAAGCCAGGGATGGGTAACTTGTGGTCCTCCAGTTACTGTTGGAGTCTAACTCCGATGAGCCCCAATCAACATGGACAATGGTTCAAATCACTTGGCTCCCCATCCCTGATGTAAGCAGAAAATGCTTACTTCCCATTTGTTCCAACATTCACATGCTGGAAGAACAGTGCTTTGGAGCGGGCTGCCCTCTGTGTACTACCCAGATCTATGCATTCTTTCCCTCTGAACCAGATAGGGGCAAAGGCAGAAATCGAGCAGATTAATCTCTGCACCCTGATGTCATTGCTCAGTGGGACGCTTAAAAGTCTTCTGGCAGGATAAGTGAGCAGAGCAGGCCGAACGTGGCCTAAAGCATGAAGTCAAAAACAACTGTGAGACCAGCTGGAAGGGAAAAGAAATAAAATATATGGGCAATACCCCAGGTTGGTGGATCACAATTTAAGGCAATCCCATCTTCCTTAGGCACAACACCAGCTTCCTTTCCTGTTTCATCCAGAGATGGAATATACCCACAAGATTCACAAAGCTTCCTTAATGCTTCTACACAACACAGATTGGCCCAGTGATTCAGGAGTGGGTAAGAGGATCTGGCCAGATCCCAGTTCTCCATGTACCATGCTGACAGGGAGGCAGGGCTGCCCACCTGTCAATCACCTGGCAAGACGCCAGGAGACACAACGTCAAAAGAAATAATAGTTTAATGGCATTCTGAGTGCGCTCCCCATTCTTTCCTTTCTTCCTTTGTAGCCTGGCTTAGACACAAGTCAAGCTACACCAGGGAGTTCTCAGTTGGCTGATTGGCACTGACAACATGCCTTTCTTACCAATGAACAATTAGGTGTGAATTCCAAGGCTCCCACTTGTTCCTTTGCAGCTGTGTCTTTACCTGCCCCCCACATCTGTCAGGTGTGGGCCAACTGGGTGTTATTTGTGGAATGGCCTCATGGGCCAAGTTGGGTCTAATTTTGCCTGTGGGCCAAAGACCCCCCCACTTCTGCAGTAATGTACCACCACATTCATTTTGCATGGCTCGTTTTTTGGAGTCAGAATATTGACAGATCTTTCTGCCAAGTGCAGTCTTAGTTTCCCTCCAAACCGAGCTTCCATTGTGCTACAGACACTGTCAAGACATTGTCAAGGATTCTCAGCAGCACCACACAGAGTTGCTGAAGTGAAAACAATGGCTTGTTACCTCCAGCAGATTGGAAGCCACTTCTCCCCACTCTTTGGGGTGGGGTGGGGCCCTGTTGAATGGAAGGGGAGCAGGTAGAGTGGAAGTTCACATGTGAATGCATCCCAGGCACAAAAATCATCTGACCCAGCCTATCCTTCTGGGGCCAGAACAAAGAGCTGACATCTACTCCCACTTAAAGTCCTCAAGTGATTCAGCGAAACCACATCAAAACACTATGGGAAGCAGCTGATGGGCTGAGCAGCACAAAAGACATACTATAAGCATAAAACAATCTTTCTTCACTTCTGTGAAGCGAAGCATAGTCAACCCCTGTCTTTTCTTGTCATGCTTTCTTTTTTAAAAAAGTCTCTTACAACATACAGTGGTACCTCGGGTTATATACATTTCAGGTTACATATGCTTCAGGTTACAGACTCCGCTAACCCAGAAATATTACCTTGGGTTAAGAACGTTGCTTCAGGATGAGAACAGAAATCGTGCAGCAGCAGTGCAGCGGCAGCAGGAGGCCCCATTAGCTAAAGTGGTGCTTCCGGTTAAGAACAGTTTCAGGTTAAGAACAGACCTCCAGAACAAATTAAGTTCTTAACCCGAGGTACCACTGTATACCACTTAATGCATTGTCTTGATACATTTGCATATTGCTCTCACAGCCCACCCAATGAAATATTGATCCTCCATAGCAATTGCTGCTCCGCTTTCATTCCCATGAACATATCACTGTGTATAAGAAACAGTATTTCTTATGCAGGACTATGTCCTCATGATCGCATGCCATTGACATTATGGGCTGGTTAGTTTTACTTCCATTGATTAATCCCTCTGTGTATTTTCCCCACCTGGCATTTCCCTTTAAAATGATTCCTTCCTGTTTTTAAGAAACATTCATGGGGGGTTGTGAATACATTTTTAAAAAAACTAGTCCACTTCATATTTGGATAGAGGGTCTGTATTATACACCTGGTACAGTGAGTTCTATGTAAGCTCACACCATAATAAAGCAATTCACTTTGGGGGTGTTTATAATCAGGAACAGATTAAAGCAATGAGGATCTTATTATACTCAGCCAAAGACTGAGAACCCACCTCCCAGATGAGGGAGGAACAAATCTGTCAGTTTTGGGTTCTCTCCTTTTCTCACCCACCCCTCACACACATATATCCTCTCAAAACAACCTTTGGACGCCAATGGTCGGTACTGGTAGCTTGGTGGCAAATTCAGAAGTGCAGGGTTCCTTTATGACAGTCATTCCACACCTCCTCACAGCCATGCCACCTTCTAAGATTATACAATCTTCTAAGATTATACATCAAAAATGAGCTTTTGGTCTCTTACTTTGTTTGGAGTTCCGATGAACAATATATGCGGGATCAGGGTATGGGTTTGTTGGTTTGTTTTTAGTTCATTAAGACGACGACAAAGGTAGAAAGTGCAAGAGGCTTGGCTTCTGCTGAGAATAAGTCACAACTCAGAGCAAATCACACAAACACACGCTCAGAGCAAAACGTTTTTGGGTTTTTGCAGAACAGAGCAAAGCAGCTTTTAAAAGTTTCAATAACACAGCCCACAAGTAAAATATTTTTTTTAAAAAAATCAACCCTTACAGGGCAGAGACATAAATGTGCAGAATGTGCAGTCCTCAGCTTCAAAATACCAGGGTCCTTCCCAAAGCAATAGCAATTTGCCTTCAAATGAAGCCCGTTTCAAGCGTTTCCCCAGAGGGAAGGAGGAGGCAGAGAGCAGAGCCTTTAGATAGCCCAGAATGTCCTTGGCAATGCTCTTGGCAAGGACATTCTGGTGCAAAATTGCAAAACTGCCTGAGGGAAAAATCTTGGGTGCTGCAGATAATGACCTATTAGTCTCGTTCTTTAGCTACTTAGAGGGCAATTAATATGAGAACTTTGCAGCAGCAATGCATAAGTCAATGCAAATCACCACTCATTGGGAGCTGGGTTGTAGGGTGCCAACATGGGGACTTTCCTAGAACTCTGCTCCCACAAAACATAATGGATCAATGACCCGCAACCCTGGCTAACTACACCCTTGGTTGGTACAATCCCAAACTAACCCAAGGTTAGTTAAAGGACAATGCACTAGAAAAGTCTCTTGATGTTGTTTAGCGCACAAGTAATTGAGCAAGAAATAACTATAAGGCTAAACCCACTGACTCCAGGCCACAAGGTGAAACAGGAAACAAAATATAACTTCACGGTCTTTAAAAGAGATATGGGAATTGCTATGGCAGAATATAAATGACATTTTTTTCTTTCCTGTCCCTACATTTCTTTGAAAGCAAAATCTCAAGTGAATTGTGTTGGGCCAAGGAACCGTTTACTTCAAGGTGGAGTCAGTGAATCATGAGGAAAAACTGGAAGTGCTGGCAGGCATATGCTAATCCGCTGTACAGTTTGTTCTCTTGACATATATTAGGAAATTGCTTAAATAATAATAACAATATTAATATATTTAAGTATTTCCAGCTGGCATACATATCCTTGATCCAGCACATTATCTGCTGCACCAGCTGGGTTAACCGAAATCCGTTTATTAGTGACAGAAAACAATTGTCACTGTTCTGGTCAAAAGGCGCTGCTCAGTAAGGAAATTAAACTCCCTGCTTTCTCCTCAAATTTCACATCACCCTGATTGGGCAGATGGAAGATATTTGATAAGATAAGTAGAAGTAATTGGCATTACTCAAAATATGTATTAATTACCTGTGACTGGATGTATCAAGTTATTCAAGCTTGTACATTAGAAATTAATGAAGGATATGCAATATTTGCCAGTGAGGCTTCGAGAATCTTCGGTGATCTAAATATATTGCAGATAACAGCCTTCTAGCATTGTCATGTTTTCTGTGCTTGCGCCAGATAACCTTCGAGGTTCCTGTCCACATGTGCGACAGAAGGCCTGTGACAGAGCTGTAAGCAAATGCTTTCACAAAATTCTCTAACTCAGAGGTTTTCAACCTTTTTAAGTCCACGGCTCCCTTGACCAACTGCATTCTTTCTGCAGCACCCCTGTGGGGCTCAGGAGCCCAGTTATGTCACCCATTGCCTGCGGAGCTGGCAGCCTCTCACCCTTTTTCGAACACCCTCCCTTGTGCAGTGTTCTCTCAGCTTCCTCTCCTCTCCCCTCTCTTGGGAGTCCTCTGGGCTCTGCTGCCCTGGTGTCTGAGCTGCCCCTACCATCCCAGAAAGGCCAGCACAGTGCCTGCCCACCTGCCCAGCCTTCAACTTGCCTGTCCATTCCCAACTGCAAGGGCTGGTGGACTAGCTGGCTAGGCTCCCTCACCTGCTTACTCCAAGGCTGCCTCAGCTCCAGGCAACAAGCAACTCCCTGACCAGCCCCAGAGCCACCATTTGCCTGCGGAGCTTGTAGCCAGGGCTGCTGCAACAAACAGCTGTGCAAGCCTTGGGGAGGCAGAGACGCGAGGAGGGGGGGGGAAGGAAAGAGGGACAGAGGCCAGTGTTGCCTGTGGCACCCCTGACCAGCATTCAGGGCAACTCAGGGTGCCACGGCACACTGGTTGAAAACCCCTGCTCTATTCTATCTGTGGGCAAAGAAACTGATGTGTTAAAAACAAATAAATCCTGAACTTCTGCAGTGGGGAGTAAAAATTATTCCAAAGGTGCTATTTTTCTTGAAAAAGAGATGCTGGAACTTATTATGAGCCTCCCTTGTTCTCTTATAATGGCAATGGTGTCCACCTAAGAGGTGCTGGAGATGAGTTCTGGTGAGTTCCGGCTGGAAAAAAGCCCTGGTTCTAGTGGTGCAGAGTAGTAGGTCTCACCAACAACAGTCACAATAGCACACTTGAGGTTGTTTGTTTGTTTGCTTGCCTTTCAGGGTTGGGGGTTGTTGTTGTTGCTGCTGCTTCTGCAGGTGGGAGCAGGAGCAACTGTGCTGGTAGTCTGGCTACCATTTACATCTTCCAAAAATCCCTGGACCTACCTAGTGCCATTCTGCGACACTGGAGGAAGGTGGGCTACAGAGAGGATGACATCTACTCTCTCTCTCCCCCACCCCCGGCACATGATGGAGAAGATTATGAAAAGCAGACTTTTTCTAGCTAAGAAAAATAAAAGATTTCTTCCACAAAAAGGTCTTCTGAGAAACGTCTCATGTTATCCTCAGCTCCAGGAAGCACAGGCAGAAATAGGATGGGGCCAGGAACTTGTTGCAGTGGGAAATGGTGGGTTAAGGAGTTTGGCCTGGCAGGTCAGGAGGCAGACAGTTTGGGTGGTACTCAATGCTAGCCTTCTCAGAATAGACCCACTCAAATTAACGACGATGACCAAGTTAATTCCACTAATGTCAATGGATCCAATGTGTGCAAAACTCTCCCACAAGAGTGGGAAATCAAAAAGATCAGGAAGAATCATCCATTAACTATTTCTGCATAGAATGTGATGTGGTAGATAAAAAGTTAAGAAAACATTCTACAATAGTGATCCTCTGAACACAGCCTCTGTAACACTACACTCTAGAGGTCGTATTATATTTCAGTCCATCTCAGATCTCAGTCCTGAAAGATTGTTGGCAACAAGGTGAAAAGATGAAAAAGATTGCAAAACGCATTGCATACCATTTGGATCACCTTTCTTGGAAATGATATTGGGTAGACTTTTAAGCAAGGCATAATAATTATTCATGACATGATGCAGATTGTGATGAACAACTCTGTGTACCTGCCAGTTGTATATGGCTGCACCTATGAAAGTTGAGATATATACCTATAATGGATTTGACTGCAATCTGAAACACCAGAGACAGGAAACCGGCAGCCCTCCAGATGATTTTCGACTCCCAACTCCTGTCAACGCCAGCTATTGTGGTTGAGAACAACAGGGGTTATAGTCCAGCAAGATCTGAAGGGCAACAGACTTCCAACCCCTGCTAGACACACCTCCCCAGGAGTAAGTCTCGTTTAACTCAATGAAACAAGGTTCTGAGTAGACATGTATAGGTATGCCCTACAAGTTAGCTGCACGATACTCAACAGATGGGACAAGTTATTCATCAAAACTTGACTTAAGTCCCATTGATTTTACCTGGATCCTGACTTAGTCTGGATCCAACGCATTAATTTTTTGTACTTTCAAGCAATGGAAAGGAAATGTCCTAAATTACTGAGAGATACATTCACACATTTCCAGCACAGGCAGAAAGGCTAGTGAGGAGTTTTGCTAAGAAAGATTGCCACAGTGAACCGATAAAGGTGAAAGCAGCTGTCCCCACTCTTAGCTTGTGTCATGGAAGGTGGTAGTGGAGGGGAGGGATGACAAAGGCCAGTGTCATTTCAGTGCAGAGCCACTGTTGACATCAGAAGTAATCCTCAGAATCTGTAGGCATGCAACCAGGAATGCTAAAAGGATTTCCTGGGCCCAGGATACTGCATGCGCATTGGGTCCCTTGCTTTCTCCCCTCCCCAAGCAATCTACTGCCAAGAAGCAGGGATGGGTCTAGCTTCCTAGGGGCCTTTGGGGTCAGATAGCGGTAGGCATCCCCTTCATGGATCACTGCCTTGCCGTGGCGAAGGGGCTTGAAGAACTCAGAGAAGCTATGAACTATGCCGAGCAGGGCACCCAAGATGAACAGGTCATAGTGGAGAGTTTTGACCAAACGTGATCCACCTGGAGGAGGAACCGGCAAGCCACTCCAGTATCCCTGCCAAGAAAACTCCATGGACAAAGACAACAGGCATATAAAAGTTATGACGCTGGAAGATGAGCCCCTCAGGTCGGAAGGCGTCCAACATGCTACTGGGGAAGAGCGGAGGGCAAGTACAAGTAGATCCAGAGCTGATGAAGCGGCTGGGCCAAAGCCGAAAGGACGCTCAGTTGCGGATATGCCTGGAAGCGAAAGGAAAGTCCAATGCTGTAAAGAAAAATATTGCATAGGAACCTGGAATGTAAGAACCATGAACCTGGGTAAGTTGGAGGTGGTAAAAAATGAGATGGCAAGAATAAATATTGACATCCTGGGCATCAGTGAACTAAAATGGACGGGAATGGGTGAATTCAGTTCGGATGACCATCATATCTACTACTGTGGGCAAGAAACCCGTAAAAGAAATGGAGTGGCCCTCATAGTCAACAAAAGAGTGGCAAAGGCTGTACTGGGATGCAATCTCAAAAATGATAGAATGATCTCGATACGAATCCAAGGCAGACCTTTTAACATCACAGTAATCCAAGTTTATGCACCAACTACTGGTGCTGAAGAAACTGAAATTGACCAATTCTATGAAGACTTACAACACCTTATAGAAGTGACACCAAAGAAGGATGTTCTTCTCATCATGGGGGATTGGAATGCTAAAGTAGGGAGTCAAGAGATAAAAGGAATAACTGGCAAGTTTGGTCTTGGAGATCAAAACGAAGCAGGGCAAAGGCTAATAGAGTTCTGTCAAGAGAACAAGCTGGTCATCACAAACACGCTTTTCCAACAACACAAGAGTCGACTCTACACATGGACATCACCAGATGGGCAGCATCGAAATCAGATTGATTATATTCTCTGCAGCCAAAGATGGAGAAGCTCTATACAGTCAGCAAAAACAAGACCTGGAGCTGACTGTGGCTCAGATCATCAGCTTCTTATAGCAAAATTCAAGCTTAAACTGAAGAAAGTAGGAAAAACCACTGGGCCGGTAAGATACAATCTAAGTCAAATCCCTTATGAATACACAGTGGAAGTGAGGAACAGGTTTAAGGATTTAGATTTGCTGGACAGAGTGCCTGAAGAACTATGGATGGAGGCTCGCAACATTATACAGGAAGCAGCAACTAAAACCATCCCAATGAAAAGCAAATGCAAGAAAGCAAAGTGGCTGTCCAACGAGGCCTTACAAATAGCCAGGGAGAGAAGGCAAGCAAAATGCGAGGGAGATAGTGAAAGATACAGGAAATTGAATGCAGATTTCCAAAGAATAGCAAGGAGAGACAAGAAGACCTTCTTAAACGAGCAATGCAAAGAAATAGAGGAAAGCAATAGAATGGGAAGAACCAGAGATCTGTTCAAGAAAATTGGAGATATGAAAGGAACATTTCGTACAAAGATTTCCATAATAAAGGACAAAAGTGGAAAGGACCTAACAGAAGCAGAAGACATCAAGAAGAGGTGGCAAGAATACACAGAGGAATTATACCAGAAAGAAATGGATGTCCCGTATACCCCAGGTAGTGTGGTTGCTGACCTTGAGCCAGACATCCTGGAAAGTGAAGTCAAATGGGCCTTAGAAAGCACTGCAAATAACAAGGCCAGTGGAAGTGATGGTATTCCAGCTGAACTATTTAAAATTTTAAAAGATGATGCTGTTAAGGTGCTACACTCAATATGCCAGCAAGTTTGGAAAACTCAGCAGTGGCCAGAAGATTGGAGAAGATCAGTCTACATCCCAATCCCAAAGAAGGGCAGTGCCAAAGAATGCTCCAACTACCGCACAATTGCACTCATTGCACACGCTAGCAAGGTTATGCTTAAAATTCTACAAGGAAGTCTCAAGCAGTATGTGAACCGAGAACTCCCAGAAGTGCAAGCTGGATTTAGAAGAGGCAGAGGAACCAGAGACCAAATTGCAAACATGCGCTGGATTATGGAGAAAGCTAGAGAGTTCCAGAAAGACATCTACTTCTGCTTCATTGACTATGCAAAAGCCTTTGACTGTGTCGACCATGGCAACCTATGGCAAGTTCTTAAAGTGCCTGATCACCTCATCTGTCTCCTGAGAAATCTCTATGTGGGACAAGAAGCTACAGTTAGAACTGGATATGGAACAACTGATTGGTTCAAAATTGGGAAAGGAGTACGACAAGGATGTATTTTGTCTCCCTGCTTATTTAACTTATATGCAGAATTCATCATGCGAAAGGCTGGGCTGGATGAATCCCTAGCCGGAATTAAGATTGCCGGAAGAAATATCAACAACCTCAGATATGCAGATGACACAACCTTGATGGCAGAAAGTGAGGAGGAATTAAAGAACCTTTTAATGAGGGTGAAAGAGGAGAGCGCAAAATATGGTCTGAAGCTCAACATCAAAAAAACGAAGATCATGGCCACTGGTCCCATCACCTCCTGGCAAATAGAAGGGGAAAAAATGGAGGTAGTGAGAGATTTCACTTTCTTGGGCTCAATGATCACTGCAGATGGTGACATCAGCCACGAAATTAAAAGACGCCTGCTTCTTGGGAGAAGGGCAATGACAGGCCTAGACAGCATCTTGAGAAGTAGAGACATCACCTTGCCAACAAAGGTTCGTATAGTTAAAGCTATGGTTTTCCCAGTAGTGATGTATGGAAGTGAGAGCTGGACCATAAAGAAGGCTGATCGCCGAAGAATTGATGCTTTTGAATTATGGTGCTGGAGGAGACTCTTGAGAGTCCCATGGACTGCAAGAAGATCAAACCTCTCCATACTGAAGGAAATCAACCCTGAGTGCTCACTGGAAGGACAGATTGTGAAGCTGAGGCTCCAGTACTTTGGCCACCTCATGAGAAGAGAAGACTCCCTGGAGAAGACCCTGATGTTGGGAAAGATGGAGGGCACAAGAAGGGGGCGACAGAGGACGAGATGGCTGGATAGTGTTTTCGAGGTTACCAGCATGAGTTTGACCAAACTGCGGGAGGCAGTGGAGGACAGAGGTGCCTGGCGTTCTATGGTCCATGGGGTCACGAAGAGTCGGACACGACTAAACGACTAAACAACAACAACAACAAAGCGGTAGGCATTTTGTCCCTCACAACTCGTTCCTCCTCAAATGACACTCCTCCTCCTCCCTTGTGGCCCCACCCCTTTAAAACAAATCTTTGCCAATATGGCAGTCCCCTCTTGTTAAGGAAAAATATAAAATTTTGAATTTGTTGGGGGTAAGACTCACCCATTTTCTATGACTCACCTCCAAAGGAATCACTATGGTTTACCATGCTAGTTATATCCAGATTACAGCGACAGACTGAGATCTCCCTGGAATCTTCCACACAGCGTACAGATGAAAAATAATTTCAATTTTGGCTGTTTCTGTTTGTTCACTTCTCTATATTAATGTTTCCACACTCAAAAAGTGTGTGTTGGAAGGCAAAAACCATTCTTTACTGGCATTTGCAGGAATCTTTGAAAATATGCACTTTGAATAAACAACTTACTTTCGTTATTCACCAGGATTTTCTACTCGCAACTTAAACAAACTTAGACATCAGAAGGTATTCTAGGATTGATCTTTATCATCATGTGCCCATTTTATATTGGTACACCAATGCACAAGGCGGAATAGTAAATTAAAGTCTACTTTCTTAAACTAAATACTTTTTTTAAAAAAAGTTAATTTGCTTTCTCAAAATAAAAAAAAGCCTTTCATAATTATTCAGCTACAATTCAACCACATGTGAAGCATGTATACAGTGAACAAAAATGGCACACTGAAAACCCCAAGGGGATTCCCCTCCCACAGTCTTTGATCTTCTGGACTTCATCCTAGTTTTGCAGAGAGAGAATGAACGATGGGTTCAAATCACAGCTCTGGCTTCACTCATTGCCTAAAACCCATAGTGGCTAGGCTAGTTTATTTCACAGCAACTGTACGGGGGGGGGGGGCAAGGAGATGTTTCACTTTATAACTTCTTTTACAGAGCATGCAAGGACTCCCCCGCCCCCTTTAAAATGAAAGGTAAGAGTCTATGTGTCCTGCAGGGTTTGCATTTATCTGCCCTGAGCAAATCTGCTCATTTCCTACGTTTTGTCAGTTTTCATGGCAAATTAGCAAGTTGTATTGGCTTTAAAAAAGGATATTTTGTATCCATAAAATAACGACACAGTATATGTTATGCTGACATTATTGTAGCCAAATGTTATCGTTTATCTTTAGATATAAGGGCAACCAATCACATATACTTGGCCAAGTCTTTAGTTCTGCAAAGGCCCATTGTCCCTACAAAAGAGAATGTGCTGAGCGATCTACTTAACAAAAGAAGCAGATTATGTTGAACATGATTCCTGAATCTAAATATGATCTTGATGAACAACGTATAATCTGTTGTGTGATGCCAACAACAACAACAACGGGATAGGGAGAAAAAACTATTTCAACATGTTGGATGGGGTAATGAGGGGAAGGGAATACAAACTGCGCCCTGGACAGCAAAGTCCACAAATCTCTAATTTCTGTTAGCTCTTCCACACTCCAAATTAAAACTTTTATTAGATGCAGATATAGATAGATTTATCACCAGATCATTTTTCTCTTCTCCCACACCTTTTTATTTTTATTTTTAAGAAGCTGTCTAGTCTAATGAAGAGTTGTGGACTGCTTGAAAACTTGAAGATCTTTTTGTGACATTTTTGTTTGCCTAATAAAAAGTACTGCCCTACTTTTGAAGTGAGTTTATTTTAAAATAACCATAGTTCATGTTAACACAGTTTCATATGCTCCACCAAAAGAACCTGCTTCATCAAGCAAAAAAATAATAGAGGTGCATTAGTCTCAAGAGGAAAATAAAGGGGGGGAGAAAGGGGTGGACAAAGGAAGAATTTCATAACTAGGCATTGGGGGAACATGTTAGACCTTTAATCTGAATATGGTGGCTTGTCATCTCAAAAGATGCTTGGAGCATACCATGCGAAAGCAAGCATAAAAAAACTGACTTTGGTTTGAGAAAGTGAAGATGAATCATGGGGCTATGAATCATGAGATTGATTCCTATTGTGTATTCTGGTAGCCTCAGAGAAGGGTTCTAGTGAGAGAACAAAAGAGGACTCTTGCTAGATGAAATGTATCAGAATGAACGGGGCACAGATAAGCAACGGCAAAGGAAGATATAACCTAATCTGGGGAAATACATACAAATACACACAGACATACACCAACACATATCTCAGCCTTTGGTTGATTACTCATCGCTAGATAACATTTTATTGTGCTGTGCAAGTCCTTTTTATTTCTGAAAATTTTTAACCCAATGGCCAACCACCTTTATTACATACCACAAATCCCTTCCTTTTAAAATAATGGTTATAGTTCAGTTGTCTATTTCAAACAGCGCGTAATTGGCATTTCGGTTTTAAACAAAGTATGCCTGGTACACACCTTTCTTGCCCTTATACTGGGAAATAAAACTTGCAGATCAAAGCATAGCTTTATAGAAAGTACTATCTAAGCGAGGGCGGAGGAAACACTTTTGTGGAGTATCACTACATTAGTATGTATAATTTAAGTGTGTTTGGGGTCTGAAGTTCTGAAGGACCCAAATATTGATATGAATTTGCATACCACTGAAATTCCATAATTTATTGATAGGGAAGCCTATTAAATAATAGAGGTGATGCTTGCAGCAGTTAGAAAGCTTATGTATAATTTACAAATTAAAAAAAAAACCACATAGGTGGAATTCCAGTTTACTTGCACAGAAGTACTGTGCATACTGTACATTTAAAAGTCAGCTTCTAATTTCTATTTCTACAAGATGCATTTTGAGATCTTGGGGGCAAGTGAAAGCTTTGTTTGAGAAAACCGGCTTTGCTAGATAAACATCTCTCTGAATATTAAATATTCCCAGTAATCGGAGACCCTCTTGTTACCCAGATCAGGAGCTGGCCTGAGCATCAAGCAGAGTGAGGCAGACACCAGTAAATTTCTGTTCTTCATTATCAAAAGAGGACAGAAAGCATGAGGACCACTCCCTTCTTCCAGGACCTATTTATTATTTATTATTATTACTTATTATTTATTGAGAAAGATTTATATCGTGCAGGGATGATGAACCCTGTGCCTGTCCTGATATTGTTGGACTCCAACTGCCATCATCCCTGACCACTGGCCATGCTGCCTGGGCCTGGGGGGAGCTGGAGTCCTTAAAACATCTGGAGGGCCACAGGTTACCCACCCCTGATATACCCTGCTTTATCATAAAACTCTCTAAGTGGTGTACAAATTCTGAAAGAAAAGTAATACAGGAAGGGACATTGCAGATTGGCACTGCAAACAGGAAATGGTAAAACATCACTAATCCACACCATTATTTGACTGGAAGAACACAGAAAGAGCTTTCAGGATCAGACCATCTAGATCAGAATCCTGTTCTTGACAGTGGCCAACCAGATGCCAAGTCCAGAACAGGACCCGAGGGAGAGAGAACTCCCCGCTCCTGTGGTTTCCTGAACCATCCTCTCACCGGGTACCTCAACTGCAGTTTTTCCCCGAACACACCTATGGAAATCACTCTACTGTGCCAGGCTGTATTGTTGTTAGTTGTACAAATAAATGGTTATATTTTCTGCAGTCTCAATAATGATTGTGGGGGATCAAACATAAAACGGCAGAAAAATGACTGGACACCACATAAACTGTGAATGAACCAAGTATGGCTATTCTTGTATGTAACTATCTCGTATGGAAGCATCTCTATTCTCTCCTTGAGCTACCTTATTCCTAACCACAAAAAGTCAGATAAAAAAAAAATGGTTTAACAAGATTTTCAGAAAATGCCTAGGCTCGGACTTTAGCAAGAGCAAAAGTGGTTGGGCAGATGCCAAAAATACATCCCCACATGCCCTCTGTACTGGCCTTGTACTTGCATTGCTGACAGCTCTCCTGGTTGAACTTAGAGCTTATGATGGGTAGTCTTTTAGGTACACAGGACCGAGACATTTTTGCAGATGCAAGCCTTGCTTTTAACAGCATCAGATCACTTCGACTGGCATTTCCTTGTTCTAGAGCTTGAAGAACAAGACTGGTGTCACACAAGAGCTGATTTAGTTACATGCCACTGAAAACGAGCATCTCAGAAGCCTTACTTGCATAACTTAATTTGTTTTATTATTATTTTTTCAAAATTTGAGAAAACGTTTTCAGGCTGAGACAGGCCGCCTGGAGCAAATTTTTACAGCCGAGCAATAAACCTCTTAAAACATGGGCTTATAATGGAAATCCTGTCAGGGCCTTAATTAAAGTAGGCGCCACAAAAGCGCAACCACTTAGACAACAAATGGATTTTGCCGAGAACACTGGGCATCTACTGACCCGTCTGCCTTAAATGCTTCCATTTCTATTGAATTCCCAACCCTTTCGGTCCATTATTCCAAACGATGGTTCCAAAGACGTCTCTGAATCAGATCTCTTGTTCATCTTGCAGTAGAATTCGTGTTACACAAAGCCCTATTCACTCACTGTCCCCTCATGTGATTACCACTGTGCAAGGGGAAGAGTTGGACTGCACTCGAAAGCCCAGCCCCCCTCTTTAACTCCCTCCCCCACCTTCCATGCATGGAGAAGGGGAAGGTCTGAATGAAGGTGACCTCTAGGGTTAGGGTTCCCCACATGGTTCAGAACTCTACACTCAGGTCCTGCATGCAAGCTCCCACGGGCATCTAGTTCACTACTGTAATAGGATGCTAGACAAGGGACATCTACACCATACATCAGAAGCACATTTAACACACATTTAAAGAATATGGCTTGCCCCCAAAGAATCATGGGAACTGTAGCCACCAACATATTGTTGAAAGGGCCGTAAAGAGTTACAAAATACACAGACTTGCATAAAACTGTCACGTGCTAATTTATAGGCATAGATGCAAATTTGGAAACAATTAGTAAAATTTAAATAGAAATAGTGGATACATCTGTGTGCCTGGTCAAGTCTGTGACTCAAGATGCTCACTGTTGATGAGAAACCTCAAGGCCCCTATCTACTCTTCCTTAGTGTTGTTCTTTTTTATCATTAATCTGACCTTGGACTGGACACCACTTCCAACAGAGAACTGTCCTCTGAACTTGGAAAGATCAGGGTTCTTAGCTGCAAGGGGAGCCTTCACAAGTAGAAAAGGTTTCCTGCTGCTGAAGTAATCAAAGCCAGCGCATGTTGTATGATGGCAGGAGTGCGTCTAATCGTGTAGCCTTGCCACCCTTTTCTTCTCATGTTAGCTTTTCAGGACTGTAATACCTAAGCTCTGCAGAAGGCTTAGGTATAAGTTCTAACCTTCTGTTAATCCCTTCCCTCTATCTAACAGAGACCCATGGGAATATCCACGACCAAACTTACTCATAACCAATGCAAAATGTGACTGTTAATGATCTGTATCCCACAGACTTGCCATAAGGTTTAATGAGTTCGTCACGCCTGCAAAGCAATTTGCACTTTTAAATGCACTCGGAACCATTTCTTGGCAAACCGGGGCAAATGAGACTTCAGAAAAGAATTCAAATAGTGTAATGTGCTGTAACCTCCTACAGGGATCACAAAGGCACTACTGCTTAAAGATTAAATATGGTGTGTACATTTTGCATCCAACTATATATAAACACCAAAATACTTTTGGAAATTCACTTGTCAGCTCCCATCTCAACCTGGAAGTGGATGATGGAAATGTACTTGATTGTGACAATTCCCTGAGCAGAAATCTCTCCCCCCCACACAACATGGGGTATGCTTGCAGCTGTTTCCATTCCCATTTAATCTGTATAGTCCACATGACGCTACCCGCAAACACCAATCTCAGTGCTTTCCCCTGAGATCTGGACTACTCTGGTCTAATTTAAATAGGAAAAACATGGATTAATAGCCAAATATTGCTCAAATATGGAAAAGGCCTATATAGGTTTAAAAATACAAACAACCCTCTGCTGTTAGATTCCAACTCCCATCAGACCCAGCCAGCTTGGCCAATTGTCAGGGCCACAAGTTTCCCATTCCTAGCGCACTAGGATTCACAAAAATCAAGGCCCACGTGAAAGCTGGTTGTTTGATGTAAGAAAGTGAAGGGCGCCTGGGAAATGATTTAGAATGAGATAAAAAAATGTTGAAATATACGTTTGTTAAAAAACCAGAAGCCCATCTATTGGGTATTGTGGGTACAGAAATTCATAAGAATGATAAAAAAATGTTTTTATATGCGATAACTGCAGCAAGGATACTATTAGCCCAAAGATGGAAACAAGAAGCAAACCATCTAAAGAAGAGTGGCAAGAGAAACTGATGAACTATGTTGAGATGGAGAGACTAACAGGGAAAATTCGGAACCAGCAGGACCAAACTTTCCTAAAAGAATGGAAGAAGTTTTTGATAAATTTGGAAAGCAATTGTAACCAACTGACATTGCTTGTAGGGTTAAAAGAAGTTTTGTAAGGAGAAATTTAAAAATCATTGTGAAAAGAATTAAGAAAAGATGTCTTGGGAATTTGAGTTTATAGCAATAATTATAGTAACAAAATGCATAATTAGAAAGACTTTAGAAAACCATCAGTTGAGGTTGAAAGAAGTCTTAGGCTGTGATAGCCAAAAATTTCAAAATGATGTTTAAAAGGATGTTATGCTGGAGAATATGTGTAAAAACTAATAAAAAATTATTTTAAAAAATAAAAAGGCAGAAAAGAAAGCTGGTTGTTTGAAGTCTGCTCATAACTCAACTTCTGAAAATTGTCACACGGGGCAAAAAAAAAAAAAAGGGCAATCTGTCTCAACCACAATGCAAATTAGATGTGCAAAGTGGCACACGAAGTATGCAAGCCATTGTTAGTGGTGGACACACAATACTTTTTAGCTGTGCTACAGAGATGTTTCAATTCTACTTCTCCTCACCTCTTTTTACCTCCTGTTTAAATGTACTATCTTCTATTTTGTTCCCAGATCTAGATACTTAAATTACTTGTATTGACTTTGTCCATACATCAATAATACTGATTTATTGTTTATGTTTACTGTTTGTATGTTTACAAAAGCCATATATTATAAGAAATTAGAAACTGGGGTGGGGATAATGAAAAAAACTGCAAGTCTCTACCACAGTCTCTTTATAGACATAGAGCATCCAAGGCCAAATGATCGTGAAAGGGACTCAGGATCAAACCACTTTATCGGTAATTCCAGGAATGAAAACTATTATACTACTCAGGTATATATTAAAAAATGTAATGTGTGAAGTGGTGCTTAAGCTTTCACGTTTTCTGGGTAGATTGAGATCTGTAGTTTTGATGTCCACATAGGGGAAATGTGTTTTAAAATACTTTTCTCTAATAGTATTTCCGCCCCTGGTCAGACAAGTCTCCTATAAATCTGCAAGTCAGTCGTTGCAGGGGTTTGTAAATGATCCAAAAGTACAATATGATTAAGCCTTTAATGGACAAACTGTAAACCTTAACAGATGCACTGAAATATTTAAAAGATCCTTATGACCTAGTTCTGATTCCATTGTTTCACCCCTCTAATGATGTTTTGAATTACACTATAAGCATTTAGAAGCTGCACCTACTCATAATGCTGGCAACTTCTCAGAGTTTTAAGCATATTATGTTATTACTATTAGCAATCCCTTGCTGGTATTATTTTGGAATTATGTTCTTAAAGCATCCATTTTAAAATTATGTCTTTAAAATGCCCTAACAGAGGAGGGAGGGAGGCAGGCACAAAATCACATAATATATTCACATTTCATTATTGTAATTTACCAACAAAACAATCTGCTGTATTGAGCACTATTGCTGTCCTTATATTAATTTAATTTTGAGAACTAAAATATAAGTTCTCGCTGTGTCATTGTGAAGCCTTCATCTCATCCACAGAATTACCTGTAGGGTTTTAAGGACAAGAATCTTCTGGGAAAATATTGCCGCACAATGTCATAGGATTTTTAAATGGCTAAGCTAGATACATTAAATGAAGTTGCAAAAGGGCGTTCTTTCAAGTATTAAAATACACAAACTTCAAAGCAACACATAGAACAACCCTGTATGCTTCTGAGTTCTTTGCATGAAGGACAGTATTCAAATATTGTTACGAGAAATAGTGGTAACTGAAAGGTTTGGTGTGTTGGGAGTCATGAAGAATATGATCCTCTTGCACACAATGGAACAGCCAACACAACTCAATATTAGCACAGTCCCTTCAAGGTGTAGTAGTTATAAAGCTACAATAGGAGTAAATGCTGTCTGGGGGAATCGTTGCATTAGGAGAAGGCGAAGAATATAACCCACTGCATAAATTATTAAATCACAGTTAGTCTCTGCACCTTTCTATAGTAGTCTCAGGTTTCATATATTGACTTGGCATTCCTTCAGTTCAAAGCACTTTAAAACACAATTAGAAAATTGTGCAGCCTTTCCAGTTGCAGTAGGGCACCAAATCCACAATCAGTTGTTGCTATTACTCAAACTCTGTTTGGATGCTGTCCTTTGTCCAAGGAACTCAAAAGTGTGCACAGGGTTATCTTGGAACAATCTGATGACCTATTTTAGGCTTAAAGACTGTCTTCTCCAAAGCCACCTAGACTATTTCATAAGCCTGGATTTCAAGCCTGACATCATGTTCTTTAATAGGAAGCAAAACAGGGCTACCCTGAAATAGGGCAACCATATAGAAGCACGTCAGGTTGTGATTTCGAAAGACAATTACATTTTACAAAATTGCATTCCTGCCACCCTGTCCCTAAATGGCCAGAGAGCCCATGCTTTTCAACTTCCAGCACTGATGAAACGTTGAGCGCCGAGTCATAGAATTGTAAAGTTGGAAGGGACCACAATGTCACCTAGTCCAACCTCTGCAATGCAGGAATCTTTTGCCCAACTTGGGATTCAAAGCTACGATGCTGAGATTAAGAGTCAGAGTGTCTGTTCGAGAGAAAGAAGGAAATGTTTGTTGGGGGGCAGGGTTGGCCTTTTGGAGCGCTAACAATGTATGACATCCTCGAGGTGGAGTCCTTTCCCTGAACTATGGGAGGAGGTTTCAAGGAAGAGCGGAAAGGGGGAGGGAATTACCAGAACCCCCAGATCCCAAATATAGCAATAAAGTACTAGGGCTTGATGCAGGTGTTACAAGGTTCCTGAAAAGGCACGCATTCTTGTGAGCAATTAACTGCTTAGAACCAGTTGCAATAACTGCTGCATCTCCAGCAGAAGCAGATCAGTGCTTTGAGTAGTGATGCAGGACATGCAACCTCTTTTCCCCCAATGGTGCTTGAAAAACCAAATGGAATTTTGCTAATCTAAGAGGATTCATTCATTGCTCCCTTCGCTCTGTACTTCTTCCTACCGATCAGGTTTTTTTCTTCCATTGCAATGCTTTCCCCGTCTTTTGTTATTGCTTTCCCCGTCTTTAGTTATTACAATAATCAGCCTGAAGAGCAACGACATCTCAAGAAGTTGGGAGGAAAAATGGACTTGGCCACTCAAAACGTGAAAACTTTTGACATCTCTTTTTTAGGCTGGTAGGGAATTAACCATCAGCTTTCCCCTTATTTTAAATTATCAAGTAGCTGTGGTATCCCAGCACTCATTCACATGAATGGTTATTTCATAACATGGCTCTAACTCACTTTACACTGAGCAAGCATTGAATAACCAGGAAATGAATAATGAAAGCTACACTTAAAAAGACACCCAAACAAGTTAAGGTATGACAACATACAGCGCAAGTGGAGATGAATTTGAAAATCACTCCAGATAAGCAAAAAATTGCAAAAGTTCATGTAGTGGCTATGAGTGGAAACTCAAAAGCCTCCAGCTAAAATTTCCCCTTATCCATGAAGTCAGAAAAGCAAATATGAATAGGAGTATTTCCACCTTGTGAGTGTTGTAAGAGCTATAGTAACACAGAATATTAGTAAGCAGAATTATTACCTAACAACTCAGTGCTTTTTGTTGAAATTATTGCATTTAATAAAATATACTTTATTATGCTTAATTGGCACAGAGCATGAAGACTGATCTAGTGACTTCTTGTACTAAAAAATAATAATACTCAGTGTTCTTTTTTGCCATGCTCTGCTGCAGGAAAAAATAAATAAAATCCCAGAGCAGCTTTCAAGTATCCGTAGGAAGACTGTCCCTGCTGTTAGGCCTACAATCTAGTAGATACACAAAACAACAAAATGGATTAGCATATGGAACTCGTATATGAGTAAGCCCTGGCATCCTTATGAACAGGGAAGCCCATGACTGGCTAGAGCTCCATGTGCTCCAAAAATGCACATGTGGAGCATGAGAACTGTGCTGTTTGTGAAATGGCGCTTGTCAGTTTCGTGGCAATTTTTAAAAGACAGAATGTTCTCTAAATTCTGGAAAGTAAACAGATCAGAAATGCAGTAAGTGCTCCCACTTATTTTTGCACGATAAGTAAAACCTCTGTTCATTAAATATCAGACAGCCAATTTTTATTCTACAAAAGATGACTGTTTGGACAGAAAGACATTCTTTTAATCTAGCGACGTCTGGGCATTCTGTGTTTATGAGTGGGAGCTCCCTTTAAAACGAACATGAAAGGACAAAGCTTACACAAGAAGCCCATCCACAGTCTAGAAAACAATAAATAACAGAATAAGATCAGACAGATAATACAACAACACTTTACACTTCTCTCTTTTTTTAAGTTCAGAGGTCCCATTTCTTCTTAAAAGCATGAAAAAGCCGTACATATTGTAGCAATCATATAATTAAGATTTCAGAAGAACAACCGATGGGAGTGTGGGGGGAGCTATGATAACAAACGCCTACTTTAACATATTTGGGCAGCAAGTCCCACACAGCTCTCTGAGAACACAATAATCTCTCTTCATGTTGGGATTCCCACAAGTAAAAAAGAGCTTCTTCTTCTTCTTCTTCACTGTGGGTTCCCATTATCCTATGGAAAATCTGCTAAGGTCCAGAAAGCTAAAAATAAAACAATGACGATCATACCAAATCCGACCAAAATTTATGATTGGGCTGGGTTAACAATAATTGGAAAGGAAAGGAAGGAAGATGAAACAGAAACATGAACAACAACAACAACCAGAGGCAGGTAGCCCTCTATGTCCTATAATCAATGGAGTCATTCCAAGTGATAAGAGCCAAGTAAGATTTTTGTAGGGTAGGACATGTCAAGCCAGAGGTGGAGGAAAGGGAGGAGGGAAGGCAACATAAGATCAGCAGCCAGCAGTGAGGATATGGGGGAGGAGGTGCATATTTGTCCATTTCTCGTTCATGTCACTTCTGCAAGCATTCACTCCTAAGGCCATCCCTTTTTTTACATCAATCTAAAACCTATTTTTCTTGCAAAGCGAATTACTCAGTTACACCAATGATTGCACAGGTTACTGTCAATGAACGAATACAAGGAAAGCTGTTCTGGAAGCTAAGGGGGGCCTCTGTAGAAGCCATTGCCGCAGGACACTTTTGACACACCTGCAAGTGAGTAATGTTTGATAAACAATTAAATCTGAATGGTTATTTTACCGCACTCCCAAGGTAGATGTCAACATCTTTACCAGTTTTGCTTTCTTTAAACAAACGTAAGACAAACCTGCTGGACCAGACCAAAGACCCAGCTAGGGTGGCATCCTGTTCTCCCAGTGCCAACCAAGGAAAGCCCAGAAGCAGTACCCGAACACAACAGTACTTTCCCCACATGTGACTTTATTTTTTTATTATTATTAATTTTCTATTCCACTCTTCTGAGCAAGGCAAACATCAAAATATGAAAATAGTACAATTTAAAATAAAATAAGTTTAAAACAATGGAAAACATTTTAAAACAATTCAGAACATTCCCCCCCCCCCCACAAGCCATTGCATACCTTCAATCAGTTGCTAAGATTAGCACTTGTCGGATTTCTGGTTTCATCACACATTTTAATAGTCAGCTGTGACTATAAACAGACATGTTCTATGTGTGGAAGGCATCCTGATCATATAGACCAGTTCCACCCACTAAATAATAAAAATAATATAATTATAATATAATATAATATAATATAATATAATATAATATAATATAATATAATATAATTACCCTGCCCATCTGCCCAGGCATCCCCAGCCACTCTGGGCGGCTCCCAACAGAATATTAAAAACACAATAAAACATCAAACATTAAAAACTTCCCTAAACAGGTACATCTGACATAGGTAGGAACCTTGGAAGCTGCCTTACACCCAGGAAGAACAATGGTCCGTCCAGCTCAGTATTGTCTAAACTGATTAGTAGAGGGTGGAGACACGGGGAATGAACTGCTCATGCAGTAAAGCATGACCTGCCCTGCTGAAGGCCAAATGACACACGGCCACATCTTCATAGTTCTGTCTGAGTATTTAACAATAAATAAATAAATAAATTGTCACCATAGGGGCCCCAATGTAGACTGGGACCCAACAACAGTATGAGGAATTAGGGGGGCTTCTTCCTTGGTCCTGATTTGGAATAAAAGGTCCTACTGAAACTTAAGTCATAGCTAACTGAGCTTGTAATCCTTTAATCTCTAGTCACAAGCAAGTTCCATGAGTCTGATGGAATTTACTCCCGAGGTAAGTGGGTATAGGACTGCAGCCTTAGTCCAACGCGTGGGTAAAAGTTTATTGAGTATTCTGATCCAATGCTATGGGGGTATTCAGAACTGTGGAAGGAGGACCTCATAAGATGTCTGGATGGTGGGGTGGCAACTTTTCGTTTCCATGTCTGAGACTCGTATGGAGTAATTATTTTGTTAAGATGAAAGTCAGCTACACAGTGTAGCAATGCTGAAGCTACGTAGGCGTAGCGAGTGATCTGTTGTTAAATGAGAGACTTTTGAGAGTCTTATAAAAGTTGCTCGGTACTTTCCAAAAGGAGATGAGTCAAATAAATAAGTAACTGGAAGTATCCTTAAAATAATTCAAAGCAAAAGCTAGGAGGATAGAAATGGGAGAAGAATACACACAGAATAATACTCATGCAGAAATGCAAAATTATGACATTGCACTTCTGCATTTTAAGAGGGTCACAGAACATCATCCAATGAAGACATAAAGGATCATTGTTCTCCCATGCAACACAACTGCCCACAGGAAATTAACATGGCCCAGAGAGGCTTTGAGACATGCTTTAGAAATCTAATTCCGTATTTTTTTTACAGCAGATTTGTAGATTTTATCTTTAATATATCCTAGATGGATGCTGTCTCCCGCTTCCCCCCTTCCTTCTCTTTATCTGATTGCTGGGAAAAGGCTGAAATAATTATCATCTTAATTGAGAATGAGGTTGGTGGTTGTTGTTTTTTTAAGTCTTGGAGAAGGTTTTCACATTCTAAAACTGAGGAATCATAACTCATACTCTGGGAAGGTAAAATCCACTGCCAACGAAATTGCTGCTGGTTGCTACGTCCCATGAAAAACGTATCACACTTCTTTAATGCTAACCAGTCAGCTGCTATATGTATGGAGACACAAAATCTAAAATCAAATGGCAACTAGTCCTACTTTTAGAAAACAGAGCAGGATAATAACAACCTGCTCCATTGCCCCCGTGATGTGCACTGCCCCCCTCATTTATGAGCTAAACAAGTGCAAACTGATTCTGCAAAAGAAGTTGCTTTGCAACCTAATCCAACATGGTGTGCAGTCGTAGTCCCTCAGAGGATTGGGTATCGAGGCAAAAGTGGGAAGGAAATCTATCCTTTCTGGAAGTTCTAGAATCCAATGCCAGCTCTGGAGCAGCAGGTTTTACATCCGTTCATCAGACTGCTTTAAAATTCCTTAACTATGGTTTGTGCTGCAGTAGACAGAGAAGCTCTCCTGAGTTACACGTTCATCACTGTCATCTGTGGGCCCTAATTATGTGCTGGGGCCTTTTAGAAAACCTGTCTGTAAAAAGAAATAGCTGAGTTGGCTGATTTTGATGTAGTCCTTTGCTTGTTGATTTATAGCTGCCTTGGTCAACCTGGTGCCCTTCAGATGTTGTTGGACTACAACTCCCATCAGCCCCAGCCAGCTCTTCTTAATTTCATTTATCTGTCTCTTTCCAGGAGTGACTTATAGATTCATTATAGCATGGGCTTTTTCCCCAGATGGAACTTGCCAGGACTCAGTTCCAGCACCTCTCAGGTGTGCGCCACTGGCATTCTAAAAGAACGAGAGATGTAAATGTTGAGTTCCAGCACCTCTTTTTCTAGAAAAATAGTGCTGATTATAGCCATTACGTAACTATCCTCTAGGGATAACATGCTTAATAAAAACGTTTTGGTTTTTTTTTAAAAGAATCAGCTTTCAGTGAACAGCAGCAGCACAGTATTTCAAGCATTAAAAACATTGAATGAAAGGTTCAAAAACCTACCGTATTTTTCGCTCTATAAGACGCACTTTTCCCTTCCTAAAAAGTAAGGGGAAATGTGTGCGCATCTTATGGAGCGAATGCAGGCTGCGCAGCTATCGCTGAAGCCAGAGCAAGAGGGATCAGTGAGCACCGATCCCTCTTGCTCTCCTGGGTTCAGCAATAACCACGCAAAACCTCTTGAGCGCAGCTGGAGCGCTCCTGCCTCTTCACTCAAGAGGCTTTGCATTGCTTTCTTTTCCTCCTCTAAAAACTAGGTGCGTCTTATGGTCGGGTGCGTCTTATAGAGCGAAAAATACAGTAATTTCCAAACCTAATTTCCAAATTATTCTAGACACATAATTGCTATCTCTTTTCTTTTTTTTAACATGACTGTTGGCAGTGAAAGTGGTTCTAGATTCAATACTAGTAGGAGATGTTATCCAGTGGGTAAGCAGCCTTGCCAAAAAAATTTAAAACTGTATCATGTGATTACAGCAACAAAAGTGATTATGACAACAAAGCACACACACACACAAACACATACACACAATTTCAAAAATTGAAATCTACCCCAATTTTATATTTCCTAGTTAGGACTGGAACAATACTTGCCAAGGAGCCCTATGGCCAGCAGTTTGATCAAGATCGTAGACTTGTTCAATGCATTCTATGGTCACTCAAGAACCAATTTCCTTATGAGTTTTATTTAAGGCTAGGTCAAAGCTTTATTCCTTTCTCTAGGTGAAAAGGAGTTTCAAAGCTGCAGAGGGGTTATGAGATGCACTGTTTGGGTTGTATGTGGCATAGATGCAGAAACTGTTTCCTTACAGATGTTGGATACCAACCCTCCTCAGCCCCAGCTACCATGACCAATTGTCAACCATGATGAGAATTGAATACAACAACAGCCGGAGGACCACAGGTTCCCCAAAGTACTGATGCTAACTCACAAAAAAGTCCAATCACCTAATAAACCTAATAACGAGGAAGGACAGCATTAGTCTTAGCATTATATGTTTTGCCTTGTATTAATTTGTTCCTGTGAGCCTGTCTTGTAAGCCGCAAAACCTCGGTTTTTCTCCTTTAATTGGAGCATATGATTTACAGCTTTCTTCTGTAGCTTTTATGAAAGACATTTTTAGCTGTCCCGTGTGAGTTGCTAACATCTGCACTGATGAAGAAATTGCAAAAAAGAGGGGGGGGGGAGGGAATGCATCTCACAAAGGATTACAACTATCAGATTTTTAAAGAGCAGTTATATATTATAATTTGATGTGCTGATAGTTTTTGAAGTACAGTCCAATGTAAACTTCAAAAGATAATGAATATTTCATTACCATGGAGCTGACAGAAAAAGTTCAGAATTAGGACAGTTAGACTATATATAACCACTTAAACGGCCTCAACCGTATTTAGAGGCTTCAATTGTATTTCCTGATTGGTTATGAGCTGTCCTTTTCTGCCCTGCAGTACTGAGGGATGTTGGTGAAAACTGCAGGCGCATCAAGATCTATCAAGGAGGGCACCAGGAAGCCTCTCTGGAGTGGAGGTTGACGGCTTCCCTAATGCCTCGCTTCCTCTGCCCCATGACAACTTCCACTCTTCTGATCTCCAAAATAAATATTTCATTCTTCTTTCTGCTCAGCATCCTGAAGGGTGTTTATTTTATTTTATTTCATAAAAAATATTCATTTTTGCCAGAGTTCCACTGTGGGTGGGCTTGCAGCGAAACAATGCTGAATGAAGATGCCCTATTTTTCTGAACTGGGAACTGACTAGGGAGATTTCAAAAGCAATTAATCCTACAAACCCAGCTATGCCGGTTTGGGAAAGACCTTTGAGATGAAACATCAACATGCTGTGTGGAAAGTGTGCCCTCCCAAAGAGAAGCCACCATCCAGCCTTTGTGGAAATATTTAGACTGAAGGACAGGATACAAATCCATTAAGTTCATACATGCACCCACCGTTTGCTTGGTTCTTGTGCCTCACTGCTGATCAGCCAGCTCTCCTTCCCATTGGGTAGTATTTTTAAAAGCAGGAGCATAATGCATATTACTGACTAGAGCAGTGTTTCCCAACCTTGGGTCTCCAGCTGATGTTGGACTACAACTCCCATCATCCCTAGCTAGCAAGACCAGTGGTCGGGGATGATGGGAAGTGTAGTCTAAAAACTGTTGGAGACCCAAAGTTGAGAAACACTGGACTAGAGAATATCAACCCAAGGCAGATCTACACTCATGGTTTTTAACGTTAAGGAAGGGTTAAGGGATGGTTTTGATAATATCGACGTCCTACTTTTTACGTTCGTAATGCATTATTAACTTGTCTTTTTATCACTTTTTTAAAAATCGTTTTATGCTGCTATATCGGGGAAACACTGCTCGTATGTCCCTCCCTCCATTGGTATTTGAGGGGCAGATAGCAAAAGACAAGAGGCGGGGGGGGGGGGTTTAAAAGGTGACCCCAGAGTGGAGCAGAGCAACCAGCAGGGAAAGAATCAGCATTTTAGAAAATCATGTGGCCGGGTATTATTTACATTTGATGGGGGGGGGGCCACCAAGGTAAAAAATGTTTTAATTAACAAGTATGCCCTGTTTTAAAAGTTTTAAAATGACATATCTAATGTCGTTCTATTAGGATGAAATAATGTTAAAGGGGTCGATGTAGATCCAGCCCCAGTGGTGATAGTTAAAAAGGATATTTCTGAGAACACCTTCCCAAAAGCTGGCATTGGTATATACTAATCAGTGAAAGTGCATGGGGAGCAAATTTGAGCAGGGCTACAAGGTGCAAGGGAAGAGTTAAGCACCCGCTCCTTCTCATGCTCACCATCTACTCTGACTGGCCCAGCTCCTCCAAACATTGAGGAATTCATCTACATACACACTACTGGTTTGTTTAACCCACACCACATCCGTGCTCCAAATTGCTCCCCTCCTCTACGCATCTTTTGGGGCTTAAAGAGGGGAGATACACATTCAAAAACTCAATGGGATAGACACACTCTGCGCAATGCACGAATGTCAAGAAGACTCATGTATTTATTGTGTTAGCCATAGCATGTGGCACAGTTGCCTCAATTTGCAAACTGGGTAACTATACGGTTAAATTTTCTGGTGGACTATAAAAATCACTAAGCTGAAAGTAGCGACTAGTTGAAGTAATTAATCAAGGAGATAACCTTTGAATGCATTGCTCTTTTCAGGAATATGGTTGCTAGTTAAATATGAACATCTGGGAAGCCATTATGAATTCACTGTGCATAAACCTACTGACCTGTACATAAAACTCCATTTTATTACAAAGAAATTAAACGTAATAAGGAATAAAACAACAGCAAAAGTGTGCTTTTCTTTGCACCATTCCCAGTCTCCTGCTCACTAATTACAAAAGACAGCAACACCTTGACAAAAGTTTGGGATACTTAAGGACAATATGTCTTATTTGTTTGGACGGTATAAGGCACATAAGCATAGAGGTGTGTGCATAAAGAAAACTCATGTCCTTTGATACCTGCTCACATGAAATGGGAAAGATTCTACAGAGAAGCAGATACAAGATCCCAACATTTTTCAGGGGCTCAAAGTCGTGATTACATCGAAGTTTGGAAATGGGGCCCATGTGAAGCCAAACCATGGTGAAAATAATCAGGACTTTGTTTTCTTTGTATCTTTGGCTCTGGCTGTTGCATCAGGTAAGGGAACAATGAACAGAGCATCTACTGGCATATGTGGATCCCCATTCAGCAAGGGACATGCACACAGAAATCCACTTCTCTGGCCCCAGTTGGATTTGGACATCCAAAACATGTTGCCACTTTGAAAAGTACCTTTTAAAACAGACCTGAAGAATCAGGTATTGAACAGGGACCCCAAACACAAAATGTTCCAAGCGTTGCTGCATCAAATTTTCAAGTTCTATTTGGGTTTTTGCTTTGTTCCTGCCTTTACATTGGTTTTTATTGTGTTGCGTTTGTGTGTGTAACAAAAATCCTAAACAGAGTTTCTTCTTCTTCACCTGTTCACTGTGAAGATTCAAAATAAATCTAATTATATGTGTGCAAAACACCCAAACTTTTAATGGGAGCAAGTGTTTGTGCTGGAATATACGGTGCCTTGTCTCTAGAACGAAGAACTAAAACCAAACAAGTGGCTGATTCTGAGTGGGAGAATTAAAAGCAGTACTTAACAATACAAAATCCTGCCACTTCACTTTGAACACATTGCTACCTTTTGCCTGGGGGGGGAAAAAATACATTTGGAGATAATCACGCCTTCTTGCTGGGGCAAGATGAGAAATTAGGGAAACCTTGAACAAAGCTGCCAATTAGCACTATCATTTCAAACCGAAAGGAAGACCTGATATAATTGAGCTTACAGATGAGATGCATGGCTGCCCAAGTTAAATGGTACAGTGACTTCCTCCCTGAAATTCAGAAGAAAAGCGAGAAGCAAATATCGGAAAGCCCTTCAGTTTTACATATAAAACTGGAGCTGGAGAACAAAAGCATATAGCTCTGCAGTTTTCAAAAGCGATGACTCAGCAATACCTCATCCCCTTTCCCAGCTTTCCACTCCCTAAGAAACTACAGCCACCCATATATACAGTATGAGGTAAAATCTATGGGAATAGCTGTACAGGCACAATGTTTCAAAACCTAAGGCTCCAAAAAGTTAACACAAGCCTTCATTTTAACACTTGCTGCCCTGGGAGATGCTTTCTTCAGCTTGCCTAAGGATTCTGCAAACGGTTGCCAATTTTCAATTTTCCACTGGATAATAAATACATTTTATTGCTATTATTAAATAGATGTTCGTTCGACTTCCCTATAAAAACTTTGTTTTCAAACCAGCTGACAAATCCCAACTTCTCCCCGCACTCTGCTGTGTATCAACAACCATCAGTAAAAGTATAAAATATAAATTCACACGCACACACACAAATTATACCTAAACCACTCTTAAAACACACGGCAGTGACAACAAAACAAAGTACAAAAGCAGCTGACCACTTTGAAACCAAAAGCCTGCTTGGGGCTTAAGCAAACATCTAAAAATGGGAAGGGAAGGAAAACAGATTTGCACATATAATAATAATCAGTACAGCCTCTGATTATACGCAAAAGGAAGAAAAAAGTTGTGCAACAGACATTTTGGGAAAGCAACATAGAAAAAGACATGAACAGAAAAACTGAGCATGGCTATGCATCAGTTGATCTTAGTAAGTGCTCAAAGTGTTGCCTTAGTTTGCAGTTCCATAAATACTATCTGAGAATAAGTCCCATTGAATTGAGTGGGCTTATTTCCAAATAGATATGTATAGGATTCCACAGGACACAAGAAAGTTAACTGATCTCCTAAGTATACTTCAAAAGATATGTGGTTATAAATTAGTGAGCGTCTTAATCAGGCCTCCCCAACCCATGATCCCTAGCTAACAGGACCAGTGGTCAGGGATGATGGGAATTGTAGTCCAAAACATCTGGAGGGCCGAAGGTTGGGGGTGCCTGGTCTTAATCATGTAGAAATAAAACATTATTACTGCCTCTGAGTCTAGGAGTAAAATGATCTATGATCATAAATAAATCTTGCCAATGATAATTTTGATCAACTGATAATTAAAAGCATGACATAGATGGAACGCCATAGATGGAACAAGTAACAGATATAAAAAATAAGTGTTAGTTTCTGTTTTTAAAATAATCATAGTAAGGACGCCACAACACATGTTTAATTCAATAAGCGATGAATCACTTTATATGAGCAACGAGATACTGCTAATACAGTTAAAAACAATGCAACAGAGTACTGGGGATGATTTAGAGACCCCCAAATGTTATAAAATATTACACACTAGTTTTGCCTGTGAAAGATATCTATTCTCTCATCATTTCATCATGTGCTATGATTAAATACTTCCAGTGCTAATTAACCATTGGTTTCAATAACTTTAAAACTTGAATACTATGTGGTTACCAGTTTTGGAACAAGTCAGAACCTTAAACCAACTTAAACCATGGTTTAATGTCGAGGTTTGTACCAAATGGGAAACTATGGTTAATTGGAGATTTATGACCTCCATTCAGACGTGGCAGAAAGGAAGGAAGGAAGTGGCTGTGGGAGGCACAAGACTTGTTCATATCTGGTTATTACACCAAGATATGAGAGTCTGAACCTAGCCTTTGTCATAACAAGAAATGACAGTAATTTTGCTGCCTCAGAAAGTACCAGCTTCACTAATCTAATTATATTTTCAACATCTACAATTTAGGGACCTGTTTTGAAGGGTGCAAACAGAAGGATGTGTTGGCTGAATATATCCATAGGACTTAAAAAAAAAAAGTATAGCATCTTGATGAAAATTATATTTAAGGGTTTTATTTAGGCTGCTCAATAACAGTGTTCTCTGGGCAGCTAACAATATAAAATACAATACCATAAAACAACAAATTGTATCATAAAAAAATTACAGCAGAGATAGCAATAAAACCAGTTTTACAGCATGACTGAAAATACACAGCCAATAAACAGACTAAGACCAGAAATTATCTAAAGTTGTGGGAGAATAAAAACAAAACAAAACAACTTCACTTGATATAAAAATGACCATAAACATGACTCTGGGTGCACCTCTCTGAGAAGGGCATTCCACAGCTGGGGTGCCACCACTGAGAAGGCCCTACTGAGAAGCAGATTTCAAGATTGGAGTAGATATATGTGAAGCTATCTTTCAGGAATCAAGGTCCCAAGCCATTAATTGTTTTAAAATGGGAAAATTACCATCAGACTGACTTATCCAAGAAATGATAGAATTATATTTGGGAAGCAAGTCCCAGAGAAATTTAACCTGCGGCAATAAAATTTAAAAAATGGATTGATTTTTCAATAGTATTACAAACTGGGAAGAAAATAAAAATGCATTGCATTGAGTGATATAGCTCACAGGAGACCAAAAAGAAAGAACAAATCTATCTTCTTACATATCTGGCCGGGCTGAAAATTATGAAGTATGTTTGGAAATAAGCAATCTTTCCATAATCTCTTTGCACCTTTAAAACCAGGTCCCCAACTTGAAGATACTGATAAAAATACATAAATAATAAAACTAATAGGTTGTGACATTTTATGCCACATGCAGTTCTCACACGGAAGACGTATAAAAAAGAGAAACAGTAGGGCACATATTAGAAGCAGAAAACAATTTGAGCAAATATATATATATATAACTTGGGAAAAGGAGTTTTAAATATCTGTTTGAAGAATGTGTTAGAAAAATCTAATTTTGGCAATTTTATAAAATTACAACAATTATATTCCTGTATTTCAAGCAAGAAAAGACATTACAGTACAGTGGTACCTTGGTTTATGAACTTAATCCATTCCGGAAGTCCGTTCTTAAACCAAAGCATTCTTAAACCAAGGCATGCTTTCCCATAGCAGTGGGGTATTCAATTTACAAATGGAACACACTCGACAGGAAGCGGAACATGTTCTGCTTCCAAGGCAAAGTTCACAAACCAAAACACCTACTTCCGGGTTTGCAGAGTTCTTAATCTAATTTGTTCATAAACTAAGCTGTTCTTAAACCAAGGTACCGCTGTACAAGCTTTCAGAGAAAAATAGGTTTTTGTTTTAAATAAATAAGTAATATTTTGGGGGAATTGCAAAAACATGCACAGATCCCAGGTAAAAGAGATACAATTGTAACCTCAAGTTTCAATCCTAAAGCCCATTCAACACAAAGGGCGTTGACTTCAGATAGACGGTTATAGGACTACAATTGTTCATTATGCTAACATGTAGTACAGAAATCTTGAGTGATAATATCCACCCTGCAACCTTCTGCCATTTGCTCTGGGATTCTACCTAAGTTTGTAAAATGTTTCTCTCACCCACATATTACTACCATTTCACTCTCTCGCAACTTTCCCCAAGGATGGAAATTTAGGCACAGAAGATATAAATTTGGGAGTGGGGGGGGGGGGCGCAGTTGAATAACAGAAGCACAATCATAGAAGTGATTCTCCGATTGTTCATTTCTGATGCTTGATGTGAAAACAAGATGAAATTATTTCATGTTGTGGAAAGACTTCCTTCCTTCCTGTTGTGTTTTATGAGACAGCATTTGCTGAAGAGAACGGCGCTGTGGAAATGAAAGCTTGCATGCATGAGCAGCTGAGGTGGTTCGGAGGAATTGGTTTATAATGCTAAATAATGGAATAATTTTCCTAGCAACGTCCTTGGTAAGCACACAGAGCGTGGCACGCTAGCATTAATTATACAGTCCATTTTCATCTCAGATTGCCTGAGTTTAGTATGAATTGGTGAATCTTATTCATTTGGAAGGAAGTTCTTCAAGGCATCAGATAAAACTCTCTGATGGCAAAAAGGTCTTCTGAGGGCCCCATCTCCTGGCATTGCGTAACAAGATGTTCATCCTTTTCTCCATGTTGAAAAAAATAAGAATAATCCGGTAGAGTAAATACTGGCTGCATGCAAGATGGATGGAAAAATTCCACAACTTTATATTCAAATTAAAAATTCAACAGATGGGAGGCATATACATCCCCTGAACAGCCCATGTGCTTTTATTAATATGGTTAGTATGGCTTCTGACAAGTACCGTAGTCGTCAGCATTGATCACTGTGTAACCAACCAATTTCCCCCCTCTCTAAAGACAGCTCACTTTCTTATACCGCGCCACTGCACTTCTACCCAATTTCAAATATTTATAAAGCATCCCTTCGTTAAAGAGCGACAAGTTCAGAGGACTCGGAGAGCGGCTATGTTGTCGCAGTTCCCTTCCGTCTCAAGGCACCAGAAGAGAATTGCCCAGATTGTCTCCACATGTGCCCTGATTCAGCTCAAGACGACTGACCCAAGCTGCAGCCACACACATTATATAACTGCAATAGCCAGCGCTTATTCTTAATAACTGCTAAGAACGGCACACAGATACACGCTGCAGGAACTCTGCCTGAATAATCCCCCTGCCTTTACTGTTCTACGATGCACGAGAAGCCGGGACAAACAACACTGAATTTCCACATCCAAAAGTATGCTCAGGGCACCTCTGGGTTAGTGCACCAAGGAGGAACAGAGCAGGTTCACAGGCCATCACATCAAGCTGCTCTGGTCATCTTGTATTGAATGTTTGTGGGTATGGAGAAGCAATCAGTTCAGGGCTCATCCATACTTCTTGTTTAATGCAAACAGTAGGCTTCCTGTGCCTCCATTAATTCTCCCTCATCCATTTGGATCCCTTCCAGTCGGGATTCAGGCCTCATCATGGGACTGAAACTGCCTTGGTCGCACTGGTTGATGATCTCCGGCGGGCTAGGGACAAAGGTGAGAGTTGTTTCCTAGTTCTGCTGGATCTCTCAGCGGCGTTTGATACCATCGACCATAACATCCTTCTGGACCGTCTTGAGGGGCTGGGAGCTGGGGGCACTGTCCTACAGTGGTTCCGCTCCTTCCTCCTGGGCCGTGTTCAGAAAGTGGTGGTGGGGGATGAGTGTTCAGACCCCTGGGCTCTCACTTGTGGGGTGCCTCAGGGTTCCGTCCTCTCCCCTATGCTTTTTAACATCTACATGCAGCCACTGGGAGAGATCATCAGGAGGTTTGGGCTGGGTGTTCATCAGTATGCAGATGATACCCAGCTCTACCTCTCTTTTAAATCAGAACCAGTGAGAGCAGTAAAGGTCCTGTGTGAGTGTCTGGAGGCGGTTGGAGGATGGATGGCGGCTAACAGATTGAGGTTGAATCCTGACAAGACAGAAGTACTGTTTCTGGGGGACAGGAGGCGGGCAGGTGTGGAGGATTCCCTGGTCCTGAATGGGGTAACTGTCCCCCTGAAGGACCAGGTGCGCAGCCTGGGAGTCATTTTGGACTCACAGCTGTCCATGGAGGCACAGGTTAAATCTGTGTCCAGGGCAGCTGTTTACCAGCTCCATCTGGTACGTAGGCTGAGACCCTATCTGCCTGCGGACTGTCTCGCCAGAGTGGTGCATGCTCTGGTTATCTCCCGCTTGGACTACTGCAATGCACTCTACGTGGGGCTACCTTTGAAGGTGACTCGGAAACTACAACTAATCCAGAATGCGGCAGCTAGACTGGTGACTGGGAGCGGCCGCCGAGACCATATAACACTGGTCTTGAAAGACCTACATTGGCTCCCAGTATGTTTCCGAGCACAATTCAAAGTGTTGGTGCTGACCTTTAAAGCCCTAAACGGCCTCGGTCCAGTATACCTGAAGGAGCGTCTCCACCCCCATCATTCTGCCCGGACGCTGAGGTCCAGCGCCGAGGGCCTTCTGGCGGTTCCCTCATTGCGAGAAGCAAAGCTACAGGGAACCAGGCAGAGGGCCTTCTCGGTAGTGGCGCCCACCCTGTGGAACGCCCTTCCAGCAGATGTCAAAGCGATAAACAACTACCTGACATTCAGAAGACATCTTAAGGCAGCCCTGTTCAGGGAAGTTTTTAACGTGTGATTTTACTGTATTTTTGGTTTTTATGGAAGCCGCCCAGAGTGGCTGGGGAGGCCCAGCCAGATGGGCGGGGTATAAATAATAAATTATTATTATTATTATTATTATTATTATTATTATTATTATTATTATTATTATTTGAGGTTCCCCACCAAATCACTGCCTTCCCACACGTACCCCCTCTGGATTTTTTCATACTAAGGATACTCTGAAAAATAGAGTATATGAGAAAGCAGGAGAGGGTACAAGCTTACTATTCACATTAAACAACACGATTGATGAGCTGTGGGTTCCTTGAACTGGGCCTAGATCCTCATGGTTAATCCTATTTATCAAGGACCTAATGTTGCACTAATCCCAATCTACTGCACCATTACAACATCTGCAGCCTTTTTATGGTGTTTAGAGTGGTGTGCTGAATTTAGATCTAGGGCCACAGGGGAATGCTCAGATGCTCACTTCACAAAAAGCCCACGTTCCACATAGGCTGATAAAAAGATGACACATTAGATTGAAACCAGTCCACCAAAATGGTTGTGGGAATTGTCCCCAGGAGCTTGATTTCTAGGGGGAATTTTTATTTAGAAAAATGCTGCCAACATCGAAAGCCTGATAAGGAGCAGAATGTAACACAGTAAGAATCGTCATATCAGTGAATTCCAGAATATCAATCACCATGAAGACTTCGAAGACATAAAAGCATACAAATACTACGAAGGAAATTCAGAAATTATTTTCGTAATTTATGGAACACGTGTGCCTTGTCCGAGAATAAAAAGACCAAAAGCGAACAGTTTTGATTTGTTACAGTGTCAAAACTGCCAACATCTTTTTCAGATGCCTCTACATCACTCAGAAATTACAACATTCAGGCAAAGTTGTGAATGCAGTAGCTACATGTTACACAAGAACTGTTGTTGTAACAGAGCTTTTGTCTCCTATCCAATAATTAGCTAACCAATTATGGAAAATATGATTGTGTACTTCCATCTAATAATATCCTAGCTGTGTTTCTCTGTCCTTATTGCTGGTTCTAAAATACATAATGTTTTAGACATGGTTGTGTGATGTACACTTTCTCCCAAACCATATTCAGCTGTACATTCTGCCATGGGTGCAGAGGTAGGGAATGGGGAAAATTGCCCCATCTGGCTTTTTACCTTGGACCTTCAGTGCAGCGGTTATGGACCACAAAAGAAGGCCATGCACAAAACTGAGGAGGTATTCTAAAGCCCACCCTTGACCCCTTGAAGTACACAGCCTCCAGAGTTCTGCATACCCACCTATCATTTTGGAAACCGTCCTGTCCCCCCCCCACACACTTTTTGCTCAGGTAGACCTTCCCCTCAGGCAGCAAAATTTTTCAGCCTTCCTGGGTTGCTCCAGTCACCCCAAGGGAAGTGTGGAGGATGCTACAACCCCAGCCAAGTCCGTTCTTTGCCTCGTTCACTCCATTACCTTTCCTGTTTGGTTAGTCAGGACCTTTAAGGGTGGGACACAAAGCTATGCGTTTTTCTTAAAGGTCATTTCCCAGTATTTCAATCATCTGGGGACGGTTCTAAGGAACACAAGTTATCTATTAAATACAAGACTAAAGACAACCTAAGAAGGCATATCTACCTGTGGATGACACCAGGAAACTGGGCATAGACTCTCTAGGAACCTTGACATAAAATCATGGTCTTTAACTCTTGGGTCACTGGGGAATTTGGGAAACTTGATTCTACTCAGTGTCCTCTTCTTGCGACAAGTAACAACACTCCACTTCCTAGTTCCCCCTAACTGCCCCCATTTCTCAGTTTCCCCTGTGCTTTCTGTTCTAATGAGAGCCAAACCTCCTCCATTTGATTAGTTTTCACTACTGAATTTTCAGCTTCCATTTCAGCCTACCAAATCTCTAGCATCCCACCCTGCTTCTGTTAAAGCAGGGGTCAGCAAATTTTTTCGGCAGGGGGCCAGTCCACTGTCCCTCAGACCTTGTGGGGGTCCAGACTATATTTTGAAAAAAACCCCCACAAGAATGAATACCTAAGTCCCACAAATAACCCAGAGATGCATTTTAAATAAAAGCACACATTCTACTCATGTAAAAAAAACCAGGCAGGCCCCACAAATAACCCAGAGATGCATTTTAAATAAAAGGACACATTCTACTCATGTCAAAACACGTTGATTCTCGGACCGTTCACAGGCCAGATTGAGAAGGCGATTGGGCTGGATCCAGCCCCTGGCCTTAGGGTTGCTTTAACACATGGGTAGACAAACTAAGTCTCTCTTTCCCAATCTATCCCTATCACAGAAGCAAAGCAGCAACTGTAAGCCATTAGTCCAGGCATGCTGGTGCTTACGCATACATTCTACTCCCAAGTAACCATTTTATGATCTCTAACCATTTTGGTGGTATTAACTACACAGCTCTTTCCCTCTCCGATAACGTTTTGGTGTTCTGCAACTAAACCCACGCTGATTTAATCCAAATTGAGACTGAGTGGTATGGTGCTAATTCCCCATGGCAACTGACATGCAGAGCAACATCCTCATGGAGACTCTGGGCCCAAGATCTAAAAATATCATGCCTCTGCAGTAATGTTGCACATGAGTTTATGTGTTTCATGTGATCAGGAACACATGTAGGCTTGGCAACATCATGTAGTGCTTCCTTGGCTGAAGACTTAAGTTGGAACAAGCAACAAGAAAGAGGAGGACTGGGCCCCAACAGCCACTCGAAGAAGCTTTACCATGCTGCAGCCTATCCCTGTTGGATTCGCTGCACACACAATTAACTAATCTATGTACCCACATTGTTGCAAGGACACAGTCAGCAATGAATAAAGACTCAGAACAGTGTGACAACCTCAGTTAGATTCTAGCATAGCCTGCACCAGACAAGTAGTAAACTGAAACTTTAGTAAACTGAAACTATTAAAGGTCTGCATAATGTTAAGATCTACCGCATGCTTTAACCACCTTATTATGCTCTCTGCATGAAGTAAGCTTGTGGGGCAACTCTTCTTCTTTGCCAATGTAACTGGTAAGTTTGCCAAAATGACAACAAAGGAAAAGCTATTTAAGTGGGCTACCTGTTTAAGTATTAGAGGATTCATTAATTATTGTAGGAAAAGATTTGTTTGTTTGAATTATGCAGATATTTGATAATTTCTGCTCTTAATTTCAGTCATCCTAAATGTTTCTGGATACTATTATGATTCATAATTTCCCACGACTGTTCCTCCTGTGTTCCATTAAAATAAGTTAAAATAGACACAGTACATTCATTAGTAACCTTAAATGTTGATTCACTAGATAGGTTTATCTATGTGAATCAATGTTCAGTGTTACTAATCAATTTTATCATACAGTTTAGCACATATAAACTATATAGTACATATATTATGAGAGTAATCTTATGTGCTTAAATATATCATGTTATCTGACAGCCTTTCAGTGTCCCTGTGGAACAGCAATGGCTTGTATGTAAGAAAGACATCCATTCATCGGCAGTTTCTGAACTGTGAGGGCAGGTGAGCTTTTAAGAAGGACTGGGAATCTTTACACCTGCAGATGAGAGATGGGGAAATGATTGAGAGAGATCTCAGAACTAGGAGATAAGGCTACCATACAAAATATGCAAATTAACTGTGGTGAGCTTCTGTGGAATGTCCTATGGGAATAAAGACTCACCCCCACCTGCCTGCTACATTTTGAATGCTCCCATTTTATTTCCTTGTTGGATAATATTCTCTCTTGCGTTTAGTTTTAAGCTTTTAAATTAGGTTAGCTTATTTGTATTACTTCTGTATGGATTTATTTATTTTTTGCATTTATTGACATTATTTCTATCTGTTCTTAATGAATTGTTACATTTATTATTGCTCATTTGGTATGTAATGAGCCGTTTTGAGCACCACTGTGGAAAAGTGGAATGCAAATGAACTGATGATGATAGATCTTAAAACAGACTCGGCTTTCATGTTGCAAGCCAACCGCCTTATCCCCCCCAAATGAGGGCTCAGTATTTCCTTTTTTAAAAAGAAAGAAAACGCATGCAAGCTGAAAGACCAAACTGGCTTCACATTAGAAGCTGGATTCTGACATTCCCAGGACAATTATGAAGTTGTGTAAATCTCTAGCTGCCTACTAGTCAGCAGAAAATAACTATAAAAAAGCAACCTAAACAACAACAAAAAGCTTACTTCTTTTAAAGACATACTACCTCATATCATGGCAGAATGGAAAATGGCACGATGTTTTCAGAAAGGCAAATGTTATACATATATTGCTACAGAAACTTCACTGGGTTGATAAGGGCTTGGAATAAGCAAATCACCAGTGTTATAAAAGCATGGGAATGTTTATCTTTTGGCTCCATTAGCACCTTTTTATTAAACAATTTTGGCTGAGTGAAGGCCTCTCAAGCTAAGTGTGGGGTGCTGGAACATGACAACAATAAGAAATTATGCCTGCACAATATCAGATGTGCACAATTTGTGATCCCAAAAGTTGGATTCAGCCTACTAGAAGCTTAATAAATCTCCTGTTTTTACTGCCTGCCTGGGCCTGCAAAAACAGGAGTTAAGGACTTGGCAGGCTACAATACATTTGGGCTACATTTGGTTGTGCCGGCCAGCCTGACACCTTTTGAAATTCCCACGATGAAGCAAGACATGTTATATAGGCTGTTACACACACAATCACACAAAAAGACACACACACTAAACTCAAGTTAATTGCATGCAAAAGCTGCAAAAAATTTAGCAGGGGCAATCAGAATAAGATCTATTATTTGTTTAATTTTCTAACATTGCTCAGCTTTTTTTCTTTTCCTTTTTTAATCAAACGAAAGCCTATTGGCTCAACATGTTTTATCTGTGGCTAAAGGATCATGTATCAATTCTGCCATTTGTATTGATGTAAATGTATTTTGTATAGCTAACTATTTAGCTCTATCCCCAGTATATTTTCCTTTATTGCTACGGCTAGTGGCTAATGAAAATAAAGTTTCTATCTATCTACCTACTAAACTCAAGTTAATTGCATGCTTGTTGAGGTATGATGGAAGTGAGGAATAACCTTATCTTTCTGTATATGGAGATTAGCATTTTTGTGATTGAACTACATGTACAGTACATCCCATCATTTCTCTGAGGAGAAGCAGCGCCCCTCCATTTTCTTCCCCTCATACAACCTGTTTGTGGGCTAGACAGTATGTGGCCATTCAGTGAACTTCAAATATGAGGTTTTTTAACCTGAGTTTCCTCAGTCCTGGCCTAGCCTAGCCCTCTATTAGGGATACTACCCAGGTTCCCAAGTGAAGCACTTACTTATACAGGAGCAAATTCCTAAGGAAGTAGGTGGTATTTTACAGTTTGGGTACAGTTTGGCTCTCACCTAGTAAAAGGTTTTAAGACATATTCCACACATTACTTTCTCTTTCTCTTATAGTCTGGTCTACTGCATTTGCAAGCATAAATATTAGAATCTATTATCATTATCATTATTTAAATAGGGCTGCCATATTTCAAAAAGTAAAAACCAGGACACCCCAAAGGTGGTTGAGCTCCCCCCCCCCAGGAAACACCCAAAACTGTTGAGCTTTTTAAAGGAAAACCCCAAAATGCCAAAAAGGTGATTTTTCGATTGACTTGCCTAAGATCCAGGCCAAAGCGCCACAGCTAAAAACAAGAAGCGCTTACAGGTAAAAACAAGAATTGCTAAAAACATAGAAAAAACAATTGTTGAAACAATTAAACATCATATACATTTTTAAAAACCAGCATACAAATATTTACAATAAAAGCAGCATAGCACCAGTTATGCTTCCTCCCTATCTGGGCACTCAAAAGTCCTGACTCTTTCAGAATAATTTTCTTCCCCCAGCTACACCCCCACCAGTTTGTGACAACATGGTTTTCACAGAAAGCAGATGGTATGCTAGATATCAGCTTTCCACGCTTCTGTTTTAATACAGCTTACAGCAGTCTTGCGCTTCTCTCAAGCTAACTCTTGATGAACAGGCAGGGATGAAAAGGAAGCTCACGTGCGTGACACCGTACCCAGCTGAAAGGGGACAGTCACACAAACCAAACTGCCAAATGAGAGTAAAGAAAGAAAGACAAAAGGAAAAGAAACATTCTTGTTTCTTTTTTCCCTTTGGAGTCCTATGTTTGGGGCACTTGCTAAGTTTCAGGGACTGTGTACTAATGCAGGTGGTGGATGGCTGATGGAGGACCCTGGATGCGAGACAGGGAAATGTCGGTTTCCCAGGGTGAGATGTTAGGAGGAAAAAACAGGGGTGCCAGGTGAGAGCTGGGAAGGGCAATTTGTGGGTAATAGGGGCTGAAAACCCTTTAGGGGACGACTCCATATTTTACTTGTTCTGTTTGTATTTTTTTTGTAGCTATTATTGTATTGTGAAAAACTTGAATAAAAATATTGTTTAAAACAAAAAAATACAAACAGGAAAAATACTGGAGGGAATGCATGCATGCATACAACCCCAAGTAGTCAATATAATCACTTCACACATCTGAAGTGTTGGTGGTATGGTACTATCGTCTTTCAGCTAACACTATTATCAGGGAACTCTGATAGCAGTGTTAGCTGAAAGAGGGTATACACAGATAGGAGACAGCCTTGCCCAGCCAGCATGGCCAATGCAAGTTGCAGTCCCAAACATCTCGATCAGAAAAAAGATGATCCACTCTGCAGCATCCTTATATAGCCGGCTGGGACAACTGCAAGCTGCAGAGTGAAACAGAAGACACTTGCTTATTCCTCTTGATTAGCCAGCCTCAGCCTCTGCCCTTTTCCTCAGTGAAGACGACAGCTTGACTGCTCCACTTCACCCTCAACCATACATTAAAATGGAAAGGGAAAATAATTGACTGAAGATTCTACAAGTAACTGACTGTGCTATGGAACAATTGTGTTGTGTAACGGTATGGAACAAAGCCATGGGGAATTGCTCTAAAAGGCATCAGAGAACAAATGTGAATTATCATGCCCATTGGCATTTTCATTAATGCAAAGCGAGCAAGCAATGGAAACTTCACAAAGGAGATATCTAGATTTTATTTTATTTTTTGCTTTAGCATCCCAAATTCTCCAGTCCAAATAACATTGTTCAAATAAGGCATGAGGTGGGTCTCCTCTGTTTCAAAAACAAATTCCGATGATAAGTGTTGGCAGACGTACAGAACTTGGGATATTTTGACACGGATTTGGATAGAAGAGGAGAGGGGGGAAAAAGAGGGAAGAAGCCTTGAAAATGGAAAGGTAGTTTTATGGAATGAAGACACAAAGACATTTATTCATTCACTCACGCACTGACAGTATAACACAGACATCTGCCAGTATACAAAAAGGCTTTGAGTTGTCAGAGAAGACCCATTGAAATGAATGGCTATAATTAACTTTGGTCTGTTAATTTCAATGAGTCTACTCTGAATAAAAGTATATTTAAACAACTCAGGACTGCAATACCTCAAGGACCACCTCTTCCCATATGAACCTATCCAGTCCCTGAGATCATCTTCTGAGGCCCTTCTTCGCGTGCCTCCTCCTTGAGAGGCCCGGAGGGTGGCAACTCGAGAACGGGCCTCTTCTGCAGTGGCTCCCTGTTGGAGAATGCTCTCCCCAGAGAAATTACCTAACGCCTTCATTATACACCTTTAGGCGCCAGGTAAAAATGATCCTCTTTAACTAGGCCTTTGGTTGACTGACATTCAATGCCCTTTTAAAAGGTATTGTTTCCCAGGGGTGTTATTGGGTTGTTCTTGTTTTTATTTTCATTATGTATTCTGTGTTTTTATATTGTGATTTTTATCCTGTGAAGCACCCTGAGACCTGTGGATATAAGGCGGTATAATACTACTACTACTACAACAACAACAACAACAACTACTAATAATAATAATTGATGACAAATCTTTATTGCTTTGCAGTTCACCTCTTATTGAATTTTAACAGAACATGCCAACCAAAACCCCCCAAAAGGTACCAAGGGCTAAAAAAAGTGTTATTTTAATGGGAAATTTTGGGGAAAGAGGAGCTAGGCAAGGATGCAAGCTTAAATTTAGGGACTGCCTATGGAGCACAATGAATGCCCCAACCCTAAAATTAAGGAATGGACCCACCTTGTGATTACTTCTGTTGGGACACCCTTGCATTCCCAGTTCAGGAAAGCCTTTATGTTACTACAGGGGAATGTTGGCGTGGGGGCTTATTTATTGAAATTGAAAATAATTCCCACTCTCCTGAAAATCTGTAAAATGCCCTCTTAGCGCTTATTTACACACAATTTTGCAGTCGTAGGCATGTTAAGTGGTGACCTGCATGTGGGAATGAGCTGCCAAGGATCTAACACCAAATATGGGGCTTTCATATTTTAATCAGCAGGGATCCCCTCAACCTCGAGGCTGTGCTGGAGCTGCAAGTCATCAAGGACGAGTCTGGACATGCTTCATCATGTGTAGTGGCCGAGAGTGCAATCCTATACACAATGTTGCTAGCCTCGTCATCCCTGACATTTTATCAGTTTGGCTTGGGCTGATGGGAGTTGCAGTCTAACAACATCTGGGGAGCCTCACACTGGCTACCCTTGCTTTACACACTTACCTGGGAGTAAACCCCATTGAACTCAGCAGCTGTTACTTCCAAGCATCCATGCTTAGAATTGTACTGTTAATGTGATGGATAATTAAAATCCCACTTCCCTACACATGTGTGGATGAGGAACTTCCTATTATTTATTACATTCCCTCCTTCGAATTTAAAATAAATCTTATGAAATCAGCACAAATGTTTTAATTGCAGAAAACATTGATTTGGAGGCCAAAGTTGAGCTTGAAATAATATCTGGCTTTTATTCACAGCTAAACCGAACCTACCTTCCGATTTTTAAAGGCATTTTGATCTAGCCATTTCAAAGGCCATTAAAATGCTGCCATCCACTGCCTCTTTAAAATACTGCAGCTCAGAAGAGGATTGCCTCATCCCCTGCAAGACTGGTTCCAGTGCAACATGCGAAACACTTCCAGGTTCAGTAAATGGTAACCCTTCAAGTGCCAAACATTTCTCCTGCCCGATAAATCCAATGCAAGGAAGTGCTAAGACTTGAAACATGTCAAAATATTGGTTCTTTTGAAGCTTAACTCTGACAGTTAAGTGTCACAGTGGGGATTCAATTTGATAAACTTATGCTGCTCCTGGTTTTTAAGTTTTAGCTTGCAGGCTTTTTGCATTCTGAAACTGAAAGTTTATAATTTGTGTTTCTGAAATCCCCCCCCCCCCAATTCCGTGGAAAGTGGCAATAGCCATTGACTGTCAGCAAATTTTTTTTGTTTTTAAATCACTGGCTCATTTTGAGAAAAAACATCTTAATAATTAAAATATTTGCACATGTAGGGTGAAATTACTAAAGGTAAATGTCAAGTAAAAATAAGCTTAAATTTATAAATAAGGGAGTAGCTTTTGTCTTCCCATTAAAGGAGTCTATTCATTTGAATGTGTTCGAACAGATCAGGATAAATATTAGGCTGCAGCCTGCTCAAGATCCTGTGTCCTGTGAAATAGTCTTCAATTGCAGAATCACATCCACAAGAGGAAAGGCATTAAAGCAACAATGAGAAATGCCAATTCCTCAGTTCTAAGCGACAGAAGCAACCACAGAAATCACTACACCTCTCTCAGTATTTCCACTTATCACACTATCATTTCCTTTGTTATGAGACAATGTAAACAGATAAGATAAACCAAATTATGCACTGCCCCCAAGATTAGGTCCAGACCCCATTCAGAGCTTCAGAAAACAGCATGCCTCAATCTGAAGGGTTTTGAAGGCTGTTTAACTCAGTTTTAGGGTCCAAGGCAAAGTCTCTTTGGTGGTGGGGAGGTTTCATCCTCCACCCCTCAATTTGCTGTTGGGAAATAAACAATAATCTATATTTTTTTCATTTTGAAAAGTGGATGGAATTTGCATGCCCAGCATCCCTTTAGTGAGGATTAAAACTGCCAATGCACAAGCAAACAGGTCCAAGAATCTTTCTACTGGGCATGTTGAAATTCTGATTTTTGATTATTATTTTTTAAAGGAAAAACCTTACAATTTCTCCTGCAACTGTGGCTAGAACTAGGTGAGAATGCTTAGTAACTCCTATACCTAGCTTTAAATGGGCTGGGATGTTTTCTTTCTTTATTTATCTATCACCTGAGATGTCCCTTTCCGTACCTGTAGTCTAAAGTAGCACAACCCTGGCACCTTAATGACAATTATGCCGTCAGTTGTCCTAGATGTAATGGACAAAGTAATTACAGATTTATTTAGAGAATTTGTATGCCACACTTAAAAAACAAAAGCAACAAACCTCTCTGGATGGCTTGCAATAAAGACAACTTAAATACAAAACCATTCCAAGGTGGAATCTGCATCAAAACGAAACACTTCGGCAGAACAGACAAAACCTGACCCAAAGGAGCTTACAGCACAGGCCAGAATGCACAACAAATACAAAGATCTTAGCCCAGTGCAGAAATGGCATCAAAGACTGTGCCAGCAGAGCCTCCCTAGGGATATTATTCCATAGATTCCCTTTTCAATCATGGCATCTCATCTCTCCAATCGCCACATGCCTAACATCAAATGGCTGGGGCAGAGGGGGGCATGGAGGCATGTCTCCGATAACGTCAGAGTTCAGATATACGTTTCCATATATATCACACTACACAAAAACACATATAAATTACACTAATAACTGAACATTGTGGTCTTCACAACGCCAGTATGAACTGACAGCCAGCCAGCATGGAAGCCCTGGCTGCAAATCCTGTCAGCCATGACACTCGCTGGAAGACCTTGAGCCACTCTCTCTCAGCCACACCTACCTTGCAGGGGGGTTTTTTGAGGATAAAATGGGGGGTCGGGGAGACAACCACTTCTTTAAGCTCCTTGTGAGAAGCAAACGATGTAAATATAGCAAGCAAGCAAACAAGTATGTAAAACAAAACTAAACGAGGAACCTTACTGTTCACAATGTCTCCCTGAAGCTGAAGAATCTGTGGGACAGGCATTGTGAGAATAACTATGTCAAACTGGTCCGAGGAGCCTGTGCTGATGCAGACCTCCCACTTCTCATCTCTGAGGCAGATTTGTGTGACGTGGTGGTTATAGAAGACATCAGCACCTGCTTCGAAAGAAAGAGAGAACCTAAGAGATATCTGAACGAATTAACAAACAAACATCACCCGTACTTTAGTCACATCAATGTTGATGCTACACACTTTTCTCACAGATGCCTTTGAAGGCTGTCCAGCAACTTCATCCTCTTAAGAACACAGCTGCACAGGTTTTGACCGGACCCAGTTAGGCAGAACATGCGACTCCACTTCTTTCCCATCTTCATTGGCACCTGGTCTGTCTCAAGTCCCACATAAACCTGCTTGTGCAGTAGTTCAGAGCAGCCTTTTCCAAATTTGTGCCCTCCAGATGTTTTGGACAACAACTTCCATCAGTCCCAGTCCCTGATGCAGCTGACGGGAGTTGCAGTCTAAAACTACAGCACCAGGTTGGCAAGGGCCGCCCCTGGGAGGCCCTCCTCTGGGTTTTTCAGCCATCTTAGATGAGGTGGGCTGTGGCAGTGGAGAGGGGAAGGTTCTCCATTGTGGAACCTCACTTTGGGAATTCTCGCAGCGCCTTCCTATGCATATCTACTGAGAGGCAAGTCCTGTTCAACAGGACTTTCTCCTGAATATGGAACAGTGCCTGAAATATTTTACACACTTCCCTATGATTAAGAGCTATTGAACCCAACAAGGCTTACCTCTGAGTAGACACATATGTTGCAAATGCCTTTTTGGTGACAAAGACCTTCTTTAAGTTTCATGTGGTATTTTATGTAGCTGTTCATTGTTCTCTTTCATTTATAACTGTTGTTTTTAAATTGTATTGATTAGTTTGTATCTTTCTTTTTGTCACATTCAAGCAACTCCACTGCAACTAATGGACCTTATTTTCACATGGTTTTCTTCTAGCAGCTGAGAATAAGCCAGCTAAATATGCCATAGATTCTTGGCTTTAATCCCACCTTAAATCACAATGGACCTGGTTCTTCTCTGCTCCATGAAGTGACAGAAAGAAAAACCAATCTGCAAATATTCTTTTCTCTCCCAGCACCTTCCTGTCCGGACCTCACTTGCTAGCTTGTCCTTCTGTCTGCCCTGCCACACCAGCTAATACAAGTGATATATTAACTTTCTAATTTTCTCCTCTGACATGAACTACTGTACACAGAGGGTGGACTGTGAGAGTCAAAGTGTAAGTCTGGGACACTGAAACAAGCAATGGTAGAGTAGGGTAAGTATGTAAGAGAATGGAAAGAATTTGGGGCTCTGTTTCTTCCAGCTGGATGGAACCCAACTTGAAGAGGTTCAACAGCTTTTTCATTGGTCTTCATTAGTTAATCTCAGGCCTGTGGTAAGGAAAGCAGCTATCCTCCAAGAAACAAATCTGCCTTCATAACTGACACCTGTTTGGTTAAGAGAGCCAGCCAGATCTTGCTCACCTGCTTAGAGTGATAGTCAGGAAGGCAAAGTAGCACATCCCCGATGGCTTTTAGAACGGGCTGCAAGACCTTCCTTATGCAAATGGCAATGGGGAGGGGAGGTCACTTTGGCTGGATATTTAACTGCTGCAGCAGATGTTTTACTTGTCTGCAATTTGCTTTTATTAACAGTGGATGATGCAGTTTTAATTATGAGTGAAGAACCTTGCAGCTTCTCCGGAGCCATTTTATCATCATAACCAGGTTCGAAACCCAAATGAAAAAGGCCAGAAAATGCTTTGCCACCATGCACACAATAATTTGCTGAACTGAGCATAGGATGCAGAGAGAGATAAATATTTTAACTAAGTTAAGTACAATAATGCATAGACAGGCTCTATTTCTGTTCCACCATTCATTAGTCTATGTGTGGGTGTGGAGAGAGAGAAGCATGAATTTATAGTAACAAATAAAAATAGACTATAGGGTTTATCCATAGTAAGATGTCACCTGCCAAATGTGATTTTATAAACACACCAAGAATGCAATTCTATACACAATGGCCTGAAAGCAAACTGCATTCATCTCAATTGAGCTTCCTTCCTATTAAACATGTGTAGGATTGCACCAAAAGATTCACTTTTAAATGTGGGGCATGCTTCCGCAACAATATATTTAGGATCATTGTTTCAAGGTCTATACCTGACTCCTTTAAATAGTGCTTCACAATTGATGAAATTCCCTCTGGTGTTACAAAATTATCCGCCCCTTCCTTCATCTGCATTCCTTCTACAGGGGCAGTTAATGGCCGCAGCACTCCGTGAGTCAGCAGATCTTCATAGAAGCTGAAAACAAGCAAAACAAAAGCATAAACACATCAATGTCAAATTGTCTATAGCTACTGTATTAACTATGTCCCCAAAAGGATGCTTCTGTTTGAAATACCCAACTTAAAGTTGAATGATCAAATCCACAACCATTAAAATCAAAAGGAAAAATATCCACATGCGCAGCAATGGCCTTTGCATTCACCAGAAAGATATTGCTACTTAAGATAAATTACCAAGAACTGATTTCACAGCCCTAATTTTAAGATCTGATTGACCAGTTTATATGTGCTTGTGTGTGTGTGTGTGTATGAAGCTAATCTGCTGCCCTAAAGATGCTATGTAAGAATGTAAGACAGTTGTCAACCTATGGGAAGCCATAGGTTCCCAGAAGTTGGGAATAACAGCACTCTCCCCATTTGTGATTCCAAGCAACTGGCATTCAGAGGCATATTTTCTTCAACAGTGGAGGTAAAACCCCAACTACCAAACCCCAGTCAGCACTGCCAGTGGTCAGGAATGCTGGAACTCCAAGAACATCTGGTACTAGGCCACTTTGCTTGGCAATACATCAGGCCTGAGGAACTTTTGGCCCTCTGGATATGCACAGAATGCAGGCATGGAGACAGGAATCAGCGGCCCCAAAAAGGCCTGAAAGTGCACGAATGCTGCCTGCTGAAACCTCAGAAGGCAAAGGTCTGTTAGTGCCAGTATCCTCTTGCAACTAGTAAAACCAAGGCAAATGCTGAAAAATATCTGAAACTGCAGTAGAAATAATTAAAGTAACAAAGAAAAAAAAGCAAACTGCAAAATATGTTTATTTTAGTCAGGTCTTCATTCTCTTCTGTGATGAATTAATTGCTACACACCCAGTTTAAAGGGAATGCAATGTGGTCTTAATTTGGATGACTACATTATTGGGTACTCCTATTGTTATTGTTCTATTGTAAAATCTTGAGCACAGCCTTGGGAGGGCAATTGTAGCCTGGGAGAGATTTTTATAACCCACTGAGTAAGTAAATAATAAATAAAAATAAAAATTGTCCTGATTACACAAGTCACAGATTCTGGCTTTCCTTGATGAAAGGATCTGGATTAAATTTATTTCATTCTAGCACAGCCTCTTTTCAGCCCAGTTCAAATAACATATTCCTACGTTCCATGGGAAGGAAACAGCAGGTGTAAGGGGACTGCACCACCTGAGTGGTGGGCCGTCTGTGCCCTCCAGATGTTGTTGGACCTCAGTTCACATCAGGCAGGAATGATGGGAGTTGGGAGTCCAGGCCACATTTCCCCATCCTTGCCTTATGTTCTGGTTGGGAGAAGCAAGCCCTCCTGCCCCGCCTCTCAAGATCAAGCAGAAATCTACAAGCTGGAAGCAGGTGTCCCTGTGCCCAACTCCCTCTCTCTTCCTAGTGAAAGATGACTATACAGTTGCTCATCATCACAAATTTATCATCACACCTATCAAGCTTACCAAGAATGGAAGCTACTCAAATTCTTGTTGAAGCTACCCATGTTCTTACCACACTGTCATGTCCGAAGGAAAACACAAGGATAAACAACGTGACATGGGAGAACATGAAAAGGAAATGATGCATGCCTCAGGCCATAAAGACTTTGCTATGTTTCCACAAAATAGTCCTGTGTAATGACTCTGCCAACAGAGATTCAGCAGGTGCCTTCTCTTTCAACTTCAAAAAACATGCTGAAAACTTCCGTATTCTGTCAGGTTTATGCAGGCAACTAAGAAGGCATATTTCTGTAACAGTTAGCTGATCTATGATTTTGAATGTTTGTATTTTTTTTAATGGTATGGTTTTGTGAACGTGAAGAGTTCACTAGCATGAGATGTAGTACTGGCTTCCTGGTTACATGTCTGGCAGCAGCTACTACCCACTACGTACAGAGAAACAGAACAAATAGGGCCCAAACCTGTCAATTACATCAGAGATCCGTGTTGAAAGCTACAAATGGCACTTTCTTTTTAAAAAGCAAGTGATTTAGATCAGGGTTGTGAAGGGAAATACCTGTCTAGGGCCTCCCTTGCCATGTGCCGGGTTGCTTTGAGCCACCATTTTAAGTTTCCCACAATACCTTGAAGCACTTGATATAGCATTGTTCGAGGCCAGTAAAATGGTCGCCAACAGGCACTGATTGGCAGAGCAGCATCACGAGGTAAGCCTACCGGATGCATGGAGGACAATTTGCCGAGGACTGCTTCAAGCCTGTAGTCAGTCGTAAGTAGAACAGTCCTCTTCCAACAAATACTACTTGTGAGCTTCCATAGATCAATGCAGACATGCCAACCGGATCAATGCAGACATGCCAACTGATCAAGCAAAAATAGGCTGCCAAACTCTTAAACCTTTCACAGGACTTTGATGTCAAAAAATTAACAGGTGAAGCTTTTCACAGAATGGAGATAGGTAGGGCTGCTAGCTAAAACAGTCTGCTACTCACACTAAAGGCATTAGCTGGTTGAGAACTTGGCAACCTTACACTACCTGCTCTCTGAAACAGAAGACTAAACTTGATGGGGGGGAAATCTCAACTTTCACAGTATCCTTATGTTAACAAAGATTTGCAATTGCTCTTTCATATACTAAGAATGTGCAATATTTGTGACAAAAGACCTACATGAGCCACTTAGGATGCTTCAACACAGTCATACAGACACCGATGCTTCAGAAATGATGAAACACAACTGTAGCTTACAAGTGTGTACAAAACTAAAGCAACCTCTTATTTTAAAAAAACAAAAAAACAAAAAGTGAAACAGGAAAAAGCTGAGCATGAACAGAGAAAATGCCAACTGAGATTTCATCTCAAGAGTTTCAGTAAGATCTAATTAGCAAAATTAAGGTACTTTCATTAGCAGTGTCACTTTCCTTCTTAAAAGTCACTTTACCAAATTCCCTTTAATCTTTCATTCATTGGTGCTCAGCGGTAGGTTGCAATGTAATCAATAACCACGGGTTGCTGTAACAGTATTGGCAGGTCTCACCCTTGACATATGAACCCCCCACCCCCCCAAAAGAAAAACCCAGCCCGTTGTCATTCATTTCCCCCGCTCACCCTTGGTGCTTTTTGGCATATTCGGGCATCCGAGTGACGTACTGGGCTCCTAGATCTGCCGTGCATTTCGGATCCTGAGTGCTGCGGCTTGTAGCCATTCTTCCCCCTTAAAAATCACGTGCGTGGAGACAAGAAGTTTTTTAAAGCACAGCCGCGCGTATCCAATCAGCTTCCTCCGTGGGGCAAAATAAGCCAGTGGCGCCTAGTAACTGGGAAGCGGCAGGGGTATGGTCAAGTCATTCGGAGCAGGGGCGATGGTTTGTTGCCTAGCGCTCAATTAAGAGCTCAATCCCAGATAAGTGCATGTATAGGATTGCTGCCTAAAGCTGTCTGTTTAGGAATCCGGTTCCAAGTTATAAAGACCCAACAACCCCAGCTTCGTCCGGAATGGGATTTTTCATCGTGTATATCGGGGGAGAACAGATTTCAGGGCTCTTGTGTTTCCCTCCACCCCAAATCCTCCAGCTAGGTGCAAAGGACACGCATTCGTTGATTGACTGACTGACTGACTGACAGACAGACTCTACGAACCTATAAATATACCTAAGCGACGGTAGAGTGTTAAAACACAACAACAGCCCTTCCACACAAAAATCGAGTCCGGTTAACTCGAGTTTTCTGCGGTCTAATTTGGAAAGCGCGTGCGTCATTTTATTTAAACGGTGAGTCAGAAATCCTTGACGCTCCCCTGGCAAATCAGCCGCAGATCTATTAGTAGATCCCGATCTACCTTTATCCAAGCTTGAGTATAATGCACGCTGCCTCGGAAATAAGCCCTGCATAGGAGGACGTATTTTGAAGCCGTGGGTGCTATGCTTAACGCATTTACCGCCGGGACACGCTCAACTTTTTATTTTATTTTTAGTTTAGGACAGCGCTGCCGGACGGCCACAGACCCTGTGCAAAATTACCTGCAAGTCCCAAGGAACACGGCGGGACTTGCCTCTGAGTAAACGTGCAAAGGATTAGGGCGGACACTTTGCAGCGTGCTCATGTGGAGAAGCGCAACTTGGGCGCGTTTATTCCGGGCACCTCTCCTGCCAGCCTTCCCAGATCCCGCAGCCTGCCTGCCCGGTTTATTTATTTATTTTTAATTCTTTTACCCAACAGGATCTACTACGGCCGAAGACGAGAGACCCACCTGCGCCGCGCGCCTTGTCCCACAGCACGATGCGCAGGTGGCGCTGCGGCAGCTCCCTGCGCAAAAGCGCAGCGCACAGGCTGCCCGTCAGCCCCGCGCCCACAATCAGAACCCGCGCCATGGCAGGACCGGCCGGCGGATGGGATCCTCTCCCTCTTCCTGGGTTGCTTGTGCAACCGGGAGGCGGAGCCGACTCGCTGCGGGCCGCCGGCAGAGGGAGATCGCGCCGCTTCCTCGAGAAGGCAGCCGCTGCTTGGTAGCTTGTTCCCCGGTCCTGGTGCCACTGCGAGCGCGGAGGTTCCTCAGAGCCGGCCTTCTCGGTGAAGGAGGCAGGAAAAGGACCTTAATTTCTCCAAGTTAGGAAGCGTGCATAGGAACCCTGTTTTGTGCAAAAACACACCCCGCTCCCTGTTCAGTTGGATTGCGCACCAGAACCAAATTACATACTTAATTACCGGCGCAGGGCCTGCCCAAGACATTTTGGCACCTGGGGTAAACCACAAAAGAGTGCCCCACTCCCCACAGGGGCAGAAGGCGGGGAGTGAAGATCTAAATCAGGAACAAGCAGGGGAATGAAAATACTGTATACATTAGGATCTGCTGCCGCTGTGCATCCTGCCGCCTGAGGTCCCCTTGTCTCCCCTTGCCTCATGGGTGGGGGTCCTGGGCAGCCTTGTCCTGACTGGAAAGGAAACGAAGAAATATAATGAAAGATGCATGCGATTTTTTAAAAAAAGAATATATATATAAATTACAGAAGCATCTTCATATGTAATAGTGACACATCTCAATATTAAGAATATTTCACAATACTCAGTGTAACATACATTAAAACGTTCCAAGAAAAGTTCACAGCTCAGATGCATTAAGCATGTTTCTTGCTTTGAGATGAGCAAACCATAGTTTGCAGCAGTGTCTCAAATGTACACAGGTCAGCTCAGCCACAGCTTACCTTTTCAAATCGGGTGGAAGCTGGTTTGAGGGAAAGTGCATCGAAACAGTAGCATTTCTCAAGAAAGTAACAGAATGCATATGGATTGTGGCCAGTGTTAGGTGTACTTAGCTTGAAATACCAGTGGTGGGAGTGCTGTGGATCCAGTGGCGTAGCGTGGGGGGTGCAGGGGGGCCGGGCGCAACATCTGGGGGTTAGGGTTAGGGGGCGCAAATCCACGGGTTAGGGGGCGCAAATTACTTGCCTTGCCCCGGGTGCTGACAACCCACGCTACGCCACTGCGTGGATCTGGAGTACATTTCAATGTGCGTACAGCCTAGTTTTCGTCATAGGGTGAAGACAGGGCCAGTGCTCTAATTAGGTCAGCTAGACAGTTGCCTAGGGCAGAGACCTCAGAGAGGAGCAGCTTTATACAGATTAGTTTTTGTTATATCTGATAAATTTCTGAAAATATTTTCCTTTTATTTTGCATTTTGGATAATTTTATCATTTTTGAAGTAATTCATACATTAGAATTGTTGGGGGGGTTGGTATATGGTACACACCCTCAACTTGCATGCATTTAACTTGTGCATATTCAGCTTTATGTGCTTGGCAAAATAAAAGTTCATAAAAATAAAAAGGGGAATGGGGAGAGGACAGGCATCTGGCTAAAAAAACTTTGGCAAACCTGCCCACCATTGCAGCTAGAGTGTTTGGTTATACCAGATTTTGGCTTTAGGTGTGATCCCCAGAAACTAACCCCCATGTAATTCGTGGACTTACTCACTTACTGTATATGAGTTAGAACATAAAGTTGATTGGAATTTATGTTTCATGTGAAAAATTCCTTAATTTTAAATGTATTACAGTCGTATCTTAATTTTATTTTAAAATGTATTCATTTTTCTAGAGAGCTATGGGTGATAAAAAGCTACCGTCTGGAGTTCATTGCTGCAAATGAAAGGCTAAGAAAAAGCTAAGGAGCAAGTAAAGCGAGAGGGTTTCCCCCTGAAATACCTTTGTGCACAGAAAGAAATGGAAGAACAAGAATATGACTATACTCTTGTTGAAACTAGCACTGAAGGAGCTGAAATTGATTGATTGGTTGCATTTATTTAAACTCTAAGCCGGAAGTTTCACAAATTGGAGATATTTCTGGAAAACACAAAGAGAAAAAAAAAGGATGTCAAGAAATGTGAGAGGACTGTAAAGCCTTGCAAAAGAAGGTGGTATTTTTTATGCTTTATCTGAATTACAGCGACCCTGCTAACTGGCCTAACAGCTGCAGTGATAATTTGCAGAGGCTTATAAAACATGGACCACAGCAGGTTGTTTCACAAACTTTTCTCAAAATTGTAAAAATTTACAAACGCTCAACTATGTTGCAACGAGGTTGCAAAAGAAACTTGGTTGGCTTGGTAGCTATATCCATTGAATATGTCAAAGCACCAACACTTTGACCTGAAAGTGACGGCATTTGCAAAGGAAAAAGCATGCAAAGCGAAATTTTGAAGTGCCTGAAATTGAGAACAGCCTGGGGGTGAAGAAGAAGCTCGCTCTTTACTCTGGCCTTGTAACACCCGATTTGTCTGATTCGGGGTTTTTTAAGCACACCACAATATCACCCAGCGTAGGAATTTGGAAACTGTGGCCTTGCAGATGCTGAACTCTGTACTCACATCAGCTCTAGCCAGCAAGGGCCGTGGTTATGAGATTTGTAGGCCAGCAACATCTGGAGGGCCACAGGTTCCCTATTCCTGATGTAAGAAGACATGGGATCAGACCAAAGGCCATCTCATCCAGGATCCTGGCAGCCAACCTATGGCAGCCTATGGGAAACCCTTAAGATGTGGGCTTAATGTGTAATGTAAAATATTTCCCAAGTCTGTTTTAATGCTCCGTGGATGACTGCATACAAGACTTAACATCTGTACGTGCATTTGTCCTGGAAGGCAACACTTTGTGCTTGGTAATTTATTTATTTTTTAAAGTTCAGTAATGGTTTATAATAAAAAGGAGGAGGGACTGAGTGACCTAGTTTCCACTTGTGACTCCTAAACACAGGTATTTGGAGGCCTATAGGCCTATACAGTGGTACCTCAGGCTAAGTACTTAACCTGAAACTGTTCTTAACCTGAAGCATCACTTTAGCTAATGGGGCCTCCTGCTGCTGCCGTGCCGCTGGAGCACGATTTCTGTTCTCATCCTGAAGCAAAGTACTTAGCCCGAGGTAATATTTCTAGGTTAGCGGAGTCTGTAACCTGAAACGTATGTAACCTGAAGCATATTTAACCAGAGGTACCACTGTACTTCAGAAACCATTTGAAAGTTCCTAAAGAATCTGTTTAGATATCAGTATTATGTGCACCAAAGTAACTTGTATCAAATAATAGTTACCTGGTTTCTGTTTTTAAGCAAAAATTTTCAGTGTCTTTTTTAAAAACTACAATTGTTGTAAACTGTTCCAATTTTTTAAAAAACAAATTAGCGGTATATAAATATTTCTTAGAAAACAAATAAGTAAATACTGTAGCAAGTTTGAAACTGTGACATAGAGTAGCTGCAACTTTCAAAGGCTGTTGAAGGCAGCTTATTAAGTACTTGCTTTTGTTTGTGCAGAAATAAGTGTCAACCCTGTTTCCTTTTCAAAAATGTGTAGATATGCATGCTGGATGTGCACTAGAAATCCAAAACGTACTTCCTTAGAAACAGCTGAATGATTATGGAACAAGCTGGCACTCTTTGACTGGGCTAGGGGATGGGAGGGAAGCACGATGCAGTTCACATTTAAGGATGAACCTGGCCTATTTTCACTTTCCAAAACAATGTGCAAACAAGACACAGCCATCCCGGGAAATTCAAATTTCTCCGAGATTTGCAGTGCAGTTCTCTATAGCCAAACCATATGTATAAAAATACACACCAGGGTAAAATGTGCACATATGCCTATATTAGTGAAAATAGCATAAAAGGTAAAGGGGCCCCTGACCATTAGGTCCAATTGTGACCGACTTTGGGGTTGCAGCGCTCATCTTACTTTATTGGCCGAGGGAGCCAGCGTACAGCTTCCGGTCATGTGGCCAGCATGATTAAGTCGCTTCTGGAGAACCAGAGCAGCGCACGGAAACGCCGTTTACCTTCCTGCTGGAGTGGTACCTATTTATCTACTTGCACTTTGATGTGCTTTCGAACTGCTAGGTGGGCAGGAGCAGGACTGAGTAACGGGAGCTCACCCCGTTGCGGGGATTCGAACCACAAACCTTCTGATCAGCAAGCCCTAGGCTCTGTGGTTTAACCCACAGCGCCACCCACATCTCTGAAAATAACATACAAAATGCATTATATTAGGGGAAACCACTTTGAAGCAGCAGCAGTGATGATGCTGAGGTACCCCACCCATCTGACTGGGTTGTCCCACCCACTCTGGGAAGCTATTTGTATCTATATTTGGGGAAAGTGCATAGAAAAATGGGTATATTAGGAGAGGTGCACACCAAAATGCTGATGAGCATTTGTGAGGACTTTAATTCTCTCTGCCCCACCTTGCAAAATGGTATGCTAACATAGGGAACTGAATTTAAGATGATAAAAATTAGAAACGGAGAAACTGAAGTTGACACATTGCCCATCCCTAGTTGAAGAGTTTAGATTGTGCTTAACACTGAATTCAGCAGGACTAGAAAGTGCTTAACTTGGGATATGTATCCAGTTCCTTTTTTTATTATTAGAACTATGCATTGGTTTGTGAAATTTGTATGTATCTATTGTGAATGATAAATATTTGTCTCTGTGTGAACTGGTACTATGTACGGCCAGAAGAGGGCAGGCGTATCCTTTGGAATTGCTCTTCACAGTTGCAGCAGCAGTTTAGATAGGGTACATCCCCGTACAGATGAATGTGCTAAGTAACATATATTTATTCTCTCTCGCTCTCTGTGTGTGTTTTCTATTCTTTAGAGATCTCCCAGAAGCGTACTGATTGCAGAAGCTTATTGATTGTTTTAGAAGCGTATTGATTGTAGAAGTTAGGCACTGTGACACTTGCACATACTTTTCTTATGCTGTCTCTTTAATCACATGCAACAAATTCCCGGTTTGCAGAATCGGGAAATAGAAACAACTAGGCAAGTGTAGAATACGAAACCCAGACTCGCACTGAGGAAGCCAGGGCACTTAAATAATTTTTTGTAAGGTAGACACAGTGGCCTAAAATATCAAGCATGATATAAAAGAAGAACTGAACCCTTGGGTCTGACCCAAATATTAAATGTATATGTGTGTGTGGTTTGAGAGTTGCACAGTCAGGGAAAAAACAATTCTGTCCAGGGTTGTAAAGACTGTAGAGAGAATAATTGGGTGCACTCTTCCCACCTTGGATCAAATCTATGCTGCCAGGTGTCATAAGAAAGCTGTAGAGATAGTGCAGGATAGTGCACATCCCGGAAATGATCTCTTTCAGCTTCTGCCTTCTGGAAGAAGGTACAGGGTTATAAAGACTAGGACTAGCCGCCTGAGAAACAGTTTTTATCCAAATGCGATTTTGGTTTTAAATGCAGTGTAAGGTAGTCTCTGTGGGAGTATATTGTATTTAATTATGGGGTATCAGAGTTTTTAGCAGGTTAACCAGGCTGGGATAGCAGGGAAAGCAGGCTTGTTGGTTTTTGAATGTCTGATGTAGATTTTTTCAATTTTGTTGTTCTATATGGGACAATGGCAATAAAGTTTATAGTATCGTGTCGTATATAAAAGCATTGTGATACTAGCAGTTTTATTTTTCAAGCTGCAACAGGCCCATTGGGCAGACCATCCCTGTGTTGCAAATATGTCTGAAAGCGTGACACAAAGGTTGGCAACATCAACCCCACCATGTAAGAACCCCATGCAGACAACCGCAGTGCCTGGAGACAGTCAGGTCATGTATACATGGCAGTGACCAGAAGTGGATCGACTACAGGTGGAGCGCAAATAAATGCCATAGGGCATCTGAAGCACCACAACCAGGTGCCTTCATTTGTCCCAGCTGCAACAAAACATGTCTTTCCCATATGTCCATCTCTACAGCCGCAGTGGGCGCTACAACCGTCCAACAGTTTTTCACCCCCCAGAGGTGCTCCCTCCATTGTCGCCTGGGACAGATGGATGCCAACAACATATCTTAAAGGCAGCCAACAGAGGTTTGTTCCAGGTTTTCACAGGTCCAGACAAGAATCTGAGTACCTGCAGATGCACAGCCTGGTTGGGCTGGGTTGACTCGATCAGGCTAGGTCTTGGGATGACTTAATCCTTGGCACTACGGTTGCTGCTCCTCTGTGTTGCTGCCCGCTGGACCTCACCAGCCCCAACCCCTGGAGTCTATGACCTGAAATGGTGTAGTGATGAATAGATGGCAGAAGAGCAAGAAGGCCACACTTGACTGGGCCAAGTCAAGTCAGTTTACTGTGTGTTAGCAGACGGCCATTGTGTGTTAGCAGACAGCCATTGTGTGTTAGCAGACAGCCATTGTGTGTTAGCAGACAGCCATTCTACACATGAAAATGATAACAAAAGTATTATTATTATTATTATTGAGATTTACATTTCTGCTTCTTAATTTTTAAGTTTAATAGCACAGATTTTTTGAAGCAGGAAACTTAGATATTCTGAAGTATATACTACATCAGACAGCAGAAAACAGGTCTTTGCTAGGAATCAGCTTCCCTTCTGTGATCTTAACAATGGGTAAATATACCTGCAATTGTTTCTAAGATCATTATAAAAAGGGCATTCATGAATTATATCTTCTATTGACTAAACCACAAGCTCTGTCCTTCTTAGGAATTCCTTTCTTTCAGCCCATCCAATCTGCTCGTGGAAGGACATTTAATCTTGCCAATGTGAAGGCTACCCTCATTTTGACGTTTGGTAGGTGGGGGCATTGCAGCAGGGTTGTTTTTTTTTTAACTGACTTAGCTGAGTTTGCTTAGCACCACCAGCAGCAGCTGTTTACTGCTCTGGCTGAACCTTTGCTTCTTTTTCCCCATTTAAAAAAAAATGCTTTGTACATGGTGCAAAGGTAATAGTCCAATGCTATGTCTGGCGTGGCAGTCAGTTGTAGGGGTGCAACTTGGCAGTGCACTGAATGCTAGTGCCTGGGCTGTCAGCCTGGGCAGATGTCTGACCTTACTGACACATCCTTATCCCACCAGTTGTCCACAGGTAAGAACAGGGGGAAACCCTCAAAGTGTTTCCCAATTCCACTGAAGTCTCACCACAAGGCTATGATTTTGAAACAGCATGATTTACTGATTTCTTCATTCTCTTATTTATACAAACCTTGCTTTTTTAAGATTAGCTTTAAGATTAATGTTAATCCTAAAATTAACTTTGAGATTAACATTAACCTTGTTTGACAAAAACTTTCAAAATAGCCTCTGGAAGCCAACAATTAATTGGCTGTCCAAACGTAATTTGCGTAGCTGTTTCACAATAGCTTAGGAAAGCACACAACTGTTCTGATTAATGAGCTAACATTTTCATGAAGATTAACTGGGACCCTGTAAAGATGTTAGATGTATCATTTTTTAAAAGTGTACTTAAATATTTTTTGGGAGGAGGAAAGGGGGATGTAAGCAGAACCCACCCAAGTGGTTGCTTAAACTGTAAGAAGATCTTATCTCAAGTGGCTTGTTGTCTTTTGATAGCCAAGACAGTGTCACAGTTATTTACGTCACCCCTGCATTCTTCTCCCCTCCCTAGCCCCTGAGCTCCACAGTTTATATATTAGAAAGGCTCAGTCAACAAGAGACACAGTTTATTCTAAACGGTATGTAGTGAGAGAACTGTGGCTCCCTTTTGCCATCTTAAATGTGTTAGCTCTGCCCTTCATTAGGTTTACTTGTGTTTTCTGACTTTTGCAGGTGCTGCTGTTTTTTCAGTTGAACCATTTCGAAGCATCGGATCTTCAGAGGTAAATTTCTCGGAACTGTCCAGGGTGTGTATAAGTGTGTATACGGTTAGATCGAAGATGCTTTTAATACTAGATTTATCGTTCACACACAATGTGTACAGCACATGGATTCTGCTGATATAGGTGTAGAAGATGTCCTCTCTCTACACAGAGAGGGGCAGATTGACAGAAAACTGATGCTCGCTGCCTACTGCAGAAGAGAGACCTATGATATATAATGTGGAAAATGTATATGGATGGAGAAAACTTGAGTTGCAGCGGTAGCCATGTTTCATACAAGGGCCAAACGATATGGTACGTTTAGCTCCATATCTGTGCCTTTAAATGCAGGGCTGGTTTGTTTGTTTTACACAGATTGTAAGCATAGGGACCCTGATGCAGATAGGGACCCTAGCATGGTGTTAGGGTGACTTTAACCCACCTGCTGCAGTCCTGGTTCAGACCACCCAACCGACCCCTCAGTGCCTACAATCTGCATTGAGGAAAACCCCCTCTAATTTTCACTTCAATGAGAACTTATTTTTCCCTATTGCTGATCTGGTTTGCTGCTGTGTAGGGGGAAGGGTAGAAACCTAAAGGCACAGATACGCAGCTAATGTAACATGTTATTTGACAGGAAGTGCTTTGTTTATTTTTGTTATTGCAGAAGGGGACCAAATGGGAAGTACTGTTAATTTCTTTGTTCTTGCAAACTTTAATAAGTGGCCAACATTGCAATACTTCTTATCTGCTGAGTGTTGATTTCTGTCTAGGACAGTGGTCCCAAAAGGTAAAGGTAAAGGGACCCCTGACCATTAGGTCCAGTCGTGACCGACTCTGGGGTGTGGCGCTCATCTCGCTTTATTGGCTGAGGGAGCTGGCGTACAGCTTCCGGGTCATGTGGCCTGCATGACGAAGCCACTTCTGGCGAACCAGAGCAGCGCACGGAAACGCTGTTTATCTTCCTGCCGGAGTGGTACCTATTTATCTACTTGCACTTTGACGTGCTTTCGAACTGCTAGGTTGGCAGAAGCAGGGACTGAGCAATGGGAGCTCACCCCATCGCAGGGATTCGAACCGCCGACCTTCTGATCGGCAAGTCCTAGGCTCTGTGGTTTAACCCACAGCGCCACCTGCGTCCCAGGACGGTGCTCCTAAGAGCAGTTAATTCATTTCTTTCTTTGAAAACACTGTTGACTTACCTGAAGTGCAATGACCCGATGAAAGACGCCAAGCTGATCGTTTTAGAAGCTTTGAGTACGCATAACATTGACGCATGTGAAGTTAGCTCAAACTCATCAAATTTGGGTGTGCTAATTAAGATCCATTCCCAACAGGCAAACAGACGATGTCGTGGGCTTCCATTCTCACCTGCTTGGTTTATGGCTCTGCATTAGCTCATGGACTTATTGGGGATAGATCGGTTGATTATGAAGCCACTTTAAATGCGGTAAGTAATGTAAAGCAGGGAATGTTCCTCAAGACACAGAATTGGAGAAGCCCATTAGGGGATCAGTTAAATGGGTTCAGCCCACAAAATGTGTGACCTGTTCTCTGCCAAACATCATTCCACGCTGACTGAGCTCAGATCAACTCCAGGGGACACACGAGTTGGAAAGGTTCTAGGGGCCACAATGATTATTATCATTGGAAAAAGAGAAGCATCCCTAAAAAGAAACGTTATGAGGGATGGGTGAGGGCCCAATTATTACTACCATTGTTCTGTACAAAGAGGGTGAGGCAGATTCTTTTCCTCCCCCTTCCCCATACATGGTATGCTCCTTTGCTGCCTCCCAAAACATTGTCAAAGATGTGAGAGGAAGTGAAAAAGAAGGGAATGCATGAGCAAGGCATGCTCTCATTCACATGGCTGGATTTTACTCCTCCTCCAGACCCTATGAGCTGTGACAGAATACTTACAATACTTACTTGTAGCAGAGCCTTTTAAAGCTTCTCAAACTGATTTTAAATATTGTGTGTGTCCCTGTAGAAATCACTCATCGAGTACTGGGAATACCCTGCTGAAGAACATGATGTCACGACAGACGATGGCTATATACTTACCATCTTCAGAATTCCACATGGCAGAGCTGACAGGCCGGACCCAGGCGCGAGTTTGTACTATAAATTCTTATTTGCTTGATTTCCATTAAGACTTAACAATGCTTAAGAATTAATATGCTTTTAAAGGGGGAATCATTTTCCCCCTCCCTTCAATCCGTGTATAAATATCTAGTTTGCCTCCTGAATTTTAAAATTGCTCAACTTTCCTCTGCTCCCCACTCCCACTCATCTGACCCTTCTCTGTGCATGTCTGGGGCACTGGAAGTGGGGTTAAAAATTAGAGTGGCATAACTGCTACTGGGGACAGGTTAGCTCAGATAGAGCATGCCAAAATATTTGCAGCCAGTAGTTACAATAGACATACATATCTTTTCCAGATATGTATTTAGCAATACAGTAGATCTATAATCTAATATAGCAGCAAGTGATATATTACAGGACAAAAGTTACCATTGAGTGGTGATGTAAAAAATCATCAATTTCAATTATGACCTGCATTCATTGCATTCAGCACTGTTTCCATTCTGCAGTTCAGCTTCTGACAAAACTAAGTTATTCCTTTCACTGGCAGAATTTTAAATAATTACAGAGGTAATCATTTTATTGTTACATTATTCCACACCATTTATTTAAATGCAGAGGAAATGCAAGTCGTGTGTGTGTGTGTGTGTGTGTGTGTGTGTGTGTGTAGTAATCAATTACATAACATTTGTGGACTGAAAACAACAGCAAATGCCAATTGTATTTGCTGGATTGATTTCTGCTCTAGACATGGGACTAAGAAGTGAATATCAACAATTTCTGCTTCTGTTTCCTATGGAATCCTCCGACATCATTGCCTTTGAGCTTGCCAAAGTTCAAAGATAATGATGGGAGGCCAGAAAGTGGGCGGGAGAGGAGAGTGCAGGAAGACGGGGGCTCTGACCATGCACAGACTGGCTCCTTGAGAGGTCCCTGCCTGGCGCGACACCATGTCCTAGGAGAAGCCCAAGGAAGGAGTAAAAAACAGAAAATGACCATATCAATTTAAAAGTAAAACAAAATGCAACACACCACTAAGTAAACTAATGAAGGCCTATTGTGAGAGGCAGGGTTTGTCAATGAGACAGTTTAGATTCAGACTTGATGGACGACCAATTAATGAAACAGATACACCTGCACAGTTGGAAATGGACGATGAGGATACTATTGATGCATTTCAACAGTAGACGGGTGGCGTGTGCTAAATATCCGGTCCTTTTAGGAAGAGGAATATAAAATTTCAACTCACTTTATCATCTGTCCTTGGATGTGCTATTAAATAGTAAACAAACGAACATGCCAATCATACAAGAATCTTCTCATGTTCTGAAGACATTTATCCAAATTCTTTCCCTATCCCTGATATACTGTGTGTGTGCAAATTGAAGCTGCACCTGTGGAAAATTACTGCGTCATAAAAATGGGCCCAGTCAAAGCATCCCCCAGATTGTTCAGCGTCCCTCTCTTTTCCTTTCTTTCAGGGCCAAAGCCAGTAGTATTTCTGCAGCATGGCTTGCTTGTAGATGCTGCAAACTGGTTCCAAAACCTTCCTCATAACAGCCTGGCATTCATGCTAGCTGATGCTGGCTATGATGTTTGGCTAGGAAACAGCCGAGGGAACAGCTGGTCCAGAAGACATCACTTTCTTTCACCCAATTCAGTGGAGTTCTGGGAATTCAGGTAACCTGATTGTTGCACAGCAAAAGTGTGCAGTCTGGCAGCAGCATTCCTGTCCCAGCTATAAAGCTCTCATTACAGACAGCCCCACATTGGAGAATGCATTGATCACATAAGCATCTATTGTGCTGAAAAGATCATAATGTTAGGCCCTCTTCTCTCAGTAACCTCAGAGTATCTGCAGTTACTGAGCACAGTGCAAATGGGAAGATAATAGTCCTGACATAACATTCTGGAATTCAAAGAGTCTGGAAAGTCCTTTGTTATCCCCATGAAGCCAGCTTAATGTGGATAATATTCCCCCCCCCCCCAGCTTTGATCAGATGGCAAAATATGACCTTCCGGCATCTATAGATTATGTTCTGCAGAAAACTGGACAGAAACAACTGTTTTATATTGGCCATTCACAAGGAACCACCATGGGTAAGTTCAAAAACTTGCAACTTGACCAGCAGGTACATGTAAAACTTATTTCCAAATAGGCAAGCCTAGAATTGCAACCTATTTAAAGGTTCCTATTTACATTCACTCTGCATAGTCACATGCAGTGAAATATGAAGTTGTAGATGACAATTTTGCTAAACTTGTTTGCTTGTAGTTGTGTGATGGGTGGGGTGTGGGGTCCTGGCTTTGCCTTTTCCCTAGAAGCTAAAATGTCAACAAACCAGTTCTTCAAGTTTACCATTAAACTCCCCCCCCCCCATAGTTCCTTTCTTTGATGTCAAAACCTGTTCCTCTCTCCTCTTTCTTCCCCTCAGCTTTTATAGCTTTTTCTACCAATCCTCGACTGGCTGCAAAAATCAAGCTGTACATTGCCTTGGCTCCCGTTGCCACAGTTAAATATGCTAAAACTCCTCTGGCAAAGCTCTCTCTGCTTCATGAAGTGCAAATCAAGGTATGCCGTTCTTCTGAGTCTTCACTATACAGATCCAGACCGGAATACCCTGTAGTGGTAAACAATTTAGTGCTGCTGCGGCCTAAGAACCACGAGAGCAACTCCTTACCCTTTAGCACTGTGTGATGCCTGACAGGCTGGGCATCAACACCTGACGTGGCTTGGGCAAGCATTGGAGCTGACGTCAGCCTCTTTTTTTCTCTGTGGCCTGGCGCTGTGAAGTGAAGCATGGTGGCAGTCGTAGTATTGGGTGGCTAGCATAGGCGCCGACTCCATGGGGCTTGAGGGGGCCCGAGCCCCCTCAAAAATTCATTTGGGGGGCTCCGCCCCCCCAATAATCTCCGGCGCCCCTCCAGCAGAGCGCCATCGCCGCCCCTCCCCCAGCCCAAAATGCACAGGGAGGGGCGGGCTGCATGCCTCCTGCCCTCCCTCCCGAGCAAAAGCTCCACCCAATTTCCTTTGGAGCTGATTAATAGGCGCAGCACGCTCTCCCCTATTCGCTCACGAGGAGGCGGCGCCACTTTATTTGCATATTCATGAGCTTATTTATTATTCATGAGCTTTCCCGGGCCCCCCAAATATTTTTTATAAGTCCGCGTCCCTGGTGGCTAGGTCTGCAGTGCCTTCACCGCAGCTGCCCATTTCCTCTGCTGCCTGCCCCCACCTCACTTTGTTCCTGCCACTCTTGGTCTTTAACTTTTCAGGACTTTAGGATTGTCCTTCATATATGATGTACAATTACTTTAGATTTTACCGCATTACACTGAACGTTGTTGTTTTAATATTGTACAAATGTTTGTATTTTCATTTGCACTGGAATCCATGTGCAGATGCCTTTCCAAAATTTTAATCAATTAATAGATAATATAGTTTATTACAAGGGCTCTCTTAAGGCCCACATTTCATCGCATTCCAATAGTACTTAAACTAGAGACATTTGCCATGCAGAGCAGTGTCTGTGCCTGGCCTATCTTAAGTGCTTATAATTTGGGACTTTTTAGATCATATTATCACTCTACGAAACTGGAATAACGAGGATTCTGTATCCTTAACACAAGTGTCACTTTGAAATTTTGCAGGCCATGTTTGGAATGAAAGACTTTTTACCAAAAACTTTTTTTGGTTCTTTGGTTGCTGCTGAATTTTGCAGCCGAAACTTATTGGCCCCCATTTGTGGCAACCTCCTGTTCATGTTGTGTGGATTTAATGAGAAGAACCTAAACCTGGTGAGTAGAATTTTTTAATATATGCTCTTCTGCATTCTCAAGACTATCTGTTCCATCCACCTACTCCTCCTGAATCGCATGTATTATGAAAAGCAATGTCCACACTCAAGTATAGACCACTTAAAGACCAATGAAGGAGCCTGAACATGCAACTGAGTAGATGGTGCCTGGCTTGGATAAACAGAGACACATTATCTGTCTGGTTCTGTCTAAACCAAGGACCTCCGGTCATCCAGATATTGGACTACAATTCCCATGATTCCTGACCTTTGAACATGCTGTCTGGGGCTGATGGGAGTCCAACAATGTCCACTAGGTTCCCCATCACTGGTCTAAGCAGTCGAGGCAAGAAGGGAACAAACTGCAATCATACACAAAATTTCAGCTGTCGTCAGGCCACAGTTCTGTACATCACTGCATATAGCTAATCCTATAAATACTGTTATTCTGAGTCACTTGTTTAACCTTTTCGATGCCTGGGTGGGGTTGTGAAAAAGAAGCTGCTTTATCTTTCAGAGCCGAATAGATGTGTATGCAGCCCAAGCCCCATCTGGAACATCTGTGCAGAATATAATCCATTGGAAGCAAGTATGGTCCACCGGAAATATTAACCTCCCCCTCTCCCATTGTTCATTTTCTTGATAAATGCATACATTTGAGATTCTCTTCTATCTGCAGAGCATCCTTGGTGGTAAACTCCAAGCTTATGATTATGGATTGTTTGACAACCTAGCTCGTTATGGCAAGGTAGAGCCTTTTCCAACTTTTTCAGATTACACTGCCTGATGAAGTGATTAAAACATTGAAGTGATTGAAATTAATTAAATAATAATAATAATATTCTGTACCTTTTACCAAACAACTAAAGTAAAACAAGCTAATAAAAAAATGCTACAGGATCACAATCTGTTTTTTGTTATTTTAACTTTGCAGAAGTATTAGATTATTGTTGTTAACTCTTCTTATTGATTTTTTTAAAAAATCCCCTTTGTAAACCATATTTAGGGTTCTTCTTGTTTAACAGTGCATAACTTTTATGAAATATTTCTTTACATTTCTTCCCCCTCCTCATACACATAAAAAATGGAAAAAACTTTGCTAAAATCTTATTCTGTTTCATTTGAGCTCATTTTCTCTTTCAATCTTTTTTAAAGGTTCAACCTCCTGAATACAATATAAGGAATATGAATGTAACAACAATAGTCTGGAGTTCTGGAAAAGATTGGCTTTCTGGCCCTGAGGATGTCAATATGTTAATCCCCAAGATCAAAAACCTTCTTTACCACGAATATATTCCTGAGTGGAATCATCTGGATTTTGTGTTTGGTCTTGATGCTGCTGATCGAATGTATTATAAAATCATTGAGAATTTAAAAGAGAACCTTTAAGGAAATGTTTCTCTTGGAATAGGAACAAAGTCCCTTTGCTTTCCTGATTGTCTGATTTTTTAAAATAAAGAAATAAACTAATACTTTATAAAACTTTAGCATAGTATTACTGTACCCAGTACATTTTCACCCCACCTCAGATTTAAATGCACATCAGTCAAATTGGATTTGATAAATATATTGCCCAATTTACACATCACCCAGGACATTCCTGATGATGATGATGATTTATTGAATTTATATACAGCCCTATACCCAAGGGTCTCAGGGCAGTTCACAGAATAAAATCAAGATATAAAACAACATAATAACTAATAAAAATAAAAACAACAACCCAATACCCCTGCAAACCACATTTTAAAAGAGCATAGGTTGTAAATCAGATCAATCAACAGCCTGGTTAAAAAGGAACATTTTTGCCTGGCTCCTAAAGGTGTATAATGAGGGCACCAGGCGAACTTCCCTGGGGAGAGCATTCCACAGACAGGGAGTCACTGCAGAGAAGTCCTGTTCTCGTGTTGCCATCCTCTGGACCTCTCAAGGAAGAGGCACATGAAGAAGGGCCTCAGGAGATGATCTCAGGGTCTGATATCTCCTGCCCTGCTGAATTCTACCTGAAAATCATGGAGATTGGCCTTTTCTGTAGTGGTTCCCCATTTGTGAAATGCTCTCGCCAGTGGGGCTTGCCTGGCACCATCATCATATATCTTTAGGCACCAAGCAGAAGCTTTCCACTATTTTATTGTAATATTGTGTGCCACCTCAATCTCCAAGCGTTGCAAGATTCCAGGGTTTTTGGATATGTGGCACAGCAGAGACTCTGGTGTTCTCACGATATGCAGTTTATTTACACATATATAGTGGTACCTTTGTATTCGAGCAGCTTGTCTCTCGAACAAATCGACTCCCAAACACCGCAAACCCAGAAGTAAGTGTTCTGGTTTGCAATTTTTTTTGGAAGTTGAACGTCTGATGCGGCTTCTTTTTGAGTGCAGGAAGCTCCTGCAGCCAATCAGAAGCTGCGCCTTGGTTTTTGAATGGTTTCGGAGTCGAACAGACTCCCAGAACAGATTAAGTTCGAGAACTAAGATACCACTGTATACAACCTGAGCCAACAGTGGAGGGGTTCACAGCATCCACACCCAAAAGGGGTCTTGTTTCTGTTAGAATTCCTGCTCCATGATTGCAGTCATGGGATTGTTGTCTTTCACATGATGTGGTATGTTTTGACTCCACAGAGTGGGATGTGATGGAGACAGGGTGTTTGTGTTACTGTGTTCCATGAAGTGGGACTATTGTCCTTTGTTCTTTTTTCCCTTTGCTGTCTGATGCTAGAGAGAGAGGGAGCCATGTTGCAGTGCTCCGTGTGTGTTTATATGCAAATAAAGTAGATTAGCCAAAATGCTGAGTTCTGTCACGCGAAGCTGTGAAGACTCTGAGGATCCCTAAGTGTGCCGGTGATGTTCAGGCTGAAGAAAGCTTTTGAAGCTCCAGGAGGGAGAGAACATGCCAATTGGGCATGTGTCTCTGCCAGGGTCCTACTCGAGTGTAGGCTGAGCTCCTAACAGTTTTCGCCATAGCCGCAGCCTTGGATTCAAACGTAAATCAAACATTGCTCTTCAGCGTTGCTCTGACTCTCTCTCCAGCTTGCTGTTTTACCTCAAGGTTGCATCACTCCACTCTCATCTCTTGTCTTTTGACTTTCTGAAGCTAGCAGCCAGCTGAGGGAAAGTTTCAACATGGAAAGTTAACCTGGCTTATATTTTCACACTTGCTGGATCCAGGCTTAGAATGACATAAAGCCTAGTCCCCAACCCACACTGTCAAACTCATGACAGTATCAATGTGATTTATTATTATTATTATTTGGTTGTTTGGTTGGAAGTTGCTTTGGGTTGCCCTGGGCAACATAAAGCAACTAACAAATGTAATAATAATAGTAATAATATTTTTATTGCACTGGAGACAGTCACTCTGCTGGAGCAAAAGCACCAGCTTAGTATGTAAGCATTCAAGCTGCCCAAATTGTGTGTTTGTTAATTCTCCTTGACCTCTCAGCAGCTTTCGATACCATCAGCCATGGTATCTTTCTGGAGCAGCTGTCTGAGTTTAGGGATGGGTGGCACCACTTTGTGCTGTTTCCAGTCCTATTTGGACGGTTGTTTCCAGAGAGTGATGCTTGGAGAGTGCTCTTTGACCCTGTGGAGCCTTCAGTGTGTGGTTGGTGTGGGCAGAAGGGAGTTTAAAGACCCCTCTTCCAACGCTTATCTGAATTATACGTATCTTTCGTCCCTCAACTCCCAAGCTGATAATGGATCATTTTATGCCATTACATCTGTGTCAGGCTACAGATATACAAAACTGCCCACAAATTGTGTGTTTCTTCCATCTTTTGGTTTCAGGACCTGACACGTTGTTTGGTTTCCCATTCTTCATTTCTACCTCTTTTCTTTTCTTTTCTTTTCTTTTCTTTTCTTTTCTTTTCTTTTCTCTTCTCTTCTCTTCTTTTCTTTTCTCTCTCTCTCTCTCTCTCTCTCTCTCTCTCTCTCTCTCTCTCTCTCTCTCTCGCTATCTCTCTTTCAAAACACACACACACACACACACACACACAAACAGAAATAAGTTCATTTGCAGAAATTCCTGCTATGCAGGCTATAAAATCCAGCACTACTTAAGCACTTAAAAAAATAAAGAATAAAAATGCTATCGATCTGAATGGGGAAAAGTATAGGAGGGATGCAATGCAGAGCCTGTGGACTCAGCTGCAAATAAAACATTTTAAGTGTGTTTTAAGTGCAATATACATGTGACACTAGATGGTGATGGTGAGACTTATGGAAAATTCAATGTATTTTTCAAACAAGCATTTTCAGAATGCTTTTATATGTGTGTAGATTCCACCTGTGTCTATCTATAGGGAGAAGCTTTCCAGAAACAAGTAACATATTGCTATTCATTTCCTGGACAAGTCAGTAGGTGGCAGCAGAAGAAAGTAGATAGCTCATGCCCTTGGCTTCCCTGGCAGTTTCTTCTCATTCTTGGGTTAAGCTATCTAAGAAAGGATGTGTGTTATTGTCTCCCCAAGTCTCCTTTATTTCAGCATTCTGTTTTGTCCATTTGCCACCTTCTCCCTTCCTTTATTTTCTTAATGAAATTTCATATTTCTAGGTTGCTCAATCACTGCCAGAGTGTCCTTTCTCCTGGCAGAACAAGAGGAGCAGATGACAGCAAAGCTTGCACAATCAGAATAAGATCCACTATCTGACTGCTGACTCAGGACCCTAAACCGTGTTTTTATAATCAACTTTTTATTTTGTTCTATTAATGAATGCATCACACATAAGGAGAAGAAGTCACAGACTGCAATTTGTTCAGTGTGTTTCCAAATTATATTGCAATGTTCTTTTGTTGTTATGGCTGACGGCTGATGCAAATAAAGTTTCATTCATTCATTCATTCATATAATTTGTTTTTTTTAAAATATTTATTGGGGTTTTTAATAAAAGAAATACAAAAATAATAAACAGCATTGCTTTGTTTTAACAAAATTTCATAGCTTCTTTAGACTTCCTCACGTCTCCCGCTCCCACTTACATCGTTAATAAATTTTTCCAAGCAAATTATCATCTTATTTGCAATTTTGTAACCACTCATTTAAATATAATATAACAGTTCTCCAACAAATTTTGTTTCTCTTAATCTCACTTATCATCAAATTCCGATCCAATTTAGTGATGGCCAATTATTTATAACCAAGCATCCTTCTTAACATTCCACTAAATCACAATATTTCTGTAGATAAATCTTGAATTTCTTCCAATCTTCTTCGATCCTTTCTTCTCCCAGGTCTCGAATTCTGCCAGTCATCTCCGCCAGTTGCATATAGTCCATCAGTTGCATCTGCCATTCTTCCAGTGTGGGTAGATCTTGAGTTTTCCAGTTCTTAGCGACAAGTATCCTTGCTGCTGTTGTTGCATACATAAAGAATGTTCTATCCTTCTTTAACACCTTCTGGCCGACAATACCCAGAAGGAAGGCCTCTGGTTTCTTAGTGAAGGTATACTTAAATACCTTTTTCAACTCATTATATATCATTTCTCAGAAGGCCTTCACTTTAGGGCAGGTACACCAGAGGTGAAAGAATGTTCCTTCATTTTCTTTACATTTCCAGCATTTATTATCAGACAAATGGTATATTTTGGCAAGTTTAACTGGGGTCATGTACCATCTGTATATCATTTTCATTACATTTTCCTTCAAAGCATTACATGCAGTAAAGTTCAGCCCAGTGGTCCACAACCTTTCCCAGTCTTCAAACATAATGTTATGCCCAATATCCTGTGCCCACTTTATCATAGCCGACTTAACCATTTCGTCTTGTGTATTCCATTTCAACAGCAAGTTATACATTCTTGAAAGTACCTTAGTCTTAGGTTCTAACAATTCTGTTTCCAACTTCGATTTCTCCACCTGGAACCCTAACTTTTTGTCACTTTTAAAAACTTCTTTAATCTGAGCGTAATGTAACCAGTCTCGCACTTTATCCTTCATTTTCTCCATACTCTGCAACATTCATTCATATAATTTGGAGGACTAGAGTGTATATGCTTGCCAAACTCAAAGATTGTGTAATCTCCCACAGGCTTAGATCACTTGGGTTGATACTACAGGAGCTTAGGATAAGGGTTGTTAAAGACTAGCAGGCTCCAATGAGCTCTAAGAGTTCAGAGAACTGTGGGCTGGCTTTACTCTCTGAGTAGACTGCAAGGGATCTGGCTCGGAAATGCAGGGAGTGTTATCCCAGGATCTTAGAGGTTGCAATAAGCACCCCCAGATTTCTTCCTGGCTGTGGGTTGAGATGGAAGTTAAGTAGTGACTATCAGATTATTAAGAAGCAATTGGCCAACCCTGCAGCACTGTTGTGCAGCAGTTGCGCAAGGCAAGGTGCAAGAAGGCTTTCTTGAGTTTCCCCATTCTGGCACACCCACAATAATCCAATATGCTGATATTCTGTTTAATTACAAGGCACGAGGTCACCCTGTAGCTCTAGGTGCAAAATGACATCATTTAGCAAGAGGAACTCCTGACCCAAAAAACAGGTTTATCTGCAAAGAGAAGCCATGTGTCTGTTCAGAATATGGTGTTGTTATGTAAGCTGCTGAGTTGTAGTTATTTGTTTAATCTTATATAGCAGCAGTATGCAGGATCAAAGGAATGGAAGATTAAATATAAATAAAAGTAAATCAATCATTTTTATTTGAAGGGAACAATACACCTGCACAAAATTTTCTCCAGTCTATCAGTGAGAACATTTAAGTTTCATCACTTCTTTGAAGTGATTGGGGGCAAAGTGATGGAAATTCTAATTGAATAAAAGTTGCACAGTCCTAGCCCCATATAAATGAAATTACACCAAATATATGGAAGATTGTACAGCCTCATTTAAAACAAATCAAGTTAAAGCTTCCAACTTTAAACCACATCAGAGTGTACCGCACTGTATGGAAAATTGCACAATCCCTCAAGTTACACAAGTCCACGTAAAACAGTTAAGTTAGCCCCCAAACCAATAATCTGCTACAGCTAACTGCACAAATCTGACGCAAATCATAAACTGCCCAATTCCAAATTTGTCAAATCATAATTCTTCTCAAATCAGTATTGGATTGCACAGTTCTGCTATAAACAGGCTACGGAACCTGATTCTTCAAACTGCAGAACGATAAAAAAAGTAATATATATAACAAAGCCTGAATGAACTATTAAAGAATGCATCACACATAAGGAGAAGAAGTCACAGACTGCAATTTGTTCAGTATGTTTCCCAATTACACTCTCCTTAATAGGTCTGCAAGCCTATAAACATGTTCTGAGAGTAACCATGTATAGAACTGCACTGCACATCATCTCAAGAAAACACTTATGTGGTCTCTTTAAATGTTGTTAATTAGAATTGGATGGTTCTATTTCTTTTCAATGAATTGATTAACACAAACCAAAAGTTTCTTTAAAACAAACAAACAAACAAACAAACAAACAAACAAACCCAACAACAACAGTGTTTCACGTTGATGAGTTGGTTAAAAATAATGTCCCTCTAAAGCTTTCTTCTTCTTCACCCAAACAGGTCATGCCATAGAGTTCCATGAGAAAGTGTTATAGTGTCCTTTGGTCTCTTTATGCATGGAATAAAGCCATTGCTGCTGACCCACAAAGTAATCCTCACAGTCTGGCCATCTCAGTGCTTGAAGTTGTTTGCTCAGTTCCTCAGCTAGTGCATTATTCCAGACAAAGTTATGTACTGCATGCATCCTCAACCATCCAATGGTTCTTTATTTGAGACATGGACAAATAACAGCACCATCCTATCTTGTAGCTTTTATCCACTAATTATACAAAAATTATCAATGGGTATAATAACATGGGTTGGACCCAGCTTTAGCCTACACTCCTAATCCCACTTACCACATTACATTAAAAATAAATTACTTCTAAGGTGATGCTAGGATTGTACTGTTAGTCATGCTTTGAGCAGATTCACTGAGATCAAGTTAGATGTGACCAATTTAAGCCCCATTGTTTTCAGTGCGTCTATTCTAAGCATGCCTAAATTTGGATCCAGCCTAATAATCCTAGAATATAATGTGTCTTTTTCAAGCATTTTTTTCTGCCATGATGATATTATCAGCTAAGAAAGAGGCTGAGAAGTCGATTCTGTATGATATGAGAATACTTCAGGCTTCCATAACTTCCAGATAGGAATGGAACGATCTGTTGATATCAGTTCTCCCAGTTTCCCATGTTTCCAATCTTACGTTCACTTCTCTACATTCCTGCAGCAATTTGTGATTTTTAAAAATAATCCTTCGTGAAAATTCTCTAGCATTTTAGGGTGAATTTCTCAGAATAAACACTTTCCCATGTAGCTTTGACTACTGTAAGCACATTTACAAGCAATATAATGCATTTTTATATGCTATTTCCGTTACTATCTTCATTTTCATGCACACTTTCCTAATATATGCATTTTTGTAAATATTGGTTGATTAGACAACTGGATTGCAAAATTCAGTGAATTCTAAGGATAACTGTATTTCAGTCCACATATTGTTTTGGAAAGTACGGATTTTATTGATTTTGCTTTCAATGTGAACTGAATTGAATCTCTCTCCTATCCCTACTTCCAGATTATTATTTTGCCTACTACCTCCTGCAAGTCACACATACATTTCAGACAGTGCAGTGAATAAATGACAGAACTCTCACACCTCCAGTTCCCTGGTTATGCTTATATACAATTGATCCTCTACTAGTTTAGCTTCTTAATATATAATGGGATAAATTCAGCAACCCCACTGTTCTGAGATGAGAATTCAAAAGGCATACCAGTTGATCCAGAGGCTATAGAACCAGAAATGTCGGGTTTCTAAACCTGAACTTCTTCTAGATTACAACTGTAATTGTTGGATTCCATCAGCAAGTTCAGAGATAATGGTACTTATAGTTCAACAACATCCAAAGGGCCACAGGTTTCCCATTCCTATCCAAGAATGAACCACCATGTTGTTTTTCAAAGAATGAAATTGCCACTTCTTTATTATGAAAGAAGGAATATAGCTGAGACATTATGTGTATGCAATTCTATCATATTGGGCTTTGGGGATAAGGTAGCTAAAATGAATGAGCAGTTAATGAAAAGATACATCAAGGTACTTTATGGGTGGGATGTACACAGCATAATTGTACGTTCTGAAAGTGTAATAGTCTATGATCATGCATTCCTTAATATCCTTTTGCTTTAACACCTGAGCAACATTAGAACCTGCACATTCAGGTGTCTAGCAGATCCTGCAGAACTTGGTAAGTGAATGTAGATTTGTGATATTCGCTACAACTACCTCTGGCAAAGTTCTGGAGTGGAAGTGTTCTGTCACTTTCCTGGCTTGCAAAAATACCACAAGCAGCTGGATGAGAAGGTTTATTTATTATTAATTTTTTTTTAACTACAGACAACTGCCGGCTCCCAGGGTCATAGCCACTTTGTACTGAAAAAGTGTGGAAGGAGTGAATTCCAGCACATATGGTGTGTATTTCGAATGCTTTTGATTGAAATAAAGGGTGCGGGAGGTTAAAAATTAAAGTTGGATAATGGGGTTGCTGGATCTATTCCATAATCTATTAGAAAATCTGTTGTTATATAATGTGGAATAATAAGAGAGAGAGTTTGTATGAAAGTGACTACAATTATCAGCAGCATGTAAGTTTAGGACAGCAGCAGAAGGGAACAGTGGTGGCAGCAGGGAACCATAATGGAAGTACAGTGGTACCTCCGATTACGTACTTAATTTGTTCCGGAGGTCCGTTCTTAACCTGAAGCACCACTTTAGCTAATAGGGCCTCCCGCTGCTGCCGTGCAGCTACCGTGCAATTTCTGTTCTCATCCTGAAGCAAAGTTCTTAACCCGAGGTAATATTTCTGGGTTAGCAGAGTCTGTAACCTGAAGCGTATGTAACCCGAGGTACCACTGTAGAAGACATTAAAAGCTGCACCTCAACTTTATGAAAGTTTGGGCTCAGCTTATCATCAGTACAGGAGGGATGCATGTTTTGAATGAAACCATAGCAATATTACCTTTCAAGATTTTAAGAAGGAGCTGGTCTGGATATAGCAATGGTCTTGAGATTCTGGAACATGGTAAGAAAATACATTTTCTGCATACAAATAGAGCCTAGAAGATTTTGGCTTCTTGTGCATGTTACTGCAGCATGCACTGTGGGAATCTCAAGGCTTGGAAATCAATCACAGGAAGCATAACAGTGTGTGAAGTAGCAAATAGCATGCACCCCAGAGTTTACAGGTTTTCTAAAAGTTTGGGTGTGATTGGATGTCTGAAATAGGATTGGCTTTTTGCCAAAGGCTTCAAATGCTGACAAAGAACAGTATACCACCTTGCTGACAGAAGGCGTTTTACATATCCGACCAGAGGAACCAGTCACTAACAATATTTCTGTGTTGTCAATTAATCCTTGGCCGGCCGGCCAAAACATACTGGCTAAAACCAAAAACTAGCACCACCTCTTTTTAGGTACCTTGGCAACTGCCTTATATTGAGTTAGACCACAGATCCGTTTAACTCAGTACTGTCTGCAATAACTAGGAGTGCTTCACCAGGGTTTCAGCTAGAGAACTGTCCTGGGCCTGACTAGACTTGTCGGGGACTGAGCATGGAACCTTCTGCCTGCAATGAATGAAGACGCTCCAACACTGAGCTAACTCAGCCACAACTGAAAACTTGTCTGGAGATTTTGCTTCTATTATTTAATCACCGAGATCTTGGATTATGCTATTATGAATACCAACAAAGGAATGCTCTCTAAGGATGCAGCCGCCGAGGGACTATCAGGACCAGCTGGGGGTTGGGCAGGGAGCTTTTGGCAGATTTGATCCCCCAGCTCTCTAGCAGCATTGTGACGAGGAAGAGGAACCAATGGGCTGCTGGAAGAATTGCAAGAAGCCTCACATTTGTGGTTGACATAACGGTTCAGAATTTGTTTGGAAACTACTTCCAGGTGGTGTCATATCCTGAGGTTCCTTGCTAGCAGTGGGTTGCTACTGGCAAGTCAACTATGAAGGGGAAACGCCAATGAAATCTTTGCTTTGGGATGAAGTAAGGGCAAGGGCCCTATCCTTTAGAAGCACCCCTGCCTGCCTTTTGTGTAAATCCAGGTCCTAATTTGCAAATGTACCTATCCTCTGCTGAAACAGGGATAGGAGAGTTATCACCAGGTAAGATGTGGAAGAGTAGTTGGGAGATTGTCTGCTGTTATGGAGATGGGGCATGATGGTGGAGAATGTTGGGAGGTAGACCTGAAGCATGGGATGCTGTGTTATATACTACTCAGGGTCAGTCTAGCTCAGTTTTGTTTACTCGGACTGGCTGTGACTCTCCAGGTTTTCAGACAGGTAATCTTAACAACCCTACCTGGAGGTGCCAGGGATTGTATCTTCTGCATGCAAAGCAGATGGGCTATGCCCTTCCTCAAGGAAGGCTCTTCCTGATAAAAGATTACTAGAGGCAGTTGGCTGATACACTATTTAATGAAGCTGCTGCATGGTGGGATGGGGGAGCAATTCAGTTTGGTTCACATTTTAATAGGAACAGACCTTCTCCATTCAGTTTAATATCACAAACAGCTTCAGGCGCCTATTCCTATTGTGTTGATGATTTTCAAATGAAGGAGCACCCAGTTGGTTGTCTATTTATGGGTGACCCATTTATTTATTTACTTTTTACAGAGAATCAAAATGTGGCTGATGATTGTGTTGGTGTACATGACTGAAGGACTTGTGTCTTCAGGAGAATTCCAAGAGTTAAATAAGCCAAATCCAGAGCAATTTTTGAATACTGTGAGTACATTCCTGGATGTGAAAGGAGCATGATATTGCTTGACACTATTTACAGTTTCATCCTCCCTACATATAGGATTTTGCCACCTTAGAGTACTTAGTATTGGGTGCAAATGTTTAACCAGATAATACACAAGGTTGGTAGTGCGTTTGAAAGGTGCATGTATCTTGAATGACTACTTTTCTTGGTGCTGTATACCAAAATAAATGCTTGATGCAGGTATAGCTCAGGGCATCTTGCTGCCTGAACCAATCAACAATTTCATGTGCAAATATAGAGCAAATGAGATTTAATCTGCTTGGCAGCTTTGTCCTCCAACTGCCAACTGTCCCCCAAGATTCTGCAACCTGAGGGTGCCCCCCCCCGTTTCTCCAAATCTCTGGTCCACATACCTAATTTGGTTTACCAGGCCTTAGTGGCTGGCCAGCCAGGCCATTCTGGGTGAAGCATGAATTGGCCACCTTTACCATGCTTGATGTTGCTGAGGCTCGAATTTGAAACTGCAAAAGTAGCATTGCAAGCACAGTTCATTCCTTCATTTGCAAGCAGAATTGAGTGCCTTTTGAATCTGGAGCTTTTTCCTGTTGCTCTGCACAGCGATTTGGGGTGGGGGGAGCATATAATTTGCTTCAAGCTTGGAGACAGCACTGCTGTGCATTTTGCTGAGAAAAGTGACAATTTGTATGCATACACAATACATGCATTAATAAACAACAAACTAGTTCACAGTGGGATGCATTCAAGGCTGCTTGGGAGACAATCCTTTACATAACCTTATTGCATTATATTATGAATTTTCATACTATTCCATATTTGTCCCCTATTCTGCCCAAAGTGGAACGTGCATATATGTGAAAATGAGCTAAAATCTGAATTCTGGTTTTCATTTAACCAGTTTAAATCCCGCAACAACAATGGACCAAGAAGCATAGGCAACCTTTCTGAAAGTACTTCATTTTGGGAAATTTTGTTTCTCCTTTATCTAGGATGGAATCATCCGTCGCTGGGACTATCCAAGTGAGGTCCATGATAAGATCCTGACAGCTGACGGCTATTATTTAACCATGAACAGAATTCCTTATGGCAGAGGAGGCAAACATGGTGGGTCTCCAATGTGAAAGAAGAAATGAAAATGTAATAGCAAGCCCCATGCATTCTCCAACACTGAGTAGCAATTAAGTAGAAATCTTATGGGCAGGCCTGTTTCTTAGAAGTTTCTTTCCAAGAACACAAAACCAGAGTCTTTCCCACCTTCAGGCCCTTCAAAGCAGAGGTCAGAGTCCCTTTCCAGCCCACGTGCTGCATTATCCCACAGACAACTCTAGATAGTAAAATATAGGGATGAGAATTTTTTCTGGATGTGCAGCAGGTTGTCCACTTACGGAGCCCTTTATGCTACTTTATGTAGCATAGGTGCAAATTTATGTAGCATAGGTGCTACTTTATGTAGTACAGGTGCAAATTTAGATATAATTCCTATAATTTAAATATAAATACAATATACAGTGGAGAATATTGTGATCAGGTGACCTGTATGCCTGCTCAGTCTGCTGTCTGGGTGCAAACTGTTGAGGGGAAACTTCAAAGTCCTTGCTCTCTCTTTGAAACTAGCCTTGGACTAGACAAACAGAGGGTGCCTTCAAATACAGGATAGCCCTCTGCCAGCCCTAATAATAATAATAATAATAATAATAATAATAATAATAATAATATATTTATATCCCGCCCATGTGGTAGGGTTTCTCCAGCCACTCTGGGCGGCTCCCAATAGAATATTAAAAACACAATAAAAGAACAAACATTAAAAACTTCCCTAAATGTCTTCTAAAAGTCAGATAGTTGTTTATTTCCTTAACATCTGACGGGAGGGCATTCCACAAGGCGCCACTACAGAGAAGGCACTCTGCCTGGTTCCCTGTAAACTCATTTCTTGTTGTGAGGGAACCGCCCTCGGAAAGCCCCTTCGGAGCTGGATGATGGGGGTGGAGATGCTCCTTCAGGTATACTGGGCCGAGGCCATTTAGGGCTTTAAAGGTCAGCACCAACACTTTGAATTTTGCTTGGTAATGTACTGAGAGCCAATATAGGTCTTTCAGGACTGCTGTTATAGGGTCTTGACAGGCTGTCCTCTGCAGAGAAGGCCACATGGCCATCCTAGTGTGCTGCAGTCTTTCTTACAAAAGTTAATTATTTGTATCTGTTTCAGGTTCCAGACCTGCTGTCTTGGTGATTCCTGGATTAATAATGGAAAGTAGCACCTGGGTCTCCAATATACCCAACAATAGTTTGGGCTTCATCTTGGCAGATGCTGGTTACGATGTTTGGCTTGGGAATGTTAGAGGAACGTCCTGGTCGAGAAAGCACCAGAACCTTTCGGTCTTGCAACAGGAATTCTGGAATTTCAGGTAGATCCTCACAAATTGGGGGTGAGACTTTTGAAATGCATATGCAGTTGTCTATTACTGTCAAGCAATGAAGCACCGGGGCTTATCAGGAGTGGCTTGCTGGGCGGGACTGAGCAGCTAAGTGAGCTACCTGGCAGGTGGCTCGCTGCTACTTACCAGGAGGAAGAGGGGGAGGTGACATGGTGCACAGGTAACTACAGAACTGCCAGATTGGCTCCATCAGTGCGTTTGAGCCACACTCATATCTGCCCCACCCAGTAAGAAACAATGACCCATCTGCCAGGAAGCTAGTTGTGTTGCTGCTCCCCAACTGTCAATCTATTTCTGGAGTTTATGTTAGATTTCAGCTGCAGGAAATAAATACACATGGTTTACAACTACAAACATAAGAGACTTCTGTGTCTTGAGATCCATGAATGGTCAGCTCACACTGTTCATGCATATGAAATGCTGCTGTTTTAATCAACGATGAGTCATCTTGTGTACCAGCATTACATGCCCAACGTTGTGTTTCTGCTCCACAGCTTTCATGAAATGAGCCTCTATGACCTTCCAGCCATGATAGACTACATTCTGCAGGAAAATGGCCAAAAGCAGATCTATTATATTGGACACTCTCAAGGTGCTACTTTAGGTAAGTTTCAAATATAGAGAAGGGCTGTCCTCCTTATTTGGCTTTGGCAAGCCAAAAGCTATCTTTTTCTTTTGTAACAAAATTTCCTTCAGTATTGTCCTTACAAGGTTTTGATTCAATGTGATTGATGTGATTGCAGAAGTTTCTTTCAACAATTTTTTAACAGCTCTTAGATATGGTACCCACAGAGCCAGTTGCACAGACTGGTTGATACCCGAGTCTAAATACAATTCTTAGAGATATCTCTGTAATCTAGCAATTTTTTTGCCATCCCTGGGATGATGAGCTTGTTAGTACGTTCAAGACCTCAACCCTGAGCCCCAGAGCTAATATTTGTGAGCTTAATTGATGATAATTAATGTGCATCTCCAGCAACACCCTGTAGTATGAGTGGAGAGCACATGGGATGCTTCATGGCTTGGTACAAATCTTTGTGTGATGCACATTTGCCCACAACTATGTGTCCAATTCCCAAGTAAGAACTTTTTTCTTGTCAGGGCAGTTAGTAAAACTGACTGACTTCTGTACCTTGGCCTTTCTGACTGATGAGTCTTTTCTTCCTATGCTTTCCCCAATTATCATTGTAAATAAATTATTATTTTTTGCAGGTTTCATAGCCTTTTCTATGATGCCAGAGGTGGCTGAAAAAATCAAATTATTCTTTGTTTTTGCTCCTGCGTACACATTTCAGAACAGCAAAGGCCCAGTAATCCAGATATTATTTTTTCCTGATTTTCTTATAAAGGTATCAGTTGCATTGTTCTTGCTCTTTATGGATTCATTCAGTTGTTTCCCACAATGGTAATTTGCAGAATGCAGTTTTCTTAGACAAGCTACTTGTATAATTTGCTTAATAATACAAAAATGGTAAATTTGCTAAAACAGCAAATTGTTTATAAAGTGTCCTTCTCTAACGTTTTTATGAGAGGTAAACAGGAAGCCATCAAATAACCCTTTTTGAAAGTAAGCAAAATTAAAAAATGATGTTAATTGCATGAAAGTAGTTAACATGCAACTAAGAACAGGGGACCCAAACAAGATCAGGACGGTGACTGGTGGGAAAAGTGATTGCCCCATGTTGCAATCCCAATGACTTTTAGTCCAACATCTGTTGCACACTTTGTCATAGGGGCCACATATAGGGGAATGCTCATTCTAGATTATCTCTCCACCTCAACTCCTCTCACCAGTTTACAGTATTGACCTTTGTTTGGTAGGGAAATGACTAGGAAAACAGATTTATTGGTGGGAATGAATGACTCCTCAAAGCTAATCTCAATGAATTAATGCCCAGCTCCTCCTCTTTGTCCCTCCTAAGGCTGTCTCATCACCTCTTCTAGTCTCATTACTTCTTTTTGAAACAATCAACCAGGGCTGGTTTTCATGTTTCTCTTTTTGCCACCCTGGCCAACAGGTGGGGTGCTCAACAACTCCCTGTAGCTGTATTCTTTTCTTAAAAGGTTCAGCAGTGTTGTGATAGCACCTTGCACATGGACCCAACTAGTCATAATGTGGTTTCAAATCTCCAGCACTTGTCTCAGGAAACACCTGGAGTTATTCTCTGAAGACTCCAGTCCAAACCCTGGAGGCCCAACACAAATGTTTGTGGGTGCGGATTGGAATTAATTTGTTGAGGGTGGAGGAAAAACCAAGCAGACCTCTTAAAACTTACTGGAGCTCCAGCTGGCTGTAAGATACCACACAATAAGTGGGAAATGAGGATTCATGTCTTAGAACAGAGTAGAATGGCATCAACTAGAGCTAAATGTTGTCTCTTTAAGGAACCAAGCATTCAGCAGTATCTTTCAGCCAGGAAGAAAGCAGGTTTACCCTGCCACGCCCCGAAAAACTCATTGCTGAATATTTTGCTTGAATGAGGCAGCTAGGTCCTGCCACACCTAATCTGCAAATGAAAGGGCAGACAGCCATGTGAGGATAAAGTGTATAGGGCTGCATTATTATAGATAATTATATATAGTAATATAACAACAAATGCTCTTTCAAATGGTTCTCAGTACCACAGGAGGCACTCTAGGGCATTCAGAGCAGGAGCTAGTCTTTATTATAAGTTTGCCCCTAGCCAGAGCTTGCGACAGAAATAAATCAAACTTTTTAAGGTCTTTATTTAAGCTGTCAATCTTGCTATCGCTTCTCATTACTGATGGCAGTAAGTCGGGAGTATGCCTCACCCCTGCTGAATGGCTTCTGTATTAACTTAATTTCATGTTGTATTCGTTTGTGTTCTGCATACCTATCTATGCTATCGCTCACCTTTCCTGAGCCTTTGGCCTCCTTAGATAGAAATAAAATCTATCTTCTCTCTTTATTCGGAGTTTAATAACTGCCCACTTAGGTAAACACTTCATGTATTGGGGCAAGTAGTTCTACTCCCCTACAAAAGAATATATAGCCCATTTGTTATTATTTAAGGTGCTTCCATGTGTTTGTGGACCTATTGATACACACACCAAGGCACTTCACATGCCAACCAGACACACGGACAGCGGGGTGTGGTCACTGTGTGTGTATCAGCATCTGGAGCAGGGCCTAGTCCACACAGCCCTATAGTCCCCAATATAAACTTTCAATTTGTGTGTTTGTGTGTTACCTGAATGTTCCCTGTGATTCTTTGCTGTGACTTATTATCAGGGCCAGCCCACTTATGAGATAAGGTGAGGTTGCTGCCTCAGGTGGCAGGATCCACAGGGTCAGCAGATCTGGCCTCCAAGGAACGCATCACCTGCTGCCACCACCACTGCAGTGGCAATGTCAGCTGTGGCGTACTCCTTAGAGACTGGATCTGTCACCTCCTTGGCAGTCCCACCTCTACAATAGCTTCTTGACGAACAGGAGTTACCGCAGGTCTCCTCCCACCTTTGTTCCTGATGTAGAACTTCACTAGCTCCTTCTTCTCTGGTGGCAGTGGGAATTTTGTGATTCGCCTCTCGGGTGCCAAAATGTATTGGGCTATCCAACAATGCAATTCTAACCATGTCTACTCAGAAGTATGTCCCATAGAATCAATGGGGCTTACTTCCAGGTAAATTGTATATGCATTTTTATTCATTGCATATATGTTTAGATTTGTCACTTGGGCACATGAGTGTGATATGAGAAATATAAGTGCAAGAGAACAAAGACATAAATTTAAGTTCACAATTCTTTTAATGTTTCACAGGTTATATTTGGCACGAAAGAATTCCGCTTGTTAAGTAGAAGTCTGAGAGCATTAGTTGCTAAGATTTGCAGCCACCAATTAATACAAAACCTTTGCGCCCAAAGCCTTTACCTTATAGGTGGCTTCAATAAGAACAGCTTAAATGTGGTATGTATCTTTAATTATTTTCTTTCTCTTTTACTTCTGGTCCCTTGGCTTGTGGTTGACCATTCTTAATCTCTTGACTACAAGTCTATTGATTGTGGTACTTTTTCATTCTGTCGTTTTTATAAAAGAAGAAATATAAGGGTTGACGTGGATAGATTTCAAGGCCTCTTCTTAGCGTATGCACTGATGTTTGTTTCTCACAGTTGTTGGCCCTTTTTCATTGTATCTGCCACATTAACAGTTTTTCTTTCTAAAATGTTTTTTTCCAGAGCCGAGTAGATGTGTACCAGGCTCACTTTCCAGACTTTACTTCTGTAAAAAATATTGTCCACTGGGGTCAGGTAACATCTTTAAAGCAATGCGTACTTCTTTTAAAAATAATAATCAGCTGAGGTTGCGATTTTTATTCTAAATGTAGAAGCTCCTAGGATGTAATGAGAAAGAGGAGGCAGAGAAGCTGCATTTTGTGAGCAGGACATCACCCATGGTTCTGAAGACACAAACCAATACAGTCGTACCTCTTGTTACGTCAGTCTCCGGTTGTGTTTTTTCAGGATACGAACGCGGCAAACCCAGAAGTATATACTTCTGGGTTTTGCCGTGCTCGCCTGTGCAGAAGCATTCTGCTTACCTCGCACGTGCACAGAAGCACTCTATTGTGTCGCGTGCGTGTGCGCGCAGAAGCGGGGCTCTAGTTGCAGACTTTTTGGGGTGCGAACGGCACCCCAGAACGGATCGAGTCCATAACTAGAGGTACCACTGTATTTAAGGCAAACTGTTATTCTACAATTCAGGTCACATTGAAACATCTGAACACCTTCAACTGCTCTTTAGCTTTGCCCTGACAATTATTGTCTTCTGTACTTTAGAGCTGACATCATTCTCAGAGCTTGAAAAACTGCACCAGGCAAGCTTAATGCAACTTTTGGTATAATCAGAAGGAAAAAAAATCAGTTCCAGCCATTAGAACTGGTCCGTTCAATTCAATTGTCACCCATCTTAAAAAACTTCACCTTCTTGGAGACATGTGCAAATTAGCCTGCTGACTGCATATAGCCTACCTAATGTTTTATAAATATAATGCCTGCTTAATTTTATTCCTTATAGGCAGCAAAAACAGGGGAACTGAAATATTTTGACTACGGCTTCAAGAACGAAGAAAAATACCATCAGGCAAGGATGTGCTTTGTTGCTGTTACATTAGTGTTGGTAAATGCATGGCACAAGTTTTTCCCCATCCCTGTACAATGGCATTGGAGGTTTCTGGCTGTACAGGCTGGACTTCTTGAGTGGAAAAAGGTGAATTGGAGATGCCTGGGATGATGGAGAAAGCAACACCTAGCACACTGAGAAGCAGCTCTATAATATGGCTAGATGTTATCCTGGAGTGTTTGCTTTGAATATTTTGAATAATTGCCATATGTATAATTGGCAGACAGAGAATTGGGGGTTTCTCCATTTTTTGGTTGATATTTTAGTTCCCTGTTTTGCATTAATGAAGATATACACACAGGAAGGGACGTGGATGGCGCTGTGGGTTAAACCACAGAGCCTAGGACTTGCCGATCAGAAGGTTGGCGGTTTGAATCCCCGCGACAGGGTGAGCTCCCGTTACTCAGTCTCTGCTCCTGCCAACCTAGCAGTTCGAAAGCATATCAAAGTGCAAATAGATAAATAGGTGCTGCCCTGCGGGAAAGTAAACAGCGTTTCTGTGTGCTGCTCTGGTTTGCCAGAAGCGGCTTAGTTATGCTGGTCACATGACCCAGAAGCTGTCTGCGGACAAACGCCAGCTCCCTCGGCCAATAAAGCGAGATGAGCACCGCAACCCCAGAGTCGGCTGCGACTGGACCTAATGGTCAGGGGTCCCTTTACCTTTACACACAGGAAGATGATAGATGGGATACGAAGGGCCCTGCATGAGAGGCAGGATAGAGAGGATCTTCCAGGGTGGCAGGCTAGGGGAAGAAGGGGAAGCTTCCACGTGAGTGGAATCAGGGGTATGATGCAATTGTAATAGGCGGATTTGTATTCACTTTCACTTTTCTTTTTCTTTTCTTCCTTCTCTTATTCTTTTTTTTAATCTTTTCTTTTCAGATTAGCTTGGCTTTTATTATATTTCATGTGGAGAACTTTTGATATGGGCGGGGTATAAATAATAATTAATAATTATTATTTAAAAAGAAAGCATAATATACAGGCAACTCCCCATTTATGCGTGCTCAAGGTATGTATGCACACATGTGCATTGCCATGAACCCGGAAATGGCATGGAAAGGGGCAAAAACGGCCCTGAGAGAGCATGAAAATGGCACGAAACCAGTCTTTGAAGTCTGTGGAGAGTTGGAGTTTGAGCAAGGAGGTTTAGAGGGAGCGAATGTGGTGTTTGCAGGCTTTTGCAGTGCCTCAGAATGTAACCCCCACGGAAATGTGGAATTGACTGTATGGCATTCTTGCTACATACATGTCAGAATCCCTTACTCTTAATTCATCAAATTGTCAACACTGTAGCAAAACTATTGCAAAAGATGAGGTAAATGTATAGATTTCCCCCCTTGTCAAACTGTCTTAGCTTCATTTCATATTCTCTACAACTTTCCCCTGAGGAAAAACACTTAAATTTAAATTTCTTTGGTAATTTCAAATGTTCATTTTAGATTTTACCAAACAAGGGGATTTGCCCAAAGTCCATTGCCCCTCCCCTATAGTTGTGGTGCTTTTCTGTATTTGAATATATAATCCGCTGCATGTTTCCAAATTCTTTGAAACTTATTTTTCTCATTTTTCCTTTTATTCAAGTTTACAGTACTTGAAACATGTTCATTTATTTATTTGCTTTTGGCATTTATATACAGAGTGCCCCGTGGGCAGTTCACTAATTAAAGTCTGACAATGTTCCCTTCCAGAAAACTCCACCATTTTATAAAATAGAAGCTATGACTGTGCCAACTGCCGTGTGGATTGGGGGGCAAGACTGGTTGTCTCGCCCAAAGGACAATGCAAAATTAATACCTCGGATTTCTAATCTCATTCACTACAAGTGCTTTCCTGACTGGAGCCACTTTAATTTCCTCTTTGGACTTGATGCACCTCAACGCCTTTATTCAGAAGTGATTGATATGATGAAGAGAAACCCAATAGAAACTTGGGATTTTTAGGGAGGCGGAAGACAGTTTTTTATTCCACTGGTTTTCAAAGAGTAATTCAAGTCATGTGTTGTTGTACCCCTATTGATGTTTATACAAAAATAGAACAAAGCACCTGGGTGGGAGAGTGTTCAAATCTTAATTGACTGCTGCTTAATTGACTTTATATTACAGGCACAATTTTCATTTTTAAGTTCAATCTGAACTGCAAAGTTCCCCAAAATGATGACAAGTTGCACAACTTTTTCTAATTTTTACATTTCCTACAACATCTTAAAAAATTCTTCTGAACTCCATCTATAGTGGATAGTAATAGATCAGCTGAAGTCTGGGGGAAGGGGAAGGGAGGAAAGGATAGGCTTCTGAAAGGAAGCCTATATTCTCTCCAATTTGGGCACCAAATTTCCTTCCCCACTCACCCCAAAGGATTCTTATGCCAAAGCTAGTTATAAACTATCTCTTTCGTTTCTGTTATTCTTTATAATTATAGAAGACTGAATACATTACTGATACCTTCATATCGGATTTTTTATTTTTATTTTTTTAAATGCAGCTGTGCTGAACCAAAAGTGAGACTGTTCTGCAAGACTGGTAAATGCCATCTTGGTAGTTAAGATGACTCCGAGACTAATTGTTATTTGATACCAGAATGAGTTAATAGGCCTATCTGCTTTGAAGACTTAGTTTTGGTTCAGCTAGTTGGGAGAGTTCTCCTGCTGGCTGCCTGTCTGTCAGTCATTCCCTTATCTGAGATAGATGAGAGTTGAAAAGGAGCCTCTAAGCCATGGGTGAGTTAATTAGGCTATTGATTCCAGCCTATGTACCTTGCCTTGTGTATAAATAATGCTTAACATATTAGCACTGTTAGCTCTTCATGGACAAATCGTGAGGGCCTCTCACTGCTGCTGTTCGCCCTGTGTCTGTAAAGGCGGCGAGGCTCTGCAGGCTGTGTTACGAGTTTATGCTTCCGTCTTACAATAAAGCATTAGAATTGATTGCTCTGGTGTTTTTGTCATCCTTCTTTGGTTATCCCTGCACCAAACCACTCTCAAGGGCCATCCTTGGGCCCTGCAGTTCAGAGCAGCAGGTAGTGTTGAATTGGCTGTTAACTACCTATTAAATAATAATAATTGAAGTAAAATTATTTACAGAAATTTGACACATTGAGACCCAATACAGGCCATGTTTAATACTTTGCCAGTATACTTTCCCATCCACAGAATAGCAGCAGTCTAGAAGCCTCCTCATTGGAGCATGTGCTTCTTTTTGTTCTTTTATTCAGACATTGTTTTGTTAGTAGGTAATAAGGAGAGCAGACTTGCAGGAAAACTAAGCAAGAGGGACTGGTTTTGCTAGTAGGAATATGTGTTCTTCCTGCACCTGCCTGTGAATCTTGCATGGTTCATTCATGCCTTCAAGCCTACCTGCTGGTTTAAAAGGTTTATTACTAGTTTGTGTATATGGTATTCTTTGATTGCTGCCTGAGTGAATAAAGCTGGTTCCTGAGTCTAGGGCTGTGGTTCCCAATGTGAGGCACATGCCCCACAGGGGGGCTATTTGATCTTTAAGGGGGCCAATTTGAGAATGAGTTAAACCAAGTTAACGGCCTTTTACGCTTCCTCCATGTGAATAGGAGTTTACTTTTTGAAAAATAAGAATTATATGTTTGGGGGGGTGGGCACCAGGATTTTCGAGAGGCTTAGGTGAGGCGAGGCCAAAAAAAGGTTGGGAAACACTGTTCTAGGGCCTGGCTTTGCTATAAGAGAGGGGCCACACCAAGAGGGATCTGCATTGTGGGTTGGTACATGGGGGGGGGGCACAGGGCAGGGGGTGACCCTTCTGTCTATCAGGAAATTGAATTGTAGGCCAGGCACTGTAAGAGAGAGGCCTGTGACCCTTAGCCAGGGTGAGACCTTGCGGGATGGGGAGTTGGGTTTGGTGGAGGTCCCCCTCAATGGGAAATTGTGGGGAGGATGTTGTTGCTGTGGAATTACTACCTTCTGCCCGATAGTGTGAGAAAATCATCATCATAAGATGTGCCTGCTACTAGGTCCTAGATTATTATCTGTGGCCCTCAACCCTCAACTGTACATTAGGACTTTGATGGCAAGATGTTATCAGTATACTGATGATGCTCAGCTCTGTTTCTCCACAAAAAGTGGATCTGAAGATCCAAACAAGGTTCTGGACTAGTGCCTCAATGCAATGGTGGGATGGATGAGGGAAAGGTAAGCTGAACTTCAATTATGAGAGGACATCTGGGGATCTGGGGAATATCAGGGTTATCCAGTGTGTGTGGGGAGTGGGCTGGCTCTGCAGAACATATGTTCAAGCAGAGAGATCCCGCCTCTGTTCCAGGGGAGAGCAATGACAACCTCTAGGCATATGGCCAAAGCCTCCCCTCAAACAACCCCTTTAATGGGGAACCCTGGTATTGCCACTGCAAAGAGGAGGAGGGTGTGGGTCATGCAGGGGAATTCTTTTCCGGCCCTTCAACAGCGACCTTGATGTAGCAACACCCGAATACCTGTGGAGAAAAGGTTAACCTGCAAAAGACGTCTTAACTGAGGGTGGGTAGGGTGGGAGAAGCTCTGGATCCAACTGACGAGTCCCAGGTAAGATCCTCCCTCTATTGTGTGGGCAGGTAGTCCCCCCTACCTGGCCTAGTCACCTATTAATGCTTCCCCAGGTGGGATTGGGCAAGTGACTGAGGTAGGCGGAGACCTCCAAGTATACCACCTGGAGGGGGGGCACCAGGTGGCGCATTGGAAGATGGCCGACAATAACATCTCTCCGACCCATACGAGGTAATTATGAGGCTGCTATGGGAAGTATGCAGTCTTCCTGCCCCCCCCCAAGAAGATGGAGGGACTGCCTTGCCAGTGGTGTGCATAATGCATCCCCGGATTCGAAAGAAGGGGGTGCCGGTCACTTGGCACAAGCCCTCGATGAGGTCGGCTCTTCCTGACGCCGTTTCCAATTAGCACGTGCTGGTTCGCTTTAGCTCAAAAATATAATTAGAAACATATAATTGGAAATAAGCTAAAGCACATACATCAAGCAAAGTTCAGGAGATAAGACTGCTGATTAATGGATCTCTGTGACCGGAGCGATGGATGGGACAAATAAATCAAGTTATGAACCACCATTAAGAGACTGGTATGTTTGGAGTGAAAAAGAAGGGGGGTGGAAGAAAAAACTTTTCCTTTCTTTGCCTTATGTGAATATTAATAACCCTCCACCCCAGAAAGAAGATCGTTGCGTTTTATTAATCACAAGCAGGAATTCAAGAACTGTGTGGAGTGGATTATAGTTAAAGAGATGATTGGTAAACAACGGAGAACGGAGGAAAATTTTATGACGCAGCTTTAAATGGTGTCTCGCTAAGACAGGCTTGTCTAAGAAAGACGGGGGGAGGAGGATCAGAACCATCGGAATGTGAATGATGATTGGAATGTGATCTTAACCTGACAGAGCCCTCCTGATATACTTGGCAAGCCTGAGAAAATTAAAGGACAGACCGAAGATAATTTTTTTATGGAAGCGTGGAATGGCGGCTGTCCCTAAGTGATATGATCTTTGGAGAGTGTAAAACCCACACAAAGGATGTCTGTTTTTAATCCGCTTGTAAAGATTATCAGAGATCGCAAAGAAAGGAATATATGATAACAACAAGAAGATGAAGAAAGTAATAAAGAGACTATCTGGATTGAACTGGATAGAACTCTTTAATTAAAGCAGCAATAAAAGTGATGCTTGGACCCCCGTTCGGAGCTTGATGTATGGGTACCCTCAACAAAATTTAAAAACCTGGCTGTATAATTTGGAACTAATGTGATTTGGAAAAAAGGTGATGTGATTGGCCTGTTAATAAAAAAAGTATACCACCTGGAGGAAGGCGAAGCCAAGCCTGTGCTAATGGTGCCGCATAGGGCCCAGGGGCTGGGCGCAACCACGCAAAGGGCACCCCCCATTTAATGTGGGGAGCGGTCATTGCCTGCAGACAGTCTCTGCAGCAGAGTGTAAATCAGCAATCCTTGAAGCTATCTGAGACCCAGGAAGAGGATTTTATGATGCTCTTTCCTCACTGAAGGTGAGGTTGCCATGTTAACATGGGACAGCTGAAATAGCTATAATAAATGCTGGGTCCCTAAATTTGGATGCTGAACTTGAACATAGTTTCCTTGGTTCTGTGGTGTTGCAGAAGTGAATTCTTACCACATAGACAACTTTCTCTACTATATGTTTTTAGCTTAGAGTAGAATGATTTTTTTGAATTCTTTATTTCCAGTTTTTAATGTCTTTTATTGGTCATTTTAATGTTAATTTCGTGGGTTTTTGGTAAATTATTACTATTATTCATTAGATTTATATACCACCCCTTCATCACAAGATCTCAGGGCGGTTCACTCACACATTCTATATACAGTGGTACCTCTGGTTACAGACACTTCAGGTTACAGACGCTTCAGGTTACAGACTCTGGTAACCCGGAAGTAGTAGCTTGGGTTAAGAACTTTGCTTCAGGATGAGAAGAGAAATCATGCGGTGGTGGCATGGTGGCAGCGGGAGGCCCCATTAGCTCCCCCTGAAGTGGTGCTTCAGGTTAAGAACAGTTTCAGGTTAAGAACGGACCTCCAGAACGAATTAAGTTCTTAACCCGAGGTACCACTGTACAATAAAGCAATAGAAATTTTGTTTAAATAAATAAATAGATACATAAAATGAAGTGCACCCTGTCTACTGTATAGAAACAACCCTTTTGAATTAAAGGATTTAGCCAACAAAGTTGTCCTGTTCACACAAAGACTTCTGCTTGTGCAATGGAGTTTCCTCTTCCTTTAGTTCCTCCCACCCACCATGCTCCCCCAAATCTGTACTTGATCTCCACCCAACTTTCCAGAGCAAATTTCAGGGGGGGGGGGGCTAGGGATGCAAGGGAAGGGGGAAAAGAAACGCCTCTTCAAAGGTAGAATTCCTTGCAAAGATGAGGTGACTTGGTTGGATACGTTAGTGAAATGGAAGAATAATTTAGATATCCTATCATAGCAGGTTGTGAAAGCCATGGCACTGGAACGATGAAACAAGCATTATGTATTAAACTGGTTATACCGGACTTTTTTATGAGAATACGTCAAATTAATGAAAGCAAATTAACATCGTGGGAAACTATTTATATGAACTTTAGATGTGAGTATTTCTTTACATCTGTGCATGGAGAGTTGATTGGCCTTTTTCGGTCCTCATTTTGTCTTTTGGGCCATGAATTTTTTTAAGGCATTGGAGATTTTTAGGCTTCTGCTTCTCTTGTAGCTCTCCAGAGCTCAAATATTATAGTCTGTATATACTTTTAATGATTTGTATTTGTACTTGGATTTGGATTTGTTTTTGGCATCCGTCTGTCTTGGGAGACAATTTAAGAGCGCACTTTCAGGAGTGAAGTCAAACTGTTGGAGAGTTAAAGCACCTGCTGTGGCTGTAGAGACAGATACAGGAGAGACATGCTTTATCACAGGTAAGGCAGATGAAGGCATCCGATTCTGTTGCAGCAGATGCACTGTCGTTTTTCTTCTCTCTGTGCTTCTCTAATTCTCATTTTTTCATCTGGTCACTGCTGTGGATACATGGCATGACAGTCTATCTCCAGGATTTGTAGGGGGCAGCTATTGCCTGGTTTAAAACACAAACCCTTTCTGTCATGTAAAACAGAAATAAAGATAATGGGGGGAAATAAATATGGCTTTGTAAATGAAGATTTGGGCAATAGTTGTGTTACATGTGATTATTACCAATAATGGGTTATATTTAATTAAGCCCTGAAGAAAACCTCCTTCTCTAACAAAGCAGAATGCACCCTAATATTCACTTCTCTGAAAAATGTGAGTTTTTATATAGTGGCAGTTCCCATTTCTCTGCTTTTCTGTAAAGTTTTCATTCTTCAGTAACTTGGAATACAGGGCATTACTGTTATTTTGAATCCAGTGGAATTGTCAGTCACCTGCTGAACCTTAATTCTAACATGCGTAAGCATAAGCATTCATGGACTGAAACCCTTTCTTTATAGATTGGTAAATTTATAAAGGGCATGCCGATCGGAAGGTCGGCATTTCGAATCCCCGCGACAGGGTGAGCTCCCATTGTTCAGTCCCAGCTCCCGCCAACCTAGCTGTTCGAAAGAACATCAAAGTGCAAGTAGATCAATAGGTACTGCTCCAGTGAGAAGGTAAACGGTGTTTCCTTCACTGCATCTTCACTCTCAATTAGATCATCCCCAAATGATTTTTTAAAAATTCCTTCACTTTCAGGAAACTATGTTGGGAAAACAGGAAATGTGGAAGTTTCCATGGGGGCAATTAAAATGCAAAAAGAAATGCATGCTCCCTGAGGAGAAGAGAGTGGAGCTCTAGCTGCTTGTGATCTGAGCAAACTGAATCTGTGAATGAAGCCTAAGACTGCCATCTCACACGACTGGCTCGTGTTCAGCAGGTTTTCAACTAAAAAGTAGATCCATTTCATCACTAAAAGAAAAAAGGTTTCTTTAAAATATTCCGTTTTTCAGGTGTTCCAGGATGTGGCTGCTGGTTATCATGATGGTTGTACAAGGCACTGTGAATCCAGTAGAATCCAAGAGCAAAACAGAAGTGAATCCTGAAGTATATATGAATATTGTAAGTTAAGGTCTTGAGACAAAGCAGCACTATAGCAGTGTTAGTGATGGTTTGCCCGGGTTCACACATTTGGTAGGGATGCAGTGGTAGAAAGTGGGAGCAAATGTGACAGGTGGCTGTCAGAGTGAACTGGGCTGTGCCTGACTATGTGAGTGCCTGACTATGTGAGCCCCCAATTAAACTGATTCTTTCTCTCTCTTTCATTGGGGAAAATTCACATATTTTGACTTAATAGGATCTGAAGGGCCCAGTTCATGGTGAATCTATTCTGGTGCCTTCCCTGACCAAACAGGGAAACTTGGGCCATGTTATTTTTATTCAAGAGTACTGAAGAACTGTCAGCAATGTCCAATATGCATAAACTATAAAGTTTATACACATTGAAGTCTGCAAATGAAAACTTTTACATAGGTTTTTTCTTCTTCAAATTAGAGAGGCTTGCATTAGGCAAGAGAGGGTTTTTTTCTTCTTCAAATTAGAGAGGCTTGCATTAGGCAAGAGAGGTTTGTCTCTAGGTAAATGTGGCTAGGAGAGTGTTTAAAACAAGATCTTTATTTTTTGAGCTATGACTCTCTGTTTGCTGCTCCTCATTTGATGGTCTTCCTTCACTTGGAAAATGCCTTCTCATGCCCCCCCCCCCCAATACGTGAATACAAAGAGTGGAAAAATACATACAGTGGAACCTTGGTTCTTGAATGGCTTAGTTGGTGAACAAATCAGCCCCCGAACACCAAAAACCCGGAAATAAGTGCTCTGGTTTTCAAACGTTTTTCAGAAGCCAAACGTTCGAGTGCAGGAAGCTCTTGCAGCCAATCGGAAGCTGCACCTTGTTTTTTGAACGGTTTTGGGAGTCGAATGAACTTCTGGAACACTTTAAGTTCGAGAACCAAAGTTCCACCGTATTTGTTCTCATGAACAATTCAACAGACCAAACTCGACTCATAGTAAAGTCAGGACAAAATTGATTTCGTCACACCAACGTTAGGGTTTTTCTAATCCCTTCAGAGTGAAAAAATCCGGTACTGGGGATATCCTTCTGAAGAATACGAAGTTATTACAAAGGATGGCTACTTCCTGAGCCTGAACAGAATTCCAGGAGGTAAACTTGAGGATGAAAGTCGATTGTAATAGAGGAAACAAAGGCTGCTTCTTTGCACACTAGCCTTCTTCTTTTCTCCTAAAAGAGACTCTCCTCCTGGAAGAGAGGGGAGTGGTTGTGGGCGGGAGCCCGAGCTCCACCTCTAGCAGGGGGCATTAGCCCCCTGCCTTCCACTCACCTGGTTGGCGCCCATGCCCATCGGCAGGCACCCAACCAGGTGCCTCCGAGGGGGCGTGTTCAGCAGCCTAAAACAGAAGAAGTGCGGACTTGTCGTGGAACATAAAGAGAGATTTGGATGCGATCGCTGCCTTGTGTCCCAGAACAACGGTGTTCTGGTCCTCCTTCCTGAAGAGAATTGTTTGGCGCGGTGCGCAGAACTGTATGGCCATTGAAAAAACCAGGAAACTCTTAAATCGGGCAATAGCCCATTGGGTGCACTTTATGAATGGCCGAGTCATTTCTCATGACCGTATCTGGATTGGCGACCGGGCCTTGTATCGGAATGACGGGGTTCATCTCTCAGACCTGGGGAATGACATTTGGTTAGATAGCGTCATCATCAGCATTAGGGATTGGTTACAGCGGTGAGGGTATTGGCGGCGAGCCTTTTTGGGCTCGGGTGGCGGTTAGGCATTGGAATAATGTGTTGTGGTGTCGAAGGGCTAGGTGTGGCCATTGCCTATGCCTTCAATTTTTGGGTATTCCGTTAAAGGAATCTGGCGGTCGTGTATTCTGTCCGATGCCTGCTTGGTGGGAGGCCATGGCACGACCCTCGGTGACATCAGGGGAGAGCCTATAGTTGGATTAGCATCAACAGGCTCCACCTACTGGTGAATAAACCCCCCTTGTTTCAGACTCACCCCTCTCTGAGGGGGTGGAGTCAGCTGACGTAATCCAATGCCTAAGCCAATACCTTTTCACTTGCTATAATCAATAAAGTTGTGGCCTTTTCTTGCCCATTAACCTTATATCACGTGTCCTTGTGTTTTCATTCCACTTTGGGGGGATCGGGTCCTCGAACCACAAAGCACAGTTTGTGCCAATAAGGATAAAGCACCACCAATGTACAGTGCAACAGCACTGTTACTGGCACAGACCTTCGGTTTCTACAACTGACTCATCATGGCAAGGCCTACCCAAAAGAGCTGCTGTGCTTATTAGACCTGGCACTCCTGAACTAATCCTGTTTCTTCTAATAAAGCGTTAACGTCACTCCTTGCGATTAATTGCTGGTTCCCTCTGGCTCCCTCCTGACAGTGCACTTGGTACTGTCTTAAACAAGCAGCCCGGAGGACCAACAGTGCAGGACAGACTGACAGACAACCAGTTAGGATGCCCTCCTGTGAGCGATTGGCTAGAATGCTGATAAAGGTCATGAGACTATGAATTGTGTTTGATGCGCAATGCCAAATGAAACAACCATGTAATGCAGATGTGACTAAAACTATATCTGCTGTAATTTCCTCTTCTGTAAAGCTGCTAAAACTATTTATGAGATGGAGGAATGCTGCTGAGGGCACTCTGATTTGGATCCAATAATTTTAGGGTGGATAATGCATGTATACCCCCCCTCGCTGTCATACACAGTGCCAGTTGTCTTCCATTCCATGAAAAGAAAACCTAGCACTCTTTGAAACTAGCCTCCTCATTTCCATACAAAACATTTTAGCCACTGTACGTTGCACTCTTAGTATGAGCTTTTTGAGTGGCATTATAGAGGTTTAAACTTCTGAAGCTTTTTCATTTTCCAGGCTTAAAGGCCACTATATTGCTGATTCATGGTTTGGGCTTGGAAGGCAGCGACTGGATAGCAAATACGCCTCATCAGAGCCTGGGTTTCATACTAGCAGATGCCGGATATGATGTCTGGATTGGAAACAACAGAGGAAACTCTTGGTCGAGAAGACACAAAAACCTTACCATTGAAGAAGAAGCATTTTGGGATTTCAGGTAAGTTCAGAAAAGACTGGAATTCAGCACTCAATGGACTGTTGCGTTTTTCTCCCTTTGAAGATCTCCCCTGTGTGAAATAACTCAACAAGGTATACTTGATGATTTGTAAGTGTAATCAATATGAGATAAAGTTTAATAATTTTATATATGTGCAAAATGTTTTTCAATAGTTCACAAGGACACACGTGTTGAACACACTATGGAAATGATAGAAAATTCAGCTCAGTGCATCTACACTGACTGGAAATACATCTCCAGAATTTTAGAGAAAGTATCCCAGAAATAATTGAGGGTGGCAGGATTGATCCTGGGACATTGCAGGTGCTTGATTTCTTGGCCCTGGAAAATTATACGCACAGTTTTGGTCACAGTTTTGAGGGTGGGTTAATGAATATTGGGTCAAAGGTCAGAAGAACCCCAGCTCTATCATGGCACTGTCTCAATCCAAGTTGCATCTCCCACAGGTGACTTTGAAGACAGACTCCTGGTCTTGAATAGTTTGATCCTAAGCATATTTACTCAGAAGTAGTGATGGGTGAACTACTCTTGACTTGATTCAGAATTCGGCTGAGCAAAAGAGCTTGACATTTTTTTGGAGGGAATGCCCCTCTGAAAACTCTCACACTGCTAATGATGTCACTAGACATGTGATGAGGTCAGTGATGGTATAAATGGATACTTACCTCCTGGTAGACTTACTCCAGGATTGTAACCATAAACTGTTTTCACTCAGCCTGAAACCAAATGTTCCTGGAAAATATTCTCTTTCTACATATTTATCGGAAGATCATTTAATCTTCTTACCTTCTCTTCGCTAAAATAGCCAGTGCATGTAAGCATAGCAGAGCACACACACTTAATTATTACGGATGTCTCCTGACTTGCAGTTTTCATGAAATGGGCATCTATGACCTTCCTGCCATGACAGACTTTATTCTGCAGAAAACCGGACGGGATAAAATCTACTGTGGTGGCCATGCTCAGGGATCTACTGTAGGTATGTGAAGCATAAAAGTTGGCATAAAAGTTGGCATTTAGCTGTGAAAAAGACATGTTTAGTCTGTGACTGCCTTATTTGCTCTCTCCCCCCACACTCAGGGGCAGTAGAAATGCAGGGGAACACATGTCAGGTGTGTTTTATCCAAGAATCAGATTAACTGAAAAGGCTGAGTGCTGAACTTCATCCTGGCTGATTGGAGAATGCAAATATCGGCCCTGTCATCACGTTCACTGTTGCACAACACACACCTATTGCATTGTTTAACCTACTTGTACTCTGAGACTCAAAATGACTTGCTGTGAAGAGGTCCAGACATAAAGGTGGTTTGTATAGACTGCAGGGCCTTAGCAATATTTCCAGTTTTGCCATTTACCTTTTTTTCTTTCATCTGCATAACAGGTAGGTACACACCAATCAACAGTACTAGGCATCTAGAGTCTAGAAAACTGCCCAATCTAATTCTATATACACACAGGTTGACAATTTAAATTACTGATTTGGTTACAAGTTTTTGACTGTAAATACTGATTTGCTTTGTACACCATCCCCTCCCCATTAAAAGAATGCTAAATGGAATTTATCATCTTTTCCTCCCAGCTTTTGTTGCATTTTCTGTAATCCCTCAAATGTCTGAAAAAATAAAGATGTTTTTTGCCATGGGGCCTGCATACACGCTCCACTTCAGTATAAGTCCCATTATACGAGTGCTGCGTATGCCTAACACATTGTTCAAGGTATGTGTAAAAGGGTGATTTTCTTATTATCATGTAGGGTTTACAAGATCAGTAATGTCAAGTGTTACGTTCTTATCCAAGTTTTATAGGAAAATAAAAATAAACAAGCAAGGCTAGCTTTTGTGGGGGGAAATAAAACTAAATTCATTTACTTTTTGTCATAGATGCCATCTCTGGAGCAGCGGGTGCCAAGGCACCCACAAAATGTTCTCTGTGGGTGCCCTGCCAGGCAACCCAATGTGTTGCATGCTGCGGTGGGTCGCTCTGTCATGCCCTCCCACGGCGGGGGCGATGTATGACATCATGCACATGTGCTGGCCACTATCAGTGTTGGGTAGAACCTGGTATTCCTGCCTCAGTTGCCTCAGTTTCCAAATGTTTTGGAACTCGAACGGTCTTCCAGAATGGATTACGTTCAAGAACCGAAGTACCGCTGTATTCTGGGCACACTGTCTCTGCCTCTGGAGGCAGAACAGAGCAGGAAGCTTGTCAGAGAAATAGTGGGACCATGAAAATAGCAGGGTGCAAAGGATCCACTCATCTCCCCTCTACACGCACACATTGGAATGATGCTAAGGGGAAAGCATACGGGTATAAAAATGGGCCACAACTTTATTTAATTTACAGGGAACTGTAATAAGCAGAAGTTGTCTAACTCCACCCCTGCAGCAGGGCAAGAGCTAAGAGGACACATCTCCCACTGTCTAGCTTACATAGCACCATACAATCATAGAGTTGGAAGGGACTTCCAATGGTCATCTAGTCCAACCCACTGCAATGCGGGAGAGTCCACAACCTCCTGAGGGAGACTGTTCCAATGTTGAACATGGGCAACTGCCTTCCATCCTGACTCCAAGGACCAGATCAGTCAATTGGCTGATATCTCGTTCTTACCTGCTTATCTTAAAGTATGCCAATGACATATCTGACTGCCTCGTCTCATCTTAGCTTAGAGGTGATGTTGCCAGCAGGGCCCAAGAGTAGTTCCCCTCCCACATTCCTTTGAGCCAACTGGCTGTGAGAGGGTGATTGGCTAAATAACTCTTCAGCATTAAGATGCCTCGGGCCATGTAGACTAGCTCTCAACCCTTCATTGTCCACACCGAACCTGCCAGAAGAGGGAGCTAGCTCAGATTTCACTTTCTTACCCATCCGCATGCAGGAGAATACATAGAATGAGTTGAGTCATCATCAAAGCATGGGTTATTTGTTGTGAGTTGCTTTGGAAGCCTTCACACCTGAAAGCTGGCCTATAAATATAGCAGAATCATAGAGATAGAAGGGACCCTGAGTGTCACCAACCCAACCCCTGCAATGCAGGAATTAAGTAAATAAAATTAGTAATTATGTAAATAATGCATTTGATCAAGTCAGGACAGCAAAATCTGTAATCCTGCTTAAAATTATAATATGAACATCTGTTGCTGTATTAGGAAATATACTGGTTCACCATGTAAAGAGTCTCTGGATTTTTACAGATTATATTTGGCACGAAAGAATTCTGCCTGCTGAGTCCCAAACTCAAAGAAATTTTGGCTCAAAAGTGCAGCTGCCGACCAGTTGATATAATCTGCAAACAAGCTCTTTTGCTTATCAGTGGATTCAACGAGAAAAATTTAAATGCGGTATTTATGTGTGCTTGATAAATATCCCTCCTACTACTGTATACACTTTTCTATTCACACTGCTCAAATAGGCTTAATTCAAGCAATAAAAATACTTAATAGGAAAAGTGTCAGAAAACTCTCCAGCACAAATAATAAAATTGATTATTTTGGGTGCTTGATTTCAAAGTAAAGAAGTTACAAAGTCGAGCTTGAGGTGTACGGATTTTAACCTGCTGGAAAATAAGACCACTTTCAAGAGTTTGTCTGACGTGGCTCCTGCAAAGTCAAAGGTTGGATGTGTCACTGGCCTCTGAATCACTGTGAACTCCAAGTTAAGAAGGACTGACTTATGGCTTCTTAAAGGGGTGCCAGTTACATATCTGTACATGCTTTCCTTGAGCCATCAGCAATACATTTGAGCAACTAATACACTAGCACGTGGCTGCTTTTGATCAGCACAGCACTTATCCCTCCTTAGCTTATCCCAGGAAGCCATGCTACACATGCACACAAGACTATGTCTCCATACACACCAAAACTTTAAAGCTCATTCAAAGCAAGCACCAAAGAACCTGGGAGCTGTAGTTTAAGGGTGCTTGAAATTGCAGTTCTAGGGGGATGGTCAGCTGCAGACACTGTTTCTTGCAGCTTGTGGTGCAAAAACCTCTGAAGTGGAAGGAGATTTAAATGCACCTTTTCTTTCAGAGCCGAACTGATGTGTACACATCAATATTCCCGGATTATACTTCTGTGAAAAATTTAATCCACTGGAACCAGGTACAGTTAGGAAAATGAAATACATCTGTTGTGTGTTCTCTACCTACAATATTGCAACATAATGATTTTTGTTTAAATACAAGGAAGCTGCATTTGAGTCCTGAGCCTGAGGTTCTGTACCTCTGATATAGAGCAATAATTGTGAAATACTCTTCTTAAATTGTTTCCTCTCCTGATAATCTCTGCTTTGATGTCTTGGCAGAAGCACACAGGCTCACACAGCTTTGGTGTTATGTTTCATTTTCTAGTCTGGTAGAACTGGGGAATTCAAATACTTCGATTATGGCCCCCAAAACATAGATAAATACAATCAGGTATGTATATTTTTGCTTGGATTGGATAAGGATGACTAGGAAAGGTCTGGTTCCAGCAGTGGCAGAGCAAGCCAATCAGGCCCCTGGGGTGGCATGTGTGCCCTGCGCCCAGTAGCAGGGCGATCCAGGGCAGGACGCTCCACGGGGCCTCCGAGGAGTCTGCCTGCCTCCTCCCACTCAGCTGCCCTACAGCTGAGAGGGAGGCGGCAGGTGGACTGTTTGGGGCAGTGCGGAGCCTGTGGGCGCCCAATCCACCACATCACTCCCAGGACAGATGCTTGGCTCAGGTGCACTGCAGGCCCTGTGGTGAGTGCCGCCTGGCATTTTGTCAACCCCTTCAGTGGTGACACCCGGGTCAGACCTCCCCCAGCATAGCCTCCGCACCCTCCACCCTGGGTTCCAGTGTCCTACATCACACACTTGTTCTGATTATCTCCACTCGCAACTTCCACCTCCGAAATTTTTCAACCAAAAATAGTAGTCGACTGATATAGTAATACTTCCACAAGGCTCTTGAGCTTTGCTGGGAGGGCACGGCTGGGAATCCCTTGAATTAGAGTTTAGAAATTCTAAAATTGTTTTAGATTACATTTCAGTGGCATCTGTAGTTTGTTCTCATTTTTTCTTCTTTTCACAGACGACTCCACCCTTTTACAAGATAGAAGAGATCACAGTCCCGATTGCTATGTGGAGCGGAGGACAAGACTGGGTTTGCAGGCCAAAGGAAGCTGCGCAGCTGCGGTCTCGAATCCCTCACCTTGTTTACCATAAGGAGTATCCAGACTGGGACCACTGGGACTTCATTTGGGGCATTGATGCTCGTCAGCGGATGTACATGGAAATCCTTGACCTGATGCAGAATTAGCTGTGGGATTTCTCTTTTGTTATGCAATGATTTTTCTTTAAAACACTGGTCTTCCACTGACACTATGGCAGCATTGGAAACATCCATGCTGCTACATGATTTAATCTCTGCAACAAAATCAGAAAACTCTACACTTGCACTATATAAAATCCTACTCAACAGGAAGAAATATGATTTAGAATTTGATAGACAAAAATGGAGTGAAGAGTTAGGGGCACAGATAACAAATGATATATGAGAGTCAAGTATAAAATCAACAGAAATAGCCTCTATGGATCTAAGACTAAGACTTATTCAACAGAAAATAATATTCAGAGCCCACTGGACTCCAGCAAAACTATACCAAAGGAAACTAACAAGTGCAGACAACTGCTGGAGATGTGGGAGTAAAAATGAGAATTAGCACATATGTTGATTAACTGCCCGATGATAAGATCATTTTGGTGTGAGGTGAGGATATTTATAGCAAGAGTAATAAAAAGAAATTCTTATTTAGGAGAACTGAATCTAATTCTAAATTATATTCTGGAAATGTGGGAGATTTCAAAGGGTCAAAAAAATTGGATGTACCGTGCTAAATTAGAAGCAAAGAAAACTTGTTTTGATGAATTGGAAGAGCCACAATAAGATTCCATTGAGCACATGGATTGATAATATGGACAGATTAGCTACATATGAACAAATTGCATGTTGGTGCAAAATAAGAATGGCTAAATATGAAGAAATATGGAACAAATATTTAAGCAATAAGGTGGATAGTGGTGGGAAGTAGGGGGAGGAGAGAGAGGTGGGAAAATATTGTTAAAAAAGGTGTAGTCATAGGTATATCAGTGTATTCAAATCTGAATTGTTAAATTGTGTTGTCATTATGGTTTTTGCTGTATGTGTCTTTTGCGGTTGATGTTTGTATGAAAAAATGATTAAATAAATTTTTTTAAAGTAGTTTTCCATTTCCTCTAAATGTTTTTGTGAGTTGGAAGCAGGAGAACAAGCTATACATCTATAAATCTAAATGTTGTGTTTCATAATGGACGCTCACCGTTTCCCCAGTGGGCATCAGTTGCAGACCATCCCACTCTACCTCCTTCCCAGCAGCCATACCCACATGGTCACTGTCCGATGTGGAATCCCCCCCCCCCAGCCATGACAGCTGTGGAGGTGTACCTGCCTGGCCAGTGAACTGAGTTCCAACGGGTCAATCAGGGCCCAAGTTATAAGGGAATTCATTGCTGTTCGGCCAGGCATTGGCCACTGTTCATGATCAGCACTTTGAACTGGGACTTGAATCAGCAGCCACTGCAGTTGTGCCAGTATTGGTGGTACTGTATATGCTCAAACCGTCTTGTTCTGGTGAGCGTCTGGCCATTGCATTTTGCACCAGCTGAAGTTTCTGAATTGCCTTCAAAGGCAGCCCCACATATAACACATTGCAGTAATCCAACCAGGAGGTTACCAGAGCCTAAGCCACAGAAGTTGGACTATCCCTGTCACCGCCTGTATTATTAATTCTTATATTATTATTATCATTGGTTACATGCCATTGGTATTCATGGTGGGTGGCTGTTTATTGTCATGCTGTGCACGCTCGTTCATTATCTCAAAACTGAGCACAAATTTGGAGAAGGGCAGAGGGTCAAAAGCACCATCGCACAAGTGGAAGGTTTGGTTTTTTTGCATGGTTACTGCTGACGGTGCCTGTAAGGTTAATACCACCCAGAGTTTTTAGCAGGATCTGAAAACAATACGCTGAAGGTGCTTGCCTAATATCAATGAGCAGGATGTTCTAGAATATAAATGCTGGCAAGCAGAAACCTTGCAACCGTGGAATGAACATACGTGGTACTTGTAAACTGTGCTCCCAAGCTGTTCATGTTAAACCTTGAATTTGACCTGGAAATACATCAGCAGCCAGTGCAAATCTTTGAGCTGGGGTGTAACACGTGGACTCATTCTCATTCTTGTTTGGCAGCATTCTGCATTACATGCAGTTTCTGTATCAAGTAATGCATCAGCAATCCAGTCATGAAGTTACCAGTGTCTGAACTTCTGTGGCCAAGCTATCTCCGTCCACAAATGACTCTAGATGTTGTAACAGCTGAAGTCAATGAAAATCTTTCCTAGTCACCCTATCACTTGGCTCTCCAGTGATAAAGCTACACCCCGAAGCGCCCTCAGGCTACGTAGCTGTTCCTTCAGAATAATTGGCCAATTTCTCAGACACATGAACTCCTGTCTTGCTCACAGTGCCCTCATCTTTCCAGATTCAAGCTCAGTTTATTTCCCCTCACTGGCCCACATCTGAACAAGAGCACTACAGAAGATGTGAATTGTTATTTAATGATATACACATTAAACACCACCGGGAATTGAAGTAGAACTTGCTACTTCAGAGTACACTGGATGTTCGTGGGACAATCGGAGAAAACATCATGTGTGAATACACTCCCAGGCTGCAATTCTATGCTTAGGTTCTAGAGAGAAAGCCTGATCAAACTCTGTGGACTGGGTTGCGTGTCAGCCAATAGTCTGCTACCTTAAACAGGTACATTTGATAAGATCATCCCACTGTTAGGTACAACACACACACCAGAAGCTGTACACATAATGAAAAAGAAAGATGCTGCGCCCAGTAAATGAGCATGGCTGGATGACTTGAGGTGTTTATGAAGGAAACTTTCAGGTTTCCTTTTGCATTCATCAGAAACACTCACCTGAAGAAACACTCAGCACCTGCTCTTCTATTTGAGCAGGTGTGTGTGAAATGAGAACAGTGGAAGGAATGAAAGGATCATTCATGTGAGTTCTGCATTGGATTATTCAAAATGCTAGGTGTATGGAATCTAATTCCAAGACTTCTTTTGAGATCTAAAACTATCAGAGTCCATATTTAAACAACAAACAGTCTTGTAGTCTCTTAAAGACTTAACAAACATAGACTTTCATGGGCAAAAATCTTCTTCATGAGATGCATGAAATGTCCTGAGTGGCTGAGAATAAATAATAAATAATAATTATTATTATTGCAGGTACATGTATGCATGCTTTCTGTATGTGATTATATAAAAGCAGGGTCAGAGGGGAATTAAAGTACAGAAAGTGACAATTATGTTCTTAACCATGATAATTCTGATTCGCAAAGTTTTTGATGACATTCATACTGGCTTTCTTTTTGCCAAATACTTACTCCTTAGTATTTCAGGTGCAAGGATTCAGTCAGCATGCTTCCACACAAATTTTATTTTATTTTTTACATGGCTAGATCTGTGTACGAGAGAGAGAGAGAGAGAGAGAGAGAGAGAGAGAGAGAGCGAGAGAGAGCGCTACTGCTTTTTTTCCTGCAGGGACACAGGGGTACGCATGCCTCTAAACATTTTGTGAACTAAGTTTGGCCTCATTGAGGGGCAGTATTTCAATTTGAGTAGGAAAGTGAGAGTAGTCCTACTGTAAACATTTTTTTAAGGAAAAAAAAAGCATTGGAGAGACCCATTTCATTATACACCCCCTTCTCTACGTCCATAGTCTAAACCTGTATGATCTAATAAACATTGTAGCTCTTGATTTTATTGACTGCACAAACTGACCCAATATATGAGTGTTTTCATTGGGTATGCGGGAAGCCCTCCAAACACTTTATGTTAAAAAAACAACTACTGATACTAAAATGGCATATTATTTAGAAGCAGCAAAGAAGTGTTTTCTGCCTGCGAATGTTGAACATATGTAAACTTCTACTATCACAGCTTATCTTACAACTGCTGCAAAAACAAAATGTTCAGGATTTCAAAAGTCAATGCATGTTTGCAAGGTAAAGTTGGCATAGCCAACTAGGTTTGCTCTTCACTCAGGTACTCTTTCAATACTACAAATGGTCCATGCAAGTTACACACATCACTGGTATTAACTCTGTTCTCTCCAGTTTTGAATGGCACAAGTGAGTTTTTTAAAAAATAGATAAAAAACCCTCTTCCCTCCTCTCTTTCCCCTTCCTAGGTATTCAGAAGCACACTGCCTCTGACTGTGCGAAATGCTTCTGGCATTAAGAAGCATTCTGACTTATTTTTCTTTTTAAACAGGATCTAGGTGCCACATGCTCTGAAATTGGGCTGGAAATGCCCCTTTGAGAGATGATGCATGATGACATACCCACTGAAATTAGGCAAGCACATCTGCTTTGCTGTTTTCAGTGCCTGTTAAAAAAACAACCCTTTATGTAAGCACCACTACCCAGACATGCATCGTAACTTGTAATTTTATTTTATTACATATTTATTTTTTTAAATTTTGAAAAGTCAACTTGTTTTTAATATCTGATTTTAACAGTGTTTTAATAGATATTTTATATTGCTCTTTGTAAACTGCTTTGAGGTTTTGAAGACTCAGCCATATAAAAACTCTCTTAAATAAGTAAGCTCAGTAAACCTTTCCCCTATATTATCTAAAATATCCAGTTCTTTTGCAGGTTCTCAAGGATGGGGCTACTGCTTATCATGATGGCAGTACATGGAGCAGTGAGCTCAGAAGACTTGAATCCTGAACAGTTTATGAATATTGTAAGTAAGTTGAATAATGTATGAATATTGTATGAATATTTTTTTAAATTTTTTTTAAAGCTGAGTAGCAGCAGGGAGTCAGTAGTGGGGATGGTGAGGCAAAAGACCCTGGGCCAAAGCATCCATGCATATTGTATAAAGGTGCAAAGCCCTTCTTTTGCACCCTGTGAAACATAAATGCGCAGTTTTTTAAAAACTGGGCAACTGTGCGCCGCCCACCCATGACTCCTGAGCCTCCCCCGATCTCCTGCCCCCTTCCTCCTTTGTTTTGACTGATCGGGGGGAGGCTTGGGAATCATAGGCAGGCAGCTGTTGCCCAGCTGTATTTTTTAAAAAACTCTGTACATTTATGTTTCATAGGGTGCAAAGAAGGGCTTTGCACGTTGCCTGGCAGAGAAACCACACACCTTGTGCCCCTTCTGGGCAGCGCCCACCTGCCTGTGATTCCCAAGCCTCCCCCAATCTGTCAAATCAAAGGGGGAAGGGGTCAGGAGATGTGCACCGCTGGACGTCCCTGGTTCCCCTTTGGCAGTGATGGAGCAGCACTACCAGGCTGGCTCTGGGCTACTGAGGTTTCCCGGGGACAGATTTTCAAATCTGGGGAAATTCTGGGGATGGAATTTGTTTGGGGACAGATCTGCAAATCTGGGGACTCTCCTCAGGAACTGGGGACGTCTGGTAACCCTTCCTTATGCACACGCTCTGTTCATAAAAGCATGTCAGCGTAATTTGCAATACAATTTGTCCACAACGACAACAGTAGTCCCTCAGATTGGAAACTTGCCTGGTCTTCAACTTAGAAAAGTTGAAGACTGAGAACATGCCAGAGCTCAAGCAGTGTTCCAAGATGGGTGGCAGCCTGAGGCTTGTCTGAACACAGCAAAAGAAGCTCAGTTGTAATTACTTCGTGATGCTGGCAAAGCTTCTGTAAGTTTAATGTTATCTGCTGGCAATGGGTGTGTAGCTCTGGCACTAGGTATGTGGCTCTGGCTTAGCTATCCTCCTGCATGTGAAAAGAATGGTCCAGAAAGCACTCAAACAGGGGGAGTCAATGTAGTGCTCTCCAAATCATGTTAGACTACAACTCCCACTATCCATGCTGGCTGGAGCTGATGGGAGTTGGAGTCCAGCAACAACTGGAGCGTATCCCACTGGCCAGTCTTGCACAGGAGCATCTGCATTGTTTTGTAAACCAATTTAAAATGAACCACCCCTGAGGAGTAGAAAAAACATATATTGGCATATTACTGTGGTGTATTGGTCCTCTTGGCTTGCGGTATCAGGAACTATCTAAGTCATTTCTCAAGTACTGCACTTTTAGTTTCTGTTCTATTGACAAGCAGCAAACGGTTGCATGGTTTCCTCCTCAAATAAACTGTATTAAAGTTGCTTTTGTTTTTGCATCCTCTGTGTAGTCTCCACTTTGTACTTTCCAGGGATCTTTTTGTTTTCACCTTTCTTTGTGCTGCCTTTCCCCCCAAGGGGTTGCTGATAAACTTTGCAGGTATTGGCTCATTCTTCCCCAAATATCCAAAGAGATACAAATATAAATATTCACTCTCGTGCATTGCTCTCCTGGGCCATTCTGATCATGTCAGGAAGGATCCATGCTTAATGCTTGGAAATGAGCATTTAGGCGAAAACCTTCGGCTTCTAGCAATTACTTTTAAGCCTCTACTGGTGGAGGAAATGGTCTAACATGTGGCCTTGTATCCTTACAGAGTCAGATAATCCAGTACTGGGGATATCCTTCGGAAGAGTATGAGGTCCTTACAGAAGACGGCTATTACTTGAGCCTGAACAGGATCCCAGGGGGTACAGAAAGCTCATGAGACCCAATGTCTCAAGGACTCTGTTGTGACTCATTTCATTGTACAGTAATGACCACTAACATGAAGTCTGGTCTGGGAAAGAAAACATGGGGAGGAATGTACTCTTCTGATCTTTCCAGCAGTGTAAACATTTCTTTTCTTTTTTTAATTCCCCCCCCCCAAAGTTTCAAAAATAAAACACAGGGGTTTTTACACACACACACACACACACACACAATTTTTTTTTATTTTAAAAAAACCCATAATCAAATTCTTACGTTTATGGGGTTCCCTGAACTCTTCCCTTGGCTTCCGAAGTTCTTTCTCTTTTAACTGCATCTAATTAATTTATTCCAATTTGTTATACTTCATTTTTATCCTTTGTTGTTTTAAATTAAAAGTGTTATGTAAAACCTACTACTATTTTAAAACTTTTACAGTGTTCTTTAATATATTCAATAAAATTGTGCCATTCTCTGCTAAATTTATTATCCTCTTGGTGCCTGATCTTCCTTGGTTAGCCTTGCCATCTCCACATAATCCATCATCTTCAATATCCATTCTTCTTTCAATGGGGCTTTTTCTTCTTTGCATCCCTGGGCATATAATATTCTTGTTGCTGCTGACGCATACATAAACAATACTTTCTTATCTTTCGGTAATTCTTCTCCTACTAAACCTAATAAAAAAACCTCTGGTTTTTTATTAAAAATTATTTTGAACATTTTTTCCAGTTCACTATAAATCATTTCCCAGAAGGCCTTAGCTACTTTACACGTCCACCACATATGATGGAATGTGCCCTCTTTAATTTTACACTTCCAACATGTTAGTCATGTTCTTATACATTTTTGCAAGTCTTGTAGGAGTCAAATACCATCTATACATCATTTTCATGAAATTCTCTTTTAGCTCACAGCAAGTAGTAAATTTTAGGTCCTTATTCCATAACTTCTCAGCAATGTAAACATTTCTAATCGCCAGACAGAGCAATTTTTCCTCCCTCCCTCCCTGTGTGCTTTTCTTGAGGTTTTCCACAGATGATTTTGGGAAGGCACAGAGTGCTTGTGTGGGGAAAGCCCCATTATGTTAAAGGGATGCCTTGAGCTGGCTTACGCAAGCACGCTGGGTTAGTTGAATCCAGCCCAAATGCTCTATCTGCAGTTGTGAGCAGGAAGAGAGCCTGATGGCTAGAATGTGCAGCATACCTCCTTCAGTGAACACTGATTTGCTCTGCCTCTATTAATTCTGTGTGGTGCAATGGTTAGAGCTTTGGCCCAAGACTAGGTAGACCCAGGTACAAATCCCCAACTGACCAAGAAGCTTCCTGGGTGACTTTCTCTTACCCTAAACGACTTCATTGAATTGTTGTGATTCTAATACGAATGTGGGAGATGGGACTTTTCACAATGCCTAGAGCTCTTCAGAAAAAAGGTGGCATATAAAAGTTATAAAGAAATAGATAGCTGCTTCAGGAGGAAGTGGTATATAGATAATTCCTCCATGGTATTTGTGGGCAGCAAAACTGGGGAAACAAAGATTTTTTTCCAGAAGGACTAAAATTGTCTATTTATTAGGTGCTCAAAAGAAAGAAAGAAAGAAAGACAAGACAAGACAAGACAAGACAAAAGGAAAAAAACAACAACAGATCAAATGTTCTTTCCTGAGAATTTTTGGGTTAGCTCTTTTTTTAAAAAAAGAAAGAAAGGGGGTTTAGGTTTCAAGGTTCAGTTCCAATGTTTCTGCATGTAATATTGAGACTTTAGCTTCCCACCTGAACAGGAACTGGAGCCTATCTTTCTTGCATCCAAACCCAGCATTTAGACCCAAGCCTACTGCTCCATGTTAGATTAAGTTTTAATATTGTATCTTGTGTTGTGTTTTGGAGGTACCAATCAGTCAGTCACTCAGCCAATCAATCAATCAATCTCTTTTTTACTTCCAGGCTCCAAATCATCTATACTGCTGTTGCACTGTTTGACCATGGAAGGCAGCGTCTGGGTCACAAATCTGCCGCATCAGAGCCTGGGCTTCATATTAGCAGATGCTGGATATGATGTTTGGATTGGAAACAACAGAGGAAACTCCTGGTCTAGAAGACACCAAAACTTTTCAATTGAAAAAGAAGCATTCTGGGATTTTAGGTAAGTTTATTTGGTGTGTAATCACTGGAATTCACCATTCAATGAGATTTATTCTTTTACAGTTGAGTGACTGGAATTTGGCATTCAATGTTATTTTGTAGTTCAAAGCATGCTTACCCTTGCCTACTTTATTATGCATTGAATAGACTTGATGAAGGCTAATGTTGGGCTATATTCAGCCCCTTAAATAATTCTATATGTGTGCCAAATGGTTTTTAGTACTTATCCAGGCCATAAAATTTATGGACACATCCATGAAATGATTTCACTGCAATCCCTTCATTGACAGTCTGATTTTATGATCCAGGAAAAGTTTTACCATCTGACTTTGCTGTGATTCTGTAAACGGAAACCTTCTTCTTAGTAAATGTGCTCATGGTTTTAGTGTTAATTTCTTGTATCACAGCCTGGGCACAGCTGGCCCTAGTAGGTTTCTCTTTCCCCTCATCCTATCGCCTAATTTTAGATATTTGATGGTAAAGTCTGCTTAATCTTCCCTTTTGTTCCTTAAATATGCTTAGTAGCGCTTTCTAGAGAAAGAGCTTATGCTTGTAAACAAAGATTATGAGTGCACTTAATTCTCATTTACTTTGTTTTGTGGTTTTCAGTTTTCATGAGATGGGTATCTATGACCTTCCTGCCATGGCAGACTTCATTCTGCAGAAAACTGGATAGAAGAACATCTATTATGTCTGCCATTCTCAAGGATGCTCTGTGGGTATGACAACTATAAATCTTGGCATGCACTCTGTAGAGGGCCAGTTTGGCATGGGATGGTCCAATGTTGAACTAGTTCTTGGTCATATGCAGAATTCAGATAAAGGCATAAAAACCACATCATTTTCTTGAATGCACTAGGTATCTACTGTAGATGGCACCAGATATCTACTGAAGTTTTAGTTATCCAAGAACCTGTGATATGTTTGTTGTCTTTATAAGACATTTGGATATTTATTTGAATGCACGAAAGGGGGAGTGGGATTGTGTGTTCCTCATCTTTTGCATAAGCCTTTTATAGAGCTTGAAAGTGTATGTGTGGGGAACATTTTCTACATAATTGGAAAGTGTGAGGTTTCAGGGGCATGCTTACATTGAGAGAGCCTTCCATGCGGGCTTAACAAATATTTCTAACTGATGTAGAAATGAGGAGAACTGAATTTAAGATTGGAAAAATTAGAATCTGAGAGTGAATAAATTTGATATATAGGATAGAGGGCTTTCCAACTCTGCCCATGTATCTATTCGTCTGACATAAAGCCTATGTCATTTTGTTGCAATGGTAGTAATTATGTCATTTAGTGAGGTTCCAATTCCAACCTGGGCTCTTTCCTATAAAATAGCTTTGTATATTGCATGTAGTCTAACTCTTCCATTTTGAAAAAGAATTGTGCCACATGAAATGAATGTTAATTTTGCTCCTATGTTTTAAAGTAAGAGTCTGCCTATAAATGCTGCATTACTTAAATTCAAAACTAAGGGATGCTAAACTAAATCTCCATTTTCCCCTCTCTAGCTTTTGTGGCATTTTCTATAGTACCTCAAATGGCTGAAAAAATTAAGATGTTTTTTGCCCTGGCTCCTTCCTATACATTGCAGTACACTATCAGCGTCCCACTACAAATCATACACTTTCCAGCAGCACTGGTGAAGGTATGTGTGCAATCATTATCTTTTCACAATTTTCGTAAGCTCTAATTGACATTATGACATAATGGGAGATGTCTAATTTTATGGCTCAAGCCCAGGTTTTTTGTAGGTAAATTAGCTGGAAAAACATGGTTGTGTTTTTTTTTGGGGGGGGGATTAATTAATAATTTAGGTTCCAACACCCTTAAATTTTCAGACATACATGCAATTTGTTTTTCACTAAAATGTTATCATGGCTATCAAATGACAGAAAAGAAAGCACAAAGGATAAACTATTTTTAAAGAAGTACCCTCTTGAGACTGGATATATAGAGTCCAAATTAAGGATCATAACACAGAAGACCAGACAAGATGTTTTGGCTCACCTTATAAGGATATAAAAAAGGGAAAGCCTGGAGGAGAAATAATAGAGTTGTGGAAACGGCAGGAGTGTCTGGTCTACTGTGTGGTCTGGTGTCATTGAGCTTCTGTCACAACATTAGTGTCACTGCATTTTACCGAGATGTGCAAGACAAGCAATGGCAAGGTTTGAGTTTCATGGATATATTAGGAGAGCCAAACCACACAGTGCAAACTAAATCAATCAGTCAAATCAACTTGCAACCAACCTTTCTGAAGTTAAAACCTGTAGAGAGCCATGGTCTTGACTTTATCCTTATTTAACTGCTCCTTGGATTTTTCAAAAATAAAAATAAATAAAATCAATGCAATAAATCATTTGGAAGATACGTATAATATTTCCACCTTTTAAAGAATAACCTATAAATTATATTAATCCAATAGATTCATCTTTTTTTCCATGTTTTTTAATGCGATAACTTTGCAATTTTTATATTTGGCGATTAAAACCTTTTTACAAATCAGCAACAAAAAAACACTTAATATGAACCAGCTACAGGGACATTTAAACTGCCCCATTTAAGAAATGCTATTGAGAGATTGGGATTATGAAGTATCTCTGGCTTTTTGCAGGCTATATTTGGCACAAAGGAATTTTGTCTGCTGAGTCCGAAACTGAAAGCCCTTCTGGCCCGAAAGTGCAGCCACCGCCCAGTAGATGAGCTCTGCAAACAAGCTCTTTTTCTTGTCAGCGGATTCAATGAAAAAAATCTAAATGCGGTATGTCTCTTCATTTATTTATGACTGGGGTGTATGGAGTGTTAAAGGAGAGGTAGTACTTCTGTTTCCCTGCTCCTGCCAACCTAGCAGTTCGAAAGCACGTTAAAGTGCAAGTAGATAAATGGGTACTGCTCTGGAGGGAAGGTAAACGGCATTTCCGTGTGCTGCTCTGGTTCACCAGAAGTGGCTTAGTCATGCTGGCCACATGACCCGGAAGCTGTATGCCGGCTCCCTCGGCCAATAAAGCGAGATGAACGCTGCAACCCCAGAGTCGGCTACGACTGGACCTAATGGTCAGGGGTCCCTTTACCTTTACCTTTAGTACTTCTGTTGGGGGACACGTCGTGCTCCTTCTGGGGTAGTTTGTACACCATTGGTCCCCCCACCGTACAGTCAGCTTTCACCTGGCCAGCTAAACCAGGTGAGGGTAAGCAAAGGGTCTCAAACCTTTGGTTAGTTAGAGATTTCCCCTGCATGCATAGACAGGCTGTGGCAGACTGAGTGGACAAGACCAGTATTGGGTCCAATGCTCAAGAAGGCAGTTTCTGCACGTGCTGAAGAGTGAAGTGAGGGGCAGATGGGGCTTGTCAAATGTAAGAAGGGGCTCTTCAGGCCCACAAGCAAAGATGGGGGAGACCCTGGCCGAATCAAGACTCCATATAACATCAGGGAGCTCTGGACATGTCACTGAATGGGCAGGTGGGTGGTGGTGGGCACAGACAACAGGTGTGTCCTGGGTGGGGAAATAGCCAGATAGCCATGAGCCAACTCCTTGTGGCACATAAGGGCTGTTCATTTGAAGGGTTGTTCACAGTTATCTGAATCATAAAATCCTAGAACTGTGGCGTTCAGGCAGCCAGCTGGTTCACACAACTCATTCACGATGTACCAGTTGCTATGAACTGCATGTCAGGGCTTCCTCAGCATCAGTTTTGCACTTCAGAAAAACATGTAATAACATATGTCTGCTTTTGTCCTCTGCCAACAGTCCAGTACAATGAGTTTTGGTTAAGTGAAATGACTTCTAAATTTACCATTCCCTTACAGAGTCGGACTGATGTATATATATCACGATTCCCAGATTATACGTCTGTGAAAAATATGATCCACTGGGGCCAGGTAGAGATACTAAGATCTCCCTTCTCTCTCTCGTTCTCCCTCTGTTGAATGTTGTCTGCCTTATAAAAACTTAGATAATTTTTGAATAGAAGGGAGCCAGAATATACTGTAGCTGCGTTTCCAGTGTAAGATGACACATATAAAAAAAAAAACTGTGAAAAACGTTTTGAAAAATGTATTGAATTTTACATAAGCTCACCATCGTCATTTAGTGACAAATTTGTATAATGCACTTAAAACAAACTTTTAATGTTATATTTGCAGCTGTATAGCTGAGTCCCCAATTTAGCAGTGGCAAAACCAGAACCAGCAAGCCATTGTAACCCAGAAACTGCCTAAATGGGCCTTACCATGAGGTAAAGTGAAGCTGTCAACTTAGGTGGTAGGTGCTGGAGGTGCAGCAGCAGAAGCCCACCTCATTTTTAAGCCAGTGCCCCTCTCCTGAGCCTGTGCCCCATTAGCAGTAATGCTTGCTTGTTGCTTAATTGGGCGGTATGGAAGTCTTGCCTATTTACTTTCTCCCAACGCATCAAAGAGAACACCATTAAGAAAGGTCCTTGGCTGAGTGAGCAGGAAAAGAGGCAACTACTAGCCTGGCCCACGGCATTTGTTTGAATGGGAAGTGTGCAAGGATCAAGCAAAGTGCTGGAGTAGAGAGCTGTGTGGGCTGCCTTGTGGCCCTTAAGCTAGCCTGCTGCCCTCACGTGCAGCATAAGTTGCTCTCCATTGCTAGAGTTCCAGCAAGATTCAACTGCCAGTGCGATCACCATCGTTCTACTTGCCTTGCTCCACCCTCCAGCCCTAGGAGTCCTCATAAGGGAGCTGTGCTTAGAGGAAGAACTGTGAGCAGAGAGACTTCATCAGGCAAGGCCTCCTTCCACCTGCCTTGCCCCACCCTCCAGTCTCTGCTTCTCAATTTGTATTGTATTATTTTATGCACTGTGGCTTGCCATTGTTTTTATTGATGATAGTTTAGAAATTATTTATTGTAATTGTTAAGGGTGGGTTTTTGTTTAATTTTTATATGCTGATATTTAATATTCTATACTATTCTAATGGATTGTTGAATACAGTGGTACCTCGCAAGACGAATGCCTCGTAAGACGAAAAACTCACAAGACGAAAGAGTTTTTCATTTTTTGAGTTGCTTCGCAAGACGAATTTCCCTATGGGCTTGCTTCGCAAGACGAAAACGTCTTGCAAGTTTCTCCACTGAAGCTTCATGTCTGCGTATTCATTTGTGGTTTTGTAGGACATCTTAGGGTAGCAGTTACATCTTGCGTGCATTTACATTTTCTCAATTTTGGGGGGTGTATGTGTGTGTAAAATTATTAAACAGAAATGCACGATTAAGCCTGCCAATAGACTCTACAGTTCAGAGAACAAAAGGATGGAAGGGGCTCCGTCTGGTGGCTTTTGCATAAAACTGCAAATTGTGGAAATAAATCATGACAGGGAGTCAAGGTTCTAGTTTATGAATGAATACTAGCCTCAATGCATTCCTATGGGAATCCGTGCTTCGCAAGACGAAAAATTCGCAAGATGAAAAAACTCGCAGAACGAATTAATTTCGTCTTGCGAGGTACCACTGTATTACTTTATTCGATATAAGTTGCTTATTTCAAAGTTATGTTTTATTATCACATTTTTGTGTTGGCTTAGATTGTTATAAGGTGTACATTCTTTGTTTCTTCAGCTTGTAAAACCGCCTTTGGTATAGTAAAATAGAAAGGTGGTATACAAATTAAATGTTAAATGAAATGAAAGTGAAAGATACTCTCAGTGAGTGCCCTCTCCTAACCCTCTTGGGTTAGCTTTGCTTGTTGTTCAATTTCGTTGGCGGTTTGTATACTCACCTATCTATTGTTATCTTTTGTTTTCTAGACAGCTATGGCAGGGCAATTCAGATATTTTGACTATGGCTCAAAGAACATAGATATATACAACCAGGTAGGAATTTGCTGGATTTTTGTGTTGCCTGCAAAGGGGATTAAAAGTGAGGGTGTGTACAAAGGGGCAGTTTAAATTGGATTTGATGCATCCCTTGTGTGCATTTTTTGTGCATCATCCACACAACACCATCCTTGTTCAAGTAGCAGTCCACACTTCCCTCAAATTACTTCTGATTTTCACAATTTATTGATAATCCAATAAAAGAACCCAATTTAAAATCACTTGGTTTTACTTTGGTGAAAGTTTGTTGTGTGCAATTTCACAGATTATTATTTTTTTTAAGCTGCAGATGTGTGCATGTATCTAGGTGATATTCAATCTATCTGTCTCTTCCTAGACAACTCCTCCCTTGTACAGAATTGAAGAGATCACCATCCCAACAGCGATGTGGAGTGGAGGACAGGACTGGGTTTCGCAGCCCAAGGAAATTGCAGAATTGCGGCCTCGAATTACTAATCTCATTCATGACACAGAGTTCCCTAAGTGGAACCACTGGGATTTCATTTGGGGCCTCGATGCTTTTCAGCTGATGTACCCAGAAATACTTGACCTGATGGAGAAGTAGCTGGGAAACTGTTTGGTTATTGTTGCTCTATTAATGGTGAAATCAAGGTGGGATTCTGAGATCCCCACAATCTTCAGAAATAAAGTTTAATTATATGTCACCTCATTTTGATTATTAAATTCGCCTTGCTTGCAAACCTCCTAGACAGCCCTTCTCCAAGGGAGCCAGAAAGGATCGCAATGAAAATCAGCTCCAGAAAGGACTGAAATGAAAATAAGTTTTTTAGACCCAGGCCCAGGTATGAGCACCACTAGGTATTAATGTACAGCAAGGAGGTTTTATTTATTTATTGCATCAGGAAGGTACCCTATGTAGAGTGATACATTATATCCTATTGAATTTCCTGGAAAAAACAGGCATTTGTTTCAAACACCCTAGACTAGTGTTTGATTTAAATATATAATAGTGTGACAAATATATGTGATAAAACAAGTAAGCTACAACAGTTAGACATTTACAAATGTCTAGTTAGACATTTGCAACGAGTCACTGAGATTTATTGCTTTCTCAGTAAGCTTAAGTACATAGTCAAAATTAAGTTGCATTTGTGTACATAAAAATGCAAGTACATCTCCCTGAACATTCTAAAGTGTGAATAATGAATACATTGTGTTCTGTTTCTGCCAAAATGGAGATGTGAAGCTTTTTGAATTCATGCATCAATTGCACCCAGATCCATTGCCAAAAAGTAAACAAAACACAAAAAACTTTTGAAGAACATTTGTTTCCTGCTGAATGCAGTCTTCCTGTCTCAAAAAAATCAATTTAACTTTTTATTATCCAAAACAGTTCTATACTCTAAAGTAAAGGAACAGGTTTTCCAACCAACACACAAAAAACGATGGTTTCATTTGAGGCAGAGCACATCAAAGCACATTTGCAATGCGCGTTTCAGTCCTGAAAATGTGCAGTGATAATCTCTACTCCTGTAGAGTACATCGTACTAGACTAATCATAATTAACCTCTGCTGTGTCTAAGATTAGGGAGCACATTTTTTTCATTTGGGGACAATGTGAAGTTATATCCAGGGCGGTGTTGAACCCAAGTGTTTCGTTTCAAAAATTCACAACACTCACAAAAAACCTAAGCAAAAATGACAACACCAACATTTTCCTTCATTAATTTTCATTGGAGAGACTTTGAACTTAAGCTAGGTGAGGGGATTGTTGGTAGAATATCCACACAACTTTTCTGAAAATACCTAGAACTGCATGTGGCTCACATTCATCTCCCCAGACCCTGGGGACTTGCAAAGTCTCCCGTGGGACCTGAAAGGTGACAAAACTGAGTTCCAGTTAGTTCCAGCTGAAAAAAAGGGCTTAAGCTCAAGCTGTTCTTAAGCTCAAATCATTACAAATATACGGCAAATGTGGGCTTGAATTGCAAGATAATGTTAGGAAATTTGTTCCCCACCTGCCTGGTAAAGTCACCTGCACTCCTCTCAAAAAACCTCTGCAGAGGAGAAATGTATAACCCATTTGGAATCTGGAATTTATATGTAAAGATTTAAAAATTTAATAAAAAATTGACAAAGGAAACACAAACTTCTGGCTGCCCTCCTGAACAATGAAGGATGGGGAATACAGAAGGGAAATTGTCCAACATTGGGTAGATGACAGCCATAGTGCTATAAGACACACCAGACCACAAGACACACCTAGTTTTTGGAGGAAAACAAGAAAAAATATATATTCTGAATCTCAGAAGCCAGAACAGCAAGAGGGATTGCTGCTGTTAGGATATTTCCGTTCCACCTTAAGAAGGGAGCAGGTTGTTGTGTCACAGCCTGCGTATTTCCTGTTCACAGGAAGTTCATGTTTGTACATTGCTTTCGTTTTTCTCTCTGTGCCTGAGACATCGAAGCAGGCAGTCATGTTTTTTTTCTTTGTTCTGACCAACGCTGAATAAACTTGTAAATATGCTCTCCTGAGTGCAACTTTCGTTGTGCGAACTCTGCTGATAGAGCGTGCATGAGCTCTGGAATGTGGAAAGCTATTTCCGAGGCTTCGTGTCACTAATTGACTGATACTGTATCTACAGGAGATCGATGGATCGTCCGGAGGCGGCTTGGGGGCCATGATGGCTTTTGTCTCCCTGGCAGTATCCCAACAGCTGCACAGTGAAAGCAGCTGTTCTGGCTTCTGTGATAGCTGCGCAGCCTGCATTCAGTCCATAAGACATACACACATTTCCCCTTACTTTTTAGGAGGGAAAAAGTGAGTCTTATAAAGCAAAAAATACGGTAGTTGCCAACAAGGCTAATTTGCCTCTAAGTCCTTAAGTCACAACATAGCACCCAGAAATTCAAATAGATTTGCTGTGCCTCTTTAGTCAGCTATTATGTTCCAAGCAAATCTGGTCTAATGAATAAGCGCTGCTTCCATTTCATCATTTTTAATGCCACCACACCTGTTGTATAATTAAATGCTGCACTGCTACAATGACTTCTTGCTTCCTTGCAGTTTGTTACATTCTAGATCTTTTGCAACATTTATTCAAGGTCTCAGCTCCATCTGAGTACCAACGGCAGGTAAGCAAAGGGCTATTTTTAAAAAACAAAACAAAACACTGATCTTCTTAATTTGAGTATGGTGATATATTCTTTATCTTGCCATTTTCCAAATTGTTTTTTTTTTTTATAAATATTTTATTAGGTTTTTAATAAACAAATTTCCACTTTCAAATACATACTTCCATAAATCCAATGGACTCCCCCCATCTCCCGGGCACTGCATTCCCTGTGTAACCAAAACCTCAGCAATTTGTTAACTTGTTTTATACATAACAATATATCTTCCATTTTATCGTGTTATCTGATGTGAACATTTCAATACAATTGCATTAATTTTTAATTTCCACACAATAAAAATATTTCGTTACCTCACTTCTGTCTTATAGTGTCTTATTTATCAATTCAGAAATTTGCCGATACTGAAGCTATACCTTCCTAGAGAGGAGCATTTTTTAACATTCATACAACTTATAATGCTTTTTCAAATAGTCCTTAAATTTTTCCCAAACTTCCTCCGTTTCTTCTTCTCCCGAGTCTCGAATTCTGCCAGTCATTTCAGCCAGTTCCATATAGTCCATCAGCTGCGTCTGCCATTCTTCCAATGTGGGTAGATTTTGTGTCTTCCAGTGCTTTGCCAACAGAATCCTCGCTGCTGTAGTAGCGTACATAAAGAAAGTTCTATCTTTCTTGACCATCCTCTGGTCTACCATGCCCAGAAGGAAGGCCTCCGGTTTCTTAGGTAAGGTGAATCTCAGCACCTTTTTTAGTTCATTATGTATCATTTCCCAGAAGGCCTTCACTTTCGGGCAGGTCCACCAGAGGTGTAAAAATGTCCCTTCCTCTTCCTTACATTTCCAACATTTATTATCGGACAGGTGATATATCTTTGCAAGCTTGACTGGGGTCATGTACCACCGGTATATCATTTTCATAATGTTTTCCTTCAAGGCAGTACATGCCGTGAATTTCATTCCGGTGTTCCATAACCTTTCCCAGTCTTCAAACATAATGTTATGCCCCAAATCCTGTGCCCACTTTATCATAGAGGATTTGACAATCTCATCCTGTGTGTTCCATTTAAGCAGCAAGTTATACATTCTCGAAATTAGCTTAGATTTTGGCTCAAGCAACTCTGTTTCTAGTTTCGATTTTTCCTCCTGGAAACCCACTTTTTTGTCTGCTTTAAAAACTTCCTGAATTTGAGCATAGTGCAACCAATCTCGCACCTTGTTTTTTAACTTTTCCATACTCTGTAACCTCCATTTATCTCCAATTTTTTCAATTATTTCCCAATATTTAGGCCAGTGGGCCTCCATATTGAGTCTTTTACGTGCTTTGGCCTCCATCGGTGAGAGCCACCTCGGAGTTTTACTCTCCAATAAGTCTTTATATTTTGACCAGACCATGAAAATTGCCCTTCTGACAATATGGTTTTTGAACAATTTATGAACTTTAACCTTGTCATACCACAAATATGCATGCCACCCAAAAGCATTATCAAATCCCTCCAGGTCAAGGACGTCGGTGTTCTCCAATAGAATCCAATCCTTCAACCAGCAGAGGGCTGCAGCTTCATAATATAACCTCAAGTCCGGCAGGGCAAACCCCCCTCTTTCTTTCGCATCTGTTAGTATTTTAAACTTTATTCGGGGCTTTTTGCCCTGCCAGACAAATTTAGATAAATCCCTCTGCCATTTTCCAAAACATTCCACCTTATCCACGATCTGGAGGGACTGAAACAAAAATAGCATTTTCGGCAATACATTCATCTTTATAGCAGCTATTCTGCCCAGCAAGGAAAGTTTTAATCTTGACCATGTTTCCAGATCTCTTTTTATCTCTGACCAACATTTCTCATAGTTATCCTTAAATAAATTCAAATTTTTGGAGGTCAAGTGCACCCCTAGGTACTTTACTTTTTTAACCACATTTAGTTCTGTTTCTTTTCTGAACTCCTCTATTTCAGTAGTTGTCAAGTTTTTTGCTAGAACTTTAGTTTTTTGTTTATTCAGCTTGAATCCCGCCACCCGACCAAAATCAGAAATTAATTCTAACGCTCTTTTAGTACTAGAGGCTGGCTCCTGTAATGTTAATACCAAGTCGTCTGCAAAAGCTTTCAGTTTATATTGTTTCTCTCCGACCACAATTCCCTGTGTCAACCGGTCATTTCTAATCATGTTCAGTAGCACCTCCAGGACTGAAATAAACAACAGAGGAGATAGAGGGCACCCCTGTCGTGTCCCTTTTTCAATTTTAAACTCCTCTGTCACCACGTTGTTTACTATCAATTTGGCTTTTTGTTCTGAATAAATTGCTTCTATTCCATTTTCAAACCCCCGCCCTACTCCCATCCTTTCCAAATTTTTCTTCATAAACAGCCAAGAAATGTTGTCAAAGGCCTTCTCCGCATCAATAAAAATCAACACCGCTCTTGTGTTTGAATTAATCTGTAAAAACTCCAAAATGTCAATGATGTTTCTTGTGTTGTCAAATAAATGCCTACCAGGGAGAAAGCCTGCTTGGTCCTTATGAATCACTTCATTTAAGACTTTCTTAAACCTACTTGCCAAAATGTCTGCAAAAATTTTGTAATCCACATTTAGGAGTGAGATAGGACGGTAGTTTTTAAGTTGAGTTTTTTCAGATTCTAGTTTTGGAATCAACGTGATGAAAGCTTCTTTCCACGTTTCCGGTGCCTTCCTCCCCTCCATAATCTGGTTACAAACTTCCAGCAATGGTTGTGTCAATGAGTCCTTCAGTACCTTATAATATTTGGAAGTAAGCCCATCAGGTCCCGGAGATTTGCCCAGTTGGAGGTTCTGAATGGCGCATTCAATTTCTTGGGTTGTAATATTACAGTTCAGGGTTGCTCTCATTTCCTGGGGTATTTTTTGTAATCCATTAGTTATAACAAATTGGTCCACCTCTAAGCTTTTTTGTGGCCTTTGAGAGTAGAGTTCTTTGAAATATCTCTGAAAGGACCTTCTAATTTCATCGGGTTTCTGAACCATTCTCCCTTCAATCTCTAGATTTGTAACTGTGTTAAGTTTTTGTCTCTTTTTCAACTGCCAGGCTAACAATTTTCCACATTTGTTTGCAGATTCGAAGGATCTTTGTTTCATTTGTTTAATTTTCCATTCCACCTCTTGATTTATCAGTTTCGAGTATTGTGCCTGGAAAAACTTCACTTCTCTCAATACTTCCTTTGATTTAGGCCTGGATCTCAGTTTTCTCTCTCCTTCTCTTATTTTCTCCAAGATCTTCTCCTTCTTTTCATTCCAGAGTCTTTTTTTAATCGTGTTCTGTTGTATTAGAAACCCTCTTATCACTGCTTTGCTTGCGTCCCAAATTATTCTTTTTTCCACATTTGTCTTTAAGTTTATTTCGAAATAGTCCTTTAAAACTTTTTGGGCCTTCTTAACAATCTCCTGATCTCTTAACAAGGCGTCATTCATTCTCCATCTGAACGATCCGGTTGTATTTAGTCTCAATTCCATTCTCAAGGCGTTGTGGTCGGAGCAGGTTTTTGGGCAGATTTCCACTTTTCTGGTCTTAGGCGCCAGCCCTCTAGTTATCCATATTTGGTCGATTCGCGTCCATGTCATATGGGCCTCAGAAAAGAAAGTTCCTTCTTTCCCTAGAGGGTTCTTGATCCTCCATATGTCGATCAAATCCAAATTGTCAGTCATTTCAAAAAAGGTTTTTGGAAGCCTGCCATCTTTCGTTATATTAGCACTTTGTGACTTATCCATATTCACTGAGGCGACACCGTTCATATCTCCCAACATGATAATGTTGTTATAGTCCAAATAGTCCAGCATAATCTCGTGCAGCTTCTTAAAAAATTCCGATTTTCCATCATTTGGGGCGTAGATTCCTAGAATTAAAAACTTTTCACCTTGTGTCTGGATTTCAATTGCCAAAATTCTGCCCTGTTCGTCTTTAAATACAAATTTTGGGGACAAGTTCTCCTTTGCATAAATCACCACTCCTCTTTTCTTAACTTTATCCGATGAAATAAATTCTTGGCCTAACCTTTTATTGATTAGCACTTTTCTATGGAGTCTTGTCACATGTGTTTCTTGCAGGCAAATAATGTCCAATTGTTCTTTTTTCAAAATATGAAATACTTTTCTGCGTTTTTCTGGAGAATTCCCGCCATTTATATTCCAACTAAGAAGCTGTAGAGACATCCCGGTTTACTTCTTGGGTATCACAGTTGGGTATCTAGTTTGTCGTCCTTTTCCGGAAGCTGTGGTGCCGGGCCGCCTCCAGATGGTATGGATCCTGGTGGTAATCCCGGTGGTGGAGGCCAAGAATCTACGGCTCTCTTTTGGAGGTCCTCCTCGTTGTCGTGTAGGAACTTCTGGTGGTCTTCTGGTGTTTTAATTCTTACCTTCTTTCCTTTGTAGGTGAATGACAGACCTTGAGGAAATTCCCACCTATAAGGGATTGCGTTGTATCTTAACAATTTGGCCAAGTCTGTGTATGTGGCTCTAAGGTCCAACAAATATTTAGGAATGTCTCTATAAATTTCTGCCCTTTTGCCTTCGACTTCCAGGGATTTTTTAAAGTGTTGGCCTAATATCTTGTCTCTTTCCTCTCTTGTTCTCAAACAAACCAAACAGTCTCTGGACTTATCTTTCTTAACCGATCTTCCCAGTCTGAAGGCCGTCACAATCTTGAAATCTTTATCTTCTTCAACCCCCCAAAATTTAGAAAACAGCTCCGTCAAGAATTTCTCTAGGTTGCCCTGTTCCAACTCTGGGACAGCCCTCAGCCTAAGATTACATTCCTTACTTTTCAGTTCCACCATTGACAGGTAGGCTTGCTGTTCTCCTACCTGTCTTTTCAGAGGTCTTACTTCCCCTTTGATCTCTTCCACCTTCTTGCACGCTTGCTCAGCTTTTTGATTGGCTTCCGCAGCTAATTTGTAGTTCTCCGCCGTAGCTCCTTGCAGTTTCTCAATAGCCTGAGTGTGCTGCGAAACCTGATCTGTTAGCTTGCTGATAGTAGATGTAGCTCTATCAATTTTAGATGACTGATCGTCCACCTTCTTATTCAAAAGTGCCAATTGTTCCAAAATTTGTTTCAAGACTGGATCAGTTCCTCCAGCTGCCATTTCTTCTGTAGCAGGCGTTTCAACTTCCTCCTCCTGCGCCGTCAACACAGTTGGCACCGAGGATCTACGATGATGAATCAAGGTTGTTTGGACAAGCTGCCCAGCTCTCTTGTCTTTTTTCTTTTCTTTAGCTTCCTCAGCTAAAGCTTCCTTAGCTTTAGCTGCTCTTGTTTTCGCTGGGCCACTCATTCCACAGCTGCTGTTCAAGGTCAAATAGTCTTTCAATCCATGAGAAAGGCAAGTCCAGAGTATAAACAATTAAACCACAAAAAATCCCAATAAGATACAGTTCCCAGACCACTATGCCTCCGCAAATCCACTAGGGGGGGTTTTCAAAGGAAAGAAAGTTTCTTTTCCACCATCAAAGCTCCTATTTCAACTGAAATCCCCAAGTTCAGAAAGGAGGATTTCAGAAAGTTCTGTTTCAAATTAGTGCCACAAGTGCCATTTTCCAAATTGTACTCTTAATGAAAATATAACTGATTGCTAATTATCATAGGACTCAATCCTGTAGATGTCGAATCTCAATGAATGAATAATGCTTAATATAATGTCATACATGTTTAAGCCCCAATGAAATTTGCAGAATTAAAGCACTTCACACTGTGAGATTTACAGTGGAATCCTATGCATGTCTCTACATAGAAGTAAGCTCCCTTGAGTTCAGTGGAGCTTGCTTCTAGGTAAGTGTATGTAGCATTGAATCTTTTTGCTTGTTAACCTGTACTCACCTGTAAGTCCCATTGAACCCAGTAGGGCTTACTTTTGAGTACCAAAAACTGCATGTACTTTTTTAAAGACCGATTTAAAGAAAGCAGCTGGAAATACATTGTTTGGGCTTCCAGGGCATTGTTTGGGCTTCCAGAAAAGAATATGGGGATATCTCATGCAATTTTGTATTTTATAAATAAAATTAAGTAATCCTTGAAGAGCATTTCTATACCAGCCTCTCACAAAATATAAGGGCAATGTACAGCCACATAAAAACACTGAAAAGCAATACAATGCAATTGTTAAAATAATTCCTTATGCCTGTGTTGTTGTATGTTACACTGCAAACTGATAGGATCTTCTAGAAATATTTTTTTGGGGGAACAGATGAAGTCCCACAATAGGAGTACCTGAATGAAAGTCCAATTGTGAAGTGCAAATATGATCACTGGATTCAGTCCTGCAAGAATTTGTACAGTGAACTTTTGCTCAGGCCCATTATCTTATTTTATAAATTGTGGGGTACATATTTATGTTCTGGATGAAATTCAATATCTATCATTCACCCCATATTTGCCTTTATTCTAATGTTTCTATTTGTTGCCAAACAACATTAAGAGATTTCAGATTATGGTGTTTCCACCATGTGGAACAACAGTGGACCTAGCTAGACATGGCGCTAATTACATGAGGAACAATTGTAACATGGTTTTAAAAGTTTTGAAAGCAGGAAGTGGGTTTTCATTTGACACCACAGCATCTTGGGAGGGGGTTTGAAGCCTTCCCAGTCAAAATCTTCCCTTTTGGCAATTGGCACCAACAAAGAAAATCCTATTGGACATGAGAAGTGGCAGGAGATTGGTTACTGGCCTAGGAAATTCTACTAAAAAAAATAGAAATAAAATAAAGTGTTGTTGTTGTTGTTTTTTTGGTGTCATGTACTAGGCAAGATTTTTTCTCACATCCCATTGAAGTGAGATGCAGTTTGCATCATGATTTTGGGTACTATGTTTTCTCCTCACTGTTGTTCTCAGGAATGTGCAATTGTCTTATTAATTGGTGAAGTGATGGCAAATCAGTGGCACACAGATAATTTTGGCAGTAGTTGGTTAATTCTAGAGCTGTAACTAACGTTTCCAAATTTCGGAATGTGAATTTTGTCTCACACCAAGTGTTGATACCAAAATTTGATTTTTGACAAGCTGAAAAAATAATAATATTCACTTTATTACATTGCATGCCCAGGCAGAGACCCCCCGACCCCAGGTGACACCCAGGGGAAATAATGACACATGACACATGTTATGGGATTAAAACTGGCTACAACTTTATTAAACTTTTAGATTTGGGAAGACCTTGGCTTAGGCATTGGGCATTTATCCCTCCCAGTCCCCAGGCACACCTGGGGCACATCAGGGTTAACCAATCTATCTGGGGATTGGGCTAGCTCTGAATGACGTACGTTTAAGCAGAGAGCCCGCCCCCATTTCACCGCAACACAGGGGAGTGCACTGACAACCTTTCAGCGTATGGCCAGTGACTCCCCTCAACACAGCCCATTTAATGGGGAACCCTGGGATTGAACCCACTTCATGCCCCCCATTGAGGGAAGAAAAACTAAAGGATTCTGCTCAAGGCCTGAAACCACCAAAGTTGTGACGTTTTGCTATGGGGAAGGTGAAACCTGCCAATGTGGTGAAAATTCCTTTAACAGAAACCATTGCAAGACTGTAGCAGTGTCTGCATACCTGTAAAGAAGAGGTTAACCTGCAATAAAAGGCCTAAACAAAGTGAGGGTAGGGCAGGTGAAACTCTGGAGCTGACTGAGAGCTCCTAGGTAGGCTCCACCTCCTTATATGCTTAAAGAGTAGACCCTACCCTTACTTGGTCTGCTCCCCTGGCTCCACCTCCCCAGTCACGATTGGTTATTTAAACTGAGGTTTGCTGGAACCTCAAGGTTCATGACTTGGGGAGGTGGTCCAGGAGTGCTCTGCTGGGAGACATGTAGGATCGGGGGTGCTGCGCTCAGGCATGCAAAGGGCGTCCTCTGTTTGATGTAGAGTGCGGCCATTCTACTCTGTGGCATCTATCAAATATTGCCAAATACCAATTGCCACTGTACATCTACTGTCCTATAAGGTCTCCATATGTCAAATGGAAATGTAAAAACCTTTAAGAATATTGCAATACATTGATATTGTATTTCTTTGAAACTACTGGTATTGCTTTACCCAGGCCTACAATGTGGCTCATTTTGGTCGTGGCCTGCTTAATCCAAGAGGCTTCCGCTGCAGAAGAAGTTATAAGTGGGAGACATTTGAATCCTCAAGAATTTATGACTGTCGTAAGTTGCTTATTCAAATGCATTTCCTGCAGAATTTCGGATCCTGTGTGGGTTATCCGAAAGAAACTGATTATTCATTTGCAAGTGTTTGACACAAGCCATCTTTTCTGGTTAGGTGAATGACTCAATCGGGCTAATTTATGCCCTGCTGAAAGTTCAGAGGGCCTAGCTTAATGTAAATGTTGACTTTGAGCCTCCCTGTGTTAACAGGAGATTATTACCTAAAGGCAAACATGAGTCCATTATGAAAAACTTGGCATACATCTTATGTATTTCTCTGTGCTGGTTTACCACACAAATTAAGCAATTTGCCTTAAAGTAGCACAAAATGATTCTTCTTTGACTGTTTTGCACCAGCATGGAGAAAACCAGAGGCAATCAGCATGCTGGGCCACTGCACACAAAAATATTGGCCAAATGTTGATTGATGCTGTTAGGACAAAGACAGCCAAAATGGATTCCAATTCCCATCAGTTCTAGCTGGCATGGCTAATGATCAGAGAAGGTGGGGGGGTTGTAGTTCAAAAATAAAATAAAATTGGCGGGTACCACATTGCCTATCCCTTTGTTAGATGGAATTAAAACCAGCCTCTTTGACAGCTCTAATGTATTAACTGGGCTTTAGCTTTGAGCTTTTTGGTGCTTACTCTTTCTACACTTGCCCTCTTGTGCTGCTGTTAGGGGACTCCTTTCTCACAAGAGCTGAATGTGGGCCTACCAGGACGATGGTGGAGGAAGGTCCTAGCGTATTTCTCAGAATCTGCTCCTGTATTCATTGAATACATGAAAGTGTCCCCATGAGCACCTCTCTGAACTTTGCCAAAGCTACTCCCTGCTCTGCTGAACTCCTAATGTACACCCATATGGAAGGAAACAAGTCTAGAATCAGGAAATGTTGAGGATCAGAGCTTTTTTCCAGCAGGAACTCACCGGAACTCAGTTCCTGCACCTCTCTGAAGGGCACCATTGCCACTCATGGTGAGGTCTAGCACTTCTTTCTCTAGAAAAATAGCACTGTTGAGACTGGTGGCAATATTTAGCAATTAGATTAGGGAGCCTGGGAAACTGGTGCCTGGGAATTTTTAAAAATTTAATAGGAAATGTCTGGGATTTTGTCTGTTCCCTGGATTTGTACTTCTTGGCAATGCTAAATTAGATAGAACCATAGCACCATAGAGTTGTAAGGGACCATTGAGATAATCCAACCTAATCCAAACCCCCTGCTTGATGCAACAAATCCAGAGCTATAGCACATCCCCTGCTTAAAGATCACCAGCAAGAGAGGTGACACTCCCCTTCTTGGTAATTGCTTCTGTTCTTGAATACTGTAAGCCATTTTGAAGAGAAGAAGAAGAAGAGTTTGGATTTGATATCCCGCCTTTCACTCCCCTTCAGGAGTCTCAAAGCAGCTAACATTCTCCTTTCCCTTCCTCCCCCACAACAAACACTCTGTGAGGTGAGTGGGGCTGAGAGACTTCAGAGAAGCTTGACGGACCCAAGGTCACCCAGCAGCTGCATGTGGAGGAGCGGAGACGCGAACCCGGGTCCCCAGATTACGAGTCTACCACTCTTAACCATTACACCACACTGGCTCTCTTTGAGACCTGATGGGTACTAAATTGAAAACAACAGCAACAACAGCTGAAGCCTGTAGGTCTAATTCTGCCCTCTGTGGCAGCAGAGAACATGTTATTTCCCTCTTGTAACCCTTCAGTGCTTTTGAATCTTCAAAGCCTTTCAAATGTGCTATTTCATTATTTCAAGAAACAACCCTTACTGAAACCTTGTGAAGTGTGTTAGTATTACTACCTGCTAACTGCTGATGCAAAAACCTGATGCTGAGCACTACCTAGTGGCCTGTGATTAAGGTGAGACTTGAACTAGGCACTTTCTAGTTCAGTGAAGATGACACAGTTCTGAAGATTAAGTTCTTGAATCAAATTAGAAAGTGCTTTTTTGTTTTTAGATTGGTTCACTTTTGTTATTGGTTTAAGAAAGCTAAAAGCACGGGTGGGAAAACTGTTGGTTCTGCACATGCTGGACTCAACAACCTCAGTCAGCCTGGTCCCTGGGCAAGGATTATGCAAGTTACAGTCCACCCACCCACATGTGAATGGTGCCTGCGGCTTAGAGGCTGTCTCATAAAGTTATTTATCTTGGCTCTGTATATATGCCTTGGGGTGTGGGATGGGGTCATGATTTCTTTTCCTCCCAATCTGCAGGATGAAGTCATTCAATACTGGGGATACCCCAGTGAAGAGCATGAAATTCTGACGGAGGATGGCTATTACTTACAAGCAAACAGAATTCCTTGTGGAATGAACAGTTCTGGCAAGACAGGTAATTTTGGGATGTAACAGCTGTGCATTTGGATTCATATTTCTTTTTTGTAAGTTGTTTGAGTTTCATTTTGGGGGTGGGGGTGGGAAGGTCCCAGCAAAAGCTATAGTTAATTAATAAATAAGCTAAACTGTCCCTGTTCACTAGGGAGAATTCCTGTCTTCTCAAACCTTACCTTGTTTAAAACAGTTTCATTTATTTTATTGTATGGCCTTCTGGATCAACAATGCTCACTCCTTTGTCATGCTGAATAAAATGGGGGTAGTCAAAATCACACTCTGCTGTGGATTACAACTCCCATCATCTCTGACCATTGGCTATGCTGACTGGGGCCCAATGCAGATGGAAGCCAAAACATCTGGAGAGCACCAGGTTGGCTATCCCATCTTAAGATTGATTATAGCCGCATGTACTTATCCTGGAATGAAAGAGAAATGAGATGCTTCCTGTTTAAATATTACACGATATTCACTTTCTGAGTGGATGCGCATGGGGTTGGGCTATAAACATTCATTTAGGCATGCTTAAGATCAAAACAAATGTTTACTAACATATCCTGATTCTGAAGCCAGGCTATAGCTGAGTAATCTCTGAAAGACATCAGCAGCAGTGTCTAATGTGAAAGGTGGGGCAGGGTTAGTGGTCCTTCATGTATGAGGAGTACCATAACAACATCTCTTCTTATCTGTGAAATGTTAGGTGGTAAGAAGAGGTGCAAAAGAATTACAGGAACAAGTAACCATGTCTGGCCTAGAAAAAGTGACATTTGTTCAGTAACTCTGTAAGTTCAGGTGTATCCTGCTGGAGTCATCACTATAAAGCATCACAGTGGGCAGGTTTGATTCTCCAGTATAAGGCAGAGAGGTCACCCCCAGATTATATTTCTTTGCTTTCTTTTCCAGGGCCTAAGCCCGTTGTTTTACTAGTACATGGCTTACTTGCTGAAGGTAGGTGCTGGATTGCCAATCTTCCCAACAACAGCCTGGGATTCTTCCTAGCAGATGCTGGCTATGATGTTTGGATAATAAATACTAGAGGGAGCAGCTGGTCTAGAAGACACAAGACCTTGTCAATTGACCAAGAAGAATTTTGGAATTTCAGGTATGTTAAGAGGACATTTTGGAGCTTAGACAAGAAGTACGCTTTTCCTGAGTCCTGTCCCTGGCATACATCTATAGCAATCTTATAGGGGAAGCACTTCACTCTTGGACAGGGCTTTGAAGCATGGCAGAAGATGTTCCAATTGAGGTCTTGTAGCAATATATATGACTCTGCATAACCTCTTAGCAATTTCTAGGCTACTCCCATGTTACAGAATTGCATGTATTGTTGCATGTTACAGTTGCATGTATTGTTGTATGTGTTTATGCACTGATTATTTTAGTAAATCTGGCATGTATATGCATATGATATCTGTATATTATTACACATATAACCCCACTTACTTAAGATTAAGCCCCAAACTTACTTTGAATTGACATGGTTAGTAGTATGCTGTTAGATGTTTACCTTAAAAAGGAAGGGGAAGAGTAACATGGAAGGTCTACAGGTTTCCCTAGCCTTGTTTTACACTGTGGCAGTTGTTTGTCTAAGCGAGAAAGAGGTTCTTCCAGGATCTTCTGTTTCTGTATCTAAGCGTAGGTGGGCAATACAACTACTGTGTTTTGTATGTCTGTATTTCAGTTTTCATGAAATAGCAATATACGATATTCCAGCAGCTATAGACTTCATCCTAAAGAAAACTAAGCAAGAAAAATTATATTATATTGGCCATTCCCAAGGTGGGACACTAGGTAAGTTATGATCAAGTTATTGAAACGTATTTCATCCTTGTAGCCTTTGTTAATTGTGTTGGGACTAGAAGTTGAATATGCAGTACTGAGTCTCTAAGAAGACTCATCCACTGAAACTAAGCTGAACCCTTCTGTTGTTGAATCCTGCATGTATGCTTTATTGAAAATGGTTTGCAACTCAGGGACAGCATAAAGAGCCACTTACACACTTGTTGTTTAGTCGTGTCTGACTCTAGAAAGAGATAATTGCTTAAGGTGAAAGCCAATTAGGGTTGCTCTGATGATTAAAAGCATCTATTCGTGGAACAGAATCACAAACTGGTGTGGAAGTGTGGAAAACTGAATTTTGGACTGGGAAAATTAGGAAGAAAGAGAATCTGAAATTGACGAATTGGTTAATCCCTAGTGTAAGCCCCACTGCATTCTGTAGGACTTCTGAATAGCCCGGAAAAGAGTGCACTGTTAAGGATTCATAGGAGCATAAGAACAATGCAAGTATTGTTTCCTACCCCAATGTACTGTCCCAAATACTTATGGCTCCCATTTATGAAATGCTTTGGGGTTGTTGTTTTTTTGCAGGTTTTATTACCTTTTCCATCATTCCTCAGCTTGCTCCGAAAATCAGTCTCTATCTGTCATTTGCTCCTGGCTACACATTGGTAAACAGCAAAGGACTTTTCTATAAACTTTTGGTAATTCCTGATGGACTCAGAAGAGTAAGTATTTCTTATATGATTGAATTACAGTGGACTCAATATCATTATTTCTGAATAGTTTTGAGTGTTGGGTGATTCCCCTTTGTCCAATTTGCAAGTGAGCTGGATAAAAGAAGGGATCTCCAAACACTCATCCATTTTTGTGTTA